>NC_091469.1:136351171-136983671 GCF_036971445.1 Narcine bancroftii | reverse complement strand
TATTACACACTCCCACCACTCTCTGAGTGAAGAACTTGCCCCTAATGTTGCCTCAAACCTTTCCCTTTAATCTTAAAACTATGGCCTCTCATATTTATCCACCCCAATCTAAGTGGAAAAAGCCTACTCACATCCATTCTGCCTATACCTCTCATAATCTTGTAAATCTTATCAAGTCCCTCCTCATTCTTCTTCGCTCCAAGGAATAAAGTTCTATCCTGTTTAATTGTTCCCTGTAACTCAACGCCTGAAGACCTGGCAACATCCTAGTAAATCATCTCTGCACTCTCAATCTTATTGTACTTTTCAATCCTGTAGTTAGGCAATCAGAACTGAATGCAAAATTCCAAATTTGGTCTCACCAATGTTTTAAACAACTTCAACATAACATCCCAACTCACTACTCAATACTTTGGTTTATAAAGGCTAAAATGCCAAAAGCTTTCTTTACAAACCTGTCCACCTGTGACACCACCTTCAAGGAATTATGTTTCTGGATTCCCAGATCTCTTTGCTCTTCCACACTCCTCAGTGCCCTATCATTTACAGTGTATGTCCTTCTTTGGTTTGCTCTTCCAAAATGCAACACCACACACTTGTCTGCAAACTCCATCTGCCATTTTTTGGCACATTTTCCCAGTTAGTCCAGATCCCTCTGCAAGCTTTGAAAATATTCCTCGCTGTCTACAACATCTCCTATCTTTGTGTCATCAGCAAGCTTGTTGTAATTGTAAGAATATATTGAAACATGTGTATAGCACTTGTTATGAGCCCAGAGGACCACAAAACCCAGCAGCAGTAGATATTCACCAAGACAAAGAGTTACTTAAACAAAAGATGCATTTAATTTTCTTTAAACATGAAAACTAAATCACACTTTAACTTATCACTATTGACTTAACTAACCTAACTTAACCCCCTTCTAATTCTAAGTGTATGTGTATGTAATATGTGTGTAAGTTCAGTTACACACTTAACTGATCTAAGTTATTTGGCTCACCATCCAATCTCATTTCTCATTCCTCCAAGTTCACTGGTTGCAGGCAATTCTTATACTGTGCACAGAATTTAACATTTATAAAATTCACCAGGCTTTGGTGCTTGAAAGGTAAATGGTTACCACTCAGGAAGGTTCTTGTCGGTTTTCAGAGAGAGATTTGTTGTACGATGGACACCCGGCCACTTCAGTGTCTCCAAATGCTAACCTCTTTTTTCTTTCAGGTCACCACATAGTTCCGTCTTGTTTCTCTTATTTCAAGTGAAACATTAGACAGCCAGTCCTCTTCCCTTGCATGAACCAGTAGGGCTTTGACCAGGCTGAACTAAGCACTTCCAACCCGTCTTCCAAATGGGGTTTTCCACAAGCTTGCCAGGTTGTCCTGTTCCAGTTGCTGTTACTGTCTGTAACACTGTAGAACTGATCTCTCTCTCTCTCTCTCTCTCTCTCTCTCTCTCTCTCTCTCTCTCTCTCACACACACACACACACACTCACACACACACACACACACATAGAGAGAAAGCCTGTTTTACTCTCTCTGGATGCAAAACCACATGACCCTCTCAGAACAACAAATTCCACTTCAGCCAATCTGTGGCTCTGACAAGTTCTTTCATCTGTTGCCTTTTTTGTAAATAACAATCCATTAGTGTGACAGGCGTCGAAAGAACCAAAGACTTGTTGATCCAAACCAAGGCTTTTAGGAACTAAAAGACTGGAGCCTATCACAAGTAGGTCGACCAGTCCAGAATGACCAGGTCTGGCTATGAGCAATCCTTTAAGACCTGCCAGTAGGCGTGGCTACACTCTCAACCAATCACAGTCATCCTACACGACCATCTGTACACATTGGTGATAGAATCTATACTATCACAATTAGTGTAGTCTCTTGAGCCCTCTCCAAAGCTTCTGCTGGGGCCCCAACATGTCTAGCATTAGAAGAGCTCCAGTATTTTAAATAAGATCTGTTTTTAAGTGTTTGTATGTGATCTACACTAACATACCTTGCCCCAGTTTATCTCCCCAAAAACATGTCTATATTCTACCACACACTGATCTCCTCATTTAAGGAAATGTAAATGCTTTGGCAGCTAATCTGAAAAGGTTTACTGGTGTGGTGCCCAGAGGAGACAGGATATCATTTCAGGAAAAGTTGGACTGGCTATACTTATATACAGGCTGAAGTTTAAAAACATAGGAGATTAAACATGCAAGATTCACAGAACTCAAAGGGGCAGCACTGGCGTCACTAGGGGGTGGCGGGGGATGCAGAATGCACCAGGTGACACCATCAGAGGTGGTGACACCAAAATGACTGTCTATAAATTTTATGCAGTGTTTCAGCAGGGAATGTTATGTTTTTTTGTATAAAAATATCCCTGTAGTTATAACAACAAAAAACATTTTTCATAAGCCCAGCTTACACAGCTAAAACTCTATGCTAATTTACTTTTAAACATTCTAATCCACTCTGGTCGGAGCCCCCACTCACTGACTCCCACCCCCTCCCTCAGTACTGCCGCTGCCGTACAAGGTGCACACACCTGTTTCTTCTTCGCTTGGTACACTTGTGCACTCGGTCCATGGAGAGGGGGGAGGGGGTAACACCAGTCACTGCACCGGCTGAGACCAACCCTCGTGACACCTCTGAAGGGCAGGATGTTTCTTCTTGTAGAAGAACCAAGACATACAGGAACAGGGCCTCTGTTTAAGGCAGACTTGCAGTCTTTCTCTCTCTTAAGGTGCCGTGAGTCTTTGTATTTCTATTGAACAAAGGGTGGTGGAAGTAGAATCTTCAACTAACGATAAGGTAGACAGATTTCTGATAAGCAGACAGGTGAAAAGTTATCACAAACAGGAATGTGGAGTTGAGTTTCCAATCAGAACAAACAGGATGTTATTAAATGGGAAACAGGATCAAGGGTCCCAGGAGCCTACTCCCGTACCTAATTTGCAGCTATTACAGCATTCTCTTTCTGATTATTTTATGAAATTAATTTAAATTCTTCAGCTCTCTGGTGGGATTTGAACTTCGAATTCCAGATCATTAATCCCTTTGGATTACTTGTCAAATAACTCACCTTGCTTCATCCCCACTCAGGCCAGGCAGTCTGAAGGAAAAGAAGAGCAGAGGTGAAGCAGCAACAATGTTTACAGTTAAAAATAATGAGCTGAGGAATCTGTGCAGCAAAGATCTAGCTGAGGTGATTGACCTCAAACCACCATATTTATATCTATTTATTTAAAATGATATCCGTATGGATCTATTTGATCATTATCTGGTGTGCACTGTGGTCCTGAGAACCACTGTTTCATCTGGTCAGAATCAGAATTCTCAGAATCAGAATTTATTGTCATGAATGTTTCATGAAATGTTTTCTTGTGTGGCTGCACCACAGTGCAGACACTGATATAAACCACCTTACAAAATAAATTTAAGAAAAAGTCAAAGAAAGGCAGCGTCTGTGGTTCATGTTTCATTCAGGAATCTGATGGCAGCGCGAAGAAGCTGTCCTTGTGCCGCTGGGTGCTTGCCTTTTGGCTCATATAACTTCTTTTCCTCACAGGTAGCAGAGTGAAGAGGGCATGGCCTGGGTGGTGGGGGTCTTTGAGAATAGAGGCTGCTTTTTTCCTTAAGACGCCGCCTCATGTGGATGTCCTCAATGGAGGGAAGTCTGATGCCCGTGATGTCGCAGGCCGAGTTAATGACCCTCTAGAGTTTATTCTTGTCCTGAGCATTGGCACCTCCATATCAGACAGTGATCCAACCAACCAGAATGTTCTCCATGGTACACCTGTAGAAATTTTCAAGAGCCTTCAGTGACGTCCCGAATCTCCTCAAACTCCTCATAACATATAGCCGCTGACAATCCTTCATTGTGATTGCACCAACATGGAAGCTCCAGATTATATATGTACGGTCAGATGGTAATGAGCTTGAACATGAGTGTAACTTATTTCCTTGATGCTGGGTATAGCTCCAGACTGTGGTTAGGAGTTTTCACTTCAACTTTACTTGGAATCATGGTTTATGAATCCAATGAGGTTTCTTTCTAAAGGGAATTGCCCAAGCCACAATTGTATTTCCCTTGTGATAATGGCTTAAATTGATCAAAAAACACCCATTTGATCAGAATTCAATTGCATTATTGTTTCAGAGGGTTAAGAATTTCTGAATTACTGAGATCATAACAAGAAGAATGCTGGAAATTTAATTCCAAATCAGCTGTATGTCTTCTATTAAAATAAAAAATAGCAGAGCAAGATAGCCCACTCCTGCTCCTAATTCTTCATGCCCCATTTCTTATGTTCTTATCAGAAGTTCAGTCAATAATTCTACTAGTTTTATTATTTATTTATTGGACATGCGCAGAGCTCAAATGGCCAGCGTTTATGAACTGGCACTAATTGTTTTTGAGTCGGTGACAGTGAGCTAGCTATATTCTAGAATTGCTGCAGTTCATGAGGTGAAGGTACTTGCACCAAACTGTTGGGTATGGTGTATCAGAATTAATATTTGAGGAAAATAAACGATTGACAATATTGACTTGCCGGGAGTTTGCAGGAGGTAAAGTCATTGTGCTCTTGCTACTTGTCCTTCAGATGGTAGAGTATTATTGTAAGGTTCAAAATGCAAGTCTACTTTTCCTCTCTCCAGCAACAACCAGCCACCTCTGTATTTGCACCAACTTTAGTTCCATTAACCATGCCGAGATTCGATCAATATTGCCAGCTCCCGTGCAACGAATCAAAGCATCTCTGAGATCCAGTGTAATGGTTGGTCAATGTCGTTTCCAGAGATGATTAGCTGGGAAGAATTGTTTTTGATTTCTCTTACATTTCTCAGTAAAGATGCAAACCATTTAGTCAAGATCTTCCAGCTGTCATGAGGTCTGGGACAGGCCTGACTAATGAGCTACATCTTACTTGTTCATCATTTTTAAATACCAACGCATGCAATGTAATAAGTAAATGCATAATGATAGAGATTTTAAAACACTTCACTTTTCTGAATTTGTTTGCCAATGCAGAGGCTGGCCTCATGTCACATGGTTTGTAAAATGTGCATTAACACTATTAAAGGGTCTTATAATTCTGATTTAATATTTAATAAAGTATTACTTGAAAGAAGTCAAATAATTGGAGCTATATACAGCATATAATTTCAGTCAACAATCATGTTTATAATCAAGTGCAGCTAAAATGGGATAAATTGAAATACTTATTGCACCTTACGGACTTACTAAATTAGAATCTTGTGCACAAATCAACAATATAACATGGCTCAATTAAAATTTGGATAATTATTCTTACAATGAAGAACGAAACTGCAGGAAAAGTATCCCCAGGAAATAATTTTGAAGATCCTTGAGTTATTGATTTTCTTCTTGCCGACCTGATGGTGTTGCCTTCAGAAGGTAATCTAGTTGTGCCCAATTGCTCCTCATGGATCCCATGATGCACATTTTGACAATCAGTGCAAGCAAACTATCAGGCTATTGTGGAATGCGATAGCTTGAGTCTGAGCTTATTTAAATTCAATGTCTTCATAAACACTCTTCCAATTAAAATTACCATCACATATTCATGCAATAAAACAGGTGCAACAATACACAAAGTTAGCTTTAGTCTGCCGCAAGGCAGACAGATTAGTCTTCCACAGAAATGCTGGGTGCTTCTTTCAGTCTGGGAAAGAGAAGCAAAAGAGCGACCCCCATGGTCATTGAATCTCTGTTGATTCATCCCCAAGGCTCCAACAGTCTCCACAGCCACACAGACTCCAGTCCCAACATTTGGCAACCTCTGACACGATCAGGAATGCTTCAGTTCCCTCGGCACCCTCTTGCATCCTGGTTCTGAAGCCCGATGCCCTTTTGGCCAGTATTGAGCCAGTCTCCATGAGCCCACAGCCTGGTGTGAATCCTTTGACAGCAGTCGGTAGCAGCCCACAACTGGTGTGGGTTCCTCACCTCGGGTTGCCAACAGCCCAGTGCCTGTGTTCTTCAGTCGCAACACTCCTCACCATCCTGTGGGTCATTTCCTCTGCTTCTCCTTCCCAAACAGGGACCCTGCTCTATAAAGAGGAACACAGATTTATTTTTTACTTAACCCAGATGAAATGATCTGATTGTCCATCTACAGGAAGAATATCAATAAGGTGAAAGTGGTGCAGAGGAGATTCACCAGGATGTTGCTGAGATGAAAGGGCTTCAGTTCTAGGGAGAGGTAAAGTAAGCTGGGTCCTTTTTCCCTAGACCAAAGAAGCTAAGACCCTACAGTGTTTTATAAAATCAAGAGTAGCAGGGGTAAAGTGAATGCTTACAGAGTTTTTCCCAGCATGGAAAATTCTAGAACTAAAGGGTACATGTTTAGTGAGAGGGGGTGATTTAAGAGGGATCTGAGTGGGAACACTTTGACTGAGAGGGAGGAAAAGATGGCAGTGAGGATTGCAGCCTGCACACCGCACTGCTAGAGAAAGTTTTGGATTGATAACCTCTAGTGTAGTGTCCCTCCCTCCTGCAGTTCAAGCAGGTTGTACTTTGGGCCGGACAGTGCATTCGAGGTTGCAGAAACTGGATGCAGTAATGGGACCTCTCATGCTCAGCTGTGGCAGCGGCTGTTAGGGACCCTAAGTCCCAAGATGGTGGAGCCCATGTTCTCCACCAAGGTGCCATATGGCCAAAGGAGTAGGCCTGCACATTTTTCTGGGCTGTTTCAAGCCATCGCACCAGCTGCACGACTTCCTGTAGACTTATATTGCCCTTCTCCAGGAGTCCCTCTCTGATATTATTTGAAAGCAATCTGGCCACTAACCCATCATGGATGAGCTCCTCTTGGTGGACAGCCACCGTCACATATACACACCCACAGGCTCAATCCCAGCCCCTGCATGGCCCTCACAAAGTCGTCAACAGACTCACTGCGGGCCTTGAATTGGGTGACCAGAAGGTTACAAGCATATATCGAGATCATAGGGGCACCATACTACTGCCACAGAAGAGCCATTGCATTGTTGTACTTGTCACAATTGTGGATTATATGGTAAGCTTGGTGGCTGACTAACGAGAAGAGTAGATTCTACTTATCTACATTATCTGTGATCTGCCTGTGCCTCATGTAAGCCTTCAGGCAGTGCAGCCATGTGTTGAACTTGATGGAGGCCGCTGGATGCCTGAGATCCATCTCCAGCTTTTTCACATGGATCGCCTTCTCCATGGTAGGCAATCAGGTTATTAAATTGATGGGCATTCAATAACCACAAGCAGAATCAAAGTGAGTGATTGAAGACTTTAATAACCTGAAACAACAAGTACATCTTCACATGCTGCTCACCTGGTTCCAAGGCAGGTATGAAGGGAGGGCCTAAGGCAACATTGCCTTTATTGGGGAACCTTATGGGGAGGAGTTACAGGGTCAGAGACAGACCAGCGTGTTACAGTATGGTAAAAGCATCCAGGCAATGCTGTGTTTCACCACAATCCCAAAACTGTTTATTGTAGCAGAGCAAACTTTTTTTCACCTATGCATAAAAGCAGCACTGGGAACCTTGCCCACAAACTCAGGGGCAAGATTATATAATTAACTAAGCTACACGTACAGATTTCATTCATGTCACAGTCAATAATATTACAATCCATGTGCCTAGGCACCATGATATAGGACAGGTTATGATGTTGCTGGTCAAAATAAACCTATTTGTAAAAATAGTAAATGAAAGTGAATATAAAGGGGATCTCCATATAAAAAAAATATTGATCAAATAAAGTGTACAATCAAAAAAAAGTACAATTATACATAATATTTTCCCCCTTTAACCCTAAACCCCCCACTAAACTACCCCAAAGAAAAACAAAAGAGAAAATAAAGTCACATAGCAATCATCCAATATCGCCATGGGTTGGTGCAACCCCAACAGAGGGAGAGAAAAAAAACCCACTACAAATTTAAACCCATATATTTCATATGCGGGCTCCACACCTTAACAAAAAAATGGATCATTATTACGTAAATTATACATTTCAGCAGAATACAAAATCTCATTTCCAGATGCCACAATCAGTCTCATTTTTTCAAGTAATAGCCAAACATTTTCATGCCACAGTCTCAAAGATGCAATTTGAAACTTACCTAATCTTAATTCCAGACTCAATTTTTTAAAAAATATAGCCCAATATAAATACCAAAGGATCAAGTGGAATTTGGAATTTAAATAAACCCTCTAAAAATTCTATAATTCTATTCCAAAAAGGTTTCACTGTCTCACACAACTAAGTAGAATGTTAAAAAAAGAACCAACTTGTTTGTGGCATCTAAAGAATAAATCAGAAGAAATAAGCTTATATTTCTTTAACTTAAATAGAGCTGATGTATAAAATTATAATGAACCAATCACTAATTTGGTCATAAAATCTTCACATATAATCATTCAATCATCCAGAGAAATAGAAATAGACAAATCTTTTTTCCCACCTAAGCCTAGATTTATAAATATCCGGCTTATGTATTTTATGTTGTAAGAGATATAAATCCCTTCTTACCTCCCTCTGTAAGTAAACTTTCAAATCTGGATCGTCTAGGTAATCTTAACGTACACCCAAAATTATCTAAAAGTAAGGATCAAACCTGATAATAACTAAACAAAATATTTGAAGAAATTCTATATTTTTCCTTCATTCTCCGAAAAGAAATAAAATACCCAAATTCATAACAGTCCTTTACCAACTTAATACCTTTTTGTTCCCATATTTTCAAAAGCTGATTATTCACTGACAAAGAAAAAAGTTTATTCTGATACAAAGGAGTTTTAGCTGAAATTTTACCATCAGTACCTATAACATGATTCTTCTTATTCCATAACTCCATTAAATGCTTCAGCACTGGGAAATTGTAATTCTGTAGAAGCTGAGATTTCTATTTATAAATAAAATGATCCATTCTTTGTTCACTAATCTGAGACAATTCAATCTTGGCCCAAACCAAAGGTTTATCCACTTCAAACATTCTATTAATAAATTTCAATTGCACCGATTCATAATAATGCTGAAATGCAATCATTCGAGAGCATATTTCCAGGTCAATTTTTACAACGACACTCTTGCCATTTTAGCCTTCCATAAAAAAATCCTCACCAAAGCATTCAAGTCTCAAAATTTTTTTTGAGGGATTCTACATGGAATAAACTGAAAAAAAAAAGATATTGTATACGGGGAAAGATATTCATTTTCACACAGTTTACTCGCCCTGTCAAGGTTATTGGTAAATCTTTCCACCCATTTAAATCACATTTTATTTTAGACAATAGAGGCAAATGATTCAATTCATATAAATGATGGTAATTAGCATCTATTATAATTCCTAAATACCTGATTCGATCAGACCACTTAAATTTTGTAATATGCTTGCAAGATGAATAATCTGCAGCCACTAAAGGCATTATTTTGCTCTTATCTCAATTAACCTTATAACCATACTGTTCCAGTCTTGCATGTAAATTCCCCAAAGATTGCATAGGCTGCGTTAGACATATCAAAACATCGACTGCAAATAAATTTATTTTATACTCATCTGCATTCACATTAATACCCTTACTATTACCATCTTGTCTAATCAATTAAGCCAAAGGTTCAATAACCAATGCAAATAGACCTGGCAACAAAGGACAACCCTGTCTAGTCGATCTAGATAATACAAATGAAGTAGATACCTGTCCATTTGTCACCACTCTAGTTGATGGATTTTTATATAAAGCCTTCACCCAGCCAATAAAATGTGCCCTAATTTAGGCCCCAATACCACTTTATCAAAGGCCCTCTCAGCATCTAAAGCAATTACCATAGATTGGCCGGATTGCCCCCGAGAAACATTAATTAAATAAATAAATTTTACAATATTATCTGCAGAATACCGGTTTTTACTAAAACCAGCTTGATCTACATGAACCAAATCCGGTAAATATTTAGCTAATCTATTAGCCAGAACCTTGGCAACAATTTTATAATCTACATATAATAAAGAAATCAGTCTATAGGGTTCCACTTTTAACAGATCCCTATCCTTCTTATGAATAACCGTAATCAATGCTCTAGAAAGAACTACTCTCTGTAGCCTGTTTCAAAACCTTAATCAACAAAGGAAGTAACAAATCTTGAAATTCTTTATAAAATTCCGAAGTAACACCATCCTCCCCTGGGGATTTCCCACCGGGCATTGCCTGTACTGCTTCTTTAACCTCCACAACTGTAAAAAAAAAAGGCATCTAAATCTCTAACCTCTACATCCTTTAAAGATGGTAGAACTAAATCAGACAAAAAGGTGTCAGTTTTGGCATTATCTTCCAATCCTTCAGAAGTGTACAACTTCTGATAAAATAAAGGAAATTCATCAGTAATTTATTGTGGTTTGTAAGTAATCAACATATCCTGTCTAATAGCATTTATTGTCCTGGAACCCTCTTCACTCTTCAAAGGGATCTCTATTTTAATTAAAAAAACATAAATTCAGTGTGTATCGAGATATATTTTGAAAAAATTTTTTTTGGCCTCCATAAGCAAAATTGTGCGTTCTGTCCACTGAACAATGCATGCATTTCCTCCTCAATCTGTTTTCCAATGGAGAATATGGAGTATCTGCAGATTCACTTCATTTTCCTTCTCGTCAGCGAATCTAGGCATTCATTTGCCATACCAGCTTTGTTTTTAAATACTTCATGCTTAAATGAACAAGTTTCAAACACCTTGGCAGGTTATATTATATGTAAAAGAAATACATGTACTCTTAAGCATCAAATGTTTCTCCCTTTTATTTTCAAACTGGTTAAAGAACAAATTGCAATGAATTTAAATAATGTTATTTATTTCATCAAAATTTATGTTACTATGCTAATTAAAGGAAGCAATGATCTGAATCCTTTTGTCAAGAACAACTACAGATCAGTGGGATTATTCCATCCCACATCAACCAGTTAAAGGTTGGTTTCACAGTTAGCGGCAGGGTTAGTGCAATGGGATTCCAGCGCCAGTGACCTGGATGTGAAACTGGCGCTGTTTGCAAGGAGTTTGTACATTCTCACCATGTCTGTGTGGGTTTCCCAGATTCTTTCCTGTCTTTGAAACGTATGGGCGTTAATTGGTGTATTTGGGAAGCCAGAAGGGCCTGTTACTGTGGTGAAAATCGAAATTAAAAAAATAAATAAATGGATGAGTAAATGAATAGAATCATGAGAAGGATCTCTGTCTATAGGCACAAGATTGGCCAGCCGAGAGTCCAAAAATGTTGTTTGTTATTAAAATGTTTATAGTTTAGGCCAGCCATTCGCAACCTATTTATTGGCAAAGGCCCGCTTCGGAATCTGCTCAAAGTTTACGGGCCTCTTTCCCTGTGGAGCAGTCTGTACTTCTCTCCTATGACTTCATAAAAAAAAAAATTACTTGGGCTTTTACTTAAATCTTCTGTGGCCCTCAGGGAGACTGAAGGGCCCCAGATGAAAATGGCTGCTTGGAGTGATTTGAGAGACAAAATCGTCTGGGATTGTACTCACTCGAATTCAGAAGAGTGAGAGGAGATATTATAGAAACATTTAAAATTATGAAAGGGATGGATGAAATAGAGGCAGGAAAGTGGTTTTCACTGGTAGGTGAGACCAGAACTAGGGGACACAGCCTGAAGAATCAGGGGAGTAGATTTAAGATGGAGATAAGAAAAAAAACTGTTTATCCCATAGAGTAGTGAATGAATGGAATTCTCTGCCCAGGAACTCAGATGAGGCTACTTCATTAAACATATTTAAGGTTCAATTAGATAGATTTTTTACTTAAAAAAATAATTAAGGGAGATGGGGAAAAGGCAGGAAGGTGGAGTTGAGTCAATGATCAGATCAGCCATGATCTTAATGAATGGCGGAGCAGGCTCGTCGGGCCAGATGGCTGACTTCTGCTCTTATTTCTTAAGTTCTTATGACTCATTGTGCTCAAGGAACTTTTGGTAAAAAGCCTTATCCCATGAACTAATTGGAAAAGTTCATGGAATCAAAGACTTCAAGAACTTTTTTGCCCAGCAATGTTTTCTCTGCCAGACCAAGAAATGGACAGTTCAGTTTCAAATTAAGTTGATAATAAAATGAACTGATTTTCCATTTTTTCCTATGGTTGTGTCTATATTCAGAACTTATGATTCTTTTCCAAGTTCATCTATCACATATACAGTGATAGAAGTGTGTTTGTGAGCAGACCATTGTGCATCTCAGACTTGGGGAGAGATAGTCTGTACAGAGCAAATAGAACACAATTTAACTGCTTTTTAAAAAATTAAAATATGGACATACAGCATGGTAACAGGCCCTTTCAGCCCATGAACAAAACTGGAACACCTGGAGGAAACCCATACACTGGCAGAACGAACAAACTTTACAGACAGCATCAGATTCAAACCCAGGACACTGGCGCTGTAACACTGTTGCATTAAATGATATGCTAACCGTGCGCTAAGCATGGTTCCCCTTTTGGGATTCATTCAGGAGTCTGATAATAGTGGGATAGAAACTGACCTCAAATCTGATGGTAGTGATCTAACACTTGTGAATCTTCTTCCTAAAGGGAGTGGCTTGAAAAGAGTGTGGCCGGGGTGGGATGATTCTTTTGATATATCAGCTGCTTTTCCCATCTGTAACAGTTACAGATGGGAATCGATGGAGGGTATAGAGATTTGTGTAATGAACTGAACTCTGTTAGCAACCCTCTACAGTTTCTTACGGTTTGGGCTGAGCAGTTTCAACCCTCGTGTCTCCTGGATAGATAAAAATTTGCCCTGATGTTTACATTCCATCCCACCTGCCCTGCATACTGTAAAGGTTAAAACGTTGTGTTTTTGATTCTTAGTTAATTTTGTGCCTGTCTCTTTAAGAGAACTACTTTTTGTAGTGTTACCATAGTGACTATGGTGAAATATGTCATAATATCAACCCAAGCTTAATGATTGCTCTCTTCTACAAGATGAGAAGGAAGTATGAGCACGAGAAATTTTCTTTGTTTTTGTATCTCTATACATCTTTGTATTTTATAGCTGTCTTTACTACATTTTTTATTATGACAACTTTTAAGTAATTCGAGTCTAAAGGACTATCTTTATACAATAAATGCTTTGTTATTCACTGTTATGAAAGTCATATTGCGAAGCTATGCAAAAAGTTTATCTGTTCTACCAATGAATTAAAACTACATAAAGTAGCAGCCACAGATTTGATTTGTTGGATGAAAGAGATCGAAATTATGGGATATTGCAGCTCATGCTTTGGAAGATGATACTTTGAAATTAGGATATATTAGAATAATGAATGCATCAAATCTCCTTTTGCAATTTCTGCCGCCTCCAACAAGATTCCACTACTGCATAGTCCTCCCCTTTTCCGCATTTTTCACTCTTCCATCCTTATTTATTGTGTCCTGTCTCGTGGTACTTTCCTTTGCCAAATACCACTTACACCTTTGATAAATCAATTGACCCTCATAGTGACTTGGACAATATCTCCTTATACTCTGCCATATCTTTTTCTCAATTTTTCTTTGAAAGCTGCATCTGATCTTACGATGAAGCCATCTGCTCTGAAATATCCCCCTCCCTCAAATGGATTTCCTTTTTTTTCCTGCACATGAGTTCTCATCCCCCATCCCAACAGAATTGTAACAAGAGGTCCCTTGGTCCTCACCTATCTACCCACATCAGTACCCTCTGCTTGTTCCAACTCCACCAAGCACATCTTATTTTTCTCCTTGAAGGAGGGCTCAGGCCTGAAACATCAGCAATATATCCTTGTCTCCTTTAGATGCTGTAAAGACTAAGCTGAGCTGCTCCAGCATTTTGGTGGGTTTACTACAATTACAGCATTTGCAGCCTATCGTGTTTTACTCACATCTTACCCCTCCCCTTCTTTTTGCTTTCTCAGAAACCACTCACTGCCCTCCATCCCCGGCCATCTGCCTGCCAACCATTGGAGGTCAAATATCTGACTCTTCACCTTCTCCCTCACCAAGACTCCTCACCATCACTATCACCCAGAGACTCCCCAAGTGAGTGAGAGGTTCATCTGAACCTCTTCCAACCTGGTCTACTCATTCAGTGCTGACAATATAGCCTCCTTTACATTGGTGAAACCAAGAATGGATGAGGGTCTCTTCGCTCTGTTTGCAACAGTCATCTTGAGCTTATGCTTTTGTGTCATTTTCTCTCTACTTCCCACTCCCTCATCTGTCCTCCACCTTCCCCATTGTTAGATAGAGGCCAAACACAGTTTGGAAAGACAACATTTCATGTTCATGTTTTAGGTAACCTACATTGACCAGGTTCATCTCCCACACACGCTCTCCTGTCCACTGAGTTTTCTTCATCTTTGATTGCCTTTCCTATCCCTTCTCCCAGCATGGTCCATCCCTCTCCATCTATTTCTATCACTTACCAGCCTCTATTGCATCCTCCACCTCCCCATCTCATTTGTCTATATATTGGATCTTTCCTCTTTATCTTCAGTCCTGAGCTGAAACATTAACACCTTTTACTCCACAGAATGAGGGGGACTTTAAAGACAGTGTCTGCAAAGGGACTGAGATAGCAGTGATTAGTTTGACGAGATTTTCTTTTCTTGTCATGAATTTTCTGCAAGTTAACTGATGACATAAATGTAACTCCAGTGAATATACACAATAGCTGAAATTGGACTCACAGCCAAATGGGCATCCAGGAAGTTGGCATCTGGGCATTTGGTCTCACAGACTAATAGGCATCTCAGAAATGTCTTGAATATTGCATCAGGATAGGAATACTTCCAACAATGCAGAAGGCATGCAGGTATGTCTATTGAAGGAAACTGGGCAAGGTCCTGGAGATCATAGCTCACAAGAGACCAAAGGGCATTAAACCATATAGACAAAGTAAATAAATCAGATTTCTTTGTCTTGGCACAGTAAAATCTAAAACTTGAGGGCATAGGTTAAAAGTGAAAGGGGAAAGATTTATAAGTGGCCTGAGGTACATCTTTTGCATGAGGTGCGTTTATGGAATGAACTACCAGAAGAAATTATAGAGGCAGATATAATTGTAACATAACTTTTTTTTTGTTATTATAATTATAAATACTCATATGATGTATTCAAATTCTCACTTATAGTCCTTGGCCCAATACAATCTTATTAGTTCAAAGGGTCCCAGTCAGCATTTATCGCACGGGGTGGGGGGGGGGGGGGGGAGGGAAGAGTGTTGGGGATAAACCTGCTCTCTGTTGAACATCATGATGCCCACATAATGATGTCACCCTTCCATATATATAACCCTGTGTGTCAGTAGCCATGTTAGGCTAATGGAAGTAAAGGATGAGAAAGCATCACAACTCCAAGTCTTAATTGTATGAGTGCATACACATCCACCAGAAACACATATAATACTTTAACTGTAGCCTAAATATACTTAATATTATTGTGGTATGACTTCCTCGTGTATGCCTCAATCAGCATGCTTAAGGCAGATTTATATAACATTCCCTCATCATCAAGATGGGGCCAGTAAAAGATAAAGGAGGAAACATTTGCCTTGAAGTGGAGGAGGTTGGGGAGGTCCTAAATGAATACTTTGCTTCAGTATTCACAAGTGAAAAGGATCTTGATCAGGGTGAGGTCGGATTAGAACAGGCTTTTGTGCTGCACAATGAGGAGATAAAGGAAGAGGAAGTATTGGATCTTCTTAAAAATATCAAGATTGATACGCCTACAGAGTTGGATGTGATATACCCCAGGTTGCTGTGGGAATTGAGGGAAGAGATAGCTGGAGAAGTTGCTATGATCTTTGAGTCCTCTTTGGCCACACGGGAGGTGCCAAAGGATTGGAGAATGGCAAATGTGGTCCCCTTGTTTAAAAAAGGTAATAAAGAGATTCCTTGGAATTATAGACTGATAAGTCTTATGTCAGTGGTGTGGAAAACTGTTAGAGAGGATTCTTAAGGATAGGATCTATAAGAATTTGGAGAAGTACAAACTACTCAAGGTGTTAGAAACCACGCAAAACAAGCAGCAATAGACAATGAACCAGTGTGTAATTTTAAAATACTAATTGTATTTCTAACTCTTTAAATATAGTCTTAACTTTTAAACTATCCTTAATACTAAATCTATCCCCAACTATGCACAGGTGTGTGTGTGTGTGTGTGTGTGTGTGTGTGTGTGTGTGTGTGTGTGTGTGTGTGTGTGTGTGTGTGTGTGTGTGTGTATGTGTGTCTTATACCCAAACCATTACATTCCAGGCCAAAATCTAGAAAGTTACTTCAAAGTTCAGTCTTTTAAATTCAGTGTTGAAGCATAGAGCTTTGAAATTTGATGTCCAGAATTAATGATGTACTGAGAGGAAGACTGCAGTTCGCCATATTTGAAATTTAGTCAGTTTGTAGCTCACGTCCATAATGTTGCTCAGAAGGTAAAGCTCTGGGTCACATGGGAAAGTCACTCCTGTTACTCTTGGTAATGTTTCAGTGATATCATGCCAAAATGGTCTTACCTTTACACACGATCAGATAGAATGTAAAAAAAGGTTCCAATTTCAACAATCTGGATATTTCAGATTTTGATTGATGTAGTGTTTGTGGTGTGAGATATAATTGATTAAAAAAATTGTATTGAACCAGTCCATATCTTGCCTTGATCGTTGGTGTCATACTATCCAAACACCAATCAGACTAACACTCCTCTGGTATTATAACACCTTGGTCCAACTCTCACCTCGGGTGTTGCAGGCCCAGCTTAGCACTTACGCCTTGGAGAAGAAAATATCTCCTAGTTATAATTTTAGGTGTATTTCCAGTCTAAACATCCTTTCCACTTCATTACTTGAAGGCAGGACCCATTGTGGGACCCCATCTTTCTCACAAGAAGTATCTTAATTGAAGAAAGCAATGGAACATTCTATTTGACAAGACATATTTCTGACTTTGTTGTTCAAAGGACAAAAGCAGCCCTTCCTCATAACAACCTTCATTCCTTTCTCCTACTAAGTATTTAGAATTTTATTACCCAAATTCATTCTGGTACAGTGGTACTTTTGGTGATATCCCCACTTTTTTTCCCAATACATTCATTAACCTCATGCCATATTTTAATCATTTGTATTAAAATGGGGTTATCTGTTCTTTTTTAAATTAATTTAAGATTCCATTTGTAAATAAAATCCTTTGCTGCCCTCTCCCTCAATGTATATAATCCTATTTGGATCCATGAGGGAGAGCTCTCCTCTTCATAAAAGGATGAAAGGAACCTTTTCTGGGTTGCTAAATATTTTTTTTTAAACCCAGCAGTCTTAATCCCCTTAATTTATATTCCCACATCAGTTTCTCCATGGAGATCTTAGGTATTTTATTATTCCAAATAAATTGTCTTATCTTAAAAAAAATTCCAAAGCAACGACTGGAAGAGGGATTGCAGTCTCCACATCACTTTCATTTTCACAAAATTAACCCTCCAAGCTAAAGTAAAAGGCAAGTTTTTCCATCTTCGTAGATCATCTTAAATCTTTCCAAGCATAGGGAGATAGTCAAGTCGGTTATTGTAAGTTATTATCTAATATTAATACTAAATATTTAATTCCTTCAAATTCCATTTAAACTGACTTCCTTTTTAGTATCTTTCATAATCAAAATTTGTTAATGGCATAATTTCACTTTTTTTCCCAAATTGATTTTGTAACCAGAAACTCTTCCATATATCTCCAGTGTTGTCTATCGTTTGGCCAAAGACTCATCAGGTTCTGATAAATGCAACAGTACGTCGTCTGCAAAATAAATTGATTTTATTCACTTCTGGCCAACTTTAAATCACTTTATGTCCAGATTCTTCCTTATAACCTCAGCTAATGGTTCAATTGCCAAAACAAAGATACCTGGAGACAATGGGTACCCCTTCCTGCTGGATATACTCAAAGGAAACTTCAACTACATCTGATCATTAGTTATAATTTTGGCCCATGGCTTATGATAAAGGGCTTTTACCAAGTTTGTAAATATTCAGCCCATTCTAAACTTTTCTAATACTTTGAATAGAAATGGCCACTCTAACTGATCAAATGCCTTTTCTGCACACAAAGTACAGTTATACTCATGTTCACTTTAGTCTTAGCCAGATGAATTATACTGAATAATTTGCCGAAATTATCCACAGTGTGCCCTTTTTATAATGAGGCCTACTTGATCTGGATTTATCAATTTATGTAAATATTGCCCTAGTCTATTTAGCCAAAATATTGTAATCTGGATTTAATAAAGAAATAGGTCTATATTAGTGGATCTCAGTTTTTTTTTCCCCAGTAGCACCATGATAATAGCTGTTGAGAAGGATTTTGGGATAGTTCCCAAAATTTCCCACCACCTGGCCTACAACATCCATAATAAGAGGCATCAAAAATTCTTTAAATGGTCTGTAAATCTCAGGCAGAAAACCAACCTTCCGCCAGTGATTTATTTGCCTGTAATGTATTCAAGGCTTTTTCAATCTCTTTTCTGATAAAGGGGGCATCCAATTCCATCTGATCTTTATTTTCCTATTTTGGCAATTCAATTGCTGAAAGAAATTCATTTATCTCCATAGAGCCACCTTAAAATTCTGACATATTGTTTGTATAATATTGTTTAAAAGTGTCATTGATTTCTTTTGGAATTTATGTTAATTTATCAGGCTTTGTTTGGATGGCATTAATCATGCATGATGTCTCTTCTGTCTTTAATTGCATTGACAGAACTTTATGTGCTCTGTCTCCCAATTCATAATATTTTGGTTTTGATTTTAAAATAGTTATTTCTATTTTATATTTTTAATGTATTATATTTTATTTTTAAAAATTCCAATATCTTATATTTATCTTTTAAACCCAATCTCTGGTATTCTTTTTTCAGCTCTGTTGTTTATTTCTCCAGACCATTAACCTCCAACAAGTGTTTCTTCTTTTTTTTTAGTGTATGATATTAACCATCCTCTTACATAAGTCTTGAGTGTGTCCCATATTTTAAAAAAATCTCTCATTAGTAGAGGGGCAATTCATTTCACAAAACAATTCTATTTGTCCCTTAATAAAATTAGAGAAATCTGTCCTTCTTAACAATGCAGATTTAAGATGCCATCCATAAATACTCTCTTGTTTCTCTGGCATCAATGTGCCTGATCAGATAAAAATTTAGTCAGGTACTGCATTTTATCCACTCTGTTTTCCAATTGTGTACACATTAAAAAAAAAGCAATCCTCATATAAGAGTCATGAACCTTTGAGTAGAATGAATAATCTCTCACCATGGAGTGTGGCTGTCTCCATAAATTTAACAGATTTAAATCCTTGGTAAAAGATAAAGTAACTTTCACAGCTTTTGCTTTTGAAACTGTCTTTGCTGATTTATCAAGTATGGAGTCCAAGCCAAAATTAAAATCTCCCTCAACCAATATTATTTGTCTTCTTTCCACTGCTTTTATGAAGACATTCTGCATAAAATGATTCATCATTAAAATTCAGAGAATAAATATACAGAAGCATCCAGGATTCTGTGTATATCCATTAATGTGCTGTTACAAACTTCTTGCTGATTCAAAGGATGTGTCCTCAACCAACATTGGTATATTTTTGTTAATTAAAATTGCCACCCCTCTTGCTTTGGAGTTGAAAAAAAAGAAAATGATGTTTCCAACCCAGTCCCTTTTAAATTTATTATGTCCCAATTTTGTAAGGTACATTTCCTGTAGGAAAATTATGTCTGCCTTTTTTGTTCCAAGTGTGCCGAGCCTCTTTTCCTCTTAATGAGTTGTTTAAACCATTAACATTATAACTAATAAATTTTTCATATTTACACATATCCCTCTCTACCATATGATCCTTATGCTTATTCATTGTAACTCAATTTGCTGATATGACTTATAAGACATCATTACTATACCTCAGGGTGATTGTAAGAAGAGATCAAAAAAACAAACGCTGACAGTACAGTGATTATTTTCCCCTTTTAAAAAGAAATGTGTGATGCCCCTACACTGACAGTGATGTAAACAATAAAACGCAGAAGCCTATGAAGAAAGCTTGTGGTACTATTTAAAAGAAAACCTTTCCTCTTAACTTTGGCACCCTTTTGTTAAAAACTCTCCTTCTCTGTCACCTCCTTAAATTGGCATATCCACCCTGCTACTATACTAAATATTCACCCTCTCCCAAGCTCTCCTTGTACATTTCAATACTAATTTAAACAACCAATAAAAGACAATTCAAAATAAAACTCTTTTTTTCATTTTTACCCAGATTTTTAAGTTCACTTTGTATTTTTTTTTTATTTTTCTTTCTGGAATCCATTCTGAGCTCCCCTTTATGGTCCTTGTATCTATCTCTCCACCTCCTTTGGAGATTTACAGAATTTTTGAGGGCCGTTGGACACATCTATCCTCAATGTCACTGGGTATAGCACCGAGTACTTTCTGTTCCATGGTCACAGTTGTCGCTTGACACTACCAAAATCCTTTCTTTGCTTAAGGAAGTTCACACTAAGAACTTGAAATAAAAACTTCTTTTCCACTTCCAACTCAATTGGGCCATTATTTTCCCTGGCATATTCAACTGCTGCTCTTAGTATTGTCACACAATCCCGGTAACCCAAAAATCATACCTGGACCAGTTATGGTCTTTGGTCACTTGGTCTTCTGGGGCCAAGAGTCTGATGGGCTCTCTCAATAAGCAAATTTTCTTTGACTCTTCCTGTTCCGAACATTTGTGGAATCCATTCCTTAGAGCACCCCACCAGTTCATTCCCTTCAGTCCCTTCTTTTAGCTCAATGATACCGACATTATTCCTTCCACTGAAATTCTCCATATGATCTATTTTATCCGGCAGCAGTTGTTTGTCCAGTTTCAATCCCGTTTCATTTTCTTCCAGGGCCTTCAGTTTTTTCTGAGCCATTGTCAAGTCATTTTTGACCTGGTCCATTCAAGTCATCAGGTTTTTAATCCCCCTCGCCATCACCAATATTTTGTCTGCCACCTCTCTCAGCTAATTTTCTACCTTAGTACATCGTCCACTCAATGTCTCCATTGTTTCCAGCAGCTTTTGCAGATTGGTTGTTGACATGCCTCCTGCCGTCTATTTGAGTCTGATCCAACATCAAAGTGGCACCTTCTTCACCATTCACTTGTGGACATTCTGCAGACGATCTCGGAAAATTTTGTAATTCTTCAGTCCTAGAATTTTGCATCTTAATTTTCTTACCCGCCATTTTCTATTTTTAGCAGGTAAAAATCTTTCATCTGGTAACTTTGAATCATCTTTTCAATCAATCTTCACAGAGAGCTCTTCTAACCCACATCTGGCTAGATATTTAGCATGGCCACGTCCCTCTCCTATTCAGTGTTTTTAAATAAAAGCTCCCAAAGCCCTCACTCGTCAGGTGTTTTTCTGTTAATAAGAGTTCTGGGGTGACACTGTCATTGTCAAGTGAAACAAAACATAGACAATATTTCTTACTGTGGTTTGATCAATGACGGTCTACTTATAAACTGTAACTTTGCATCTCCAAATTGTAACTATGAATCTAAAATTTGTAACTTCATTTCCCTGACCCAATTTATAAGGCATCATTACTACAGCTCAGGGTGATTGTAAAAAGAGAGATAAAAAAAAAAACAAATGTAAAAGGTCCATTACAACATCCAGGCTCGTAATGTGAATCACAATAGCTGCAATTGAATGTCCAATGCTGAGGATTAGGTTACTGTGCCAATAGCTGTTACCTGTCTTGCTGAGGAATTTCTGTGAGACAAAATGCACCTTCCTGGTGTAGTTTCTACAGTTCTCAATGTAGTTGGTGGCTGAAATCAGAGATTTGATAGCTGAAATATCTTGAGATGAGTATTTCATAGACCCTCACATCTTGAAGAGGAATAGGTTGAAGGGTAGTCTTCTCCTTGTGGTGGGGGGAGGGGAAGCATAGCTCATAAGATAGATTAGTCAGGGGCCATCTACAGTGGGGAAAGACCAGAGTGGAGGCTAACCCAGGTTGGAATGGGCAGCACATGGGAAGTTCCAACGCCACAGGGCTTTTCCCAACAATGCTCTCTCCGGAGAGCATAGGTCTCTGTAAGTCACTGGCAGGGTGACATTGCTGAATTTCCCCTTAGCCTTGAAACCTCGAGTGGGGAGTTCTCTGCTTCATGTACACTGATCCATCTAGGAACATAATGGTTTCCCTACCACCTTCCCAGTTGCCAATCCCATGACCACTCCTCTAAGGTCAGGGCATGTGGTGGTGACTAAATAGTCCACCAAGGCACCAGTCACGTTTGTGCTCCCTGGGAGGTGCTGCTCCTGGGCACCCTTGCAGACACCCACAATAAGTACCCACTCCCTAACAATCATGTCCCCACATTAATGGTGTGCCACAGTGGCTGGCCGTGTCAACCTGTTTTAGGAGGGCAGGGAAACTGGTTCTGAATGCAGTCACCACCTATAGTGGTGCCATTATCGACCCCTTCTGGAGGTGCCCACAAGGCATTGGCAATCATCTATGGGTCAGAAAGACTGCCCAGTGTACTCACTTCCCAATGAGAGAGGAGGGAATTTCACCCCCCCCCCCACCTCAGCATCTCCAACTGAAGCAGTAGAATGGCTAAATGCTCACCTGGCCATCCCCTCACACAGTCAACCCCTTACCAGAATAGTCCTGGGGCACTATTATCTCACAATGATCACCTCCTGTTCATACCCACCTGACGTCCCCCTATTTTCAGCTACCTCCCCACTTTGCAGAGTCATCAGGGTGCCATTATGGCAGACTTGGAACCGTGTAATTACTGATTGGGCTTGTAAAGCCTTGGGCACACAGAGGGGTAGGAAAGTGTGGTGGGACTCAGTTTCCTCAAGGTTATCACCATCCATTGATACATACCTATCCCCTAACCACATGTTGATCCCCTCCCCCTGTTAGACAATGGCTCAGACTTTTCCTAAGTCATGCAGTGAGCCAGACCAGAGAACATGGAGCTGCTGTTTTTTGATCAGTGTGGAAACTACCTCCATGATTTTAAAGTCTATATTGGTTTCTTGCCTCTGGGCAACATGCAATGTCTCTTTCAGTTGCCAACATTCATGTTGCAAGGTTTCTATTGCCCTTGGTCAGTCTGCACTGCCTATTGCAGTTCCCTACACTCATATTGCAGATCCCAACATTCACCTTGCAGGGATTCTATCTCCCCATCTTTCTGGGTACCCTGACTACTTAGTTTAGGTACGCGCTAGTGAGGGTAGAAATAGGAGGATGTGGAGGATGAATGTGTGGCTAAAGAGATGGTGCAGGGGGCAAGGGATAAGATTTCTGGATCATTGGGATCTCTTCTGGGGAAGGTTGGACCTGTACAAAAGGGACGGACTCCACTTGAACTGTGCTGGCAAGCAGATTTGCTAGAGCTGTGGGGGAAGGTTTAAACTAGTTTGGCAGGGGGATGGGGAACAGAGTGTGAGAGCAGATTCAAGGGAGCATGGCCACCTAGATAAGAATAAAAATGATAACAAAGGTAGGATGGAGATTAGGGTAGAAGGTAGAAAAGAGAATGTATGTGAGGGTCATTCTCTGAATTGCATGCATTTTAATGCAAGAAGCATAGTGAACAAGGTAGACAAGCTTAGAGTATGGACAGATACTTGGGGTCACTATATTGTGGCAATTAGTGAGACCTGGCTACAAGAGGGGCAGGACTGGCAACTTAACATTCCAGGATACATTTGTTTTAGATGTGATAGAGCAGGGGGTAAAAAAGGGGGAGGAGTTGCTCTGCTTGTTAAGGAGGACATTACTGCCGTGAGGTGGCAAGATGGTCTGGAGGGATCGTCCAGTGAGGCTGTTTGGGTGGAATTGAGGGGTGAAGGAGACATGAGGGTGCTAATAGGGGTGTATTACAGACCACTAAATGGGTCAAGAAAACTAGAGGAACAAATGTGCACAGAGATAACGTATATGTGTGAGAATCATAAAGTAACGATCATGGGAGATTTTAACTTCCCTCACATTGATTGGGATACCCATACAGTTAGAGGGCTGGATGGGCAAGAGTTTGTTAAATGTGTTCAAGATTGTTTTCTGAATCAATTAGTAGAAGAACCGACTCGGGACAGTGTAATACTGGATCTCTTGTTAGGGAACAAGCTAGGTCAGGTATCAGACATTAATGTTGGAGATCCAATTGGGTCTAGTGATCATAATTCTGCAAGGAGGGGCCTAAAGTTGAGGTTCTGGATTGGAGAAGACCAAATTTCGAAGGAATGAGAAGGGATTTGGGGAGTATTGAGTGGGACAGGATATTTTCAGGTGAGGGTGTAAATGAGAAATGGAGGATATTCAAAAAAGAAATTTTGAGGGTACAGAGTAGTTATGTCCCAGTGAGGATCAAAGGAAAGGCTGGAAGTCATAGGGAGGCTTGGTTTTCGAGGAATATTGAAAATTTGGTTAGGAGAAAAAGGGAGGTGTACAAGAGATATAAAGAACAGGGAGCTGACAATTTGAAGGAGGACTACAAGGAGTGTAGAAGGAATCTTAAGAAATAAATTAGGAAGGCCAAAAAAAGGCATGAAGAGGCTTTGGCAGACAGAGTAAAAATAAATCAAAAGGGTTTCTATAAGTATATTAAAAGTAAAAGATTAGTGAGGGATAAAATTGGACCCCTTGTAGATAGTGAGGGTAGGCTGAGTGAGAAGTCTGAGGAAATGGGGGAAATTTTGAATGATTTCTTTGCCTCGATATTCACTAGGGAAAAAAAATATTGAACCAGTTGAGGTAAAGAAAAATAGTGGGGAGGTAATGAAGCATATAAGGATAACCGAGGATGTAGTGATGGCTGTGTTGAAAAAGATAAAGGTGGATAAATCTCCGGGACCGGACAAAATATTCCGAAGGACACTCAGGGAGGCTAGTGGACAGATAGTGAGGCCATTAACAGAGATATTTAGGATGTCACTGGCCACGGGAGTAGTGTCAAAGGATTGGAGGGTGGAACCTGCGAATTATAGGCCCGTGAGTCTGACGTCTGTGGTGGGCAAGTTGATGGAAAGTGTTCTGAGGGATGGTATTTACAATTATTTGGAGGTACAGGGATTGCTAGGGAGTAATCAGCAAGGTTTTGTCAGGGGTAGATCATGCTTGAAAAACCTGATTGAGTTTTTCGAGGGGGTTACAAAAAAGGTTGATAAAGGGAAAGCTGTGGATGTTGTCTATTTAGACTTTAGTGAAGCTTTTGGCAAAGTTCCCCACAGGAGGTTAGGAAAAAAGGTGGAGGCATTAGGTATAAATGAGGAGGTAGTGAAATGGATTCAGCAATGGTTGGATGGGAGGTGTCAGAGAGTAGTGATAGAAAATTGTTTGTCCAATTGGAGGCCAGTGACTAGTGGAGTTCCTCAGGGATAGGTCCTGGGTCCACTATTGTTTGTTATATATATTAACGATCTGGAAGTAGGGGTGGAGAATTGGATAAGCAAGTTTGCGGATGATACAAAGATTGGTGGTGTTGTGGACAGTGAGGAAGATTACCGTAGATTAAAAGGTGATTTAGGAAGGCTGGAGGTGTGGGCTAAGAAATGGCTGATGAAATTCAATACAGATAAGTGTGAGGTATTACATTTTGGAAAGGCAAATCTAAATAGGTCATATGCATTAAATGGTAGGCTATTGAGATGTCAGAGCAACAAAGGGATTTAGGAGTTGTGGTAAATAGTGCCCTCAAGGCTGATACTCAGATAAATGGTGTGGTGAAGAAGGCATTTGGAATGTTGGCCTTCATAAATCGGAGTATTGAATTCAAGAGTAGGGAGGTTATGATGACATTGTACAAGGCATTGGTGAGGCCAAATTTGGAGTACTGTGTACAGTTTTGGCCACCAAATTATAGGAAAGATATAAACAAAATAGAGAGAGTGCAGAGAAGGTTCATGAGAATGTTGACAGGATTTCAAGGTTTGAGTTACAGGGAAAGGTTGTGCAGACTGGGGCTTTTTTCTCTGGAGTGTAGAAGATTGAGAGGGGGCTTGATAGAGGTTTTAAAGATTTTAAAAGGGACAGACAGAGTAAACGTGGATAGGCTTTTTTCAATTAAGAGTGGGGGAGATTCAAACTAGAGGGCATGGTTTAAGATTGAAGGGGGAAAATTATAAGGGGAACATGAGGGGAAATTTCTTTACGCAAAGGGTGGTGGGGATGTGGAATGAGCTTCCGACAGACGTGGTCGAGGCGGGATCATTGGTTACATTTAAGAACTGGCCTGTTCTGTGCTGTAAGTGGTTATATGGTTATATTGTTATATGATATCCCACCAGTGCCTGAATAGTGATATCAGCAGCCATAGGGCTACCCTATGACTTCCCCGGACCTCATGAAATCCCAGTAATCCAGCGGGGAGACCACATGGTGCCCTATCTTCTGCCACGCTGTCAAATGGCTGAATCCCTGACGACCATTGGTACACCTGGGGATTTTAAACTCTGACCCCAGGATCCCTTTCCTACCTGTGGGTCATCTCCTGCTGCCCCTGTTTGTAAACAGGTACCAAATAAACCATGCACCTGACAGAACACCCATGCACACAGTTAGAAATACAATTTCCCTCATGATTAAAACAGTCTCTCACTCCCACATGGTTAAAACTCCACGCGTCCTGTCATAAGTCTTTGAACCCTGCTCACAGCGCCAATTGTTGTGTTGAGGAAGAGTATCAAGTTTGGTGGGTTCACAGAGAGATGAATCTGGATGCAAGGATTTGTAATCACATGCAAATTTTATTAATGCTCAGCAGTCCCCCATGAGAGACTCATTCAGAAAATCATGAGGCATGGGATCCATGGAACTTTGGCTGTGTGGATAAAAAATTGGCTTACAAGTAGAAAGCAGAGAGTAATAGAGGAAGGAAGGTATTCTGCCTAGTAGTCAGTTACTATTGGAGTACCGCGAGGATCTGTTCTGGGACCCCTGCTCTTTGTAATTTTTATAAATGACCTGGATGAAGAGGCAGAAGGATGGGTCATTAAGATTGCAGAAGATACAAAAGTTGGAGGAGTTGTAGAAGGAGCTTAAAGTAGTGGAAGGTTAGAAGAGGGTATAGACAATGCAGAGTTGGGTGGAGAAGTGGCAGATGGAGTTCATTCTGAATAAGTGTGAATAAGTGGAAGGACAAATCAGAAGGCTGAATACAGGGCTGAATACAGAGTGTGGATGAACAGAGGGACAATGTAGTCCAAATCCATTCCTCTCTCAAAGTCACCGCAGAGGTTGATAGGATAATTAAGAAGGCCTATGAGATGCTGGGCTTCATTAATAGGGGATTGAGTTCAAGAGTAGGGAGGTCGTGTTGCAACTCTACAAATCTCTGGTGAGATGATACTTATTAGAGTATTGTGCTCAGAGGAAGTCAGGAGAACATGACCCAGTCCTTTCTGAGGGCTCAGTAGTGGAGGGGGTCAATGAACTTCAAATTCCTGGGTGTCAACATGTCCGAGGATCTGTCCTGGAGCCTCCACATTGATGCAATCACAAAGAAGGCTCACCAGTGGCTATACTTTGTGAGGTATCTGAGGAGATTCAATATGTCACTGAAGACTCTTGTAAAATTCTACAAGTGTACTGTGTAGAGCATTCTGGCTGGTTGCATCACTGCCTGATATGGAGGTGCCAAATCTCAGGACAAGAATAAACTCCAGAGGGTTGTTAATTCAGCCTGCAACATCACAGACACTAGATTTAACTCCATAGAGGGCATCTACATGAGGCAGTTTCTTAAAAAAAAACAGCCTCTATCCTCAGACCCCCACAATCCAGGCCATCCTCCCTTCAATCTGCTACCATCGGGGAAAAGGTGCAGGAGCCGAAAGACTCAGAGGCACAAGGACAGCTTCTTTCCCGCTGCCATCAGATTCCAGTGAGCCAGTCACTCCCTCACTTTTCATGCACTAATATTGTTATCATTATCATTTTTTTACAGTAATGTCATAAGATGGTTATAATATGTATGTTTGCACTATGATGTTGCGCAAAACACCAAATTTCATGACTTGTTCATGACAAAAAATCCTGATTCTGATTCAGTTCTGGTCACCTCATTATAGAAAGGATGCAAAAACTATTGAGAGGGTGGAGGAGATTTACCAAGTTGTCACCTGGATTGGAAAATGAGTCTTATGAGGTAAGGTTAGCAGAGCAGGGATTTTTATCTTTGGACCATAGAAGGATGAGAGGAGATTTAATAGAGGCCTACAAGATTCGGAGAGGCTTAGATAGGGTAGACACCCAATGCTTTTTTTTCCACCACAGGGCAGGATTAGTAAATACCAGTGGATATACAAAGTGAAGTAAAGGAGGTTTCGGAAAAACGTTGAGGATAAGATTTTTTAAAAAATAAACAAGAGTTGTGGGTGCCTGAAATGCTTTGCCAGGGATGCTGGTGGAGTCTGAAACATTAGGCACATTAAAGGAACTTTTAGACAGGCACATGGATGGAAGCAAAATAGAGGGTTAAAGTGTAGGGAGGGTTTAGTACATTTTTCAAGGAATATATGGCTCAGCAAAACATCAAGAGGTAAAGGCCACTGCACTGTAGTGTTCTGTTCTATCTGCAGTGCATTTCATTTCTGAGGTACACTTTCCTCCAAATGTGATCGAACCAGAGCATTGCCATCTCTACTCAGCTAATACTTGAGAACGATCGTACAAATTCGAAAGGAGAGAGTAGATTCTGCAAAGATAGTTCTAAATTATTAGCTGAGACAGAGACTTACCATCTGGTGTTAAAAACACAAACTGCCAACATTCACAATATGATTTGGGAAAGCCAAAGCAACATTGGCCTGCTCAAGTCATGCAAAACTATTGACATGTTGTGGGTTGGAACAAAAGACGAATTATCTTCAATTATTTCCTGCAATACTACCTCAGATTCAAGCCATCAAACAGGGAATTTGTCAATTCACATCTGTGTTCGGTTCTTGCTTCAAACATAGGGTGGTGACACGGTTGCTCTCATCAGTCAGGGCACAAGGCAGGAGATGGGACATCATGTCTTAGATGTATAAGACATTGTAAGGCCACATTTGGAATCTTGTAATGAGCAATTAAACAGATGACATTTTGTTCTGAATGTTCTAAACTGTACTCCCGATAATGAAACCCCACACTTCAATGGTTCCCATCTGGCACTGATGTGTCATTAAAAGCTCTCACTCTATTGCAATATAACATGATAGTTTAATGTCATGCACACTTGCTACAGATACCCAAGTACATAAGATACACAAATAACAATTGTATAAATTAAATTGTCACAAAATGCCAAGGCAGATTAAGATAAAATAAATATAAAAGGATAAGATATCCACATTTGTAGTTAGTGTGAACAGAAAGTGTTACTTTTGGTGATCCTGGAGAATATTATGTTTAGGGTAGTACTGGAAAGTTCAAGAGCCTGATATTTTTTGGAAAATAAACTGTTCTTGAACCTAAAGATGCCACAGACTTTTGGCCTAGATACATCCTACTTGAAGAAGCACTTTTGACAAGGATATTGTAATCATTATTATGTTGACTGCCTTAGCTCTGAGGGCTCTGTGAAGTTGTGGGGGGGGGGGGGGCGGGGGTAGAAATGTTCTTTTCCTTCTCTTTCTCTGACTGTAAGGGGCACTGGACAATTTCTGCTGATGGCGAATCTTTGTCTGCCAAACTGTAGACTATAGGAAATTTTGTGTAATGTTTCATTTTCTATTTTACTACATGGCAATAAAAGAATCTTGAGGCAGGGCGTCACATTGATATTTTCAATAGATGGGACATCAGTGTCTGTGATGGACTTGGTAAGATTAGCCACTTTCACATTCATGGTGACATTCATCCAGGAGAAGTTTGCAGGGTATTCAATGACATGCAAAATCTCCTCAGAAAGTAGAAATGTTAGTTTGCCTTCTTCATGGTTATCTCAATGCACTGGCTCCAAGATAAGTCCTCTGACATGTTGCAATCCAGGAACTTTAATGTTCTAACCTTTTCCACTGCCATGCTGCTAATGTGATCCTTCAGCCTGGCCTTGCTAAAGTCCACAACAAGATCTTGGTCTTGCTGGCATTGATAGAAACATTGTTCTTCTGGCACCACCCAACCAGATTTTCAATATCCATCCTGTATTTCCAGTCATCATTACCCATTTTTAGACCCACAACAACAACATCAGAGAACCAATATTTATTGGAGCTGAACTTGGCCACACAATTGAAGATGTAGGGAATAGAGCAGGAACACAACACGCAGTGTTGAGATAACCCAGAACTGATGATGAGTGAAGAGGAAATCTGTTCAAATTGCCATGTAAAATGGGGTTAACCAGACAATTTGCCTGATTGATGACCCAGGTACATGGCTATTTGAAATAGTCCAACTGGGTCAACCCGGTCAAAACCCAACTGGATCCCAGACCTACCTCAGACATGGTCAGGGAATCCAATAAAACGTAACTGGGAGTCCTCCTCAGTAGATTTGAAAAGGGAAATAGTGGGCCCTGTTTCTCTTGTGTCTTCAGCACTTGGGTGTGTGTGTGTCATAGGGAAACCCCTGGATGGCTCAATGCAGGGTGCTGTCTCAAAGTTCCGCTGACACAAATTGGGGTATAGGTGTTGCTGCCATTTGGGGGCGGGGGTGTTGCTGCAGCGATCGGTGAAGGGTGCTGCTGGAATAGAGGGAGGGGGTGATGCCACGATGTGCCACTACCATGAACGGGGAGGGGGTGGTGGTGCCACAATTGGTGGGGGGGGGGGTTGAGTGCTGCGACATGCCACTACTGCAAACAGGCGGGGTATGTGATGTGCTGCTTCCATAATTGGTGTGGGGGTGCCACGATGTGCCGCTACCGTGAACTAGGGGGCCACAATGAACTGCTGCCATGAAGGAGGGTGTTGCTGCCTGTAGTCTAAATAAAAACTCTCATGACTGGAAGGAGAACATACATTTTTATTAGCTTATAACTGAGGATAGGATCTTACAATAGTCTTCAGAAGGGCTCAGAAATTAGGTGGGAAACCAGGGTAGATAGGGGCAGAACCAGCCTTCAGTATAACACACCACCAGTGAATCTCAGTGCACTGCATTCACCTCATCTTGCAGAATTTAGGGTCTGTGGATGAAGACAGAGAACATTGTGTAACAGAGTCCAGAGGACCCCAAAATCCAGCAGCAATAGATAAGCACTACAACACAGGGTTACTTAAACAGAAGTTGTTTTTAATTATAATTGAACAAGAAAACAGAATAAAACTATCTTCTTACTTAACCTATCTAACTACTTAATCCCCCCTCTAATACTAAGCACAGTTGTGTGTAATGTATATTTAAAATTAGAAAAGTTATTTTGGTTCACATCCAATCTCACTGGTTGCAGGCAATTCTTGTACTGTGCACAGAAGAAGTTAGCATTAACAGAGTTCACCAGTCTTTGGTATTTAACAGGCAAACGATTACCACTCAGGAGGGTTCTTGCTGGTTTTCAGAGAGAGATTCCTTTTCCAGGACATCCACAATTGATTACTTCTTAATCAGTCTTGCTGACGAAACTTGCCCTCTCCAGATGATTCTCTTTCTTTCAGGTCACCTTTCAGATTGCCAATCTTCTCCTTTGACCAGGCAGCCTTCCAAAGTTTGCCAGCTTTGTTCTTCTAGAAATAATTTCTGTGACTCCTCTCTCTGTTTCACACCCTCTCTCTCTGAGAGCAAAACAGTTATCCTCTGCCTGCAAAGATCACATGCTCTCCCAGGCAAGCTGTTGTCAATACTTTGTTGCCTCCTGCAAAAAGCATTCTGCAAAAGTCCTGAAAATATTCTGTGTTTTAAAATGTGTGTGTGCAAGCTGCTCTAACAATTCCTCCCAAAACACCTCTAAATACTCTGTCACAATTGATTCAGAAAAAAAAAATGTTATTTACAAATTTAAGTAGGGGTCTGGAGATCCTGGTGGAGCACCTAAGCACGGGATGGCCTTGGACTCCTTAGGTCTTCGGGTCCATTTGTGATGGAGGGTTGGTGGTTGGGTCTCTGGCTCAGTGGTGGAGGGAGATGCACTTTCCTTCTAAACCGGATTCCCTGAGACCCTGACTGGGAGTGGTTAGAATGAGCTCCGCAGCTCGTAGGGCCCTTGAGGCAATAGACTCTCTGTTCTGGCGGGTGCCAGGCCCCTGATGGAGACTGTGTCATCACTGCCATCTGGGTACTCCACATGGGTGTAAGTTGGATTGGCGTGGAGCAGTTTCACCCTTTCCAGCAGGGTGTCCGTCTTGCTTCTTCTCACATGCTTCCTGAGAAGGACCAAACCAGGAATGGTGAGCCAGGTTGGGAATGTAGTTCCCGATGCCGACCTTCTCTTGAAATTGAACAGGAGCTCATGAGGAGTAACATTGGTCACTTTACATAGTAGCGACCGGATGGAATGGAGCGCCAGAGGAAGAACTTCCTGCCAACGTGAGTCTGGAAGACCTCTTGACTTGAGGGCCAGTTTGACAGCCTTCCAGACCATGGCATTTTCCTATTCAACCTGCACATTCCCCCGGAGCTTCAGCGAGTAACCCGGCTGGATGTGTTTCCCCTTGCCAGCATGTACTGACATAGCTCTTCACTCATAAAAATGAGCCCCAGTCACTATTTACATATCCAGGATACCCAAACAGGGAAAAAATGGAATCTAGGGCCTTTATGACTGACAAAGTGGACGTGTCTGGACATGGGATGGTGAACGGGAAGTGGGATAACTCATCATTGATAAAGAGGAAGAAAGAGTTGCTGTTCATGGAGGGGAGAGGTCCCTTATAATCGACAATGAGCCATTCGAAGGGCCTGGATGACTTAATCAGGTACGCTTTTGCGGGCAGTCGAAGTGCGGCTTGCACTCCACACAGACCTGGTCATTTCTCTAACATCTTCCATGGAGTAGGGCAGATTGTGCACCTTTACAAAATGAGCCATGCAGGGTAACCCCTGGATGGCAGAGCTCATTATGTAGTGACTGCAGTTGACAAGTGTGTGCAGAGGCCCAGCTTCCTCTGGATAAGGCAACTGAAGGGTCATTAAGGGCTCCTGGCTGATAGGCGATGTCATAATTGTAGGTGGAAAGTTCAATCCTCCACCTAGAAATTTTGTCATTTTTGATTTTGCCCTTCATTATTAAACATAAATATGACAGAGCGCTGCTCAGTGAGGAGCTGGTCAGGTAGTGTCTCCAATGCCTCACCACTTCTACAATGGCTTGAGCATCCTTTTCCACCTCTTTTTCAGATCTTATGGCCTTGGAATGTCTGAGAGAAAAAGTGAAACCAGTCTGCCTGCCTGGTTGAGGGTAGCAGCCAGGGCCATGTCCAAAGCCTCGCTTTCCACCTGGAAAGGCACATTCTCATCCACCATGTGCATGGCAGCTTTCACAATAAGGTTTCGGAGGTCGTTAAAAGCCATTTGGGCTTCAGCTAAGAGGGGAAACAAAGTGGCTTTTAAGAGAGCGCAAACCTTATCAGTGTATTGAGGGATCCACTGGGCATAATATGAGAAAAACCTCAGGCATCTCCACAAAATCTGGGAATGGGGAGCTCTAACAGGGGGTGCATCCTATCAGAAATGGGGACAATGAATCCATTCTACACCACGTAGTGAAGGATAGCCAGACATTTAGTCCTGAACACACACTTGCAAAATTTATGTGAGGTTCAGGGCTTTCGGTGCGTGGTGAAAGCTCTGAAGGTTGGCGTCATAGTCCTCCAGGCTATTGCCACAGATGGTGACATTATTGAGGTGTGGGAAGGTAGCATTCAACCCATACTCATCCACCATTCTGTCCATCTGCCTTTGCAAGATAGAAACCCCCATTAGTAATACTGAACGGGACCCTCTGGAATTGATAGAGAAGACCGTTAACCTCAAATGCCATATATGGATGGTCCTTGGAATGGATTGGTAGCCGATAAGCAGTTTTCAGGTTGATGGTTGAATAGACCCGATACTGCACAATATCATTCACCATATCCACAATTTAAGGGAGGGAGTAAGCGTCCAGGAGTATGTACTGATTAATAATTTGGCTATAGTCAATTACTAGCCTGGGCTTGTTTTCCCCTTTTACCACCACCACTTCATCAAGCAGACATTGTGTCTCAGACTTCATGAAATATCGGTCTGCTGTGCTGTACCTCCTGCTCTTAGTAATAATAGGTTTGCAGTCTGGCGACTGATTCGGGAGAGGGGGGGGGGGGAATATTCAATGTGGAGAAGCCACATGTGGGTTCTGATTTTGGAGGCTCCCCATTCCAAACTGTTATATGGGGGAGAGGACCAGAATACTCCAAGGTCATGCTTTTAAGGTGAAACAGGAAGTCCAGACCCAATAGCACTGGAGCACACAACTACATACAGGTGTATTTTATGAAATCCCTTTCCCCCCCCCACAAACGACATATCTTCTATTCAATGTCCTCTAATATAAGTGGAATGCGAATGAGATGCAAGGAATATATGATAATTGGAAGGAATATTTCTAGGTTGTATTCCTGTACATTCTGTGAGTCTATGAAGCTTTCAGAAGTGTCTGTATTGATTAGACATTTAGTGGAGTGTCCGTTTAGCTTTGCAGCCACTAGGGAGTTATTAAGCTGGTGAGGTCTGTCCTGATCTTGAACCATTGAGGTTTGGACCCCGGAGACTTCTTACTCCTCACTCGAGTGGTTTCCATCATCCTGGGTTGCCCTGCGTGAGTAAGATGGCGTCGCCCTCATGACATTCCAAGATGGCCGCCCTCCTTCCTCCTCTGACGACGATGGCGTTGAGTTTGAATTTGAGTCACGGCAAGATGGCCACTGAGCCTTTTCGTGCCGTTTTCTCGCAGCCACCCTCCTTCGGCGTTTAGCGCAGCAAGTGGCTTCAGGTGAATTCAGGGTCGATGGCTTGGGGCTGGAATCAGATCCGGAAGATGTGCAGGCCGCAGACTTCCCTGGGCTTTCCCTCGCATGGCAAACCTTCGCCGATGTCCTTTCTTGCCACAGCTGGAGCAAACTGCACCTTTAGCCGGGCAACGAGATCGGGGGTGCTGGCTCTTGCCACAGAAAAAGCATTTCCTAGCGCGGGAGTGCTCCCTAGCATGGGAAGTGGCAGCTGTTATGGCAGGGGTGATGGGAGCAGCCAGTCCTAGGAAGTGGTCACCTGGGCACGTGAGCTCGCTAGCTTCAAGGTCATTGTTCTTGAGCTTGGCCTGTTTCAATGACTTGGTCAGTTCAACATGTCTTGCCAAGGTCCTTTTTACCTGACTCAAGCAGTTACTGCCTCACGTACCTCAAGCCGTATGGTGGTATACCATTGGCCTACTGCAGGGGGAAACCTCTGTACCTGCAGGAGAGTATGGGGGACAGGACAACACCTGGCCGGCTGTCAATCAGCCGACCTGAATGGATCAAGCCCCACCCAGTTGGGTGTCAATCACCCTCCAGGATATAAGCCTGAACCGGCCCTCCAAAGACTCACTCAGAGTTTATAGCAGCACAGCCAGATCTGCTCTGTGGAAGTCTTTGCTGATTAAAGCCTGTTGTACAGTCTTTACCTTGTGTGCGTCTGATTGTGTCTAACAGTGCACCACAGGCGGACACCCCCCCCCGACTAGAATATCCCAGATAATTTCTTCCTCATGAACGCGGCCTGTAGCTGCTTTGTACCTGCACTTCTTGGCAAACATCTACAGATCCAGCAGGTCATCACTGATGGTCCCTCCTGGCTGTTGGCAACGTAGAATGAGTTGATGTCTTGCTAGGACCTCGATTTGCAACTTCAGGTACCAAGCTTTGATCCCTCGATGGTGGCATCATATGCAGTGCAGTCCCTAACGACTGCGTATCCTTTCGTTCCTACCCTCAAAACAAGTTTGGACTTCTTGAGTTAATCGGTATGGAAGATGTCTCTGGTCGTGTTCAGGTAGGCCTGGAAGCAGTCTAGCTAGTATGTGAATTTCTCAGCGCGTCGGGGGACAGAGGTTCTATCAGCAACGTACCTGGCTTGAGCAGCATTTCCATCTTGTAGGGAATAAGCTAATAAAATTGTAGTGTGAATAAAAGCTCTCATGACTGGAGGGAGAACATACGCTTTTATTAGCGTATAACTGAGGGTAGGGTCTTATAGTGGTCTTCAGAAGGGCTCAGGGATTAGGCAGGAAACCAGGGTTATATATGGGTAGATGGGAGTGGAGCCAGCCATCAGTATAGCACACCACCAGTGTATCCCAGCTCCGGTTCGCGGCACATCGAGGCAGCAACCACTCTCCCTCCCCACCCCCAGCCCCCTGTTCGATGCAGGGGGGCTCATTTAGGAAAACTTTAAAACTTTACTATAAAGAATGTGACGTGTCACTCACCAAGTCATTGCAGTGGCCGGATCCCCTTTGAATTGCCAGGTTGGTGATTTAACAGGCTGCGATTTGAAAGGCGCATCCTGCCCACACGACCCAGTTATCTCACCCGTGTCCCAGGAGGGCTACCCGGATGCTGCAATTTGAAAGTGCCACAAAGTCGACGAACCAGTTATAAAAGAGCCTGCAAAGATAGCCCCTCACCCACCCCTCCCCCATCACATTTTGCAGTTGTTGAGTGTGTGGCAACCCATTCAGGATTTTCCCTCCCTGGAGGCACGCAAGAGCCATCCACAAATGTGGCAGATGACCATGCAAATATAACTTATTGCCTGGTAGTGGTTTGCTCCCAATCAACCCAACCACCTGAAAGGTTAGATGAAACAACAGGAAATATGGCTCCTTTCAAGCACAGCTGCCTCCTCCTTCGATCACCACTTGAAGTTCTTGTGAAACACCTTTTGATCATGAGAACCATAGGATAGATGCAGGCCCTTCTAGTCTGTACCCCTCCCATCCAAGTGTTTCCAAAAGCCTGCATTTCCCAATTCAACAGACCCAGCAGGTCATCGTTGATGGTCTCTCCTGGCTGCTGGAAGGTAGAGTGAGTTCATGTCTCGCTAGGACCTCGTTTTGCAACTTCAGGTACCGAGCCTTGAACCCTCGATGGTGGCATCATATGCAGTACAGTCCCTAACGACTGCGTGTCCTTTCGTTCCTTCCACTCCCCCCCCCCCCCCGCCGCATGAAACTTTCCCCAATGTCCCCTTGAAAGTTTTCCTGCTTAACCCATGTTCACCACCTTTTATTCTCTCTTAACCTCCGTGGAAAACACTTGTCTGAACTGTAGTGTTGAATTCGACAACGGGAGAGCCGCGTTGACAACTGATTTTGGGACCAGTTGTGCGGTGAACACAGAAGCTTTCGGGATGGCCCACTCTTGGGGGTGTTCACCGTTAGCTTCAGAGCACCCGACTTGGGACGGAGTTACAACAGTAAACACAAGACCGGGGCTGGGAGACTGAGCTTTAGATGCACTCTCCAGAAGAGGAGCGAAAGCAATCCGTGGTCCCAATTCATTAACCCGTGGACTGCCGTCCTCTTCAAGGTGTGAATGAGCCCTCGGGGAGAGAATGGTGCGCGAAGCCTCCCCTTAGCTGGAGCCACACCCCCCCACCCCGCTGGAGCCCGCCCCCCCCCACCCCGCTGGAGCCCGCCCCCCCCCCACCCCGCTGGAGCCCGCGCCCCCCCACCCCGCTGGAGCCCGCCCCCCCCCACCCCGCTGGAGCCCGCCCCCCCCCCCCACCCCGCTGGAGCCCGCCCCCCCCCCCCACCCCGCTGGAGCCCGCCCCCCCCCCCACCCCGCTGGAGCCCGCCCCCCCCCACCCCGCTGGAGCCCGCCCCCCCCCCCACCCCGCTGGAGCCCGCCCCCCCCCCCACCCCGCTGGAGCCCGCCCCCCCCCCACCCCGCTGGAGCCCGCCCCCCCCCCCACCCCGCTGGAGCCCGCCCCCCCCCACCCCGCTGGAGCCCGCCCCCCCCCCACCCCGCTGGAGCCCGCCCCCCCCCCACCCCGCTGGAGCCCGCCCCCCCCCCCACCCCGCTGGAGCCCGCCCCCCCCCCACCCCGCTGGAGCCCGCCCCCCCCCCACCCCGCTGGAGCCCGCCCCCCCCCCACCCCGCTGGAGCCCGCCCCCCCCCCACCCCGCTGGAGCCCGCCCCCCCCCCACCCCGCTGGAGCCCGCCCCCCCCCACCCCGCTGGAGCCCGCCCCCCCCCCACCCCGCTGGAGCCCGCCCCCCCCCCACCCCGCTGGAGCCCGCCCCCCCCCCACCCCGCTGGAGCCCGCCCCCCCCCCACCCCGCTGGAGCCCGCCCCCCCCCACACCCCGCTGGCTGGAGCCTGCCCCCCCCTCACACCCCGCTGGCTGGAGCCTGCCCCCCCCCCTCACACCCCGCTGGCTGGAGCCTGCCCCCCCCCCTCACACCCCGCTGGCTGGAGCCTACCCCCCCTCACACCCCGCTGGCTGGAGCCTGCCCCCCCCCCTCACACCCCGCTGGCTGGAGCCTGCCCCCCCCCCTCACACCCCGCTGGCTGGAGCCTGCCCCCCCCCCTCACACCCCGCTGGCTGGAGCCTGCCCCCCCCCCTCACACCCCGCTGGCTGGAGCCTGCCCCCCCCACCCCACCCCGCTGGAGCCTGCCCAGCAGTTCGGAAGGTGCTCCCATCTCCCTGCGCCGTCCAACCCGCTCAGGCTTGGAAGAGGTTCTCTCAATAGACTTCCGCGTCCTCTTCTGGGCGGAAAATTGCATTGCAACCGCTTCCCACCCCCCCCCCCCCCCCCCAAATAAATGAGCGAAGAAGGAGGGGGGGGAGCGTTTCTTCCCTCCTCACCTTTCCCCTCCCGACTCTCGTGGATCAGAGTGAGCCCAGGAAATCTCTGCTGAACCGAGCTCGTGTGAGGTCAGTGTTTCTCTACGAACGCCTGATGCAAGTTCGGGAATGGCAAAGCAGGGTCGGGGGAGGACGCACGTTGATCTCCCACTCAGTTGTTGATAGGGCTGCCGGGGCTTTGCACTTCGGTGGGCGTCGGGTGAGGACTGACCTGCGGCTCCGGGCATTGGATTGCGGATGACTTGCTTGACCGAGACGCGACTTGGCTGCTTGAATTCGCCCGGGTACCGGCGCCGAACGTGCTGGCTGGTTCTCGGGCACATCGCAGGTGATGCCCAGGTTGTTCACTTGACTGTGCACAGGGTTGAGCGGGAGGGGAGGGGAGGGGGGGGGGGGGGGGGCTTCAGTTCTTCTCATGACCCTTATTAAGTCTCTCGATATAATTGTATGAGATTCACCCCCCCCCCATTGTGTGAACTTCATGAGTAGATGAATTTCTCTTTTGTTTATAAATCATCCACATTTTAATTTAAACTTTCTGACATAATACGTCTAATTCTCAGTGAAATTCATTCTCCATTGAAGTGGCCGCTTCTCTCCGAGCCGGCAGCAATTTCCAGGACCTGAACCAACCATTGTGATGTAGCGATCTTGACATGAAGTTACTTCTTTTTAAAGTATCCACAGATTTCACCAACAGCATTGAAATATTTTGACAAATACATGATTTTGAAAGTCGATTATGATACTTGAATGCGTTAAAATTGGGGGGGGGGGAGGTGGTTGAAGTCAAAGTGGTGACATTGGAAAGTTTTTTTTTTCATTAAAGCATCTAACTGAACTAAAGTTGCACGTCATTCGCAATTGAAGGATATTTTCAGTTGCCCTTATCGTTATTGAACAGGATGGGTGAAATTGTAATTTGGGAATTGCACACAATTGTTAATACGATGGAATTCTTGATACAGTACACAATCAAGGAACGGAATTTGCCCAGGCTTCACGATAAGGTCCGACAAGGTTCCACATTCGCAAGTAATGGATTGTCCAGCAACTATTGAGTGAAGTTTCTTGTGATCACCAGAAGCTGATTGATCTTAGAGGCTCAGATACAAAATAAGATTTGCATCTAGGCAGAAGTGGAGGGCTGTGCTTTGATTTAAAACATTAATTGCCTCATTGAAAGGTAAGGGTGAACTTTCACTGTGAATGAAAGAGCTTCCAAAAAATATTGTCACTGCTGGCAGAGGGCTGAACAAAGATGGTCATTTTTTTCAACTGCATGGTACCTCCTATCCATCTATCTATATGTTTTAAAAGGTTTTACTTGGATTGGTGAACTTTAGATAATGGATCTGTGGTAACTGGTGAAGTGAAATTCAAGCCATTTGTCAAAGTCATTTCAATTCGAATTATGATATGTCATGGACCTTTCACGACATGTAAAGTATCTCTTACTTTTAATTTACTTTCATTGATAAATCTGGAGAAAACATGGCTTTCAGCAGTATTTAATTCTGTGCATTTATCTTTAATTTGCGTTTATAGCATTTATTGACCATTCCTAATTGCCGTTGAAAAAGTGATGGGGAAACTTTTTTTTAGCAATTTGAATCTGGCGAAGACGTTTAAGCCATAATAAAAAGAATGCTAAACAAATTATAAGTCAGGAGTGGGACTTGCAAGTGATGTTATTCTTGTGTGTCTGTATTGTCCTTGATGTACTGGCCCTGGCATCGAGTCCTGATGAGCCCACACCTGCAATACAGTGCACCAGTCTCCCTTAAGTAAGGGAGGGTATACTTGTGATGGGGAGTGGAACAAAGATTCATCAAATTAATTCATTAGGTAGCATGTTTGTCATTCAAGAAGTAATTTAAAGTGATGAAACTTGGTCTCTTAGCGCAGATATTCATAGTGGAGCCATTTTACAACATTATATATTTTAAAAAGGTGCATGAAAAATAAGACAGTGACTTTGGCTCAATGATTATTAAGGAATCTGATGGCGGCGGGGAAGAACCTGTCCTTGTGCTGCTGGGTGCTTGTCTTTAGGCTCCTATACCTTTTTCCCCAATGGTAGCTGAGATGAAGCGGGCATGCCCTGGGTGGTGTCTTTGAGGATAGATGCTGTTTTTTTTTAAGACACTACCTCATGCAGATGTCCTGGATGGAGTGAAGTCTGCTTGTGATATCACAATCCGAGTTAACAATCCTCTGGAGTTTATTCTTGTCCTGAGAGTGGGCCCCTCCATACCAGGCAGTGATGCAACCAGCCAGAATGTTCTCCACGGTACACTTGTAGAAGTTTACAAGAGTCTTTGATGACATACTGAATCTCGTCAGACACCTCATAAAGTATAGCCTTGGCGAGCCTTCTTTGTGATTACATCAACGTGGAGGCTCCAGGACAGGTCCTTGGAGATGTTGGCACCCATGAATTATGCCCACACTCCCTTTTGTGGGTGGTATCACTGAAATGATTCAAGCACAGATACAGAACCTTTTTTTTCCCATTGTTTGGAATTTTGAGTCAAAATTGGATTGGAGTTTATTGTGTTATATACATGCATCTGTGCACCAAAATTCTTCTTTGCTGCAGCCACAAGATACATAATTAGTATAACCTAATTTATCAAAATATACCTTAAGACAGAAGATATAATAAATATAAAAGGATGGATAATCACAGTTTCAGTTAGTGCAAGAATACATGATGTTTCAATGGTACAGATGGATTTTTTTGGGGGGGTATTCCCACAGTTGTTTATAGTTAGGGTCAGGAACGTAACAACAGAGATTTAAAAATATTTCTCCCAGAGAGTAATGAATCTGAAATTTTCTACCAAAAAGAGTTAATTGACTGAGTATATTTAAAAACACACGTCCACAGACATTTAAAAGAAATTCAGTTTGCGTGAAAGTATCATTGATCATCCAAGCACAAGGCCCTGAATGGTTTGTTCCTGTTTTTTCAAATTAAAGTTCCTATTTTTAGCCATTGGGATAGCTTGATGAAAAAACACAACAGTTTATTTTGTTGAATGTACTCTCAGCAACTTCAATGCACCAATAATAAATGGAAAGAAAAATTAATATGATCGGTGTCAAACTTCTTAAGTGATATGAGATTTGGACAAACTATTCGATCTGAACCTCAGTTGGCCTTTGCCTCCGATGGAAGGTTTCTTTTTTCAGTATCAGGAGTTTACACGTCCACTATGTAGCACTCATTCTCCAAACTTCTCCTAGCCAGTGGAACATGAAAGTCTGCATATGCTGTGATTGTAATCAAAGTACAGGAAGGCTGGAGGAACTCAGCCGGTCTCGCTGAGTTCATAGGAGGTAAAGGTGTATTACCAATGTTTTGGGCATGAGCCTTTCCTCAAAGGAAGGAAGGGCTTAGGCTAGAAACGTCAGGAATATATTTATGCCTAAAGATGCTGTGAGATCTGCTGAGTTCCTCCAGCATTCATGAGTTTTGACTTTCTCTTACCACAACACATGGCTGTACATTTGATTTTCCAGTCACTGGTGACTTGCAAGGTAGTAATCATGAAGGATTTAGTGATACAAAGCTGTTAAATAGTGTACATTGTGATACACATTTGTACAATGTGCCTGTGCACTAAAGTTAAAGTTCTTGCTTGCTGCAGTTGAACAGGTACACGTAAAGAGAAAGCATAATAGGTCATTAATTAAATCAAAAGAGACAATAAATGCATAATATAGATACACTATAAATATTTCATAGTGCGAAAGAAGTGATTTGCAATTGTGCAAACAGTCTTTTGTGTTGAAGTAGTCTACGTTTAGTATTCAAAGGGAAAGTTAGAAACTGAAATGTCAAGGGAAGGTGGTTAGACTCTCCAATGTAATAAATCATCATTAAATTAAAATTTTGAATTGCCTACTGTCATATGTGGGCCAAGAAAAGTTTTAAAAAAACATTGCCTTTCTACTACCCAGGCTAGTCAACTTGTAGAGTACAATAGTTAGTGGAATAATAAAAAGGAAAGTGGAATAAAGTTAGTAGAATAATAAAAAGGATAGCTTCACATTTAAAAAAAAGTACAAGGTACAGTGTTAATCAGAAAAAGTCCAGTTAAACAGTGCAAGGGCATTGCATTTCGTTGAAGAGCCTGATAACAGCAGGAAAGAATGTGGAGATGTGCATCTTCTGCCTGATGGGAGGGGTGGGGAGAGGAGAATATGACTGGGCCAGGTTTGACTGGTACTTATGCATAAATGAATGTGGTCTAGACCTTGTTGCATGCAGTGATGGATTGCTTCATTTCGAGAGGAGTTGTGAGTTGAAATGAACATTATGCTATTGGCTTGCTTTGCATCTTTTCTCCATTTTTGCTTTTTTGTTGTGACCATCTGTTGGGTTTTAAAAACTACCCAAATCCTTCGGTTTCCTGCTAATTTTTTTTCAAACTGTATGCCCTCCCTTTGGCTTTTCCTGTCTTCTTGGACTTCCTTTGTCAGCAATCTTTAGAATTCTCCCTTTAGAGTGCTGCTGCTTCTTTGGAATTAAATTATCTTTTTTTAAAAAATTACATGCAGAAACTCCTGCCATTGCTGCTCCACCATCTTCACTGCTAGGTTCCCCTTCCAATCAATGTTGGCCATTGATGCCTCTAGAGTCACCATTACTGTAATACCAAACATCTGAGTTCTGCTTTTCCCTCTCAGACGGGATAGTGAATTCTACCATGCTGTGCTCATTGCCTCCGAAGTTTCTTTTATCTCAAGTTCCCTAATTAAATTTAATTAATTGAAGTGCATGAAATCCAGAATTACCTTTCACTAGTGGACTTGACCACAAGCTACTCTTAAAAGCCATCTTGTAGGCATTCCACAAATTCCTTCTCTTGGGTTCCAATGCCAACCTGATGTTTTTTTCACTCTACCTGGATATTAAAGTCCCCGCAGCCATTGTAACAATGCCTTTCTTGCATCCCTCTTACCTCTGGCTGCTATTTGGAGAACTGTAATTAACTCCCATTATGGTTTCATTCATCCTCAATTCTATCCACATTCCAAGATGTGCTGATCTCACGAAGGATTTCATTTTTATTTAACCCACTGAGCCATCCCACCTCCTCTGCCCATTTGCTTGACATTCCGATATGATGCCTGTCCTGGAATGCTTTGCTCCCAGCTGTGATTCTCCTTTAGACGCATCTCAGTTATGCCCACAATGTTGTTCCTGCCAATTTCAGATTTATTGTCAGTGTGTATACATGGCATCACATGCAACCCTGAGGTTCTTTTTTCCTATGGGTGAGGCAGAATTACGATTTATTGGGCGTGCAAAAAAAGTGTACACATGTACAAAGAACTGTAATCAGATAACAAATGTAATCAAAGTGCATGTAACACAGAGAGAATTTTATAAAAATCAATAAAAGGCACAAGTAAGAGTCCTTAAATGAGTCCCTGATTGTGTTTGTGTTGAGGAGTCTGATGGTGGAGGGGTAGCAGCTGTTCATGATCCTGCTGGTGTGAGTCTTGTGGCACCCACACCTCTTTCCTGATGGCAGCAGTGAGAAAAGAGCTTGTGCTGGGTGGTGTGGATCCTTGATGCATTCTGATGGCAGCATTCTCTGTAAATGTTCTCAATTGTATGGAGGTTTTGCCTGTGATGTCCTGGGGTGTGCCTTTTGGAAAGCTTTACGCTCAGAAGTATTGGTGACTCCATAACAAATGGTGATGCAGGATGTCAGCAGACTTTTCAACACACTTCTGTAGAAATTTGGCAAGATTTCTGATGTCATAGCAAGCCTCCGCAAATTCCTGAGGAAGATGAGGTGCTGATGTGTTTTCTTCATTGGTGCCATTAGTGTTTTGGGTCCAGGAAAGATCCTCCGAGATAATGACTCCCACCTCTCCACCTCAGATCCCTCAATAATCATTGGATTGCATTCCTCTTCCTCAAGTCAACAATAAGCTCCTTAGTTTTGGTGATATTGAGTGTGAGGTCATTGTTTGTGCACCTTTCAGCCAAGTTAATCTCCCTCCTGTATACTGACTCATCATCTTTCTTTATACAACCCTCTACTGTGGTATGATCAGCAAATTTGTAGATGGTGTTATTGTTGTACCGAGTCACAAAGTCTTTGGTGTAAAGTGAGTAAAGAAAGGGGTTAAGAACACAGCTCTGTGGTGCACTGGTACTGACTGAGATTGTGGAAGAGCTATTCTTGGCAATCTTCCACAATCTCCATCATTGTGGTCTGGAGGTGAGGAAATTCATGATCCAATGACACAGTGGGGTCTTGGAGTTTGCTGATCAGTTCTGAGGGGATGATAGTGTTAAATGCTGAACTGTAGTCAATAAAGAGCATCTCTACTGTCCTGGCATTCCAGGGCTTTGCATAGAGCCAGTAAGATGAGGTGGCTAAAGCTGTAGACCTGTTGCTACAATAGGAGAACTGGAACATGTCCATGTTGCTGCTCAATCAGGAGCTGTTATATATCAACACCAGGCTTTCAAACACTTCATCACTGTTGATGTACATGCGACTAGTTGATCGCCATTAAGGCAAATTACAACTATCTTGGGCACCAGTATGATTGATGCCTGTTTGAAACAGGTAGCTACCATGCTCTGCTGGAATGAGATATAGAAGATAATTCGTGAATACATTGGTAAGTTGGTCTGCAGATTTTTAATGCTCGGCAAGGTACTCAGTCTGGGCCAGATGCTTTCCTTAGATTCACTCTCCTGAAGGTAGCACGCACATCATCCACAGATACAGAAACGATGGGATCCTCAGAGGACATGGTAGTGTGGAGGGGTTGTTCTTCTTAATTGTTAGAACCATTTCAAACATGCTTTAAGCTCATCCACCTTGTTTCAAAAATTGCATTCAATTCTGTGTCACCACCCTTCTCATATTTGTTCCAATGTTTCCAGAGTTTAAATGTTTATCCTTTTCTAAAGCATTGTCTTATTCTATATTTTTGAGACTTTATTAGCTTGTCCTACCCCCTTAGAACATAGCAGCACAGAAAGCGGCCCTTTCGGCCCTCTCCACTGAATAATTTTGTTTTGCCTAGTCCCACTGACCTGTACCTAGTCCATAGCTCTCCAATCCGTGTACCTGTCCAAATTCTTCTTGAATGTTAAAATTGAGCCCACATTCTCCACCTCATCTGGAGCTCATTGCACACCCCCACCACTCCCTTTGTGAAGAATTTCCCAATGATATTACCCCTAAAAGTCCCCTTTCATTCTTAACCCATGCCCTCTGGTTTGTATCTCAACCTACCCTCAGAGAAAAAAAGCCTACCTACATTTACTCTGTCTATCCCCCTTGGGCATACCAAAATCAAATCTCCCTCATTCTTCTATGTTCCAGGGAATAAAGTCCTAACCTGTTTAACCTTTCCCTGTAACTTGGTTCCTGAAGTCTGGACAACATCCCAGCAAATCTTCTCAGCCTTCTTTCTATCTTATTGATATTTTTCCTGCAGTTAGGTGACCAAAACTGCACACAATACTCCAAATTTTGTCTCATCAATGTCTTGTACAACTTTACTGTAATATTGCAACTCCTATACTCAATAATTTGAGTTATGAAGGGCAATATGCCAAAAGCTCTCTTGAGAATCAACCACCTGTGACACCACTTTCAGGGAATTGGGTATCTGTATTCCCAGATCCCTCTGTTCTACTGCACTCCTCAGTGACCTACCATTTACCTTTCTTGGGTTGTCCTTCTAAAATGCAACCCCTCACACTTGTCTGCATTAAATTCCATCTGCCATTTTTAGCTAATCCAGATAGATCACTCTGCAAGCATTAAACCTTCTTTGCTGTTATGCCTCCAATCTTAGTGTTAACTGCAGACTGGATGATCTAATTTGCCACATTGTCATCCAGATCATAGATATAGATAACAAACAACAATGGTCCCAGCAATGATCTCTGAGGCACACCACTTGGTCGCAGGCCATCCTGAGAAGCAATCCTAGTATCAAAGGCCTTACTAAAGTTCATGTAGAGAATATTTACAGAATATTCATCAACTTTTCTAGTAACCTCCTCGAAAACATCTATAAGATTGGTTAAACATGACCTTTCATGCACAAGTCCACATTGACTATCCCTAATCAGTTCCTAGCTATCCAAATAATTGAATATTAGATATCCTGGAACACTTCAATAATTTATGTTCTACTGACATCAAGATTATTTGCCTGTAATTTCCAGGGTTACTTTTGGAGCCTTTTCAAAGAACAAAATAATGTGAGATACACTCCAATCTTCCGGCACCACATCCGTGGCTAAGAACATTTTAAATATTTCTGCCAGAGCCCCTGAATTTCTACACTAGGCTCCTTTAAGGTCCAAGGGAATATCTTCTCTGTCCCTGTGGATTTATCCACCCTTATTTGCTTATAGACAGCAAGCACTTCCTCGTCTTTAATTCCATCTTCACTACTTGTTTTTGTTACTTCCCATTGACTCTGTGTCTGTTTCCTGAGTGAAGAAAAAAAAATGATTTCAGATCTCCCCATCTCTTTTGGCTTTCTACAAAGCTGACAACTCTGATCTTCAAGAGGACCAATTTTGTCTCTCACTATTCTTTTTCTAATATACCTATAGAAGCCCTTAAGATGTTTCTTCAGATTGTTTCGAGGTTTTTCGTGCATTTTTTAATACTCAAGTACCTTATTTGCTCATGTTGTTATGCACCTCTCTCTTCTGAACAAGATCCCCAATATCCTTGGAAAAGCAAGGTTCCAAATGCCCGTTAACTGTGCCCTTGATCCTGACAGGAACATACAAACACTACACTCTCACAATTTCACCTTTGAAGGTTCTCAATTTACCCTGTACATCCTTGCCCGTAGTAAAAACGTATCCCAATCCACACACTTGAGACCTTTTTTCATTGAAATTGTGATCGGAAATTTTCTTTGAAGTAACATGTAAACCTTTGGTGAAGATGGGAGCAAATATATTCAGCCAGTGGAGTGCCTTGAGCGTATTTTGCTCGTAGCAGTTGTTTGTATAAAGTTGCATTTAGAAGGATGAAGAGCTAGTTGATACCACTCACCATAAGGTGACTCTCTTAAAGTGTCTCCCTATCCCTGCTTAGTAAGTCTTTATCTTTATTAGTATATTATTAAGTATATTAGTAAGGCTTTATCTGTAAATGTGTGGGATTGGAGATTTAATTATGATGGTGTCATGATTTGCGGAGCAGTTGGCACAACACTATTAGCGCGCTGATATCCATAGGTAAGAAAATTAAATTTTTTTAAGTTACAGGATTTACCTGATTAACAATTAACAACAATTACAGTACGGAAACAGGCCAGTTTGGTCCTTCTAGTCCACACTGATCCAAGTACCCTCCTCCAATCCCACTTACCAGCACTCTGCCCATATCCCTCCATCCCCCTCGCATCCAAAGTGAACTTCACTTAATTAAGAATTTTTTTTCCCCAAATTACTTTACATTTTGCACTGTCTTTTGTCTTTTTAAACTATTTATTCTTCATGCAGGTGTATTAGTTAGGCATTGCAAGAGTGAGTCTCAAGCAACCAGAAAATTCACATATTTAGCATCTACCAATCCCCATAGGTAGATGTACATAACAAACTCTTGCCAACCACAATGAGATAATGGCCAGATAAACCTGCATTTTTGGTGATCAGATCAGATACTATTTATGGTCATGTAATAAAACAGAAATGAAATATTACACAGAAAATATGGCAGACTAGGATTTTCCATTAGCAATGCCTGGCAGAGAAAGAGAAGAAAAAGTCTCCCCAGAGCACCAAGTATCCGTGAATATGCCTCCAGCGCTCTTGCACCCTCTGAAGCTCCAGAAGACTCCAGTTCATTTCCAACAATTGGCAACTCCAGCTCAGATCCAAACATCTGACATGATGAAGAATACTTCAGTGCTTGGGGCCCTTTGGGAATCTACCCCACCCCTTCCCAAATCCTCTCAAATCCCAGTTCCGATACCTGGTTCTCATGAGCCAGTCTCCAGCAGCCTGTGGCCTAGTGTGAGTCCTTAGACCTGAAGTCGCTAGTAGCCTTTCTGCAGCCTGTGTGGGATCCTCTCCCACAAGTTGGCAACAGCTCGCTGCCTGAGTTTGTTCTTCAGCCACAGAGCCCTTTGCTGGTCTTACACCTCGGTCACCATTCTTGGGATCATCTCTTCTGCTTTTCCTTCTCAACAGGGGGTATTCAGTCCATGACTGGTATCCTGCACCAGTCCCTGCGAGTCTGCAACCAGAGGCCTCTGTTGTGTGATAATTAATGACCAGAATATTGGGAGTAAGTGCTTGTTTCAGTGCCTTCACTCTTTCACTCACTGAGACACTGGAGGATAGGCTATAATTTATGCTAACAAAGTACATTATCGAACAGAAAGAAATAAGTAGCATTGCTACCATGTACTTACTCCCACACAGGCAGACTGGTTCTGCCCAGATCTATTATGAAACATTTTTAGCAATGTACAAAGGACTGTTTGTCTTGCACCTCAATTCTTAAAGGTGCCCACAATCAGAAATGATGAATCTCCATTGACCATTTTGTGGAAAATAATAATTCTGCGAGAGGAAAACAGAATGGTGTTCTGTGTTTATGTGAAGAGCCTTTTAATTGTGGTCACGTTGCCACAGAAAAAAAGTTAATACCCTATTAGCATCTGTTTCTAGTTCAGTGACATTATCAGGATATAGTAATGCAACAGAACACTGAACTACAGTACAGGCTCTTCAGCCCTCAATGTTGTACCAACCCATATATCCCTAGTACTAAACCCGTAACCCTCTATTTTTTCTTCATCCATTTGCCCAAATCTCTTAAATGCCCCTAATGTTACAGCCTCCACCACCATCCCTGGCAATCATTCCAGGCACCCACAACTCTCTAAGTATATATAAAAAAAAAGACCCCTGATGCCGTCCCTAAACTTGCCTCCCATAACTTTGTGCATATGACCTCGAGGTATGCCATTCCTGTCCTGGGAAACAGGCACTGGATGTCCGCCCTATCTATGACTCTCATAATCTGTAGACCTCTGTTAGGTCTCATCTCATCCTTCTACATTCCAAAGTGAAAAGTTCCAGCTCTCTAACCTTTCCTCTTAAAACTTGGTTTCCAATCCAGGCAACCTTCCTGTAATGAGGTAACCAGAACTGAACACAATATTCCAAATTGCAGAGTTAATGTTTCACACCAGGTTTCAGTGATAAATCTCAATGCAAGCATTTGTTTGTTTAATAACATGTCAAAAGAACCCAGCCTATTGGAAACCTGGAATCGGAGATAAAGATATTGTAAACATTGATCAGGAGATGTTGCATCTCTGTGATATGAGAGTTGATGAGCTATCAGGTGACACTCAAACTTTTTTCTTTCCACTCACATACCACTTTAAGTATTCCCTATGCCACTGTTTTAATCTTACCGAATTGACTGGTTATGTGCACAGTTTCATAACTCCAAAGAAAATGAGCCAGTGACAATTTTTATCAAGCAAAATATTTCAGTAACAATTGGGTCTACAGCAGTGATTCTCAACCTTTCCTTCCCACTCAAATACCACTTTAAGAAATCCCTTACTAATCAGAAAGCACCGATGGCATAGGGATTACTTAAAGTGGTATGTGAATGGAAAGAAAAAGGTTGACAACCACTGCCCTAGATCATGATGGTTAGTGAGTTGATGGAGAACAGCTAGAGCTGGCTGGATGCAATGCATGTATTCTTATCTTTTCAACACCCATTCTGCACAGAGAAATACAGAACAGAGTCACTTGCATTTCGTCATTGTCACATGTACCAAGATAGTGAAAAGCTTAGTTCTGCATGCTAACCAGGCAAGTCAACCCATCCAGTTAACACAACAACTAACATGCAGGATGTAGTGTACAATAATTCAAGGATCGCAGGGTATAGAGTTGCAAAGACAAAGTGTCGGGTGCAGATATAACTGTGCAAGGGCATCATCTTTAACCAATGTAAGGTCCATTGAAAATCAGATTAGGACTTCATGCTCTGTCTCTGGAATCAATAGAGCCTTGTCAAGACAGGAGGGAAATGGTAGACACACTTCATATTTGGCTCTTTGACATGTAGCACAAATCTATTCTTTTCAATTTGGTTGCTAAAATTCATTCAAATGTTAAATGGAAGTTTTGTTTAATTCAGTTAATATTGAAATGACTTGATTGATTTTAGATTTTTTATTCAATCATTTTATTTTTAATTGAATACATACTAAAAGGGAAACAAAGAAGTGTCATCTTGCATGAAAGAGAAAGACATTGTTTAAGCTTGTATAAAGAAATTGAAGTTATTGTGGGTCTGTCACAGACTGATACAAGAAATTATTCGGGGGAAAAGGAAGTGACAGCAAGATTAAAGGAGTACTTTTTGTCTGTCTTCACAAAAGAATGGATGGAACACGCTCAAATCACAAGAATGGCGAGTCATCCGATTGATCAATTAACAACCTGGAATTAATTGATACCGCGTGACGGACTATACAGCAGTTACTTTTGACCTAGCCCTTCCTCGCTCTCCAAACAAACCAAGTCTTCCAACACGCTACTCCCACTGCATTAACTCGCAAACTGTGAATAGGTTCTCAGAGGCCCTTACAGAAGCCACAAGTACTACCGCCATGGAGATGCCCCCTCCTCACCTCAACACTGAGGAACTTTCGTCCCTATTTAATACCACCTGCTCTTCTATTCTGAATGCCATGGCCCTACTCAAGGAGAAAAAACCTAACCTCAAGACGACACCTTGGCTCAATAATACCATTAAAGCCCTGAGGAGGGAGTGCAAGATTGCAGAATATCAGCAGAAGTGAGACGAATGACAAATTTCCCTTGAAATTCTGAAAAACAACCTGCACATATACCAAAAGATAGTAAAGGCTGAAACAACAAAATACTTTGCCAACCTAATTTCCAACAACTCCCAAAATCCCAAGGTCTTGCTCAATACCATCAACTCAGTCATTGGTCCCGCACCTAACACCAAACCTGATGCTTCCCTTACCAAATGTGAAGAATTTTTAAAATTCTTCATAAACAAAGTTGAGAACATCAGGACCAACATTTCCCCCTCCACCCACAACCTAACTGTACCATACCTCTGTTCATCCAACTTGGATTGTTTCAGCCCATTCTCAATACCCACCCTTAGAAAGATTGTGTTCACCATGAAGCCGGCAACCTGCCCCCGTGACATCATCCCCACTCCCCTCCTGAGAGATGTTTTCGATACAGCTGGTCCTACCATCCTCTCTATCATTAACAGTTCCTTGGGCAATGGGACTGTTCCAGTTTGTTTCAAGAATGCTAAAGTCCAGCCCCTCCTGGGAAAATACCAACCTAGACCCACCACACCCAAAAATTAGTGACCCGTTTCTAAATTGCCATTCCTGTCAAAGGTCCTCAAAAAAACAAAGCTGTTCCTAGCCAATTGTTGCCCTACCTACATCAAAACAACATGTCTGAAAGATTCCAGTCAGGTTATAAGGCCTACCGCAGCACAGAGTCGGCCTTACTAAGAGTATACAATGACCTGCTCCTCGTCACTGACTCAGGGAGCTCTGCCATTCTAATTCTCCTGTATTTTAGCACAGGGTTTCATACTGTGAATCATGTTATTTTAATAGATTGCCTTTGGCAGAGGAACATGTCGACTGTCTCAGTCAACATGGGCATATTTTCATCCTCGTCTACTACCCTTTCCTGCAGGGTCCTACAAGAGTCTATTCTGGGCCCCATTCTCTTCTCCTTATACATGTTTTCCCTCGCCCACATCATCGAAAAACAAGGCATCTCCTTCCACTGCTACAGTGATGATACTCAGCTCTATCTCTCCCTGAAGCCCAATGACCAAGCAAAGAAGCAAAGATAACCAGCCTCATCGACTGTCTGGAGGACATAAAGTGCTGGATGGCTCAAAACTTACTGCAGCTAAATGAAGGCAAATCAGAGGTCATCTTATTTACCCCCCCCCCCCCCCCCCCCCGCTCACCAACTCCATCAAAATTGTCTCCAATACCCTTGGTAACTTATCCACTCTCATTAAACTACACATCAAATCCCTTGATGTGATAGTCGATTCCACCTTCAAGTTTGACAAACAAGTCAATGCAATAGTAAAAGCTTGCTTTTATCACCTTCGCACTATTGCCAAATCAAATCATTCTCGTCACTGAAAGACCTCGAGAAAGTTATCCATGCCCTCATTTTCTCCCATTTAGACCACTCTAACTCTCTTCATACAGGAATTAGTCAGTCGTCATTATCCTGTCTGCAACTGGTTCAGAATGCTACAGCAAGTCTCCTGACAGAAGCCAAGAAGAGGGACCATATTATCCCAGTTCTGGCCCCCCTCCACTGGTTACCGGTATGGTTCAAAATAGATTTTAAAGTTCTCCATTTGTTTACAAAGCCTTTAATGGACTAGCCCCCTCTCCCAACTCCCTATTCCACTTCAAGCCCCTTCAGATCGGCCATTTTAGTGCACTTGGTTGTTTCGCACTCAAATTGCAAACTCGGGAGATAGCGCCTTTTCTATTGCAGCCCCAAACTGTGGAACAACATTCCTCCCTACATCAAATCAGCCCCTTCCTTTAAACTCTTTTAAATCCGGGCTGAAGTTATATTTTTACTCACAAGCGTTTTGAAGTGATTGTCGATTGTTATCATGTTGAATATAATTTATGATCCGTACAGCACTTTGGTCAACGTGAGTTGTTTTAAATATGCGATATAAATAAACTAAATGTAGAATAAGTCTGCAGATGAAATTAATATAAAAATAAATGAGATTGAAAGCCAAGGGGATCTGATGACCTGCATCCAATACTTTAAAAAAGATGTCAAAATATCAAGCAGTTGTTACCATCCCAAACAGTATGGTTAGTGCAATGCTATTACAGCGCCAATTACCAAGTTTCTAAAGCAGTGCTGTCTGTAAGGAGTTTGTACATTCTCCCTGTGTCTGCGTGGGTTTCCTCCAGGAGCTCAGGTTTTCTCCCATCCTTCAAAATTTAGTGGGGTTGTAGATTAATTAGGATACTTGGGAACATGGGCTTGTGGGCTGGAAGGGCCTGTTACCAGGCTGTTTGTCTAAATGTTTTTAAAAAAAAATGAACTCCATGGATCGAGTGATAATTTCCAAAGATTGAAAGCCAGGATATATAAATGCACTATTTAAGAAAGGAGGGAGAGAGAAAATGGAGAACTTTTCATCAGTTTGCCTGACTGCATCAGGGAAAATCCCATAATCACTTATTAAGGAACTTTTTTAAAGGACGATTGTGAAATAATATTTCCCTGAATAGAGTTGGCATAGATATATGAAAGGGGAATTCTGTTTGACTGATAATGCTGGAAGCACTCAGCAGGTGGAGTAGTTTCAGTCATTGGAAATGGAAAAGTGAGAAAACAAGTGTGTTTGAAATTGTAGAGGGGTGGATGGAATTGTGTGATTTTTTTGGGGGGAGAGAAGGAAGCAATATAGCTGGAGGAGCTCAGTGGGTCAAGCAGATTTTGTGGAGGCAATGGAGTAGTTGATGTTTAGGATCATAACCCTCCATGCAGAGGAAGACTAATGATACAAAGAGGTGAGCAGGAAGGGTGAAACTGGCTGGAAGGTGAGAAGTGGAAACAGGATAATGGATGAATGGAGCCATGGGAAGGAGGGAGAATTTAGGGGAAGAAGCTAGTGGGTGAATGAAGGAACCAGATGGGAGAGGGTATGTCAGCAAAGAAGAAAACCAGGTGAACTGCAGCTCTGTGAAATGGGGGAGAGAGAGCCAACATAGGAGTGGAATGGAAGGGTAAGGGGAGTGGATTACATGAAATTTATTAACTTGTGTTCAGGATAAAGTTATCACTGTAACAATTCATTTTCAATACAATATAAAACGCAGATAATCAAAGTTGAAGATGAGGTAAAACACAGGGTTCTGTTGACACTATGGTTAAGTGAAAAAAAAACCACACAAATGCTGGAGACACTCAGGAGGTGGTGAAGATACATCACCAATGTTTCGGGCTTGAGCCCTTGATGAAGACCTGTTGAGTGTCTCCAGCATTTGTGTGTTTTTTCAAGGTTGAAGATGAGGTGCCTTATCTTGGGCTAATACCAGTGGTTCTCAACCTTTTTCTTTCCATTCACTTACCACTTTAAGTAATCCCTATGCCATAGGTGCTCTGTGATGAGTAAGGGATTGCTTAAGGAGGTATGTGGGTGGAAAGAAAAGGTTTGAAAACCACTGTTTTAATCATCCCTAATTGACTCATCGTGTGCACGGTTTCATAACTCCAAAGGAAATGGGCCAATGACCATTTTTCTCAAGCAAAATATTTCAGTAACAATTGAGTCTAGAGCAGTGATCCTCAACCTTCCCTTCCCACTCACATACCATCTTAATCAATCCCTTACTCATCACAGAGCACTTATAGCATAGGGATTACTTAAAGTGATGTGTGAGTAGAAAGATGAAGGTTGAGAAACACTGGCTAATACTGAGCACTTCTGGAGCAATATTGGTCAATAAAAGAGAATTCAAGGTGGGAGAGGGATGGAAAAGGGATGGGCAGCTAAAGTCAGGTTCATCCTTGTGGATTAAACAGTCACACAAGAGAGAAGACTGCAACATAAGCACCAGTTGTATCACAAAGCAGTGGAAGAAGTGTGTAACGAGACTGCACTCAGAGACAAGTGGGAGTACAAACATGCTTTTAATAGCTTACAATCAATGGCTGATGGACACAATAGTCCTCAGGTGAATCTGAGGTAAAGTGGGAAAACCAGGGTTGATATTTGGGATAGGTGGGGGTGGATCCAGGGGAGGAGCCAGCCATCAGAACAATACATCAACAATGAATTCCAGTTCACTGCATTCACCCCATCCTTCAGAATTGAGCCTGTGGGTGAAAAACAGAGTCCATTCATTCAAAAAACTAATACTTTACAAATATTTACAAGTTAAGTCTGTCAGAGGGTCTCATAATTCTGGTCAAGTACTGGAGGACTTTGGGCTTCCTGAACTTCCTGGACCCCGTGTGGTACAGGGTCAGTGGGTCTCAAGGGCTCCGACTCAGGTTGTAAGGTGGATTGGTCCACTTTCTAACCAGTGTCCTCCGGGACCCTGAGTGGGGTACTCGGTAGTTCCAGGCTCACTTGAGGCATCAGATCTTCTGTTCCAGTGGGTGCCAGGTTTCTGATCGATATTGTGTCCTCTCTGCTGTCTGGGTATGCCATGTAGGCATACATTTGGATGGCATGCAGCAGGTGCACCTTCTCGATCAAGGGGTGTGTCTTGCTCCTCCTCCGCCCAGGTAATGCCTCCAGTGCCTAATGGCCTGTACAATGGCTTGAGCCTCTTTCTGTTCCAAAGTTCATGGCTTTGTAGGGTGTGGAAGAAAAAGGCAACCGGCCTGCCCACCTAGCTAAGGATAGTGGCCAGAGCTATGTCAGAAGCATCGCTTTCTATCTGGAAGGGTGTTTTCTTGTTCACCGCATGCATGGTGACCTTTACAATGTTGCTCTGAAGGTAGACGAAGCTGCCTGGGCTTCGGTCAACAATGGGAAAGAGGTGGACTTTAAGAGAGGGTGTACTTTATCCGTGTAGTGAGGGACCAACAGTGCATAGTAGGAGAAGAAGCCCAGGCACATCCATAAAGCTTTCATGGTCTTTGGGATTGGGAGGTCTAACAGGGGGAACATTCTATTGGGGTCAGGGCCAATGATGTCATTCTCCACCACATAGCCCAGGATTGCAAGACATTTCATCTGGAACACACACTTACTGGAGTTGTTCATGAGGTTCAGGGCCTTGGCCGAATGGAGAAACCTCTGGAGGTTTGCGTTATGGTCTTCCAGAGAGTGTCCACAAATGGTAACATTGTCCATTTTGTCTATCTGTCTCTAGAAGACTAAGACCACGTTAGTGATGCCAAAAGGGACCCTTCAGAACTGATAGAGCCATCTGTTTTCCTAAAAACAGGGCGGTCCTCGGAACTGATTGGTAACTGATGGTATGCAGCTTTCAGGTCGATGGTCAAATCGACCCAGTACTGTGCAATTTTTTTACCATGACTGAAATTTGAAGGAGTGGGCACATGTCCAGGAGTGTGAAACAATTATTTGCTTGGCTATAGTCAATCACTAGTCTGGAATTTTTTTCCTCTTTTACGACTACCATCTGGACTCTCCATGAACTGTTGCTAGGCTCAATGATGTTTTCTTCGAGCAGCCATTGTGTCTCGGCTCTAATAAATTCCTGATTCCCCAACACTGTATCACCTGCTCTTTGTAGCTATCAGTTTGCAATTGGGAGTCAGGTTCAGAAACGGTGGAGGCAGGGAAGATCAATATGTGGCGTCCAGCTTTTGGGACCTTCTGTTCCGCACCATGATTGGAGGAAGTGGGCCAGAGTACTCCATGGTCACACTTTTGAGGTGATACAGGAAGTCCAGGCCCAGCAACACAGGAGCCCACAAATCCTTCAATACATACAAACAGAACTTTCAAAATTCTCCCACTCCCCCCTTTCACAGTTTGATGTACTATATAATACCCCTGGATCATCACAGAATATGAAGTTAGGAAATTAAGATAGTCCATTGGGAACACTCTTAAATTGTTCCTCAGAGCCATCACTGAGTTTATAAAGCTCTCTGTGGAGCCAGTGTCTACTAAGCAATCATTCAAATGTCTATTTACCCTCACCTCCATTGTCGAATTATTCAATTGCCTGATCCAGGATGACGATACCAGTGCTCTGGAAAACACATTGCTCCCCATGTTGACGATGACTCTCTCCTCTTGGCCTGACAAGATGGCCTCGATCACGAGATGCAGAAAGATGGGCACCGTGGTCATCTTAACTTCCGGTGGCAGGTCCCACCATGAGGTGCAGCAAGATACTGGCAGTGAGCAGCACGGAGAGGCTGAGGTGAGCACTTCAGGTCTTGGGCATGGGTTGAGCAATGATTTGGGAGTTTCACATGCAATCGCCCTATTTGGGTTCCCTTTAGCTTGGCAGAATTTCACCAGTGCCCTTGCTTACCGCATCCTGAGCACATGGAGTCCTTTGCAGGGCATTGGGCACAGGGGTGCTGTGCTGTCCACAGAAGTCACATCTCTGGTCACATGGCCGCAGCAGTCGGAGCTGGGGCCGCAGGGGTCACTGGCGCCCCAATGACTTGGTCCTCTTAAAATGTGCTGCTTTTGCCCGTGAGGTTGTCTTCTCCCATGCTGTCAAGTCTTTCTTCCCCACTTCCAGCAGACATTGCTTCACGTACCTTGATCTCACTCCTGCCACAAGGGTGTCCCAGATTTGTTCCTCCTTTCTCACCCAGGCCATGGCCTCTTCATAGTGGCATTTTCTGGTCAGGGTCCACAGTTCAAGAATATAATCATCCAGCAACTCACCCGGATGCTGCCGACGTTGAGAGAGCCAATGTCTCGCCAGCATGTCGTTCTGGGGCCTTCAAGCCTTCTACGGCCGACTCGTATGTAGCACAGCCTCTGATGGCAGCGAACCCCTTGGGGCTGACATGAGAGAGAAGTGCTGATCTCCAGGCACTATCCAAGCTGAAGACATCTTGTGTGGCCATCAGGTAGGACCGAAAGCACTCCAGCCAGTAGGGTCGACCTGGAGCATGCCTGGCTTCGACAGGGCTTTCATCCTGCTTCAAAGTTAAGCTGTTAAAATTGTAATGCAACTGATTGCACTCAGAGACGAGTGAGAAGTACAAACACGCTTTTAATAGCTTACAATTAATGGCTGGTAGACACAATAGTCCTCAGGTGAATCTGAGGTAAGGCAGGAAAACCAAAGTTTATATTGGGGTAGGTGAGGGTGGAGCCAAAGGAGGAACAACACATAAACAGTAAGTTCCTATTCACTGAATTGTGCAAGTCGATTGCTGTTGGATTTATTTCCAGAATCTCACAGCAAACTAAATTTATGTGAGGTATTTTCACTTCTTCCATGGGAAAAGGCCTAAAGCTCTCCCTCTCCCTCTTTGCCTTACAGAAGTCTTTCTTTCTTAATATTTAGAAGTGATGAAGAAATTGATCATTCTCCAAGTCACAAGTATAGATTTGAGGACCTATTTTATTTTATTTTATTCATTGGAAATGTGGTATATTCCTTGTTTCAATAACTTCTTTCCTTTCATGAATTTATTGGCACTGGATCCAACAAGTCACTTTGAAGTCAAAAATGTTATTAACTTTCTTGACTTCAGCTCATTTTCGCTTAGTTTATGCATCCCCAATTGGAAATCAGTGGGCCAAGGGATAGAGTTACATGTCATGCCATTTATATCTGTCTTTTGCTTTGCAAAACTGGTGAGAATATTTCCCATGATTAACGTTTTTTTTAAAGATCGTGATTCCTAATTGAGCTGGATAATCTCACATGTAGATTTCTTCTGGAAATGTATTTAATTCAAGGTGAAGATGCATCGGAATTTATTGTCATGAACATGCCTTGAAATTTGTTGATTTGCAGCAGCGATATTCCTATAAATTACATTGCAAAATAAATAATTAGTGCAAGAAAATAGGAGAAAGAGAGGCAGTGTCTGTTCTGATGACAGAAGTGAAGAAGCTGTCCTGGTTCCACTGGAATTCTTGTCTTCAAGTTCCTGTGCCTCTTTCCTGATGGTAGTAGTGTGATGAGGGCATGTTACATTTAAGGAAAGACTGGATCGTTACATGGATAGGAGGGGACTAGAGGGGTATGGACCGGGTGCTGGTCAGTGGGACTAGGAGGGTGGGGATTTGCTACGGCATGGACTAGTAGGGCCGAACTGGCCTGTTCTGTGCTGTAAGTGGTTATATGGCCTGAGTTGAAGATCGAGGCAGCTTGCAAAAGATATTATGACTTGTAGATGCCCTCGATGGAGTAAAGACTGGTACGTGTGATGTTGTTGGCTAAGTTGACAACTCAAGTTTTTGTTTCTGTCCTGGTCATTGGCACAGCCATACCAGACAATGATGCAACCAGACTGAATGGTCTCCGCGGTACACCTGTAGAAATTTTTGAGAATTTTTTTGAGGACATACTAAATCGCCTCAAACTTCTGATGAAGTATTGCCATTGGTGAGCCTTCTTTGTGATTTTGTGATCAAACTCCTCCATTCCATTTGTCTTGAAAAATATTGGAACAATACCTGCTGGATGTGTGTCCTTTATGAAAATCAATTGATTGTGATTTACCCTTCATTCCCTCTTCAACTGGCAGGGTACTGTGTTGGAAAAGATCAGGAGAAAGACTGGAGGACTACAGAAGGAGGTTAGAGGAATAGCTTGTCATAGAATCTTGCAGCATGGAATTCTGGGGTAACCCCATTTGCCTGTTTTGGCCTACATCCTTCTAAACCTTTCCTATCCATATATCTATTCAAATATTTTTTGAATGTCATAATGTTTTCACTTCTATAGCTTCCTCTGCCAACTTGTTGCCCTCTGATTTTTGGAAAAATAGTTAACTCTCTGGTCCCCACTTAAATTTCATCCCTGAGTGAAGCAGGGGGAAAAAAAAGGACATCCAGTTGATATTTAGCATCAACCACTTTTTTTTTTCATTTCCCACAGTGTTTGAACCTGTTCAATGTTTTCTGAAATGGGAACATTTTGATTCTCTTACTGATGTGTCTTGAATTGCTGTGCATCCAGAATTTTGTGCGTACATGTTGTAGTTCTAAAATTGTTTTTGTTTGTATCATTATCTGTTGATACGGATGTTTAATTCCCTGCAAGTCATTAGTAAAATCAGCATGGTGCATTTCCTCTCCCACTGAAGCATTGAAGATTATTTTCAAAAGATGCTACTGACAAAGGTTGAATGGTTCAAAGATGGCAGCGCTGCTGGAACCACTGTAGGAGCAACGCTGCCACTGGTGTGGACCCCCGGTGACAGAGTATATAGAGGTGGTTTGGGCGGAATTGTTAGAGCAGGTTGCACACAAACATTTTAAAGCACAGAATTTTTGCAGGACTTTTGCAGAGTGCTTTTTTGCAAAAATGCAACAAAGTAGCAACATTCAGCAGTATGCCTGGCAGACCATGTGATCTTTGCTCTCAGAGAGGGAAGAATGACAGAGAAGGAGAGACAGAGAAATCGGTTCCAAAGGAACAAGCTGGCAAACTTTGGAAGACTGCCTGGTCGAAGGAAAAGACTAGCTGTCTGAAAGGAGACCTGAAAGTAAGAGGATCATCTGGAGAACCCTGAAGGGGGCAAGTTTAATCAGCAAGACTGATTGGAAAGGAATCAGGTGCGGATGTCTTGGAACAAAAGGAAACTCTCTCTGAAAACCAACAAGAATCCTCCTGAGTGATAGCCATTTAACTGTTAAGCATCAAAGACTGGTGAACTTTATTAGTGCTAACTTCTGTGCACAGTACAAGAATTTCCTGCAACCAGTGAGATTGGACTGTGATCCAAAGAACTTTTCTAAGTCTATATACACATTACGCACACTTGCACTTAGTATTAGAGGGGGGATTAAGTAGGTTAAGTAAGTTGATAGTAATAAGTTAAAGTTTAATTCTGTTTTCTTGTTCAAATATAATATAAGTACCCCTTTGTGTTGTGGTGTGTATCTATTGCTGATGGTTTTTGAGGTCCTCTGGATTCTGTAACACTGCGGAGACGAGGGAGCAGAGAATCAGTACTCTCGTGGGGTCCAGCTGCCCAGTCAACTGCCATTGGCTCCATGTGGGCTTTGAGCGGTCCATTGAGGGAACGACAGGGTCCCACGACCGCGGGTCTGCGCCCAAGATGGTGGCGCCTATTAATCGGCAGCAGCCACTTGAGGCTGCAGTCTCCAGGGAAGCAGAAGACTGGAGCAGGGCACCAGAGGACAGGAAGATCACACACCATCTGAGAGGTCGAAGCGGAGGAGTCGACCCATAGGGATGGTGACCATGGTAGCAAACCAGTGAAGGGGCTCTGCAGATGAAGGACCAGTGCATGCAGTGGGCTGCTGGCGACTCTAGGCCGGCCACTGGGGACTCGAGGCAAGGAACCCGTGGAAACTGTGGCCTGCTGGAGACCACAGATGGGAGACTCGCGCCAGGCTCTAGACTGCTGGAGACTGGCTCAAACTGGCTGGAGGGGTACCAGGTACTGGAACCGTGATGTGAGCAGGTGCCAAGAGCAACGGAGAGTCCCTGACCGTGTCAGAGTTCGGATCTGGAGCTTGGGTTTCCAGTGATTTGAACTGGACTCTGCAGCTACGTAAGTGCTGGAGGTGAATCGACAGACACTCGATGGCTCTGCGGGGACTCTCTTCTGCTTCTCCTGCCCTGACTGCAAGTCTGACTAAAGGACTGTAAGAGGTACTTCAACAATTCCAACAGCTATAAATAGCAAACCAAACAAAAAATCATGTTAATCATTGATATCTTCACAACTCTAATTTCAATGAATACAAAATGTGGAAGAGTTTTATACATCAAAATAGTCCCTTCTGCCCATCTTACCTACTTGACCTTGATGCCCATCTGAACCAATCCCATCTGCTTCCATCTTCTCTTAACGGATCAACTGCTTGTTCATGTGTCAATCTATATGCCCATCATATCAGTTTCTACCAGCTCTACTCCACTGGCAGCTAATGTCTAGCACTTGCTCATTTTTTACTCTTCCCTCGAAAATCTCCTTTAAATTTGCCTTCCCTTGTTTTAAATTAGTGTCTTCTAGTAGACGATATTTCCACCTTGACGGTGGGGTGGTGGGGGGGTGCGGGTGAGGGGAAAGGAAGACGGTGAGTTATCTACCTTATGCCTTTTGTATTTTTCAATTCTTCTCAGCCTCTAATGCTCCTGAGAAAACAATCCAACTTTGTCCACTCTCTGTTTAAAGTTAATACATTCCAATCTAGGAAACATCCTGCTGAACCTTTTTCTGAACTGAAGTCTCCACAGTGTTTCTGTAATGCGGCGAACATAATTGCACACAATGCTCCAAGGGTGGCCCAACCAAAGTTTTAAATGCAACACAAATTCCTGTATTTTATACAATGCCCTGTATTTAACTATGCTATCCACTTGTGAGGCTATGGGCTTCGAACTCATGATCTCTCCACACACCAATGCTATTAAGAGCCTGCTCATTAAATATTTGTGCAACATTTGCCTTCCCAAAGTGCAACATGTCCCATTTGCCATTTCCTCTCTCCTGTTGTATACTTTGATAACCCTCTGCACTGTCCACAGATCTACAAATATTTGTAACACCTGCTAATTTACCATCCACCTGCATTACCCAAAATACTCCTGCATTAACATTAACACATTTCAGCCCTTAAGTCTCGTGTTGTTTAAAAGACCAGTTATCAATTTGAAAGTGGCAATGGATGGTAAAATTGTCCATGCACCTTGTTTTCTGCATATTTTATGAGCTTCATATCAGATAGATTATGTGGACTTCCCTTGCCCAACTGGATTTTTGCCTTGAATTAGTTGAGCATGAACAGAACATATCCTAAAGCACAAGGGAAGGATGCCAACAGTACATCTGCAAAATCCTTCAAATACAATTGTAAGTGTAATGAATTAATGTTGATGTCCTTTCCTTGGTTGGCACCCTCACTGGTGAGATCCATGAACAATAAGATCTAGTTGGTGAATGTCTTGCACCAGAAATTACATGCTTCTCAGTTCCACCTGAGCAAATGATTTCTGCAAGACAGTGAAAAATAATCTGAAGTCATTCTCAAAGATCCATTTGTTGGGGTGGGGGGGGGGGGGTGGCGGTGGTAAATGTCCTCATTGATTTGTTAGTTTTCATGGAATATGTTTTATCAAATTGAGAAAAGCCAGGTATGCATTTAGCTCTTTGAGCCTTAACAAGCCACTTACTTCACCATCCTGCCTTGGACAATCTATGGATTCCATCGAAGGATCTACAGCTGCCAGAGAACATACAGAACTGGTGTGGAAAAAAGATGAATAGTCTTGCTTTGTGTGCGTTACAGGTTTCTAGAGCATTTATTTATTTGTGACGCCTTGTTAATCTGGCAGATCCTGTAACTATAGATGATGAAGCATCTTTTTGTAACCTGGCCCATTTCCATTCTTCTATTCATGAATTTCAATTACTTTCAATTAGTGCTTGTCTCTTTCACTTTATAAAAAAAATGAAGTAACACATTTAAGCTGGTAATTGATCACTCTGTTCAAAGATGTATACAGTATGGCGATAATTTTATTGGACAGTTTCTTGTTTTCTGCTTATAACTTTAGTTGATGACTGGCAGAAAACATTGAGTGCTAATAGGGTTTCACCAAATTTTCATCATGTCAAGAAACTCTGAAGAGTTTCCTGGCAAGAATGCTTGGCAAGTTGCTCCTGAGCTGTGACATCGAGCAATTTGTGCCAATTACTAGTACAGTTGGAAAATATTGAGACTAGAAATTAATCCTCATCAGGATCACTGAGCATGCAGTTTATGGCATAGGCAGACTGCAGCACTGCTATGTTAACTCGTTTGTCTCTGTACATGTTCACACAAGAACTGAAAACCAGCAGCCTACATTGTTATAAAGTTGTCTTTAATGTGCTGTTCAAGATACAGCATTGATAGGGATTAGCACTGATCTTACAGGATCTACCCTTACACAATCTGCACCTCCTCTTGCTTACCTCTCCAACATGACCTCACCAAAATTTATTAAACCATTATGTCATGCACGATCTGTGAACTCCAACCTTATTGTTTCCCAACCTCGTACCACCAGTTTCTACTTCCTACCCAAGATCCACAAACCTAATTGTCCCGGCGGATCTATTGTGTCATACATGTCCTGCCCCACCAAATTGGTCTCAGCTTATCTTGACTCTGTTTTGTCTCCTCAGTCCAGTCCCTCCCCATCTATATTCAGGACATATCACACTTCAACAATTTCAAGTTCCCTGAACTTGATCAGCTTATGTTCACCATGAATATCTCCCATACCTCCATCCCCCATACCAAAGACCTCAAAGCCCTTTGTTTCTTTCTGGACAATAGACCAAACAGTCCCCCTCCACCACCACCCTCCTCCGCCTGGCAAAATTTGATCTCACCCTCAATAATTTCTGCTTTGATTCATCCCCCTTTCTCCATGTTAATGGAGTAGCCATGGGTACACACCTGGGCCCTATCTATGCCTACCTTTTCATTGACTACATAGACCAATAGATGCTACAAGCCTATACAGGTAAAGCTCTCCAACTTTTCCTCTGATTCATCGGTGACTACTTTAGTGTTGCTTCATGTACCCGTGATGAGCACTTTGCAGCCAACTTCCAACCCAACTTCAAATTCACTTTGTCCATCTTGAGTAAGCCTTTCCCTTTCCTCGATCTTTCTGTCTCCATCTCAGGAGACAAAGTTTCGACAGATATCTTCAATAAATCCACCAACTTCCACAAATACCTCGACCACACCTCTTCCCACCCTGTCCTTTCAAAGGATTCCATTCCATTCTCCCAATTCCTCTGACTCCATTGCATCTGCACCCAGGATGAGGACTTCCATGCCAGATCATCAGAGATGTCCTTCTTCTTCAAACATTGGGGCTTTCCCTCTACCACAATCAACTCTGTGCTCACCCACATATTCTCCATTACCTGCACATCTGTCCTGGACCCCCCATTCAACATGGAGAAGTTTCTTCTTGTCCTCACCTTCCACCCCACCAGCCTCTGCATCCAACACATCCTCCTCCGCCATTTCTTCCACCTATTACTTGATCCCACCACCAGCCATGTATTCCCCTTTCCATCTTCTACAGGGTCCACTCCACCCGTGACTCTCTTGTCCACTCCTACCTACCCATCAACTGTCCCCTTGGAACCTACCCCATGACTACAGGAGGTACTTCACACCACCTCCCTCTCCACCATTTGGGGCCCCAAACAGTCCTTCTAGGGAAGCACAATTCACTTGTTGAACTGCAGGTTCACCGACTGCATCCGATGCTCCCATTGTGGTCTCCTCTATGTCAGAGAGACTAGATGCAGACTGGGAGATCGCTTTGTTGAGCTCCTTGACTCTGTCTGCTGCAAAACCATGGATCTCCCAGTGGCCACACATTTCAGTTCTCCATCTCAACCTCTTGCTGTCATGTCTGTTCATGGTCTCGTGTAGTGCCAGACTGAGACCACCTTTAAATTGGAGAAACAACACCTTTTCCAACTGGGCATCCTCCACCCAGATGGCATTAATATCGACTTCTCTGGCTTTAGTTAACCCCCACCCTTCCCCTATCATCTCTTAATTCCCTGTCTCCTTTTTCATAGACATGATAAATTCTTATTGTGCCCCTTATATTCAGTTAACACCTTTTGTTGGTCTGGAATCCCCTTCCCTCCCCCACCTTGTTTGAATTGTGAGACTTTCAGACACTTAGGCTTCTGGATTATTCTGTTTATTCCTTGATGAAGGTCTAGGCCCGAAATGATGAAACATATCTTTGTCTCCTATAGATGCTGAAAAGATTGGCTGAGTTCCTCCAGCAGTTTGGTGTGTTTTTGCTACTACCACAGTGTCCGCAGACTTTTGTGCTTCACACAACGTGTCCATTTCTATCTTGATAATGTGCCATGTTCAGGATCACGACAGTTTGTTGCTCATGTCTGGGCCTGACGTCGGGCCTAGTTTATCTTAGCTGGCAATGTCTTAATCTCTCAACAAAAATGTCACTGGAAGCACTGAAAATGCTTCACTGATGAGGTCTGATTTAATGGCAATGAGTTTATTGTCGTACGCATACAATATACATGTGCACTTGCATTTTTGCTTGTTACTGTTAAGTAGTTTTGTAAAAATAAAAACAACTTCAATAATGTACATTCTGGAAATAATTCATAAATATAAAGTATACAAAGAAAATAAATATTCACACTTACAGTGGGTAGAAGGGGGTGGGTCTTTCTGTGATGCTAGAGGAGGTTAAGGTCGTCAGGGGAGGTTCAAGAATCTGATAGCCATTGGGGGGAAAAATGCTTCTCGAACCTTGAGGATCTGGACTTCTGGCTTCTGCACCTTCTTCCCAATGGTAGCAGCAGCAAGAAGATGTGGTGACCGGCAGTGGCAGTCTTCCTGAATCATCACCTCCACGTAGATAGGTGTAATGAATGGGAAGTCAGAGCCTGTGACAGATTTGGCTAAGTTTGTTAGCTTCTCTGCCCTTCTGTATTCTTGGGCATTCAAATTACTAAACCAGACCATGGTTCGATCAGGCAGCCTACTTTCCACAGTACACCTGTCGAACTGTGATAGAGTATTCGATGACATGCCACATTTCGTTAGACTTTCTTCATCGTTGCCTTAATGTGCTGGCTCTCTGATATGTGGATATGATAAGAAAAGGTACAAGGGCTGCCTAAAGAAATCTCTTGGTGCCTGCCACATTGACCACCGCCAGTGGACTGATAACGCCTCAAACCGTGCATCTTGGCGCCTCACAGTTTGGCGGGCAGCAACCTCCTTTGAAGAAGACCGCAGAGCCCACCTCACTGACAAAAGGCAAAGGAGGAAAAACCCAACACCCAACCCCAACCAACCAATTTTCCCTTGCAACCGCTGCAATCGTGTCTGCCTGTCCCGCATCGGACTTGTCAGCCACAAACGAGCCTGCAGCTGACGTGGACTTTTTACCCCCTCCATAAATCTTCGTCCGCGAAGTCAAACCAAAGATGATAGTTATATACAAAAGCATGGAAATGAATCCTTCATCACAATTTCTCTATGCCGATTTGATGCACGAACAATTACGCAAAGACTGATGTTATTGGAACTGAAACCTTTTATTAGCAAGAGATGGACAGCATCCCTTGTGTTGTTGGCTCTCCCTGACCAGTCTTGAACTGGTGGCAGGCTTGTGGCATGATAATCTTTATGGGGGGATAAAGGGGAGGAGTCAAGAGCCGGCCAGTGAGAGCAGGGTCAAACATAAAATGTCATATCATTTACATGCACAATAGTGGTTTCACCACATTCACCCCCCACTTTTAAAAGAAGTTTGAGTTGTGGTCAGGTGCCCTCATAAGTTCAGTCTGTCTGGCAGCCTCCTTTGGCATTGTGACTGGCGTGCCCCATCCTGGGGTCTGTGGTGGTCTCCATCGGCTCTGGCTGCTCCATCATGGTTGGCTCATCCGGGGTGCTTGGTTGCACTGGAGGGGTGGGAGCGTGTGTGTCGGCTGTCAGGTTGGCTGCAGTGGTGGGATTAGGGCTCTGAGGCCCTAGAGAGCTGGGGGGTATCTGTTGGCTGATTGAATGCCACATAGGCATACTATGGCTTAGTGTGGAGCAGCTGGACCCTCCCGACCAGAGGGTCAGACTTGTGGGTCCTCACATGCTTGCAAAGTAGGGCGGGTCTGGGGAACGCCAGCCAGGTGAGTAAGGTAGTTCCCAACTCCAATCTCCTAGGGAATGTAAAAAGTTTCTACTGTGGTGTCTCATTTGTGGCCATACACAGGAGGGACTGGGGAATGTGGAGGGCCTCTGGGAGGACTTCTTACCAGTAGGGGGATGGGGAGGTCCTTGGACTTGAAGGCCAGTAGTACTGCCTTCCAAACTGTGCAATTCTCCTGCTCTACCTGGCCATTCTCTTTGAGTTATAGCTGGTGGTCCAGCTTGAGGCAATGCCCTTGGACAGCAAATATTGATGCAGCTCATCACTCATGAAGGACATAGCAGGGGATCCAAAAATGGTGAACAGGTTGTTCAGAACCTTTATGACTGTAGCCGCAGTCATGTCCGCTCAGGGGATGGCAAAGGGGAACATCGAGTACTCATCAATAATGTTGATGAAGTACACGTTGCAGTTCGTGGAGGGTAAGGGGACCTTTGAAGTCCATACTCAGACGTTCAAAGGGGTGAGTGGCCTTTATCAGGTGTGACCGGTCGGGTTGGTAGAAGTGCAGTTTGCACTCCATGCAGACTCGGCAATTTTTGGTCAGCCTCCTGATGTCCTTAATGGAGTTGAGGAGATTACGGGCCTTGATGAAGTGGGGGGAAAATAAACAGGAGATTCTGGGGTGGCAGAGGCTGTCGTGCAGTACCTGAAACTGGTCCATCTGCACAATGGCACATGTCCCTCAAGAAAGGGCATCAGGAGGCTCGTTGAGCTTTCTGGGGCGAACAGTATGATAAATTGCTTACCAACGTGTTAATGCTTCTAGTGCTGTACTGCTTCGACGATTGTCTGGGCCTCTTTCTCGAGAGAGGTGTGCCAGATCTCGGGGTCTTGGAGGGTGTGCAAAATAAACATTACTGGTCTGCCCGCCTTGTGAAGTGTGGCGGCCAGGGGAAAGTTCGATGAATCGCTCTCCACCTGGAACAGGATGGATTTGTTCACTGCGTAAGTGCATCGTAGTTTTTTTGAGGTCAGCTTTGATATGGTTGAATGCCTTGTGGGCTTCCGCTGATGGGAAAAACGGCGGCCCCAATGAGGGGACGGGCCTTCTCCGCAGAACTGGGTACCCACCGAGCGTAAGAAGAGAAAAGGCCCAGACACATTTTCAGGGCCTTGGAGCAGTGGGGGGAGTGGAAGTTCTAACAGGGTGTGCATGTGGTCAAGATTGGGTTGAGGGCTCCATTCTCCATAACGCAGCCAAGGAAAGCCAGGTGACGTGTGCTGAAGACACACTTCCCTGAGCTGTACATCAGATTGAAATGTTTCGCCGTATGGAGGAATTTTTGGAGGTTCTCGTTATGGTCCTGCTGGTCATGGCCACAGATATCGATGTATAGGAAAGTGGTCATGGCCACAGATATCGATGTATAAGAAAGTGGTTCACAGCCTATTTTCGTCTCCCTTTTGAAAACACACCCCATTCGTGACTCCAAAAGGGACTCAGAAAGTAGTTCAGTCGTCCATCTGCCTCAAAAGCAGTGTATTGCCTGTCCTCGGGACGAATGGAGAGGTGGTGATGAGCAGACTTAAGGACTATGGTCGAGAACACCTTGTATTGAGCGATCTGCTTCACCATGTTGGAAATGCAGGGTAGGGGGTATGCATCAAGCTGAGTTGAACCTGTTGATGATCTGGGAATAGTCTATAACCATCCAGTGTTTCTCCCCACTTTTCACTGCAATGACTTGGGCTCTCCAGGAGCTTGTACTCTGCTCTATCATCCCTTTGGAAAGGAGGCGTCTCCTCTTGGACTTAATAAATGCCGTGTCTCCGGCACTCTATTACTGATTTTTAATGGCAATGGGCTTACAGTCTGGGGTGAGGTTATTGAATAAGAGGGGGAGGGATCCAGAGTGTGGAGAGGCTGCATAATTGCTACGGTAATTGGGTTTGGGACTGTTGGTTGGTCCCGTAAGACTGGGGCAGCTGGTCGGCCGCGTGGTGAGAGAGGGGCAGGCAGTCCACAAACTGTTACAGATTGTGAGGGGAGGGTGGGGCCAGTCATACTCCATGGTGACGCTTTTTAAGCTACACTGGAAATCTAACCCCAGTAAGATGGGAGCGCAGAGCTATGGCAGTTCTAGGAGGTTGACATCACAGTGCACTGTGCTTTGGATAGTTGGTGTCACAGTACAACTGCCACGAACTTTGGCTGATTTGGATTGGGAGGCTAGAGAGATTCTTTCCTTTTCTGGCTGCACCCCAAAGGAGTAGTGCTGTACTGTGTTTGAGTGAATGATGCTCACCACCCCAAGCAGTGGGGTGGCCATTTACCTAGACTTCCATCAGGGCTCTGGAAAGTTAGTGTGGGCTGTGTTGATCCAGGGTTATCAATGTCAGCTAATCATCTGAGGAGTTTCATTGGCTGCAGGCGGTCCAATAAGATGGTGGCTCCCATGGTGTGCAGGTGGCTTGGTCATTTGCCAGAAGAGAAGGGGGGGGGAGACGAAAATGACATCATCACGATTGGTGATTTCTGTGGTGAGCAGGCGTTCCAGGTCCCTGGAAGTGGCGGCGGAAGTGATGGCAGCCCTTGTTCGCACACAGTGCTGTCTGGGTTTGGGGGCTTGCTTAGACTTGCAGAAAGGCGGCCATGTGTTAACTGGAGAATGACTCTGCATTGTGGATAGCTACCTCTAGAATATTTGCCGGTTCGATTATTTGAGGTCGGCTCAGTCTTTTCTGCTCGAGTAGCCTCTGCCTCATGTAATTGGAGCAGACGCCTGCTACATAGATGTCTCTGATCAGCAGCTGTGTGTGCCGTTCAGCACTCACAGCCTGGCAGTTACAAACCCTCACAAGCTTCAACAGGGCCCTGACAAAGTCATTGAATGTTTCCCCAGGTTGCTGTCTACGCAAATAGATTATGTGCTGTGCATAGACTTTATTCACCTGTACCTTGTACTGGCCTTTCAGGGTGTCCATGGCTTCTCCATAGGTCTGGCAGTCCTGGACCATCCGATAGATTCTGTGCCCGATGTACGGAAATAGCAGATGGAACTTGTCTTCATTGTCCTGGATTGCAGCTTCAGCGGCTGTGAGGAATCTTTTGAAACAGCGGTGCCAGAGTATGAATTTGTTAGCTGCTTTGGGTTCTCTCAGGTCGATCTCTAGGCGATCCAGCTTCAAGTATTTGTTTATGTTCTGAAGAAACAAAGTCTTGCTCATAAAATTGATGCACGATCAATTATGCAAAGACTGAAGTGACTGGAACGGAAGGCTTTTATTAGCAAGAGATGGACAGCATCACTTGTGTTGCAAATTCTCCCTGACGCAGGCTCGAACTGAGGGCAGGGTTGTGGCATGACAGCCGTTATGTGGGACAAAGGGGAGGAGTCACGAGCCAGTCAGTGAGAGCAAGGTTAAGCATAAAAGATAGTATCATTTACATATACAATAGTGGTTTCACCACATGATCACTCTGCTTTCCTGAGCTAGTCCCATTTTATCAGATTTGGCCTTTACTCCTTGACACCGTTTCTATCAATGAACCTGTCCAAATGACTTTTAAATATTATAATTGCATCTTCACTTCCTCTACTAGCTCATTCCAGATCCTCTCTGTTGTGGGGGGTGGGGAGAGGAGGAGGATAAAAACATGCCCCTCGGATCCTCCTCTCACTTTAAACCAATGGTCTCCTGGCTTTAGTCTCCCGTGCCTTGGGAAAATATATTTGACTTTCCACCATACCTATGCCCGCATGATTTTATAAACCTTTTTAAGATTACCCCTTGGCCTCCTTTGCTGCAGGGGAAACAGTCCCATCCTACCCAATCTCTATCATCTTGAACTCTTCCGTACATATTGTTGGTACGCTCGAGTCCCGGGACACATTTGGGGATGGTGATGCACCCTGTTATTGTGACCAGTGTATTGTGAGTGATGCTTTGAATGAGGGAGGTCCTATCCCTGATCCTGTCACAGATTTTGAGTGATGAAACCTGACCACAAACTGTTGCAGATACTGGACGTGCGAAATAAAATACAGGAAATTGTTGGAAACAATAGGTGGGGCAGCTAATATCTATTGAGAGAGAAGGAATGAATGTTTCAGGTCAATAGCAATTTTATCAGCAACTCCTGAGCATCGTCTAAACATGAATTCTTGTTCAAGGCTCGAATCTGTGCTAATGGATAATTGTCCTTTTGCCTAATTTAGCAGGAGTTGAATGTAAAGAGATTACATTTTGTAAATAGTGCCTGCATTTGCATAATATCATTCTTCAAAGCATTTTATATACATCATTTGAGCTCGTAAAGACCAAATTACCTTGTTGTGTGTTAACATTGGAATTGGATGTTAATTTAACCATCCATTCATTTTTTTTTTCTCATAATTTTGTTATGCAGGATGGTTTTTATTATCCAATGGTTAAGTTGATTTGATTTGGTGCACCGAGTGAGCACATGGTACTTTGTCAGGGCTGCTGTTCTAACCTAAGGTTGTGTGCACTTGCTGCATTTTATGTCTCACTCTGTTCTCAGTTTTTCAGCACTTTGAAATCGATGCCAGCAGTGATATATTGAAATCAAAGCAGGAGCTATTTATTATCCTGTTGCAACGGTGTGTACTGGTTACTGGTTGGTATGATGAAGCAGATCGATTCATTCTGTGATTTAGAGCTCTGCCTGGTTCGAAAGGAAGGCGCATTTGAACAGTTCAAAATCAAAGTTGCTGCAAACAGTCAAAAGCCTCCTGAGAATCTTGCAAGCACCCATTAGATCCCAGAACAAGAAGACCAACACAATCTCCTGCACCTGCAGGTCTGCTAATACATTTTCTGTGGAACCAGAAGAACACTACATCACAGAAATAGGCCCCTTTGGTCCTTCTCCTCGATGCCAAACCATTTTTTGCCTAGTCCAATTGACCTGCACCCAGTCCATAGCCTTCCATACCTTTCAATCCATGTACATCTCCAAATTCTTCTTAAATCTTAAAATTGAGCCCGCATTCACCAGCTTAGCTAGCAGCTCGTTCCACATTCCCTCCACTCTCTGTGTGAAGAAGTTCCCCCTTCACCCTTGTGATAGTACAGATTCTATCACCAATGTGTATATGTACAGATGGTAGTGTGGGATGACTGTGATTGGCTGAGAGTGTAGCCACACCTACTGGCAGGTCTTAAAGGATTGATCCTAGCCAGACCAGGTCATCCTGGACTGGTCGACCTACTTGTGATATGCTCCAGTTTTTTAGTTAATAAAAGCCTTGGTTTGGATCAACAAGTCTTTGGTTCTTTTGACGTGCACTACAACCCTCCCTCAAAACTTTTCCCTTTTCACTCTTAACCCATGCCTTCTGGTTTGTATCTTACCTATCCTCAGAGGGGGGAAAATAAAGTCTATCTTCATTTACTCAGTCTATTTCCCTCATCCCTTCTAATTTTAAATACCTCTATCAAATCTCCCCTCATTCTTCTGTGCTCCAGCAAATAAAGTCCTAACCTGCTTAATCTTTCCCTGTAACTCAGTTCCTAATGTATAGGAAACATCCTCTTAAATCTTTTCTGCACTCTTTCAATCTTATTGATATTGTTCCGGTAGTTAGGTGATCATAGCTGCGTGCAATACTCCAAATTTGGTCTCACCAATATCTTATACAACTTTAACCTAACATCCCAGCCCTTATACTCAATACTTTGATTTATGAAGGCCAATATGTCAAAAGCTCTCTTTGCAACCCTTTCCACCTGTGAAACCACTTTCAGGGAATTATGTCTCTGTATTCCCAGATCCCTCTGATTTACCACACTCCTCAGTACCCTACCATTCAACATCTACATCCTTTCTTGGTTTGTCCTTCAAAATATGCAACACCTTGTAGTTGTCTGCATTAAATTCCATCGGCGATTTTTCAGCCCATTTTTCCAGCTGATCCAGATCCCTCTGCAAGCTTTGAAAATCTTCACTGCCCACAACCCCTCGAATCGTGGTGTCATCTGCAAACCTGCTGATCCAATTTATCACATTAACATCCAGATCATTGATATAGATGACAAACAACAATGGCGCCAGCTTCAATGCCTGAGGCACACCACTAGTCACAGGCTTCCAGCCTGAGAAGCAATCATCCACCACTACTGACTGACTTCTCCTGTCTAGCCATTGTCAAATCCAGTTCACTACTTCACCATGAATTCCTAGTGGTGGAACCTTCCTGACTAACCTCCCATGTGGAACCTTGTGAATGGCCTTATGAAAGTCCATGTAGACAACCTCCACAGATTGTTGTCAACTTTCCTAGTAACTTCCTTGCAAAACTCTATAAGGTTGGTTAACACAACCTACCACACATAAATCCATGTTGACTATCCCTAATTAGTTTTTGGCTATCCAAATAATTGTATATCTGATCTCTTAGAATACCTTCCAATAATGTACCTGCTACTGATGTTAGGCTCACCAGCCTATAATTTCTAGGGTTAATTTTGGAGCCTTTTTTAAACAACGGAACAACATGAGCTACCCTCTAATCTTCCGACACCACATCCTTAGCTAAAGACATTTTAAATATTTCTGCCAGAGCCCCTTAATTTCTACACTAGCCACCTTCAAGGCCTGAGGAAATATCTTGACAGTCCCTGGGGATTTATCCATCCTTATTTGCTTAAAGATAGCAAGAAATTCCTCCTCTTAAACAGTATAGGTTCCATAGCTTCTTTGCTTACTTTCCATGACTTTGTGCCTGTTTCCTGAGTGAATACTGATGGAGAGGAAAACACATTAAAATCTCCCCCATCTGTTTTGGCTCCATATAAAGCTAACCACTTTGACCTTTAAGGGGACCAATTTTGTTCCTAAGTATCCTTTTGTTCTTAATATATCTGTAGAAACCCTTTGGATTTTTCTTCACATTGTCTGCGAAAGCAATCTTATGTTTTTTTTAGCCTTCCTAATTTCTTTCTTTTTTTATTTTTTTTAAATTTATCATACTCTGAACCATACTGACCAAAATACACACAAACATTTCCCTCTTAAATATACACAGTGTCATTTTCTCCTCTTCTTCCCCCCTCCCTTCCCTCCCTCCTTCACCCCTCACTCCCCACTCACTCAATGTTCAACATATTTGATACATTAAACCAATTAAACAATGTCATCACACAATGAAAATAAACAAGAAATTTGTGTCTTTTACATACTGGGTCAGTTCATTTTGTCTTCTTCTCCTTCTGTCATTTTAGGCGGTGGAGGTCCGCGGTAGGCCCTCTCTGTTGTGTTCCATGTACGGTTCCCAAATTTGTTTGAATACTGTAATGTTATTTCTTAAATTATATGTTATTTTTTCCAAAGGAATACATTTATTCATTTCTATGTACCATTGCTGTATTCTCAGACTATCTTCTAATTTCCAGGTTGACATAATACATTTTTTTGCTACAGCTAAGGCTATCATAATAAATCCTTTTTGTGCTGCATCCAAATCGAGTCCAAGTCCTTTACTTCTTATATTACTTAGAAGAAAGATCTCTGGAATTTTTTGTATGTTGCTTTTTGTGATTTTATTTAATACCTGGTTTAGATCTTCTCAAAACTTTTCCACTTTCTCACATCCCCAAATTGCATGTAGTGTTGTTCCCGTTTCCTTCTTACAGCGAAAACATCTGTCTGATACTGTTGGGTCCTATTTATTTAACTTTTAGGGCGTGGTGTATAGCCTGTATAACCAATTATATTGTATCATGCATAACCTCGTGTTTATTGTATTTCTCATAGTCCCACCTCACTGACAAAAGGCAAAGGAGGAAAAACCCAACACCCAACCCCAACCAACCAATTTATAGAATTCTATTGCCGCCATCCTCTCCCGGCGTTTTATTGTTCGGTAGGTTTTTAATATATCCTGTATTTCCTCTATTTCAAATGATTTTATTAATTTATTTTGCTCCTCTTACAATTTTGGTAGTTCAATTTTAGCTAAAAACTCATCTATTTTGTCTTCTTTCCCTTCATTCTCAGTTCGATATAGTTGCTCGTAGAATTCCTTGAAGTTTTTTTTAAAACTTTATTTAAGATTTTATAACATGAATAAAATAGAAAGTTACAGTAAAAAGATTAAACATAAGATAATAAAAATTACAATACTACATCAGCAGACTAAATAAACTAAACCCGCCCCCAAATTAGTACACAACATTAATGACCTAGCTTAAAATTAGTCTAACCCCCCCCAAAATAAAGAGTGAAAGAGTGAAGAGTTAATAAAATGAACAATATTATATATAAAAAAACCCTTACACAAAAAAAGATAAAACATAACAAATTAAGATACTAACATCAAAAAAAATTATCAATACTAAAATAACAAACTTAAAAACATATTTAAATCAAACTTAAATGCAAATATTTAGCAAACGGAGTCCACTTCAACCTATAAAAAGACATCCTATCCTGAATTGAAAAAGATATCCTTTCCATAGTCAAACAGGATTTCATCTCCAAATACCACCTATCTAAAGTTAATATATTTCTAACTTTCCATGTAAGAGCTATACATTTCTTGGCCACAGCTAAAGCCAAATATATAAAAGAAATCTGATAATCTTGTAGGCCCAAATCAATTAATGATTGCATATTCCCTAATAAAAATATACCAGGATCTAATACAAGACAAACGTTATATAAACTATTAAAAATAGATTGAATACCCTTCCAAAACTGTTGCAATCGATCACAAAGCCAAACAGTATGCAAAAAAGTATTAGCCGTCTGGTCACAACGAAAACAGCAATCCGACTTACTAAGACCAAACTTTTTTAGTTTCTCCGGTGTTAAATATAACTGATGTATAAAATTGTAATTAATCATCACTAATCTAGCATTAACCAATTTCCTAATACTATTCTGACAAATTTCAATCCAAGCTTCTTCAGCTATTATAAAACCTAAATCTTTTTCCCATTTCAACTTAACTTTATCCCAATCTGTCTTGTTTTAATTTTCTTGTAAAATACAATACAAATCAGATATATACACCTTTTTTGGTATGGAAAGTACATATTTCTCAAAACTAGTTTCAGGCAATAAAATCATATGTCAACCACATATCTGTTTTACAAAAGATCTTAATTGATAATACACAAATACAGAGTTTCCACTAATACCGAATTTCCTTTGTAATTCATCAAAAGAACAAAGACATCCCTCAGAAAAACAATCGGATTAATTTTTTATTCCCTTCCTTTCCCACTGTTTCAAAGTAATATTGGAGACTGTAAAAGGAACAAGTTGATTGTTATGTAATGGCAATCGTCCAGACCATTTATTTTTGAGCCCCAATTTATTAAGTTTACTTGTCCATAAATTTAATAAATGCTTCAATATTGGGACATCATAGGTTTGTAATAAATTTTTATTCCATCGAAACAGAAACTCATGAGAAAATTTTTCTGAAATAACCGCCATTTCTATCTTTGCCCAACTGGGCGGGTCATCCACATTCATTAATGCACTAAGAAATTTAAATTGAGCTGCTTCATAATAATGTTGAAAATTCTGTAATCTTAAACCTCCAAATTGAAAATCTCACATCAGCTTTCTCATCGCTACCCTCGGAATTCCTTGAAGTTTTCATTGATCTCCTTTTTCCTTGATGCCAATACCATTCTTTTAGTTTGTTCTGTCTTAAGCTGCAAAGCTAGTATTTTGTGCATTTTTTCTCCTAGCTCATAATACTTCTGCTTTGTCTTCATTATGTTCTTCTCCACCTTATATGTTTGTAGTGTTTCATATTTTATTTTTTTGTCCGCCAATTCTCTTCTTTTTGTTGTATCTTCCCTATTGCTAATTCTTTTTGTTTACTTGCCATTTCCCTTTCCAGCTGTTCTATTTCATGATTGTAGTCCTTCTTAATCTTAGTTACATAACTTATTATCGGCCTTCTGATAAACGGTTTCATTGCATCCCATAGTATAAACTTATCTTTCACTGATTCCGTATTTATTTCAAAGTACATTTTAATTTGTCACTCAATGAATTCTCTAAAATCGTGTCTTTTAAGTAGCATGGAGTTTAATCTCCATCTATATGTTCTCGGTGGGATCTCGGTGGGATGTCCTCCAGCTCTATTGCTAATAACAGGGGTGAGTGATCTAGCTTTATATTCTGTTTTCCTAACTCTCCCTTGGATGTGGGCTGACAACAGGAACAGGTCTATCCTTGAGTATGTTTTATGTCTACCCAAATAATATGAGTATTCCTTCTCCTTTGGGTGTTGTCTCCTCCATATATCCAAAAGTTTCATTTCCTGCATCAATTTAACCATAAATTTGGTTACTTTATTCTTTCTGCTAGTCTTTTTTTCCAGTTTTATCCATCTTTGAGTCCAAATTAAGGTTAAAGTCCCCCCCTATTAGTATATTCCCCTGCGTATCTGCAATCTTCAAAAAGATATCTTGCATACATTTTTGATCCTCTTCATTAGGTGCATATATATTGACCAAATTCCAGAGTTCTGAATATATCTGATATTTTATCATTACATATCTTCCTGCTGGATCTATTATTTCCTCCTCTATTTTGATTGGTACATTTTTATTGATTAATATAGCTACTCCTCTGGCTTTTGAATTATATGATGCTGCCGTTACGTGCCCTACCCAGTTTCTCCTTAATTTCTTGTGTTCCACTTTAGTTAGATGTGTTTCCTGCACGAATGCTATATCAATTTTTTCTTTCTTCAGTAAATTTAACAGCCTCTTCCTTTTGATTTGGTTATGTATTCCGTTAATATTTATAGTTATATAGTTCAACATGGTCATTTCATACTTTGTTTACCTCTCATTTCCGTTTCCTCATCACCACCTTCCCTTCTTATCCATTTCAGCTTTCTTTTTTTGAACCCACTGTAAGACAACACTTCTAAAACTTAAAATATTTCCACTATTCCCACATCTAAAATTCCCTTAACCCCAAATGTCCCCCACCTCTCTGAGTTGCCCCTTATCCTTTGCCGGGCAACCACATCTCCCCTCCCCATTTAGATTGCGAACCTGTTCGCAAACGTCAACTGATTTTGCAGTGACTGTTATTCTCCCCCACCCAGCCCCCTCCAGAAAAGACTTTTATCTTCACATATAACAAAGCTCACCCTCTTAATTCCCCCCTTGCTTTCTTTCTTCCCTTTCTTCCCCTTCTTAGTTCTTACTTATATTTTATTCTTCTTCTTCATATGAAGTTTGTCATCATTCTTGTTCTTGTTACATCTCTTCATCTCTCTGTCTGTTTTGCAGGCATTCTGCAAATTCTCGTGCTTTCTCCAGATCCGAGAACAGTCTGCTTTTCTGCCCCGGGATAACTATTTTAAGCACCGCTGGATATCTTAACAATAATTTATAGCCTTTCTTGCATAGGATCGATTTTGCTGCGTTAAACTCCTTCTTCTTCTTCAGGAGCTCAAAACTTATGTCTGGGTAAAAAAAAAAAATTGACCTTTGTATTCCAGTGGCTTTTTGTCGTCTCTCATTTTTTTCATTGCCTTCTCCAATATATTTTCTCTTGTCATATATCTCAGGAATTTTACTAGAATGGATCTTGGTTTTTGTTGTGGCTGTGGTTTAGGGGCTAATGTTCTGTGTGCCCTTTCTATTTCCATTCCTTCCTGTAATTCTGGCACTCCTAAGACCCTGGGGATCCATTCTTTTATAAATTCTTTCATATCTTTGCCTTCTTCATCTTCCTTGAGGCCCACTATCTTTATATTGTTTCTCCTACTATAGTTTTCCATTATATCCATCTTCTGAGCTAACAACTCCTGTGTTTCTTTAACTTTTTTATCAGTTTCTTCCAATTTCCTTTTTAAGTCGTCCACTTCCATTTCTATGGCTGTTTCTCGTTCTTCCACCTTGTCTACTCTTTTCCCTATTTCTGTCATGACCATCTCTAATCTACTTACTTTTTCTTCTGTACCTTTTATTTTTATTTCACTGAATTCTTGTGTCAACCATTCTTTTAATGCTTCCATATATTCTTGAAATTTTTTTTCATCCATGTACTGTCCCTTCCCTTCATCTTCCATTTCTCTGCGCAGAGCTTGATGTTCTCCCTCCTCTTTCCCTGAGTCCACTCCAGGACCTGTGTCCTCTACCTCTCTTCCTTGTATCTGACTTTCTTGTTGGGCTGTTTATCTCAGTTTGCTGGGTATTTTTTTTTTATTAATGGTGTCTTGATGTTGGTCCTCTTCCTCTGGGCTGGTCATCTGCTGAGTCTCTGATTTTCTTTTTTCATTCTCCTCCTTCTCGTTCTTGTTATTTCTGTATCTTCCTGCTTGGAGCCCTGCTGTTGGGTCTTACTCAGCTGTTCAAGCTGTGGAGTTCCACTCCACAGCTGGTCCCCCCTCCCGTCGGTGTTGTCTTTGTCTTGCGCATCGCGCATCTCTGTTTGGCTCCGTGAGCCATCCTTGTAGTCCTGCACTCGGTGGGTCGTGACCCTTTGGGGCTTCCACTGACCTTAGGGAGTGGGCTCCTCTCTCCACGACGGGTCCCTGCTTCTTCGTACAGGTAAGGCCTTCACCTTTCTCTTCTCACATCTTTCCTTCTTCTTTTCTTCCCATTTTGTTTGGCTTTTCTTTCTTTAGTGCCATTTCCTCCACACCTTTATTTTTTATTTGTTGTGGTTTGTGTGTCTATGGCTTTGCTTTTTCTTTACTTTTTTCCTTCTTTTCTGGAGAGGGCTAGTATTCCCCAACCTGCCACTACTCCATCACGTGACTCCTCCTCCCTAATTTATTTCTTGATGTTTTTCTTGCATTTTCTTTTACTCCTCAAGTAGTTCATTTGCTCCATGTTTCCTATACGTGCTATTCGCCTCCTGATCCAGATCCCCAATTTCCCTCAAAAATAATGGTTCCCTATGGCTGCTAACCTTACCTTTAAACCTGACAGGAACATGCAAAAACTGTACTGTCAAAATTTCACTTTTGGAGATCCTCCATTTACCTTGCGCATCCTTTCCTGAAAACAATTGATCCCAATCCATACATTCTAGATCCCTTCTCATTTCCTTAAAATTAGCCTTTCTCCAATTTAGAATCTCAACCCAATCTCTACCCTCCACAATTAACTTGAAACTAATGGCATTATGATCACAGGATCCAAAATGTTCCCCTACACATACTTCAGTCACCTGTCTGTCTCATTCCCTAAAAGGAGATCCAGTATTGCGATAGTTGGTACCTCTATATATTGATTTAGAAAACCTTCTTGAACACATTTGAGAAACTCCAAACCATCCACCCCTTTTACAGTCCAGTCAATATGTGCAAAAATAAAATCCCCAACTATCACAGCCTTATTTTTCCTGCAGCTGTCTGCTATCTCTCTGCAGATTTGCTTGCCCAATTCTTGTTGACTATTGGACGGTCTATAATTCAACCCCATGTATGTGGTCATACCTTTCCTCTTCCTCAGCTCCACCCACATAGCCTCACTTGATGAGTTCTCTGGTCTCTTCTGCTTGAGCTCAGCAGTGATATTTTCCCTGTCGAGCAATGCCAATCTTCCCCCTTTCATCCCCCCGTTCTATCGTGTCTAAAGCAACAGAAGCCCAGAACATTGAGCTGCCCCTTCTGCAACCAAGCTTCACTAATTGCCACAATATTATAATTCCACATACTAAATCAACGCTCCAAGTTCGTCTGCCTTTGCTACAATACTCCATGCATTGAAATAGATGCACTTTAGAAAATTTCCACCACATATAACCCATTGTCTTCTAATGGTGCATGCAATTTTCATATTATATTTTGCCTCCTCCTCTCCTCTATCTGCTCTGGCACTCTGGTTCTCACATTCCTCCCTCCCCCCACCCCCGTAAATCTAGTTTAAACCCACCAGAGCAACACTATCAAACCTTCCCGCAAAGCATGAGTTTTTGTTTCAATGGAATAAAAATTTATTACAAACTTATGATGTACCAATATTGAAACATTTATTGAATTTATGGACAAGTAAACTGAATAAATTGGGGTTTAAACATAAATGGTCTGGGTGATTGCCATTATATAATAATCAACTTGTTCCTTTTACAGTCTCCAATATTACTTTGAAACAATGGGAAAGGAAAGGAATAAAAAATTTATCAGATTGTTTTTTTGAAGGATGTTTTTGTTCTTTTGAGGAATTACAAAGGAAATTTGGTATTAGTGGAAAATCTGTATTTATATACTATCAGTTAAGATCATTTGTAAAACAGATATGTGGCCGACATATGATTTTATTGACTGAAACTAGTTTTGAGAAATATGTACTTTCCATACCAAAAAAAGGGGTATATATCTGATTTGTATTGTATTTTACAAGAAAATGAAAACAAGACAGATTGGGATAAAGATAAGTTGAAATGGGAAAAAGATTTAGGTTCTATAATAGCTGAAGAAGCTTGGATGGAAATTTGTCAGAATAGTATTCGGAAACTGATTAATGCTAGATTAGCGATGATTAATTATAATTTTATACATCAATTATATTTAACACCAGAGAAATTAAAAAAAGTTTGGTCTTAGTAAGGTAGATTGTTGTGTTCATTGTGATCATACGGCCAATACTTTTTTACATACAGTTTGGTTTTATGATCGATTGCAACAGTTTTGGAAAGGTATTCAATCTATATTTAATAGTTTATATAATATCAATGTTGCATTAGATCCTGGCATATTTTTATTAGGGAATATGCAATCATTAATTGACAGGCTTAAATGATTATCAGATTTCTTTTATCTATTTAGCCTTAGTGGTGGCTAAGAAGTGTATAGCGCTTACTTGGAAAGATAGAAATATACTAACCTTAGATAGGTGGTATTTAGAGATGAAGTCTTGTTTAATTATGGAAAAGATATCTTTTTCAATTCAAGATAAGATGTCTTTTTATAAGCTGAAGTGGACTCCATTTGTTAAGTACATGCAATTAAGTTTGACTTAAACATGTTTTATGTGTGATATTTTAGGTTTGCTAACTTTTTTTAATTAGTATTTTTACTTGTTTTTTTTTGTTTGTGAGTGTTTTTTTATATATAATATTACTAACTTTATTAATTCTTCACTCTTTATTTTGGGGGAAGTGTGGGTTTTTATATGTATAGATTTTTGTTTAGTGGCTGTATATATGGGGGGGGGTTAGACTGACTTAAATTAGGTCATTAATGCTGTGTTGTAATAATTACTTTATTTTTATTTTTCTTTAAATGTAATCTTTTTTGTTTTATTCATGTGATAAAATTTTTAAATAAAGTTTAAAAAAAAAACCTTCCCGCAAAGATATCAGTCCCCTTCCAGTTCAGATGCAAACTGTCCCATTGGAACTGTTCCCACCTTTCCTAGAAGAGAGCCAAATAATCCAGTAACCTGAAGCCCTCCCTCCTACACATCTTTAGCTATGTAGATGTATGCAAAGTGGGATTTCTAGTGATTAACTCTAAAGGCAAAGTAGGAAAAACCCAACACCCAACCCCAACCAACCAATTTTCCCCTGCAGCCGCTGCAACCGTGTCTGCCTGTCCCGCATCGGACTTGTCAGCCACAAACGAGCCTGCAGCTGACGTGGACTTTTACCCCCTCCATAAATCTTCGTCCGCGAAGCCAAGCCAAAGAAGAAGAAGAAGCAGTGCAAAAAAAAAGTGTTGCATAAGCAAATTGTGGGAAACAAATGGTGGTGCTGACTGCAACCGCAGCATTTCTGCTGATGTTGACCCACGGGGAGAGGAGATACAGTGCTCCTCTGTCTATTTTCTTGCCCAGACCTACTACTGATGGCTCCATATGGCCTTTAACCAGCCCGTTAAAGGAACTGATGGTAGTTTATTTTAAAATCCTGAAACCGCAGTGTCTGGGCCCAAGGTGGTAGTCTTCAGGGGTTGAAAACTTCAAGAAAGCAGGAGACTGGCACAGGGCATCAGAAAAAAAGGGAGATCACCATTTGAGAAGGAGATGCAGAGGAGATGACCCTATGTGACCATGACTATGGGGGTGGTCCAGTGTGCTGAAGAACCTGCAGAGTGTGAGCTTCTTTTGACTAAGGTCAAAGGAAACATACAGGCTGTGGTCAGTGGCAGATTAACCATTAGGCTGAGTAGGCTTAAGCCTAGGAGCCCGGAATGGAAGGGGCTACCTGGGAGGAGTGGGGATGTCGGGCTCCCGGGCAGGTCTGGGGACCTCTTCTCTACAATTCTTTTGATCCCCCAAAAGTTCAATTTACCCCCCCGTCCTTTGACCCCCATGGAATTTTTGTATCCCTTGGATAGTCCCATCGACACCCTTCCCCCCCCCCCCCCCCAACAAGGATTGATATATTGACATTTTTGGAGAGCCCTAATGTGTTATTTATCGTAACAACATCACTTTTCTATTCAACCAAGGGTTGATGGTTTGGAATGAAGGCTGTGTGGTTGAGGGATCACTAGAGATGAATCCATGGACACTCAGTAACATGGTTTGGGAGGGGTGTGGTGGGGGACAACTATTTTATTTTGCTTCTCTTGCTTTGTGAGGGGTGCTGAGTAATTTCTGCTGATGGTGAATCTTTGTCTGAAGTATGGCAGAGAAAAGTCTATTTCATTTGATATTACATGACAATAAAGAAAACTTGAATTTATACAGTACAAGGACTTGAAATTAATCAGAATGTTCCGCACACGGAATAGTGCTGTTGAGTTCTGGTCGTCTCATTATAGGAAGGATGTGGAAGCTCTGGAGAGGGTGCAGAGGAGATTTAACAGGATGTTGTCTGGATTGGAGAATGTGTCTTCATGAGGCAAGGTTAACAGAGCTTGGGCTTTTCTCTTTGGTGAAGAAGAATGGGAAGTGACTTTAGTCGAGGGCTACAAGATTATGAGAGGCATGGATAGGGTAGACAGGCAATACCATTTTTTCTGTGATTAATGTAGTAAATACCAGAGGGCATCTGTACAAGGGGAGGGGAGGAAAGTTTAGGGGAAATGCAAGAGTTAGGTTTTTTTAAAAAAAGCATAGAGTAGTGGGTGCCGAGAATGCAGAAAACTGGAGGTGTATGGGTGTGAGGTAGGGGAGGTTCAGATTGTTGAGTAAGTTCATATAGATCAGTACAACTTTGTGGGTTGGAGGGCCTGTACTGTGCTGTAATTTTCTATGCTCTAAATTTTATTTAGTCACTCATCCAATGAATTATTTGAGATGTCCAAATCAAAGTCATCCAAGTTTTAAGTTGCACCAATTAAAGTTACCTCAGCTTGATCAATGTTTGGAACTCCTTTAATAATTTATGCAACACTTTTTCATATCATGAGTCCATAAAGAATGGCAGAGGAGTTACTGTGGTAATATTGGAGCCAGTTTGTGCACAGCAAGCTCTCATAAGCATTCTTTGATAATGATCAGATCATTTATTTTGAGCTTTAATTCAGCCTCTCAATCGTGTGCAGTTTTAGCTGCTTAGCTACAGAAAGGACATCAATAAAGTAGACAGGGTGCAGGGGAGATTCACCAGAAAGTTGCCAGATTGGGGGGGGGGGGGCTTGAGTTAGAGGGAGAGGCTGGGTTTTTATTCCTTGGAGTGTCAGAGGCTGAGGGGTGACCTTATAGATATTTGTAAAACCATAGTGGCACGGACAAAGTGAATGGTCACATTCTATTTCCTAGGGTACATGATTCTAAAACTAGAGGGCATGGGTTTTAGGTGAGAGGAGATATTTAAGACAGATCTGAGGGGTAACCTTTTGCCCAGAAGATGGTTTATATCAGGAGCGAGCTGCCAGAGTAAGCTGTAGACACAGGAGGCACAATGACAACACTTCAAACAAATGTGGATGGATCGATAGATTTGATGCAATTAAAGGGATACGGGCCAAATTCAGGCAAATGGAATCCATCCAGACGGGCCTGTTCTCTGCTGATTGACTGTCATCTGAAAAAAATTGTCTCTGACAAATACAATCCTCTTTGATCAGATTTTCAATCACCTTAACATACAGTGAACTATCTGTAAGGTCTTGCAGCCTTCTGACTCTGCAGTGTCAGTGCCGAAGATATGTGCTCTCCTCCTGGAAATGCCTTGTCAACTTTGAAACTGGGATGAAAGTGGTGAAGTTCCAGTTTGTCAGCCTGTAGTCCATGTGACTGGGAGAAAATGGGCATGTAAAGTAGATCAGAATTTTTAAACAGGCCTTTCTGGCCTACAAACCTGTGCCACCCAATTGACTTATACCGCCATGTGTTTTGAAGAGAGGAAACCAGAGCATTTGGAAGAAATCCACACAGGCATGGGGAGAATATACAAACTCCTTACAGACAGCCCTGGATTCAAGCCCAGATCGCTGGCACTGTAACAGCATTGCACTAACCACTACCTGAACCATGTTGTCCCTAATTGTATAAAATTCACCACTGGGCGTGAGAAGAGAGATGCATATGATCTCCCCTAGTTCCAGGGTGAGCGTATGCTGCAATCTGACCTTGTATTGACCTTCAGATAACACACAATCACTATAAGGTATCCAGCAGTGCTCTTTATCATTGCAAACACAACAAGGCAGCAAGCTGTATTTATTTTCTTTGATGTAAGAGACCTCTCAGATTCTAAAAATATGTATGCATGCAAATTAAATCTGAGCCAGGAAAGGAAGAACTGAAGGTGAGGACCAAAAGCCTGATCAAACTTCTCGAAGAAATCTTGAAAGGAGAGATTATTTACCCCACATTACTCTGGGGATTGGGAGTGTGCAAGAAATTAAAATACATCAACGTTAAGTTATTCATATCTGACTTGTGGTCATTGCTTACGAGGACATAACTTAAAGCCAACTCCTAATTGCTCTTGCACTAAGTGGCTTACTTGGCTATTTCAAAGAGAATCAACCTCTGCTGTGGGCTAGGAAATTATTAGCTTCTGGACGAATGATGTCAAGTCTTGCTGAGTACTTCATCATCTGAGGAGATGCAGATTGAATAGCATCCTTTGCAGTTCTCAGTAAAGCTGACACTATCTTTATCTTAGTCAGGGATGTGGATATTGCTCCCAAGGCACTTATTTCCCATCTCTCATTGCTCTAGAGACATTTGCTAAGTAAGTTGTACTTCATTTAGGAAAGTACTTAAGAGTCATCACTGCTTGGTCTTAAGGCTGGTATTCTCCCCTTTTCTAAATCTTCACAAGAATGCCTTCACCGGTAGGTGTGCAGAGCTTAAGGAAGGTATTTCATCACTGAGGTTTCTCTGAGGTTGTTATGCATCCTGCTCAGAATTGGAATTGCTACCCAGTTTTGTATCATCAATAAACTCTGATGTATTATACTTGAATCCCTCATTCAAATAATTATGAAAAGATGGAGCCTGGCACCAACTGAGAAAAACCCAAAACTGTTGCAATCTCCCAATGCAAAATACACCAATACATTTCTACTCTCAGTTTTATATCCCTTATCCAATCTTTATTTCATGGCCGCATGATACTCTCAGATGCAAGTTATATTTTCCAAACCTCTTTCCATTTGCCTGAATTTGGCCCGTATCCCTTTAATTGCATCATATCTATCGATCCATCCACATTTGTTTGAAGTGTTGTCATTGTGCCTCCTGTGTCTACAGTTTACTCTGGCAGCTCGCTCCTGATATAAACCATCTCCTGGGCAAAAGGTTACCCCTCAGATCAGTCTCCCCATGATCTTCAGTAAAAAAAAAATCAGTTTTGAAAATTTAATTTTAACTTAAAGATACAACAAGGTAACAGGCTCTTCCAGCACACAAGCCTACACTGCTCAGTTACACCCATGTGTACATCTTTGGGACGTGAGAGAAAACCAGGGCACCCAGAGGAAACCCACGCGGACATGGGAAGAATTTACAAATTCCTGACATAGAGCATCAGATTTGAGCCCAGCTCACTGGCACTGTCATAGCTTTGCACAAACTGTGCCACATTACACCACTTTTTAAAAATCCTGCTGGTTATGGAGTCATACGGTATGGAAAGGTCCTTCAGCCCAACTCAATAATGTACACCATTTGAGGGGATTTGGTCCAGGTCCTTCTTGGCCCTTCGTTGCTCTTGTCGGTGGTGGGGGGGGGGGGTGGTGGAATTGATTTGTGAATATGATTTTCCGTTCACAAATCCATGTTGACACTGACAATTTTTTTGTGTTACTTACCAAATGTTCTATTAACTCTTACTTAATAATAAATTCTGTGTGTTCATTGCAATAGAAACTTGGATATTCTCAAGTACATAGATAATTTCAAGTGAGTTGATGAATTTCAAAAGTGGAGAGAAAGAAATGGGAGCAAAGAGACTGCCACCATGGACTCAGTATGACAGTATGGTAGCATCATTGTTTGGTATAGTAGCTGCAAAGCATCAGACCAAAAGACTACAGAGAATCGTTGAAACAGCTGAGATCACTGGAGCCTCTCTTTCCTCTATTGGTGACATTAACCAGGAGTGTTACTTAAATAGAGCTCAAGGGATTATTGAAGATCCCTATCATTCATCACTCAGTATCTTTGACCTACCATCAGATAGGAGGCACAGGTACATCAAAATTAGACCAGGCTGAGAAATAGTTTTATTACACAGGCTGTGAGATTAATGAATGGTATTCTGTAACTTTGATTCTCTTATAAATAGGTAAATTATTCTGAAATATTTGGATATATTTTATATTTTTGTGTGCATGCATGTATATGGCCATGTCGTGCTCGTTCCCCCTCGTGCGCTCTACCTCTCTGCCTCATTATTACGTGTGTTTGTGCCCCAGGGTCCAGAGAAAGGCTGCTCCATCTGTTTATACATGTAGAGTCAGATGATCAATTTGAACTCAAGTTCAAAGTAGCAGGATGGAAGGTAAATTGAATGGCAAAATATTTGAATTGAATGTGGAGTTGGAGGTGAAAAGCATTGATGTTCTCAAAATGGGAATAAGAGAAGTTAATTCCAAGAAACTGGACATCATTAAATGAGTCTGTATACAAAGATTGTGAGTTCATCTTTGGATGATTTTTAATAATGTTGGAACTGAGCTAACATTTATTACCATAATTCACAGATGACATTTAATTTAGAAAAGCTCAAGAGGTCAAGAATAGATGTTTGAGAGATCTCGGAATTAATAGTGTAAAAAGAAGTGCGGTTCTTGGGGTTATTATGGCAGTTAGTAATTCAGGGCAGATCCCAGTGACAGCAGATTTCTGAGCTTTCTGAAGGTGAGAAAATAACAGTTCAATTTTGTAACAAGATATTTTGTTCCTGTTCTACCCTCTGATAATGATTGTTGAGATTTTGTCAAAGATTATTCCAACATATTTTAAAATGATTCAAGAGAATGGGGATGAAAACCAAAACAAAGTTACCAGAGACAGACTGAGCATTGATCATTTTTACAATTCCAGATTTACAACAAATCTATGAATAATGTCCAGTGGCAAAATTCTCTCAGCGAGTCTCTACATTGGAACATAGGAACATAGGAAGTAGGAACAGGAGTAGGCCAAAAATGGCCCATCGAGCCTGCTCCACCATTCAATACAATCATGGCTGATCTAATTTATGACCTAACTCCACCTACCTGCCTTCTCCCCATATCTAGAGCAAAAAATTTAGACAAACTACTCACCAATCAAAATTGCACACTTCAAACCTGAAAAAAAACAATTGAGAAGATTAATGAAGGAATTTCTCTTGAAACTGAATTTAATAATTCTTTTTGTGGTTCACTCTCAAGCATGTTGTCCAAATAAAAATTGATTAATTGGACACCTTCTTCTTAGGCAGTCCTTTGAGATCAAAGATATCCTATCATGTTGCTCCTGGATAGCCTTAAACCCCATGTTATGAAAAGCCTCATCGATATCTAGTTCAATAGTTTCCATTTTTATTTTTACCTATACTGGTAACTTTTCTTTCCCAACACCTCCAATGACACAGATACTAAGCATGGTCCTGACGTCCTCAGTGTCGGCATCTGTACCATTACCCTCTCCAGTTCCCTCTGCAAGGTTGACATTGCTGCTGGATTTCACAGGGTCATTCCTATGCTCTCCTCTTCCTTCCTTCCTTTTTTTATTGGTGTTTAATATACAATGGAGGAAGAGAATAAGGATACATAATAAAAAAAAGTTACAATATACAACAATCAGTATATAATAGTATCTTCATCTCCTCATATTCAATCAAAGAGGGAAAAAAACAAAACTGGAAAGCCTTGGACCAGCATTTATCAAACATAAGAAGCCTAGTCCACATTCCAAAGAGAAACTAAATGGTATGAGGAAGGGACAATAAATCAAATGTTATAAATTATATCATATGAAAATATTGTACCAAATTTCTTAAAATTTAAGAATGATCAAATGTAGCTCTTCTAATTTTCTCTAAGTTCAAGCTGACCATGATTTGAGAAAAAAAACATTGAACTATAGTCGGCAGAGTGGGGTCCTTCCATTTAAGAAGAATTGCTGTCCTAGCCATCATGGTGGTAAAAGCTAATATCTGATGAGCAGAAGCTGAGCAACGACCTACATCCGCTCCTAAAACTCCAAAAAGAACAGTTCAGGGAATTGGTTATAAAACAATTGCAAGGATTGCTGAAAGAGGACCAAAGATATATTTCCAGAATTGGACAGGACCAAATCATGTGGGTCAATGAAGCTACTTGCAAATTACACCTAACACAGATTGGATTAAAATTGGGAAAATATGGACAAAAATATGTGCCCTATTTATGACCTTAAATTTAATAAGGGAGTCTCGAGCACACATTAGGTGATCTTTCTTTGTAATCTAGATTCTGAAACCCAGGTAACATTATCATAAATCTTCTCTGCTCTCTTGTTGATATCCTTTCTATAGTTTGGTGACCAGAACTGCACACAGTACTCCACATTTAGCCTCACCAATGCCTTGAACAGTCTCAACATCGCTTCCCAACTCCCATATTCTAGGCATTGATTTATAAATGCCAGCATAACAAAAGCCTTCTTTACCACTCTATCCACATGAGATACCATTTTCAAAGAATGATGAACTGTTATTCCAATATCTCTCTGTTCCTCTGCATTCCTCAATGCCCTCCCCTGTTTTGTCCTGTTTTGATTGTTCTTCCCAAAATGAAGCACTTCATATTTATTGATATTAAACTCCATCTGCCATCTTTCAGCCCACTCTTCTAAGCAGTCCAATTCCATCTGCAGTCCCTGAAAACCATCTTCACTATCCTCAATTCCCCCTATTTTTGTATCGTCCACATATTTACTAACCCAATTTACCATCCCATCATCCAAATCATTAATGTAAATGACAAACAACAAGGGACCCAACACCAATCCCTGAGGCACACCGATTGTCACTGGCCTCCATCCTGACAGATATCAGGAAGGCTAAAAGAAGACATAAGATTGCTTTGGCAGACAATGTGAAGGAAAATTCAAAGGGTTTCTACAGGTATATTAAGAGCAAAAGAATAGTAAAGGACAAAATTGGTCCTCTTGAAGATCAGTGTGGTTGGCTTTATATGGAGCCAAAAGAGATGGGGGAGATATTAAATGTCTTTTTTTGCATCAGGATTTACTTAGTTTCCATAATTACCTTATTTGCTTCCTTTACCCTGCACTATTCAATATCCTTCTCGTCAGTGAATACCGAAGAAAATAACATGTTCAATATCTCCCCCATCTCATTTGGCTCCACACACAGTTGATTCTCTTGTGAACCAATTTTATCCTTCACTCTCCTTTTGCTATTAACATATTTGTAGAAACCTTTTGGATTCATTTTCACCCTGGTTGCTATAGCCACCTCGTACTTTCTTTTAGCTTTACTAATTTCTTTCTTAAGATTCTTTTTACATTCAATGCATTCTCCAAGCATCTCCTTTATTCCTTGTATCTTATAATTATTGTAGATCTCGCTCTTTTCTCAAACCAAGTTTGAAACTTGTTCAAGGGACATAATATAACCTTCCATGAACAAATCCCGAAAGCACATGATACCCTTGACCTTCATAAAAGAAAAAGCTCAATCATTCACAGGTGGCTAAAAAAAAACCAAAAAAAGCCAGATAAGGCTAAAAAAAATTAAATCAAAAAACCTCTGGAACTGAAACCATATCTGTAATGTATGCTTGAGTATAGGATGAGTTATCAGTTTACTAGCCTTGGTAAGTGAAAAAGGAAGGGCAGCTTCCAATTGGGACCCTATTGAAAATTTCTTGACTTCTCAATAATACATCCAGAATATGCATTGAATATTAATTGCCCAATAGTTGAATCTGTAGGTAATTTTATGGAGGGCCTCTGCTTTGAGGCCAGTCCATCCGCATAGAAAAAAATTAATTTACCTTTTGTAGAGCAGCCCTCATAAAAACGATGATGGAACAGCACCTCGGTTTGTCCTCCTGAGCCACTGTAGGTGGGGCAACTGTTGCCGTGGAGCCGGCCATCATATATAAGTGGTGAGCAATGGCCGACTTTGTTACTCATAATCCCTCATGCAGTTGGAACTGCTCTGGGAAAGGCAGATGAGTTCTAGCTGTGTGTGGGATTGTGGGTAAAGAAGTTGGTCATTGATTTTCAGTGTTTATATTTCACTCCCACTCTCCTGTGAGTTCTTTGTTCTGGATATTGTAAATCATCCGTAAAAACAGTCATCATCGGTGTGGCTGCCATCGTCACCCACTGCCTCGCCTTTGGGGCCTCAGCTTTGTGATCCTGACCTGCCGCGACTGGGAAATTGAAGAGGACGAGGGAGTGGAGCGGCAAGTCTGGGGCCCCGAAGGTGCAGTTCCGGCGGCCACACCAAAGACGACTGCAATACTCTGGCATAATATATTCACTAAACAGTCCTGTGACGACACAAGCTGATGGGCTCATCAGCCTGCCCCGAGCCAGCTGCTTGCAGTGGCTGGACATTTATGGAGCAAGGTGGAGCATTCCACTCTACCTCTGACACCAGCCGACAGAAGGATCAGAGTAGGCACTTTTAAGCTGCTCATGAATCATTTATGAAGATAAGTATTGCCACACAAGGCAGAGAATCTCTGCTTTTGCGTTCGGATTTTTTTTTGCTTTATAAAAGGGCCTTGAGATTGGGTAATGCCAAGCCCCCATCATTCCTTACTATCCCAATCCCCTCACACTTTGCACAACTGAACCTCCATCTCTTCCTTTAAGCTCCCCCCGCCGCCCATCGCCCTTTGTATTTTTACTTCAGTCACGGAGTCTGCAGATTTTTGTGTTTTACTGTCATGGTTTTGTTAGTTGGTAGGATGTGTGTTTTGATGTGTAGACTCTATTATTACTTAAATTCATTGTGGTTTTTCTTTATTCATGTAGAGATCATTTTGACTTCTGCTACAGTATCAAAAGTCAGTTGACCTCACAAATTTTACATTTAAAAATAGTTTTCAAAATTTGTCTTTTAAAATAGTATATACACCAGACAATTTGTAGAATTTTGTGGAAGGTGGCATTTGAAGTCTATATAGTATGTTGAGGTGCCCACTGTAGTCGTTCAGGTCTCAAAAGACTAGTGAAAGGCAAGTATTACTAACTTCTGGTAGACATCAGTTTCGTGCCATGTCTAGGGTCTTGAACTTCAAATACCCTTTTTTTTAATCAATTGTATAAAGATCATTCTGATGTATTAAAGATAATGGCAAATTTCTTGATTGATGTCTGAGAGGTACGAGGAGTGTCTCCCTAGGTGCCAGTAATGCAGTTTTGCAGGATCTTGCTGTGAGCATTTCCATTTGGGTGTATTTTACAGTAGGGGGGATGGAATAGGTTTGCTGATGTTGAATGTTGGGCTTCTTGTCTTAAATACTTCAAACTCTAAGCCATGAACTTTAAAAAAAAAAATGGTCTCCCATGTATACAAAAGCAGAAAGTTGGATACCATTGGTATAGTAATTTGCCATAATGCTGAAAAGTAATGCAGCCTGTTTTCTTAGCCCAAACCTTTTGACCAGGCAGTGTCTGACATCATCTGCTGGCGCAACAATATCCCTGAAAAATTGCTCTAAAGAAAATGACCATGGCCCAGGTCTTGTCCTTTTGAAGTCAAGCCACCTCACATAATGCTCAAAGTATATTGAAATGAATTCTTCCAATCAGATCTCCAATATTATTATGAAGAAAGAGCAGGATCTACTGCCTAATCACAATCAATGTGATTATAGACCAACTTATCCATCAGGTGTCCTGTCCTCCACTAATGTTCCTGTCAAACTCTTGATATTGACTTTAATTTACATCTAATGTGTTTCAAGATGTGATCATCTTTGACAGGACACTTGACACAGAACAAATTCTTGGCACGATTATACTTTGCTACTGCAATAACTTGCAGCTTTTCTAGTCTTAGGCTGTTTCAATGTGAGTGCAAGTTGTTGTTCCATTCTTTCCTTTGCCCTCTCTTCAGATGTATATGTACATTATGGATGTAAATAAATGCAACCTAATAGGTTAATGTGTTTATTAAAGATGTTTAAATGGTCTACTGTCATCTTCTGTCACAAGTGTGGTGATATGTAATTACACCACAAGGTCACCAGGGGTCATCCTGGTGACCTTGTATATAAAGCAGTCCAGAGCTGCAAGTCTAGTCTTCCAGGTTGGTCTTGCAAGACCTCTTAGTGTACATATTAGTTTATTAAAGCTGTCTTATACTTGCACGGCTGGTGTGGTTATTGTCAGTACAGTACAAAGAGTAATAAATTGGCTATGGGACCTGAATTTAGTTTTGTGGTGGTATACCACCAGCCTACTGCAGGGGGCAACCTCTGTACCTGCAGGAGTGTAAGGGATGCAGGACAACACCTGGCTGGCAACCAGTCAAGCCCCAACCAGTCGGGTGTCAATCACCCTCCGGATATAAGCCTGCGCCGGCCTCCCGAGGCCTCACTCAGAGTTGCTGCCGCCACAGCCAGCCTGGCTCTGTGGAGGTTTTTGTGGATTAAAGCCTGTTGTTCAGTCTTTACCTTGTGCATGTCTGATTCTGTCTAACAGTGCACCACAAGTTTAAAGACCATATTATTTTAATATGGATGTCACTGCACAACGCAAGTCAGCGGTTTCACGAAACGAGCTGGTATTCATTCACCTTACATAGGAAGTCTCTAATGTGACCTCAGAATGTGCTTGCAGTAGAGTAGCTTTGGGGGAACAGCACAACAGGTTATCATTGGTAATGAATCCCAGTGTGCAGAGTTTTTATAAACCTGGAATAACTACATTTGGAGTTGAAACTGCAGTATTATTACTTCTGAATTTACATGGGACTTGTGTGGTTACCATATCCACTTGGGGAATATCAGGTGCTGGCTGTTCACACCCAATCAAAGTGAATAGTGAATAAATGGGTGCAATGAAGAAAACTGCTAAAGTAAAATTAACTCTATCTAAAACTGAAGAGAGTTAATATGTTCCTCAAAGTGTGGAGTAAATGACTCTGGAATCAGTTCGCACATTTGAATGCACATTTGGCTTGAGTTACCACTAGATATATCAATTGGCTGTCCTGGAGCTCTTTACAGAATGGCTTCTTTGGAAATGAAATCAACCTTCCAGTAGAAAAGGATGAGAAATACAAACAATTGAAAATCAAGTTAGTTTCATGTAGTATATGGCTAAAAATTAACCTCATTCCAGCAATAGTCCAGATATGCCACTCACCTAACCTATAACAAGCAAACACAACTGCTTCAGACTAAATGGAGCCTCTATCTAATACTATGGCAATTTTAACTCCAAATACTTCATCCACCATTCAAAATTACCCTGTTGTAATCAATTATGCAGATGTTTAGTACATTAAGACCAGTGGTTCTCTTGAGCCAAGTTATGAGGTTTTAACTTAATAAACTATTAATTTGATTTGTAACTCCATCTGTCAGAGAGAAAATGGTTGAAATCGCTAATTGATGTGATAAATGTGCCAGATGAATATGAAACTCTTCATTACCCTAATGCATTTGTAGATGCATCCTGGAGCTTCCTTTACAAAAGATGGGATGATTTTAAAGGAGGATTAGACCTTGACAAATGCAAGGCTTTTCTGGAAGAAGCATTTCCTCCCTTATCTACCTCCATGACTCTCGACCATCTGACCTGTGACTAATCATTGTTAGTTTGCATAGAACAAAATAGATTTGGTAGTTGGTCCTTTTGTAAGCACCTGTTCATAACTTTTGGCCAATGAGATTTTCTGCCTTTGAAGAGTGTTGACCTAGATATCACAAGAAAGGGATGATTAAGTGCTGCATGGGGTTTTAATGGATGGAAATTCCACAGGCTTTCTATGATAAATGCAAGGAGGGGATGTGGAAATTTTAATTGTCATGGGTAAAATGGCATCCAAAAGACTCCTAAAGAAATGTCTTTCCAACATAAAGGGACATAAAATGATTTAATGAAAAATAAATTTAAAAAATAGGTTTTGGATGTTTGACATTTAATTGAATACTTCATGGAATTAGCATACAAAAAACACATTTAATGTTCATCAAAAGGCACCAATTGAGATAATACCATGAGGTGTGAGAATGAAGAAGAGGTAGCTGATAGCTTTAAAATATTTTGTCATCGAAGGACGCTTCATTTCAAATTACTGGAAACTCCTTATCATCCAGCTGCAAGGACAATTGGATCTGTAGATGGCAGTTTGAAAGTTGGTTACCATGAAACACTGAATATTGGAGGAGGCTTTAAGGTACGTTTTAATTTTCCCAATGTTCTTTTTTATTTGTGTTTGGGATATTGATGATGCTGGCATGGCCAACAATCCATCCTTCCTTGCCCTAAACAGAGGAAGTAGTTCAAAGCTGATGATCTGGAAGTGCATGTCAAATGGAAGATTTTGATCCTTCTGAAGGACACTGGTCAAAGAAATGTTTTGTTTACCACAGTCAAGTAGAGGCATTACTCTGTGATGCACAGTTCCTCTGAGATGCATGCCTTAGATTTACAAATCTACTTAAATCTTGTCATCTACATCTGTGAAGCTGTAGCTTCATTTTATCTGTACACTGTACGTGTGTATTTGACAATAAACTCTCTCATATTCATACCCTCTCATTTACTTTCTGTGATAGTGTTCTGTTCTACACTCATGAGAGTGCATTGATCCAAATTTCCCACAATGCATTTGTAATTAATTACGCAGATGTTTAGTACATTGAAACCACTGGTTCTCTTGAGCCAAATTGTAAAGTTTTGATATGACCATTTTCAACAATTTATGATCATTTTTCATGAACACATTTTTTTGTTTAATGACGACTGTTCCTGAATTTAGTATTTAATTCCAGATTTATTTAATAGCAAGTTGCTATAACTAGAATTGTTGGGTAATCATGTGGCCAATTGTGATATCTGCAGTTATTTTCATTCAATCATGTTTTATAATGCTTTAAAAAAAAACTGCAATTAGTAGAGCTACAATTAGTAGAGCTTCAAAATGTGCTATATTTTTGTTTGAATCCAGTGTAAAATGGAGACACATTTATAGATCTGTACTTATTGTATTTACATAATAACTTGTTGATCAACCAATATGGGAAAAGCATGGAGTTTTGCGATTGAGGTCAGATGGGATCATTGGTATCCGAAAACCAGGATTTTTTCTCCAACAACAGTACCAGTCATTATTGTAACCTCAGTTACATGTGGTTGGTAATGTTTGAACTGATAATCGTGTGCTATCGCATTATATTGGTGGATCAAATTCTCTCAGTAGCATGACAGAAGTTATTTTCAGTTTAAATTATGTAATGAAACAACCATTATTGTTGGAAGTTTAAACATTTCACAGGAAATTGTACAGTTTCATCAATATCTGTCATCCTGTTAATTATACAGACTGTTGGAAAGATTGTGTTTTAAAGCTATTCCTATTTTTTTTAGTGTTGAAATGGTTCTGAAAGCAACTATTCATAATTCAAATATTGTTGAGAGCTTTTTAGGAAATCATCTCGCATGAAGTTATGTCACAATTTGGCCCAAAGTTTTCAATTAAATAATTTTGATTTAGTATTTAATTTCCACATTTGAGTAATTTTGAAGCAGCCTCATTCATCGATTGATTGTCTAGCAATTGCATTGCACATTGGTTTTCAAGATAACTCTGTTCACATTTTCCCCATTATAGATTACGTAGTCTTTCAATTCCTCAGTTCGTATTTTCCCCATACAGATTACGTAGACTTCCAATTCATTTCTCATTTCATCAAGGAATAACTGGTAATATTTCATGTCAATCTCTATCTTGTGCATCAGTAATTAATGTGCTAATACCTTGCAATATTCGATATAATGCTTCACTGGCTGCTGTGAGCCATTGTAATGTCATCCCAGACAACAAGTTTATGGTCTTTTAGAATTTATTTTCCTTTGCAGTTGCTCAACTGATGTTGGAGCCTCAAAATATGTAAAATTTAAAAGGATTTTGGAAGCTGAATGTTCATTTTTCTTCCCCTGATGAATATGTTGAAGAAATACTAGATAATACTAGGGTCAGGCCAATCATATTTCATCTTCAAAATTCAGTCAAAAGTAGATTAACAAAGAGAGATTTTTTTTTCTCTCATTTTACTGGAAGCATCAAAATAAATGATTCCTTGGTCATTTCAGATTTATTTATCTAACTGGTTTAAACTGTACTTGGTGTCTTCCAGAGGATGGTGCACAAGTTTTCAGTTTCTCATTATTGTTCAGATGGATGATGCAACAAGAACCAAGAACAATGCCATTTGGTACATCCTTCAAGACATATTCATGCCCAGATTACCGATTCTTATTTCATTTGTCATTTAATAATGAAGAGCATTTTTTCATTAAAAATGGACAGACACTGATATGGAAAGCACAGTAGCCTGTATATACAGAGCAGATCAATGATTCTCAACCTTTTTCTTTCTATTCACATATCACTTTAAGTATTCCCTATGCCATCGGTGCTCTGTGATTAGTAAGGGATTGCTTAAGGTGGTATGTGGGTGGAAAAAAAAATTTGAAAATCACTTTTAATCATACCTAATTGACTTGTTATGTGCACGATTTCCTAACTCCAAAGGAAATGGGTCAATTACAATTTTTCTCAAGCAAAATAGTTCAGTAACAATCTGTTCTGGAGCAGTGATTCTCAACCTTCCCTTCCCACTCACAACCACCTTAAGCAATCCCTTACCAATCACAGAGCACCGATGGCATAGGAATTACTTAAAGCAGTAGGTGAGTGGAAAGAAAAAGGTTGAGAACCACTGAAATAGACTAACCATGATAGTGGAACAATTATTGATTTCTTAATATTGATCACCGATGAGGAATGTTTAACTGACTTTTTTTTTAAAGCACTAGCATAAAATGTTTTTTAAATCACCAGATTAACAAACGAAAGCATTGACTTGATTAAAAAAAATAACTGTCATTGCAACTGCTAATTCCAGTACCAATTACAATTATTTGGAAATTAGTTATCTTCTGCCCCTCAAATTTATGAATTTACACATCAATAAATTTGTCAAATCCAGAATCCACAATAAAGCTGTGTAACTATGAACTGTCCACTTTAGGAGTGTCCTATCCTGGACACACAACATCTCCTCAACTGTCAGGAAGGTGCAACAAAGACTGCACTTTTTGAGTAGGTTGAGATGGGTAAGGCTACTAGTCAGCAATCAGTCAACTTTCTACAGGAGCTCTATCAAGAGGGACCTGCCCAGCTTCAACACAGTAGAGTTGCTGTGGAGCATCAGATTGAAAGTCAATATACAAGCCGATAAGAGCAGCAGAGAGGATCAGTGCCTCCTGCCACCCCCCCCCCATTCACATCGGCACCTCCATATCAGACAGTGATGCAACCAGCCAGAATGATCGCTACAGTACACCTATAGATGTTTGCAGGAGTCTTTGGTGGCATATTGAATCTCCTCAAACTCCTCACATAGTTTAATTGCTGGAGAGCCTTCGTCATGATCCCGCACAGATCCTCGGAAATGTTGACACCCAAGAATTTGAAGTTTTTTACTTTCTTCATTGTTGATCTCTTGATGAGGACTGAACATAAAACATTACAGCACATACAGGCCATTCAGCCCTTGATGTTGTGCCAACCCATATATTCCTGAAAAGAATGTACCAAACCTTCCCTATCCCATAACCCTCCACTTTTACTCCATGCATGTGCCTATCTAAGAGACTCTTAAATACCCCTAATATTTCATCCTCCATTACCATCACTGGCAAGGTATTCCAGACACCTCTCTTCCTTCTACGCTCCAAAATAAATTTAAAAATCCCAGCTTTGCTAACCTTGCCTCATAAAAGTTATTTTCCAATCGGGTAACAATCTGATAAATGTCCTCTGCACCCATTCCACAGCTTCCACATCCTACTGATAATGAGGTGACAAGACAGAACACAATTACTCTCAGTATGATCTCAACAGAGATTTGTAGAGTTGTAACATGACCTCTTAATTCCTGAACTCAACCCCCCTATTAATGAAGTGCAGCATTCCATAAGCCTTCTTAACTCTCCTATCAACCTGTGCAGTGACCTTGAGGGATGTATGGATTTGAAACCAAGGTCCCTCTGTTCATCCACGCCCTGACCTTGTACTCAGCCTTCTGGTTTGTTCTTCCAAAATGCATCACCTCATACTTATCAAGATTGAACTCCATCTGCCACTTTTCTGCCCATTTCTTCATCCTGTCCGTATCCTCTTAGCATTTGACAACCTTCGGCTCCATCCACAACTCCTTCAATCTTCATGTCAGCCACAAATGTACTGACCCATCCATCCGCCTCTTCATCCAGGTCATTTATAAAAATCACAAAGAGCAGGGATCCCAGAACAGATCCGTATGGCTCTCCACGAGTCACTGACCCTCCAGGCAGAAAACCTTTCTTCCACTACAACTATGATTTTTTTTTCTCTCTGCAAGCCATTTAAAAAAAAAAAAAAATCCACACAGCCAATCCCATTCCTCATGGCTTTCTGGATGAGTTCTCATGGGGACCTTGTCAAATGCCTTGCTAAAATCCATGTAGACCCCATCTATTGGCCTACCCTCATCAATATCTTTTGAAACCTCCTTAAAAAAAACTCGATTAAACTTGTGAGGCATGACCTTCCTTTTATTATCCTTGAGTAGACTGTACTTCTCCAATTGCTCATTGATCCTATCCTTAATAATCCTCTCCAATAGTTTGGACACCACTGATGTGAGACTCACTGGTCTATAATTCCCAAGATTCTCCCTGTTATTTTTTTTAAAACAAGGGGACCATTCTCCAATCCTCTGGCACCTCCCCTGTGGCCAAAGAGGACTCATAGATCATAGCTACTGCCCAGCTATTTCTTCTCTCACTTCCCATAGCAACCTGGAGTATATCACGTCCAGCCCCGAGGACCTAACTATCTTGATGTTTTTAAGAAGATCCAACACTTCCTCTTCCTTCATCTTCATATTGTCCAGCACACAAGCCTGTTCGATCCCAATGTCATCCTGATCAAAGTCCTTTTATCTTGTGAATACTAAAGCAACGTATTAATTTAGAACCTCCCTAACCTCCTCTGACTTCAGATACGTTGCCTCTTTCATCCTTTAGGAACCTCACCTTCATTCTCATAAATAATTCTGTTCTTCACATATGTATAGAACATGTTGGGTTTCTCCTTAATCCAACATGGCAAGGCCTTCTCAGGCTCCCTTTCAGCTCTAAGTTCTTTTTCAAGACCCTTCCTGGATACTGTATACTTTTCATGAGCCCTTCATGTTTCCCGTTAATTGTATCAAATATATGTGCTTCCTTCTTCTTCAACTGTTTCGCCAGCCATGATTCTTTTTCCTACCATCTTTTCCTTGTCCCAGTGGGACAAACGATCTTGAACCCAGCATTAAAGTTCTAAACTTCTTCCATATTCCTTCTGTGCATTCACCCTTTAACATCTGTTTCCAATTTACTCTTACTAGTTCCTGCCTCATCTCTTTGTAATGAGCCTTTCCCCAATGTAAGCGCTTTCCCATTTTGTCCATTTTGATCCTTTTCCATAGCTATGCTGAAGCTAAGGGAATCCTGTTCGTTCTCACCTGCCACCTGACCAGGTTCATTAACCAGAACTATGTCCAATATTGCCTCTCCTCTCATTTCTGGTCTACATACTCTGTCAGGAATCCTTTAACACATCTAACAAATTCAGCCACATCTGTCCCTCTTGCAGTCAGGAGGTGCCACTCAATATGAGGGAAGTTGAAATCACCCATATCTACAACCCTGTATTTCCCGCACCATTCCAAAAGCTCCCTGCTTATCTGCTCCTTGGTGTCCTGAGGGCTAATTGGGAGTCTATAGATTCTCCCAGCATAGTGATTCCTCCCTTCCCATCTCGGACTTCTCACCACACTGACTCAGTGGATACTCCCTCTGCAGCATTCTCCCTTTCGATAGCTGTGCTACTATCCTTAACCAGTAATGCTACTCCCCTCCTCTGCTTCCTCCCATCCCTCTCCTTTTAAAACACCTGAAACCCAGTACCTGCAATAGCCAATCCTGCCCTTCCTCCAGCGAAGTTTCTGTAATGGCCGCAATATTGTAGTTCTATTTACTGATCCATGCTCTAAATTCATCCTCTCTATTCCTCATGCTCCTAGCATTGAAGAAAGAACATTTCAATTCTCTAATTGGCTACATTTATGTTTTGTATCTTGCCTGTCCTTCCTCGCAAACTCAGATCACATGGCCTCATGCTTTTTTTTAAACCTTCTGCCCTATTCTCTGCACTAACATTCTGATTCCCACCTCCCCTGCCAAACTAATTTAAACACACCCCAACAGAACTAGCAATCTGCCTGCCAGGATAATAGTCCCTTTCCAGTTCAGGTGCAGCTGTTCTTTTTGTACAGGTCAGAAGAAGATATCCCAATCAGCCACATATCTGAATCTCTGCCCCCTGCATTAACTCCTCAGCCACACATTCATCTGGCACAGCTTTCTATTCTTACTCTCGGTAGCAGATTACCACCCTTGAGGTCTTTCTTTTTGACTTCTTTCCTAACTCCCAATATTCCCTCTTCAGGACCTCATCCCAACTCCTATCTGTGGCATTGATCTCCTCATAGATCATGACATCTGGCTGCTCCCTTTCCCTCTCCAGAACGTTGTGAACTCCATCAGAGATGTCCCTGACCCTGGCACCTACATATCATCAGGCAGCCTATATCTCATCCACAAAATCTCCTATCTGCTCTCCTAACCAACGAGACCTCAATCACCATAGCTCTTCTCCTACTTTCCTTTGGAACTGAGAGGCCAGCTTCCATGCCAGAGATATGACCAGCAGGGCTTGTCCCTGGTAGATCAACCATCCCACCCCCCAGTATCAAAACCATATACTTGTTGAGGGGAACAGCCATGGGGTGCTCTGCACTATCTGCCAATTCACCTTCCCTCTCCAAACATTCACACAGGTACCTGTCTCCTGACTTTTTGGAGTGACTGTCTCCCTGAAGCTACTCTCTATCACTGCCTCTGCTTCCTGAATAATCCAGAGTTCATCCAGATCCAGTTCCCTAACTTGGTCTCCCAGGAGCTGCAGCTGGATGCACCTCTTGCTGGTGTTGTCATCGGGGACAATTGTGCTGTCCCAGACTGCTCAAATTCTGCAACTAGCGCATTCTACTACCTTAGCTGCTGTCTCAGTTAACTCTTCCTAATTTAACTACAAAGATCTTACCTAACTTGAATCAAGCTCATTCTCAGCTCTCCAAACTTTCATGAGCCAAAGCTTCTAATTCCCACTCTTACCCTGAGCTACTGAAACAGTAGCTGCTCCGCTTGAGTTAGCCCATTCTTTATTTTCAGTGCTCTTTATCTTAATTACTCCTTCCACAAATCTCCATTGTTAAACCCTTAACTTGCCCTCCACTCACTTTTTAAAGGCATTGTCCTCGAGTTGGCTCCCGATACTCCCAGCTCTCTTGAATCCCATGCTCCTCCTCTTTCAGCAATGTTCCCAAGACTGATTCATATTGTCCTGATTTCTTCCTTCAGTCCACAATCATCTCCTTGCTTTGTTAACATTGAGTACAAGGTCGTCGTTGTAACACTGCTCAACTAGCTGATCTACTGTATAACCCTCCTGTGCACTTCCTCATTGCCATCTCTGTCACCTGTCACCCTCTGATTCTCTAGGGAATTAAACGAACAACAAATTTAATCTCCCAGCAGTAACGTACTCTTGAGATGTTTGCTGTTTTAGGGGTGGATCTGCTAACCTTAGAATGTATTGAAACTGATGGTAATGGTGGCCATAACTTTGCCTGGTTCTCATCCAAATTGGAGGTATGCAACATGAAAATTAAAACTCTGCACAACATATAGATTTCAGTCATTTCTTGCGCCACGGGCCAACACAGCAAACAGCCATCGAACATGATGATTGGGTAGACAGCACGCGGGATGAGATGCCCGCTCCCATAGGCCGCAGGAATAGTGGGTGAATCAGCCAATCACCGCCAGTGGGTCGCAGGAAATCCAATCCGGGCCTGCGCATCTGGGACAGCCAATCAGCAGCTGGCCTCGCTCAAGCTACGCCCCAGTGGTGACACAGCCAGCTGCCTATAAAAGGCAGAGCTGCAGCCCAATAAAGCCAGTGCTGACTATACTACCTTGGTGTGCGAGTCATCTTTCAACCTCGAGCTATAACCACAGTGAACCTGCAACAGTGCTATATTTCTAAATTTGCAATTTTGCATTCTTCAGAATGTCTCCATTTCTCTTCACTTTTTAAAAGAAATTATTAAATCCCTAGTCTTTTACAAATTGCTCTCTGAGACCTCTGCTTTACTGTCATTCTTTGGGGTGTCATGGTTAGTGTAGCAGTTAGCGCAATGCTTTTACACCCCAGCTACTGGGATGCAGTGCTGTCGGTAAGGAGCTTGTACATTCTTCCCTTGTCTGCGTGGGTTTTCTCCAGATGCTTTGGTTTCCTCCCACCCTTTCAAAATGTACCGGGGTTGGACTTCAATTGAGTGTAATTGGGAGACATTGGATTGTTGGTTGATCGGGCCTGTTACCATACTGTATGTCTAAATTTAAAAACAAACATTTAAAAAAAATCACTGCCTGAACATTTGTATTCTTGATCATGCTTTTCCTTCACCTTTTTAAATTTTAATTTATTTTATGTTTTATGTCAAACTATTTCCAGTTTCCTGCAACATCTCCCTGCATAAGAACAGTTTGTTGTTATTTTTGTAACAATTAACTACAATCATAATTTGTTTCCAACAAACAAAAAAATACATTTAAAAAAAAATTATCTACACATTGTAATTGCATTCAGAAATCTATGAATGCATTCCAAGTTCATATCCACATTTGAACTGAATTAATCGAAATTTCTTAATCTGAATTTGGATTTAGAGATTCCAAAGTGGAAATTCCATGTTGTGTTGTAAAACAGTGCTTTGAATCATATCTCCATTCCAGCCAAATGCAGCATTGGAGTGAAACCCAGTTCTTGTTGAAAACATTGTATTTTAGATTCATATTATATCCATTGTGTGAGCTTGCAGGCGCCTCAGATTGAAGAGACTGCCATCCGTGCGGTACCGGATGTAAACAGCGTCTTCATTGTTGGGGTCTTTCATGGCTTGGTTCAGCATCATGCTGAAGAAGATTGAAAAGAGGGTTGGAAGACACAAGTGTAACTTGTCCGTGAACTACTCTTTGCAGACAATGCCGCTTTAGTTGCCCATTCAGAGCCAGCTCTTCAGCGCTTGACGTCCTGCTTTGCGGAAACTGCCAAAATGTTTGGCCTGGAAGTCAGCCTGAAGAAAACTGAGGTCCTCCATCAGCCAGCTCCCCACCATGACTACCAGCCCCCCCACATCTCCATCGGGCACACAAAACTCAAAACGCTCAACCAGTTTACCTATCTCGGCTGCACCATTTCATCAGATGCAAGGATCGACAATGAGGTAGACAACAGACTCGCCAAGGCAAATAGCGCCTTTGGAAGACGACACAAAAGAGTCTGGAAAAACAACCAACTGAAAAACCTCACAAAGATAAGCGTATACAGAGCCGTTGTCATACCCACACTCCTGTTCGGCTCCGAATCATGGGTCCTCTACCGGCATCACCTACGGCTCCTAGAACGCTTCCACCAGCGTTGTCTCCGCTCCATCCTCAACATCCATTGGAGCGCTTTCATCCCTAACGTCGAAGTACTCGAGATGGCAGAGGTCGACAGCATCGAGTCCACGCTGCTGAAGATCCAGCTGCGCTGGGTGGGTCACGTCTCCAGAATGGAGGACCATCGCCTTCCCAAGATCGTGTTATATGGCGAGCTCTCCACTGGCCACCGTGACAGAGGTACACCAAAGAAAAGGTACAAGGACTGCCTAAAGAAATCTCTTGGTGCCTGCCACATTGACCACCGCCAGTGGGCTGATATCGCCTCAAACCGTGCATCTTGGCGCCTCACAGTTTGGCGGGCAGCAACCTCCTTTGAAGAAGACCGCAGAGCCCACCTCACTGACAAAAGGCAAAGGAGGAAAAACTCAACACCCAACCCCAACCAACCAATTTTCCCCTGCAGCCGCTGCAACCGTGTCTGCCTGTCCCGCATCGGACTTGTCAGCCACAAACGAGCCTGCAGCTGACGTGGACTTTTACCCCCTCCATAAATCTTCGACCGCGAAGCCAAGCCAAAGAAGAAATATCCATTGTAACAAATTAATCATTCTGGCTAACACCAATTGCTTTCTGCTTCTGGACAACTCAAAGAATCATACAAAGTCTGTGCTAAAACTCACTTTTGTTAATCAGGTCAGATGGCACCAGATAATGGAACATCTTACAGTTATCGAGGGCTTTCATTTTGCAAACTATTCTTTTAAACCTTTATGTTTGAAGTAAGACATTCATTTCACCACACGTAGTTGAGACACGTGAATGGAGAGAATTCTTCAAAGTGCCATATGACATGCAATTAATAAACCTTGGCTTTTTGGAGAGTGGCAGTTCTAATGTACTTAAGGTTCTTGTACCTTGGCAGCAAAATGTGCAACAAATTGGCTATAGTTGGCCAGTGCTACGAGAACACAGCATGCAGGATGATTATCTGCTTCCAGTTTGTGGTAGAAAAGTCAGAATCAAAATAATATCTGAAAGCTCACTGAATCATCAGGATATATGAAGCATTCAATCATGATTCAATCTCTTTATTTTCAGAGATTCATTGTTGTCAAAGATGGATACAGTCTCATCATCCCAAATGTCATACCGAACCTCCACAAAATCCTGAGAAAGAATCAGAATTTATTGTCATGAACAAGTCATGCAATTCATTGTTTTGTGGAAGCATCATCGTGCAAACAAACATATTATGAACCATCTGACAACAAGAATATATATAAAAAGATAATTAAAATAGTAGAGCACAAAAAATAAGACCGTGTCTTTGGTTCATTGATGATTCAGGAATCTGATGGCAGCGGGGAAGAAACTGTCCTTTAGCCTCCTGTACCTTTTTCCTGATGGTAGCAGAATAGCCTGGGAGGTGGGGGTTTTTGAGGATAGAGGGTGGTTTTTTTAAAGACACCACCTCATGAAGATGTTCTCGATGGAGTTAATTTTGGTGCCTGTGATGACACTGGCCAAGTTAACAACCCTCTGGAGTTTATTCATATCCTGAGAGTTGGTGCCTCCACCAGGCAGTGATGCAACCAGCCAGAATGCTCTCCACAGGGCATCTGTTGAAATTTTCAAGTCTTTGGTGACATAACAAACCACACAAAATATAGCCGTTGGCAAGCCTTCTTTGTGATTGCCTCAATGTGGAGGCTCCAGGACAGATCTGCGGAGATGTTAACATCCAGGAATTTGAAGTTCTTGATCCTATCCACTACTGAGCCTTCATTGAGGACTGGGTCGTGTTCCCCTGACGTCTTCCTGAAGTCCACAATCATCTCCTTGGTTTTGCTGATATTCAGTGCAAGGTTGTTGTCGTTACAACATTCAATGAGCTGATCTCTCTCCCTCCTCATTGCTATTTATGATTCTGCCAACTAGCATTGGAATTGTGCCTGGCCACTCAGTCATGGATGTATAACAAGTAAAACAGTGGGCTAAGCACACATCTTTGGGGTGCATCTTTGTTGATGACCAGTGAGGAGGAGACATTGTTTCCAATTCATACTGATTGTAGTCTTCCAATGAGAAAGCTGAGGATCCAGTTGCAGAGTGGGGTACAGAGGCCTAAAGTTTGTAGATTCTTGACCACCACCAAGGGAATAATGATATTGAAGGCTGAGCTGTAGTTGATGAAGAGCAGCCAAATGTTTGAGTTGCTGTTTGCAAGATGATCCAGAGCTGAGTGGAGAGCCAGTGATATTGCACCTGCTGTGGAGCAATTGTGTCGATAGGAAAATTGCAGTGGGTACAGGTCTTTACTTAAATACTTGTTAATTCTAGCCATGAGCAGCCTCTCAAAGCATTTCATCACTGTAGAAGTGAGTGCTACTCAGTGGTAGTCATTGAGGCAGCCCACCCTATCTTCTTGGGTACCAGGTTGATTGATGCCCTTTTGAAACTGGTGGAAACCTCTGAGTACCACAATGACAGGTTAAAAATATCTGTGAACACTCTGGCTAGTTGGTTGGTGCAGATTTTCAGTACCCTACCAGGTATGCCATCAGGACCAGATGCCTTGTGAGGGTTCACCCTCTTGAATAATGTTCCAATGTCACCCTCAGAGACAGATATCACAGGGTCCTCCTTTTCAGGGTTTCTAGTCGGCATTGTTTGGTTTTTCTTCTCAAAGCAGGCATAGAAAGTGTTCAGCTCATTGGGTAGGTGAGCATTGAAGCCATCTATAGTCTTTGCCTTTGCTTTGTAGGCTGTAATGACCTGCACTCCCTGCCATAGCTGGCATGTCTCTGTTTTCCTCCGGAATTGCCAGAAGAGGCACTGATGTGCTTTCTTCACAATGACATTAATATGCTGAATCCATGAATGGTCATCCCGGGAATTTAAATTTGCACACCCTCTCTACCTCTGACCCTCCAATAATCACTGGATTGTATGCATCCAGTTTTTGCATCCTAAAGTCCACAATCAGCTCCTTGGTTGTGGTAACATTGAATGAGAGGTTGTTGAGAGTACACCATTCAGCCAAATTTTTAATCTCCTGCCTGTATGGTGACTCATCACACCTTTTTATACAGCCCATTACTGTGGTATCATCTGCAAATTTGCAAGTGGTAGTGTTGTCAAACCGAGCCACATGGTTATAGGGTATAGCCAGTAGAGTAGGGTGCTAAGTACATAACGCTGTGGTGTTCGGGAGCTGATGAAAATTGTGGAAGACGTGCTCTTGCTAATCCTCAGTATGGATTGGCAAGAGGTCTGGAGGTGAGGAAATCCAGGATCTAATTGAACAGTATGGTATAAAGACCTAGGTCTTAGAGTTTCTTGATCAATTTTGAAGGGATGATGGTGTTGAATGCCAAACTGTAGTCAATAAAGAGCATCCTGATGTATGAATCTTTGTTGTCCAGCTGGTCCACAGTTTTGTATAGAGCCAGTGAGATGGCATCCACCATAGAACTGTATTAGGTGATCCAGAGCTGAGTGGAGAGCCAATGATATTGCATCTGCTGTGGAGCAATTGTGTCGATAGGAAAATTAGGCAAATCGATTAGGGAAATTGGAACAGGTCCTTGTCAACCCTCAGACAGGAGCTGATATGTTTCAACACCAACCTCTCAAAACCCTTCATCAATGTGGATATGAGTTACTGGTAGTCAATTAGGCAGTGTTACTGCACTCTTCTTGGGCACTGGTACGATTGAAGCCTGTTTAAAACAGATGGGTACCACACCCTGTTGGAGTGAGATGTTGAAGCTATCCATGCTGTATCAGTGTTTTCCCCATCACCATTATCTCTCCCATCTCTTCATTCTTTTTTTTCCTTCTGACCTTTGAACCCATGCCACTCAAATATACCAATTATCCTATAAAATTTGTACATTTTTGAAGGGTGGAAGGAAATAAAGCTCCTGGAGGAAACCCACACGGACACAGGGAGATGGTGCTGGATTTGAACCCGGGTTTCTGGCGCAGTAATAGCGTTGTGCTACCTGCTACACTAACCATGCTGCCCTCCTCTGCCCTTTATCCCCTTCTTGTGGATTTACTTGTTTTCATCCAATTACACAACCCTCCTTCCAGATCTTTCTCTTTTTTTAATTTACCTTGAACAACATGTGCCATTGACTACCTTGATCATCTGCCATTTCATTTGGGCCGTCATTAAAAGTGTATAATTTTCTGTGTCTCTCTTGAATTTTCTTGAGATTTTTCTTTCAAAATGCTACTAGGCAAATCCCCCAATAAGCCAAGCACAAAACCAAGAGAGAGTTAGCAGGAACAGTTGCATTTGGAAACCTTGGTCAAGGACGATAGAAGTGACATGGTTAGCACAATGCTGTTACAGCGCAGGCAATCAGGGTCTTGGCCTGAATCCAGCACTGTCTGTCAGGAGTCTGTATGCTCTCCCAGTGTCTGTGTGTGTTTTCCCCAGGGGCCCTGGTTTTCGGTCATTGTTCAAAATGTTCCTGGGTTTTAGGTCAATTGGGTGGCATGGGCTCATGGGCCAAAAGGGCTATGCTGGATGCTTTTCTCATCAATATGATAAATGTCATTTCAACTCCTCACCAACTCAAGACTATTCCAAAGTGTTTGTCCAACATTAGAAAATGTTTGCTTTTTTTAGGAATTAGAAACTGCAAGCTTCGCATATTTCTTCAGTCATGGTCTTTTCCTCCTAATGTACAATGTTTTGCATCTTGGAAGTTCCATTAAAAAATTATTAAATTGAGGGATAATTCTTTTGAATCCAGGTAAGAGGAGAATGATTCATGAAAAGATAAGGTGCAGTGGGATAAAAGGAAAATTGCTCCAAGAAAGAACTAGCAGAGAGAAAATGGGAGGAATGACATCCTTAGTCTGAGGTTCTGTGATTTTTTTTTGATTAAAAACAAGCATTTTATTTTTTGACTCTGGTCCCTTTGGACTTGGCTGAAAGTTTATGGGGACACCTTCCCTGTGAAACAGTGAAGTTTAATTGGTTTAATCCATACTTTACTACTGATTACATAAAATATTAAACTATTTTATGATTTCAGACAGTACCCCCCCCCCCCCCCACCAACTTAAATGTGCTCTAGCTCCCAGGGGGACCATATGGCCCTGTTGAGAATGGCTGATCTAAAATAAGTGTACCTTCATAAGGAACCCAGGAACTGTGCAGGCTTAATTTTTGGATGCCATCAAATCATTTCTGTCTTGAGAAAACATGATTTAACCTGTAAATACTCTGATCATTTGTGATGAATAATATTGTCAAAATTAAGATACCAAACTCATTTCATTAAATTTTGATTTTGATCAAATTTTAGAGCTAACTTGACTTGTATCCTCCTCACCTGTATAACTTGTCTCCCAGTTAATTTGTTTGTTTTGATTCTAACAGAAGATGCTCTTACTTAAGTAGTGCTGAAGTTATCTAATGCTATTTCATGCCATTTGTGCATGCTTTGTTCCACAGTGATAGAAGGTGAAGATAAATGGTTTTTTTTTTAATGCAGTGCCAAAGCTGCTTGTAATTTGTACTGAAAGATCTTGATAGCAGAGTGACATTTCCTAATGCAATCCTGTAATGTGCTGTTTTATAAGTGGAGTTCATCAAATTGATGTGATTTCTCATGACTCTGTTTTAGGAACATGAAATAAATTGCTGTGAGAAACTTAAGCAGGGATGGATGCACTGTTTGAAATGTGAATTCTGCATTTAGTTTTTGGAAAAGATTGTATGTATGTCCTTGAGAACACTTTACACTGAGAAATCATTGTTTGTATTTCTTGCCTCTTGAATCTGGAATTTGCTACCCAATGAAGCAGTTAATCAGTAAATATGCAGTGTTTAAGACAAGGTTGGATAAATTTTTACATCATAGAGGAATTAAGGGGTATGGGGAAAATGCAGGAAATGGGCATGAGCCTATCATCAGATCAGCCATGATCTCACTGAATGATGGAGCAGGTTCGATGAGCCAGATGGCCTACTCCTGCTCCTTTTTTAAAATGTTCTTATGTTATTTTGTGTCTCTGCTTTCTGTGCATGTGTCAATTTGATTACATTCCTGTTTGAGTCCTCATCAAGAATGTTTCAAATGAGGAAAGAGAGAATGAGGTTTTTTTTATCAAATCAATCCAAAATTTAGGAAAAATAGCTTGCATAACAGATCTTCCTGGCATTTGAGAATGTGTTGCCATCAGTTTCCATCTGTTACCACTCATGCTCTTAGATTGGGTGGTCTTGCTCACCTTGTGTATGCTAAACTTCAGCAGTAAAGGGCTGAATCACAACAGGTTCCCCAACAGCAAACAGACACCTTACCCTAGAAATGTTGACAGCTTTGCCATCTGTTATGATTGACTTTGGATATCTGTGACATGTGGAGATACCTGAAAACTATTAAAATATAATAGTTTTCCAAAACGAATACAAATCTAAAATGATGGAATTAACCAAAGGAAGAATTGAAAACAAAAACAAATCAACTTCCGATTTAACAGATCTCTCACATTGCACCATCTTCAAATGAAATATTAGACATGTGTGATCATTTATATATCCAATTAATTGCAATTGATGGCAATGATTTGTAATCTATGACTTTAATTGATATCCCTAGAGTCTATATATCCTCCACTTGTGTTCCACTGAAGAAGAAGTCTTTCAACTATTCCTATAAGATTAATCTTTTGTTTTCTTTAATCCTGAAACTTTTAATTTTCTCTACATTATAGATGTGTTCCTTTTTATCCACTAATGTTACTGTACATGGTCCCTAATAAGTGTTGTTTGTCCACTCCTCCTTCCAATGCATCTTTTCTAAATACATCATACAATACTATGTCTAATTACCAATCCTAAGTTTACTGTAAAAGCAAACATAGCAGATACTGATATACTCATGCATGGGCAAGGGGAACAGAATGAATGTTTCAAACAAATCATGAGCTGCCCTGTATTTTCTATCTGTCACTATTTGTATTGTAATGCCGAGAACATATGGTTTCTTCATACACAATTTTCTCCAGTTCCTCTTTTAAGTTATGGAGAACATATAAATTGCTCTACACTTTTAATAGGATTTCTTTGTTACTTTAAGATTAACCATCTCATTAGCTTTCTATTTCATGATTCAATTTATTGTAATGCTGTGGACTTCCTCCTTCAAATTCCATACTTTTTTTTCCTGTTCAATGCATATTCAGACTGCTTGTAGAAACCCTCCCAGTGAGCCTTCTCTTCTCCTTCTTCTCTCTCCAACTCTCCCCTTCTCCCAACCTTTTCCAACAGAATAATCCCAGTAATTATGGACTTCCCCATCAATGCATTGCACATTAATTCCACTCCTTCTGCTCACCCCTTCTGAGCCATATTGCCATGGTCTACATTTGTCCTCTGAGGTAGTTGAACTGTCATAACTGATAAGTCTGGACTAGGCAAGACCATTTTTCGGCCTCTTGAAACTCTGCTACCCAGGTTCCTTAAAGTGACTTTCCCATTTTTGAGCTTGCATTTTGCACAGGTATGACTAGTTGGATAAGACTGCCCTTGCATCAGATTATCCTCCAACAAGCACTCAAGAACTCTGAACTGAAAAGATTGAAGATGGATACATGTTCTGGAGATTTCCAATGCCCTAAACATGTACTTATAAATGACACTCAGGGAGACCAGACAGAATCACCCATAGACCCCCAACCCCTATTCCCTTCCATGGGTGTCATTGTTCTCTTGCCATGTGTGCAGCTCACGTCCATGTTAACTCCACTAGCGTTGTCTCCGCTCCATCCTCAACATTCATTGGAGCGACTTCATCCCTAACATCAAAGTACTCGAGATGGCAGAGACCGACAGCATCGAATCCACGCTGCTGAAGATCAAACTGCGCTGGGTAGGTCACGTCTCCAGAATGGAGGACCATCGCCTTCCCAAGATCACGTTATATGGCAAGCTCTCCACTGGCCACCGTGACAGAGGTGCACCAAAGAAGAGGTACAAGGACTGCCTAAAGAAATCTCTTGGTGCCTGCCACATTGACCACCGCCAGTGGGCTGATATCGCCTCAAACCATGCATCTTGGCGCCTCACTGTTCGGCGGGCAGCAACCTCCTTTGAAGAAGACCGCAGAGCCCACCTCACTGAAAAAAGACAAAGGAGGAAAAACCCAACACCCAACCCCAACCAACCAATTTTCCCTTACAACCACTGCAACCGTGTCTGCCAGTCCCGCATCGGACTTGTCAGCCACAAACGAGCATGCAGCTGACATGGACATTACCCCTCCATAAATCTTCATCCGCGAAGCCAAGCCAAAGAAAGAAATTTATTTGGTTTTATTGTAGGCATTGACCAAGCATGAACAATGGTTAGATAAAACCCAAAGGGTAAATGAATACAGTTGTTGCCAATAAGATGTTGTGAACATAATTACCTTCTAACATGACCTTTTCCATGTGGCAGTGAGATAGTAACTAATACTGTAAGAATGTAAATACACCTTGAGTAAATGACACCCTAACATTGTCCAGCCATCTATAGACACCACAAGGGAACATGTTGTGTTTAAAATAAACCCAAGAAAACACCAGCTGTGTGAAACTTGTAGGATCTCATGCAATCTCTGACTAAAGGTGTAAAAAGTGTGTTATAGGTTATATTTTATATTTTTCATTGTATTTTATATGTCTTTAAAAGAAATAGATTGTGGGGGGATTAGTATAGGTCACTTCACTTCCAAACATAATTTCACGAAAGACATCTCATTTAAAATGAAAGAGCTTTGCTAAAAGAGAGAATTCACATTCACAGTGGCTTCACAGAAACTTTGAAGAATGCTATAGAGACTACACAAGTAGATGTTAATTGAACTGATGCTTTGGAGTAAATGGACTAATGTCTTTAAAGCAACCGATGCCCAGGCAAAGTTTGATTCCAGTGCCAGAAATCTGTCTGATTTAGGAGGGGTCATGTGGTTTTGCAAACAGAGAGAGTGGAGATAGTTCTGCAGTGGCTTTTGGAGGTTGTATCCTGGCAAGCTGGCAATCTCGTTAAAATCCCATTTTGAAGATGAGTTATGAGCTCTGGGTTCAGCCCATTAAAAATGCTTGTAGTCTTTAGAAGAGGAAATGGTTTGGCTGGAATGTTTCTCCTGAAATAAGGGAAACAAGAAGAATTCTGTGGTGACCTGGAAGAAAGGGTTATCATTTGGAAAACCCATGATGGGGCAAGTTTCTTTGGCAAGACACTGAGGTGTCTAATTGGAGGAAATCAGCTTTTGTGTGTCCAATGAGCAACCAATCTCTCTCTCTGAAACCAACAAGAACCTTCCTGAGAGGTAACCATTTACTTGTAAGCACCAGAGCCTGGTGAAAATTTCATAAATGTTAAATTCTGTGCACAGTATAAGAATTGCCTGATACTGGTGAACTTGGAGGTGTGAGAAGTGAAATTGGGCTATGAATCAAAGGACTTTCCTGAACATATACTTCATTTCATACATGTGTGCTTTGAATTAGAAGGGGGTTGTGTCCATCAACTAATTAGAAGGGGGTAAAGTTAGGTTAGTAAAGTTAATAGTAATAAGTTAAAGTTTGATCTTGTTTTAATGTTTAAATAATATTTAAAGCAACTTTTGTTTAAATAACCATTTGTCTTGGTGAATTTCTATTGTTAATGGGCTTTGGACTCATAATAAATGCGATGAAGGCTCCATATGGTTTGAATTGTGGCTTAGTGGGGAGAATGAGTTATTGAACTCCTTCTTTGTACTCCTCAATCCCACTAGCATTCTCAAGGTTGAATAAAGTAAACTGTTGTGTGCTTAATTGGTTCTGCTGTGTTCTGCTGTTTGTTTTATTATTGCTTGGGCTGACTTTAACAGATGGGAATCAAGCACAGTCAGTCAGTCTGTGCCATCAATCCATGTCACAGACAGAGCAACCTCCATAGCCACAGTAGCTGTCCTGTCTCCAGCACCCAATCAAGGAACTGCCGTGCTTTTGCTTGTTGTACCAGCCTCCGCCACCATGCCTGCTGCTCTCATCTTTCCAATAACCACAGCCCAATCCACCAGAGCTGCAATCACAAACAGTGCGAGTTGAATCCCTCCCTATCATTCAGGAAGTTGGTGGGCAGCAAGAAGTTATTGGAGGGATTAAGGTAGCAAATGAACTTGAGTAAAGAAGGTATTATCATGACTCGAAGGAAGTTCAAAAGACAATTTGCCTTATTCATGACTTAAAACCTAACAGAAATCTAAAACATTGTAGTTGCTTGGGACTTTTAAAATATTGTGATTTCATGTGAGGTGATCTGAGAAGAACTGGTTCATTTGAGAGGTTTAAATAACATTTAACTGCTATAGCCAAGTTAGAATCAAAGTTAGAGTGATTGGATTAAAAATAACCAATAACTTGCATCACGCATCAAAAATAAGATGATATGGTGCAAGTTTTAACAAAATTACTTTTAACAGACAGTAGTTTTCAAATTGGTATTGGCCATAACTTGGCAATGTGTTTTGACATGCAATTTTCTAGAGGAACTGAACAGATTGTGCACGTCATTGGGAGAGAATGAATGGTTGATGATGCTGGCTGGAACCCTTCATCAATCAGGGGATCGATTGCAAAAGTGTGTAAATTTTGCAGAACCATTTATTTTAAAACAAAATGTTTGGTTGCAGTCATGTAAAGTTTCTTGATGGTTCTGGCAAAATTTACCTGAAAATTTCCAGCTTTGAGTGATGTTTACCAACAAGGCGAGAGAAAATGGAATTGTTCTGCTTGGAGTTTGAGGGGAGATTGGCTCAAAATGCACAAGTTTAGATGAGGTGAAAAGCCAAAATGTTGAGTCCATCAACTAATGATGAGAGGGTGAGGGCATTCAGGGTCATCAGGGGTGTCTGGAATGCAGTTGGTCAGGTCATCCATGACATCACAAACCCTACTACACTCCAGCCTGCGAACTGGACGATGTTGGAGGAGTCATTAGTAAGGTGTGTAGTGCATAGGGATTGGGGCTGTTGTAGTTAAAAATGAACCTACACCCACATTGGACAAGGATCGGGGTAGTGTATTTTAATCCTTGGTTGCTATAAGTTTGTACGTAGTGCTAGTATCGGTAATGTTAATTCCGATGTGATAGGGTTGTCTGTGAACACATTTCCTAGTTTTGGCAGCATTATGTCCGATGTGACTGAGTTGTACTGCGCTTGTATGAGTGGAAGCAGTTGCTAGTATCTGTTGTGTTAAGTCTGATCTGACTGTTTATGCCCTGTGTTTATGAGAGTACTAGAGTGTGTTATCCCTACTGTGATCCCCTCGTGCGTGTTTTAATAAAGATCCTTGTTCAGCCTGTGTCCAGACTCGTTGCTCTTTGAACCTACCAAACCTGTTCCCTTCTCACACAACAATACTAAAGAAGCACGCATGGCCTAATGGCCTACCTATCCTCTTAAGATGACAGAGTTCAGGTTATGAGTGAGAGGACCTGGGGGTGGGGGTGGGGAGGAAGAATGTGAGGAAGAACAGTTTTGCACAGCGAGTGGACAATGAGCTGACGATGATGAAACAGGAGGGGATTAATAATTTCTGAAGGAACTTGAATTGGATCTGTCAGGAAATAAACTAGGAGGGCAATAAGAACAGAATGGAGGAATGGGATTGCTCTGTGGAGAGCTGGAGTAAGTAGATGGTCCAAATTCCGTCCTGCTGCAAATTGAAGCCTTTCATGTCCCTGAAATTTGAAAGGACTGAGTAAAAATTAAACCCTGTGAACTGTTTGACTGAGAGGCGTGAATATTTTCCCCTGACCAACACTCTCAAAATTATTAAATAGCCATTCATCTCTCTTGCAAACTTTTGTGCTTTTCTAAGGGCAAACACTTATTTGCACTGACAGTGACGTTTATCTGGAATTGTGGAGCACATTCAGATACGGATGGCTTCAGATGCAAAATATATATATTTGTTCCATCTTATGATCCAATGAGCTCGTGAACCCTGTCTTTGTGTCATTGATTCTTCATACACTCTCAGGCATGTCATCTTGTATCTGTTCCATGGACCCAGTGAACCAGAACATGATGTACATTTTTCTTATTCAAGTTTCTGAATTTGCATAATTTATTCTGATAGAGGGTCAGGGTTACTTTGCTCCATTCAGTCACTGGAACAAGCTCAGTCAAAGCTCTAAGCAGGATATAGTTTAATAATTTGTCACAGGGCCTGTTTAAATTGCTTCCTCATCATTCATCAGCATTGTACACATTACAAGAATTTAATTAGGTTTGGAAATGAACAGGGTTAGCGAATGAGCTTTGGCTACCCCTACGACAAGGGTTTAATTCAAACAGCGCACGGCCATGCTGTGATAGTGTATTAATGTCCTTGTGCTGTGAAAATTCAGCGTAAGATTTAAACTGATACTGTGGTTTGAGCAGGTGCATTCTTTCCAAAGTTCCAATAAATTATGCCATGGCTTCACATGGATTTAGTGTTGATATTTCCATCCACCCCCAACCCCGCACTCCTGCCTCCCATACTCTTATACCTGTGAATTCTTCATTGCTCCAGATTGAATTCGACTTTTTTGATCACAATTAAACAAGAAAGTTTGCAGAGGCTGAAGTCAATGTGTAAACACAAAAGTGCTGGAAAAACTCAGCAGGACACGCAGCATTAAGGAAGTAAAGGGTAACCAGCGTATCACAAAGGAAGCTAAGCATTTGGGTAAAAAAGGTTGGGGAGGTGGGAGGAACACAGGCTGACAGATGGATACAGGTGGGAGGGTAGAAGAGAAAAAAAATGAGAAATGGTAGGGGAGGGGGCAGCGCTCTGAAAGGAGAGGAAAGGGAAGGGGTGATGTGATGAGCTGGAGTAAAGGAGACCGAGAGATAGGGAAAGAGGGAGACTTGGGGAAGGGTCTAATGGAAACAGGAGAAGCCAATGTTTATGCTGTTTGGGTGCAGAGTGCCCAGACGGAGTACAAGGTGTTGTTCCTCCAATTTGCAAGTAGCTTTGGCTTGACAGTGCACAAGGGCATGGTTAGGTATATCAGTGAGGGAATGTGAAAGTGTCGTCCACTGGGAGGTCTTTGTTGTTGTCGCAGATCCCTTCCCCCAATATAGTTAAATAGCTGGACAAAGAAACAGAAGGAACAGTGTACATTGAACCAAGTACGTTGAGGTTTGGTTTTCAGTTGACGACATACAGGCTCACAAAAGAGGTTGCTTCAATCCCTTCGTGATGTGCAGATTCGTGGCAGGAGTTTACAATGTGAATGCATGAATTAATTGCAGACAGCATCAATAGGCACATACTCATGCCTCTGGATTTGATTTAATATTGTCTGGAATTGGAAGTGAAGTTCAGTGATTATTTCTTTGATCACAATTTTGTTGGTCTCTTTGGAATAGGCATTCCTTGTGGAATCTGAACCAACAAAGTCCATTGGCAGACTCTGAAAATAAGTGTAGAGCGGATAAAATTGAAAGAGCAAAATATACTTTATTCATGAAAAAGATACTAATGTATCTCATGCAGATTATTCAAGGCAATATTTTCAATTCCAGTCATTTTGTTCACATTTCTTAATGGCAGCACACAATTGGCTATTGTTTATACATCACTCTTCATGCAAGAATTTGAGATCTGAACATAAATGATGCTCCAAATATGGCATGCCATCCTTACTTAAAGGGTGTGTGTCAGGAACTTTCTGTAAATGGTGTTGCAGCCAGACCAAACTGCAGTTAGACATGACATGATACTTGAAGAAGTAAAAATGTAAAGCAATTGTTGTTGATAATCAGTATTACCATGGACATCAAAGCTGAAAAAACATGGGTGATACTTTAGTTAATTCACAAAAGTGCTGGAAAAACTTGGCAGGTTCCACAGCATCCAGAAGAGGCAAAGATTTATAACCAATGGTTATATACCAAAATAGTAAAATGTTTAATTGGGGACAGGCTAATTACAACAAGATTAGGCAATGGGTTGAGTCAATTGAGAACAGATGATTACAGGAGTAATGTTGCGGATGTTTAGGGACCACTTGTGCAGGGTTCTGAATAGGTTTGTCCCAATGAGACAGGGAAAAGATAGTAGGTTAAGGGTAACATGGTTGACCAAAGGGATGAGGCAGCTAGTAAGGAGGAATAAGGAAGCAGACAGAAGGTTTTGGAAGAAAAAGATAAGAAAGACTCATGAGCATTAAGTGGTAGCCAGAAAGGAACTTTAGAAGAAATAGGAGAGATAGAAGTTCCATGAGAAGGCCTTGGCAAGTAGGATTAATGAAATACCTAAGGTGTTCTATGCATGCAAGAAGAATAAAAGAATGACAAGAGTAAAGATAGGGCTGCTCAAAGATAAAGGAGGCAACCATATGCCTGGGTGCACAGTAGGAGAGGCCCTCAATTAAAACTTTTCTTCAGTGTTCACCAGAGAGGAGGACCAAGGTCACTATAGAGCAGAATTATGTGCTGAAGTATGTTAAGGTTAAGAAAGAGGAAGTGCTGAATTTTCTTTTAAACAACAGGACCAATAAGTCCCTGGCACCAGTCAGGATATACCTAAGATTGCTACAGGAAGTAAGGAAAATGATTCCTGGAGCTTTGGAAATGATCTTTGCATTCTCCCTGGCCACAGGGAAGGTAAAGGAGGATTGGACAATGGCAAATGTTGACCCCTTGTTTAAAAAAGGGTAATAGGAAGAATCCTGGAAATTATAGGCCATTGAGTCTGATGTTAGTAATGAGGAATTTCGGGGCAGGATTTATAAGCATTTAGACAAGTGAAGACTTTTCAGGGATTTTTAGGGACAGGATTTATGTGGATTTAGAGTATAATCTTCTCAAGGATCTTCAGCATGGCTTTGTGAGGGGAAGGTCATTTCTCATAAACATTTTGAGAAAGTAAATGTAATTGATGAAAGAAGGGCAGTAGATGTGGTGTATATGGATTTTGGTAAGGCATTTAACATGGTAGACTCATTCAGAAATTCACAAGACATGGGATCTATGGAACATTGGCTGTGTGGATTCAGCATTAGCTTGCCTGCAAAAACCCAAAGGGTTGTAGTAGATCAAACATATTCTGCTTGGAGATAATTGACTTGTGGAGTTATGAAATGATCTGTTCTGGGGCCCCTGCTTTTTGTGATTTTTTTTTAATATAAATAAAGATCAGTCAGTAAGTTTGCAGATGACATGAAGTTTAGAGGTTTTGTGGATAGTGTACAATGTTGTGTAGGTCACAACACAATATAGACAGGATACAGAGATGGGTGGAAAAATGATAGATGGAGTTCAGTCTTGAAAAGTGTGAAGCATGATAATGGAGTAAATGGTTAATAGGAAGATTCTTAACAGTGTGGGAGTTTGGGGTCCAAATCCATAGATTTCTCAACATTGCCACGCAGGTTGATAAGCTTAAGCAGGCTTATGGTATGCTGGCCGTCATTAGAAGGATTAGTTTCAATAGCCTGAAGTAATGTTGGAGCTTTGCCACACTCAGAATACTCTATTCCCTTCTGATTGCCACATTACAGGAAAATGTAGAAGCTTTGTAGAGGGTGCATAGAAGATTTATCAGAATGTTGACTCGTTTTGCAAATGTGTCTTATGAGGCAAGGTTAGCAGAACTATGGCTTTTCTCTTTGGAGCGAGAAGAATGAAAGGTGACTTAGTAGAGGTCTACAAGGCATAGTTGGGGTGGACAGCATACATTTTTTTTTCCCCAGGGAAAGAATAGCAAACACCAGATGACATCTGCTCAAAGTGTTGAGAGAAAAGTTTATGGGAGATGCCAGGGTTTTTTTTTTAAACCCACAGAGAGTCTTGGATGCCTGGATTGAACTGCTAGGGGTGGTTGTATAGGCTGGTACAACAGGAACATGTAAAAGACTCCCAGACAGGCACAGGAATGCAAGAAAGATAAAGGGTTGTGGGTGTGAAGTCGGGAATATTCAGTTTGTTGAGTAGATTTTTTATAGTTTGGCATAACGTTGTGGGCTGTCCTGTAATGTTCTCCATTCTTCACATTTTGTACATGGGTGAGGATTTTACCTTCATCCAGTTGATGTTCAATGACCATGGTCTTGTTGCCCTCCACTCACAGTTGCTGATGTTTTGATCAGTTATTTTATTTGTCAATGTCAACCTTTGCTTCATCTGAATAGTTGCTCCAAAGTTACCGTCAGCTTCATTGAGTTTGAAGTCCTTGGGGATAGCTGAAAGAAGTGACAGGGAAACGACATAAATTTTAATACAAAAAAATAAAGGTATTCAATGGATTCCAGGATACCCCAAAACACCCATCAGTCTTCTTTATTAAACGACTTAATGCTTAAAAAAATAGAAGCATGGAGATTAAGCATGGAAATGTTTGACATTGCATGATACCAGCACATTTTGTATGAGTTCTCACTAAATAATAACAAATTGAAAGAGGCCTTGAGGGGTGGATCTGACTAGTTTACATATGCATCAGCAAAAAAGCATTGCTGAGGGAGATGAAATAAGAAGGAAACCTCTGAGGATTTTTAAAATAAAACTTTCATCTTTAAGCTCATTGGTTTTTGAATCAATCAAGATCTTTGCTTGGCAATGATAAATGTTTGCAAATTTTGGAGTTTAGAAGTGGGCCATTTAACTTGTAATATGTGCTGGAGATCAGACTGAAACCAATATTTATCTTGTTCCATCTCCTGATCATGGCCTTTCTGCACACCCATTGAAACTTTCTCCCACCCATGTACATCACATGATGATAAATGAGCAGCAGGCAATGATGCTTGATGGAATCTCACTCGGAGCACTGCTGTGTGACTGAGCACTGTTGACCATAAAGGAAACAGATAATTATTTGCAGAAGACAAATTCCTTTGGCCATTCCAAACCAGATCACTCATGAAGAACATTTTGAATTTTATAACAGGTTATGTTATATTTTATATTATGTATAGATATGTTTTTGGAAGATAGATTGTGGTGTTTTAGTTAGGTCGCAAACAGATACAAACACTTCAAAGCAGATCTCATTTTAAAATGCAAGAGTAATGTATAATGTGGTGCCAACAAGTCTGGAGAGATGATAAGACTCCTGTGCTGGAGATTTTCATAACAAGGTGCAAATAGAAGGGCCCATCTCAAGAAACTGAGAAAGTCTCTCATGAATTGATTTTGGTGGACACAGCAAGCTGTTTTGGTGGAGTGTGTTGTTTTAGGAAGGTCATGTGGTTTTGCAAGCAGAGTCAAACAAGTTTTTCTCTAAGTTTGACAACGAGAGAAGGAGAGAGAGAGAGAGTTTGCTGGTTTTCTGCAGTGGCTTTTGGAAGCTTGTTTGAAACCCCTTTTGAAGATGGGTTGTGAGTTCTGAGTTCAGCCTGTTCAAAACCTGTTTCACCTGAGATAATGGAAACAGAAGAGGAACTCTGTGGTGACCTGAAAGAAAGAGGTTATCATCTGGAAAATCCTGATGGGGCAAATTTCTTTGGCAAGACATTGATGTGGCTGATCAGAATGAATCTGTTTGTTTGAGTCCAACGAGCAGCAAATGTCTCTCTGAAAACTAACAAGACCTTGCCTGAGTGATAACCATTTACCCTTCAAACACCAAAGCCTGGTGAAGATTCATAAATGTTAAATTCTGTGCACAGTATAAGAATTCCCTGATACCAGTGAATTTGAAGGAGTGAGAAGTGAGATTGAACTATGAATCAAATAACTTTTCTGAACCTACACACTCATTACATACACATGCACATATAATTGGTGGTGGGGGGGGTTAAGCTAGGTTAAGTTAAATTTAATCCTGTTTTTATGTTTAAAGAAAATTAAAAGTAACTTTTGTTTAAGTAACCATTTGTCTTGGTGAATTTCTATTGCTGCTGGGTTTTGGGGTCCTCTAGGCCTGTCACAGCTGGCCATGAGATTTTTCTTGATATTGTTGTTCTGGAGGCATATAACATGAATGCTGGACCACTGGCTTACTAACTTTGCATCAACCATCAAAAAAAACCATGCAAAATTCCTTCAGTCAGTACCCTAAGTCAGAATTGAATGTGAATCACTGGAGATGAGAGGCAGCAACTCTCCATCTCTGCTACTCCAGTCATGGATGAGTACAGGTGTGACTTGATTATACATTTCACTCATGTTGATCTCCTTGAGATATGATGAAACCTGTGTTCGACATAAATAAGTCTTTTTTTTTAATTTTTTTTTATTTTTCACACCATTAGCCATGATATACACTTTTTCTTTTTCACACATTTACAGTGACTTTTTCTCCCCCCCCCCCTCCTCCCAAGCCACCCCCCCCACCACCCCCCTCTCATCCATTTTAGGTATACAATCTAGGTTGCATTAATTCAGTCAGACAATGTTGTCATTCAACAAAAATACACCAGAAATTCTACAGAGTCCATTCTTTTCTTTCCTTCTCCTTCCATCAACTTAGGTAATGTTTGTCGACATAAATAAGTCTTGAAGCCCAATTTGACTGTTCTTCAAGATTGCATGTATCAATAGGTACTTACAGGTGGCCACTTGCTCCGCATGTAAAGCTGCATGTTTAGGCAATATGCAGCTGTTTTTAGGACACCTGAATGTGCAGGAGGCGCTCTTGAGGCGAGCTACATAGCCCTCCTCCAAGAGGGATAATCAGCTCCGCTCAGTGGCTCCCCCAGCCTCCTGAATGCAACTGGCTGAAAGTGGATGTTAAAGGGTCAGGCTGTTGATCACAGCTGACCCTGGGCAGGAGCCAGAGTGTGCTCAGAGCCACATCCTGTGCAGCTGTGTCCTTCAGGTGCCCAGCATTGCGCTTTAAATACTGCCACCTGAATGGCAATTTAAAGGGCCGCTTCTGCTTCTTCAGGCACATTCTTAGCATAGAATGCACCTGAAAAAGCCTCATGGAGCTTCTGAACATTTGTAGTCTGGGATGATCGATCATGTATCTTGATGCCCATGTTCACAGCGCATCATCTTTATATCTGGATGAATCAATTAGAAATAAAGGAAAGATGGATTATGGGTATAAGTGATCACAGAATTTAAAACCAGACCTTGAAAGTTTGTTTTTAATCAATATGAAAGCAGAAAAGAGTGGCTGAAGTGAACATTAGCTCCTCGGAACATGAGAAAGGTGAAATAGTGCAAAATGCAGAAATGGTTGAGGACCTGAACAACTATTTTTCATCAATCTTCAATGGAAGACATGGAGGTTTAGGATGCGATGGGAGGTGAGGACATCAAAACAACCCTATCACTAAACAGATAATGCTGTGCAAAGTTACAGGTCTCACAGTTGACAAGCACCCTGATCATGAGATAATACTTCCCAGGATGCTTGAAAACAAAGTAGTGGTAGTTATAATAGGTGCATTTGTGGTAATTAACCCAAATACTTTAGATTCTGGACAGATCTCAGCAGATTGAAACACAGCAAATACATCTCCTCTGTTTATAAAAGGGGATAAACAAAAAGCTGTTCACAATAGGCCAGCTATCTTTCCATCCGTAAGTTGGAAAACTATTTGCAGCTATCATAAGGAAGAGGCTGCAAGACATCAGTATTGAAATGATTCCATCAAGCAAATTCAGGAAGTGAAAAAGGAAATTCTGCAAATGCTGTGATTGTTGTGCAATACATGAGCTGGAGAAACTCAGCAGGTCATGCAGCATCTGTAGGAAGTGAAGGATAAACCAACGATGGTTATCCTTGTGTCGTATAGAGTGTGCATGACCTAATGAGTTCCTCCAGACCTTTTGTCAGGAAGGACAGGTTTAGCTGATAAACTGGAAATCCTTTGAGGATATAATGAGATCATTGGATTGAGGGGTGCAGGTAGATGTGATATATTTAGATTTTATCAGTATAAATATTTTTGATATTTAGCAGTAGACATTTTCCTGGGATAAGGATGCATAGAAATGGGAATAATATCTTGGCATGGATTAGAGGAGTGGTTAATTGATAGAAATTAGAGTTGGGATAAATGGATGTTTTGCTAATTGGCAATCAATGTAGTTCATAGAGTTCTGCAGGGATTAGTGCTGGGTCCAAAACTGTTCGCAATAGGCAGAAAATACTTGGAGGAGGGGACAAAGTATAGTGTATCAAACTTTGCTGATAGTATTCAGATGAATAATGAAGCAATCTGTGTAGAGGACATAGAGAAGCTGCAAGAGATAAATATAAGTGAGGGGACAGATGGAGTAAAAAAAAGAAATCAGTCAATGCATCGTCATCCACTTTATAAAGAAAAATAGTAGTTTGGATTATTATTTAAATAATTAAAAAGTCCAGCATTTTGTTGTGCAGAGAGAATTGGCAGTTCTTGTGCCTAAATCACAAGAAGCTAGTTTTCAGGTGCAGCAGGTATTTTTTTTAAATTACATTGAGCAGTAGGAATAGAAATTCAGAAAGAAAAATCGTATCTCTAAAACAATACTTTTATTAATAGCCATTCATAACCGAACATATTTCTTCAATCTAAACTTAACCCCAACTATGCACAAATGTGTATATATGTATGTGTGCGTGTGAATTACCCAAAACCATTGCAACTTTGGCACAATTCTGAAAAATCACATCAAAGTTCAGTCTTAGAAATCTTGAGTTGAAACTTAGAACTTTTAAACTGTTGTTCAGAAGTATTATGAATTATTTGAGACACCAATTCATCAAACTTCTCAAAACTCATGAATTCTTGTTGAGTTGCTTTCAGAGAACTGTTCCTTCACATGAATGAATTACCACAACATCCCTCTTAATTGTATATGGGTTATGAGACATGTGATCTCCATGATGCTTTTAAAGACCCAAGCAAGGGTGAGACAAAATAACCATCAAAATTGTCACGGTCCAAATACAAGAATGATCTTCCTTTTTTACCCAGACATGGGTCAGTCAAAATTGATCATTGCAATGGCCACCGAATCACTTCTATCCCTTGACAAGGAGAAGCAACAGAAGTGACCATCTTCCCTGAAGTCACTTTAATTCGGTCTCCGGATGACTCTGGACGATGACACTAAAGGCTGCTTTTTGAAGTGTCTCAAATCTCATGACTTGCTTCATCAATATTGGTTTTTAGTTTCAATTTCCCAAAATCCTGAATCATATGACCATTTGTTTAAACAGGTGTCTCCTTGAATAAACATTCATTGTTTCAAGCTTTCATTGAAAATAATAACACTGGTTTTATGCCTTTGGATGTAGGTGCCTTTGCATTTGGGTATCAAAATCTGTGAGTGTCTGCATCCCTGTTCCAACCTCTGAAATAACTTTACTAAAAAAAACATATAAAGAAGAAGCCTACAACAGTAATTAAGAAATTAAATAGAATGTTGGCTGTCTTTGTGAGAGGGAATTAATTTAAGAGCAGGAAGGGTTTGCTACCACTGTACAGGATACTAATGAGGTCATGCCACTAGACAGTTCTGGTTTCCTCAGCTAAAAAAGAAAGATTTATCAGGGAGAAATGCAAATATTACTTTATTTTAATTTTTAAAAGGAATGGTATATCAATTATGGGTAAAATTCAGGAAATCCTTCAAATATGAAATTAACGTTAAATAAATGTAAAGCTAAAGAGGTCTTGCCATTCTAAATTTCTTTGCAGTGTGTGAATAACAAGCTCAGTGAAGGTACAATGGTGACTTTTCTGTCATTTGATCTTATTTAATTACTTGAATTCAAACTTGCCAGCTAACAGGATGAAATTAAAACTCTTGCTTGTCTCCAGATCAATTGATCAGCACTTTTCATAAGTTTAACGTGAAAGGCTGAAATGTCAACTATGTTTTTCTCATACGGGTCCTGCATGACCTGCTGAGTTTCTCTAGCACTTTGGTGTATTACACTACAATCACAGCATCTTCAGGTTTTACTGTTTAAGTCTATATCACTCCACTCACGGTCTCTTCATGTGCCTGACCAAATGGCTCTGAAACGCTACAATCTTTTCTGCCTCCATCACTTCCCTTACAGCATGCTCCAGCCACTTACCACTTTTTTTAAAAACTGCCTTACAAATCAACTTTTAGCATTTTCTCCTTCTTTCTTTAAAGTTATGTCTTCTAGCATTGTGATAGTACAGACCTATCACCAATGTATATAGTTACAGTATCTAGAGTGTAATGACTGTGCTTACAGCGATTGGCTGAGAGCTTAGCCACGCCTACTGTCTGGGCCTTAAAGGGTTGTGCCCCTAGCCAGGTCGGATCATTCCGGACTGGTCGGCCACCTGTGAAGAGCTCCTGTCTTTTGCTAATAAAAGCCTTGGTTTGGATCAACAAGTCTTTGGTTCTTTCGACGAGCTCTACAAGCATATGACATTTCTACTCAGGAAAGGACTGTCTATCTATCCTCCCTTTGCCTCTCATAATTTATGTCATCACACCTCTCAATCTTCAATGTTCCAGACTATTTTGTAATTTAGACAAATAGCATGGTAACAGACCTTTCCAGCCCACGTGCTAGTGCCTCCCAAATACCTCACTCAACCTATAAACCCTAAATGTTTAGAAGGGTGTAGGAAATGGGAGTACCTGAAGGAACCATTTGAAATGTAGTGGGGGTGAAGGTTAATTGGGTCCAGACTCATGGGCCAAAATGGCCTGTTACCATGCTCTATGTCTATATTTAAATTTAAATTGAAAACCCACACATGGAGAGAACTTGCAGCCAATGGCAGATTGGAACCCACGTTGCTGGTACTGCAGTAGAATTATACCAATCCCTACACTAATTATTCTGTAAATAATCCAAGTTGTAACAGTAACTTCAAAGTAGACACTGTGCATCCAAAATGTCCGCATTGTTCCAGCAATGACCAGAGTGCGTACAATGCCTCAGAATGGAGGGTCAGGCTTCCAACTTTAACTTGGTGGGAATGTGGAAAGAGGGAAATGAGCTTCAAGTTGGATTTGCCTTAAATGAGTGGTTTATATTTGATGTGGGTTGAAAGGCTTGTATCCTTGTTGTCTGCTTATACCACTAAGTTTACATTTTAAATTGAGGCATACAGATCAGTAGCAGGGCAAATTCTCAATATCCTTTGAAAATGAAAGCTCTCAATATTTTCTAACATTTTCTTTAATCCTCACAGGGAGATTCCAACTCTGTACTGTCAAAATGTCCCCTTTGAATATCCTCCATTTATCTGTTACATTCTTCCCTGAAAATAAATTATCCCAATCTAAATCCTTTTGCATCTCCTTGAAATTTGCCTTATTCCAATCAAGAATCTCAAACTTTAGCCCACCCCTACCCTTCTCCATTAACCTAAAACTATTAGTATTATGATCACTAGACCCAAAGTGTTCCCCAACACAAAGCTCTGTCACCTGACCCATTTCGTTCCTTAATAGGTGATCCAATACTGCCCCCTCTCTAGTCAGTTCTTCTGTATATTTATTTAGAAAACTTTCCTGAACACATTTGACAAACTCCAACCCATCCAGTCCTTTTACAGTATGGGCATCCCAGTCAATGTGTGGAAAGTTAAAACTCTTATAATCTCCATCTTATGTGCTATCTCCTTACAAATTTACTCTTCTAAATCCCTCATCCCTTTAAGTTGTCTATATTGCACTCCCATTAGTGTTTTCATGCCTTTCCTATTCCTCAGTTCAATTAAAATTGCCTCACTGGACAAGGCCTCCAATCTATCTTGCCATGGCACCGCTGTAATATCGCTGTAATGCGACTCCTCCATCTTTTATCCCCCCTGTTCTATTACACCTAAAACAATGGAATCCTGGAATATTTACCAAGCTTCACTGATGACTACAATATTATATTTCAATGGTTCAATCCATGCTCTAAGCACATCCACCTTTCTTCCAATGCTCCTTGCATTGAAATGTATACACTTGAGACAATATCTTCCACATACACTCCTTTGATTACCATCCAATATTACCACCCACTCCCCCCTCCTAATTAACTTTCACATTCTGATTCATCTCTCCCTTCAAATCCAAGTGTTCTTCTACCCTAATCTCTGCACTCTTATTCTGATTCCCACCCCACTGCCAAACTAGTTTAAACCCTGCCCAAGAGCTTTAGCAAACCTGCCCGCCAAGGTATTGGTCCCCCTCCAGTTAAGGGCAGCCCATCTCTTTGGTACAGGTCAGATCTTCCCCAGAAAAGATCCCAATGATCTACAGTTGTGAACCCCCTGCACCAACTCTTTAGCCGCACATTCATCTGCCACATTTTTCTATTCCTACCCTCTCTAGTGTGTGGCACAGACAGCAATCCCAAGATACTACCCTTGAGGACTTGTCTTTTAATGTTTTTCCTAACTCCAAATATTCTTTCTTCCGGACCTCATCCCCACTTCTAACTATGTAGACCATAACATCTGGCTGCTCGTCCTCCCCCTCCAAAATGTTGTGTAGTCAATCATACCCTGGCACCTGGGAGGCAACACACTAACCGGGATCCCCGATCTCATCCAGCAAACCTCCTATCTGCTCCCCTAACTAGCGAGTCCCTAATTACAAGAGCTCTCCTCATTTCCCGCTTCCCTTCCGAGCAAGGGGCCAGCCCCATGCCAGAGACTTGACCACCATGGCCTGTCCCTTGTAGGTCGTTTGCTCCCTCAATAGTATCTAAAACAGTATACTTATTATTGAGTGGAACAACAGCTGCAGGGATACTCTGCACTATCTGTCTCCCCCCCCCCCCCACCTTCCCTTTCCTCACAGACACCCATTTAGCTGACTCCTATCTGTTTGGGGTGACTGTCTTCTATCTATGATTGCCTCTACCTCTCTTATGATCCAAAGCTCATCCAGCTACAACTCCAGATCCCTTACATGGTTTCCCAGGAGTTGCATCTGGATTCAGGTGTGGTCATCAGGAACATTTGTGCTGTCCCTGTCCTCCCATATCCTGCAATTGAAGCAAAGGACTACCCCGACTGCCTCCAAAACGTACTCTTAAATTAAACTAATTAAAATATACTTACCAACCTTATGTCACTAAGAGCACTTCCTCACCCTCTCCTTGTTGAAATCTCTGGAGCCAAAGCCTCAAAGTCCCATTCGTTCACTGGGCTTCTCCTAGCTAACTCAAATTTTATTGGTCCTTGCCAATTAACTCAATTACTCAATTGTAAAGGCCAATATCTTGACCCTGAACCCTTCTTAACCTCTCCTAAGATCTACTTACTAACATAAGACCCTCAACCCACCTCTGATTATCATTACCAGGCTCAGAGACAGATGATTGTGTTGTTATTGCATTCAAGATACACAAGCTCCGTGCAAGATATGAACAGGAGCATCAGAGTTGACCCTCAACTCTGTTCAGACTGACATATTTAGCTGTAGGCAAGTTCCTGTGTCAACCGATCATTTGAAATCCTGAGTGGTTTGTAGCAGTTCAATGCCAGCAGATCACGACAGCAGAACGAGTGGAGGCAGTGGCTCTGGGAAAGAGCGCGTGCCTCGTCTCTTGCAGATGAGAGCACAGTTAATTGAGATGGCGATTAAAATATGTTGAAAAATGGGAAAAAAAATTGCCAAGCAGTAAACCACTGTCCTACTGCTTCCAAGATACAGACAGCCCTTAACAAGCTGTGAACCCTGTTCACTGTTGAAACTGGATGCTCTGCTTTCTCCCACATCCCCAAAACAGGCAACTTAGGAGGTTAATTGGCTTCTGTAAAATAACTTTCCTGTAAGTTTAGGGGAGACATCAGGGGTAAGTTTTAAGTAAAGGCATCCCTGGAATGCCTTGCCAGGGATGGTGGGGGGATGCTTAAATATTAGGAACATTAGGGGCATTTCAGTGAAAAAGTTTGAAAATTATTTTCCTGCCTCATAATCCTCAATTTTTCTTTCATCCATATGCCTCTTGAAGAATCTCTGAAATGCCCCTAATGTTCCTAATATTTAAGCATCCCCCCACCATCCCTGGCAAGGCATTCCAGGTACCTACAACTCCTTTACTTAAAACTTACCCCTGATGTCTCCCCTAAACTTGCCTTCCGTCACTATGTACATACTGTATGTCCTCTGGTGTTTGCTATTCCTGTCCTATGAAAAAAACACTGTCTATCCACCCTATCTATGCCTCTCAGAATCTTGTAAGCCCACCTTACATATATCAATATACCTTCCACTAAGTCTCCTCTCGTCCTTCTTCACTCCATAGGGAAAAGTCCCATTTCTGCTAAACTTGCCTCGAAAGAATTATTTACCAAATCCAGGCAACATCCTTGTAAATCTCCAATGCACCCTCTCCATAGCTTCCACATCTTTCCTATAATGAGGTGACCAGAGCTGAACATAATACTCGAAGCAGAGATTTGTATAATTGCACCATGACCTTTTGACTCTTGAACTCAATCCCCCTATTAATGAAGCTCGACATCCCATAAACCTTCTTCACTATCCAATCAACCTGCGTGGTGACCCTGAGAGATGTATAGATTTTGACGCCAAGGTCCCTCTGTTCATTCACACTGTTAAGAATCCAACCATTAACTCTGTACTTAGCCTTCTAGTTTGACCTTCTAAAATGCATCAGCTCACACTTATCTGGACTGAACTACATCTGCAACTTTTCCACCCAACTCTGCATTCTGTCCCAACCTCTTGTAATCTTTGACAACCTTCAGCTTCATCTACAATTCCTCCAACCATTGTATCATCCACAAAATTACTGACCCATCCTTCCATCTCTTCATCTCAGTAATTTATAAAAAGAAAATCACAAAGAGCAAAGGTCCCAGAATAGATCTGTGCAGAACTCCACTAGTCACTGACCTCCAGGAAGAATACTTTATGCTTTCTACCAGCAAGCCAATTCTTTATACATACAGTCAGGTTTCCATCGATCTTATCCTCATGACTTTCTGAATAAGTTTCTCATGAGGGATCTTGTCAAATGCCTTGCTAAAATCCATGTAGACCACCTCCACCGGCATCACTAAGGGGATGCGGAGGAAGCGGAGTGCAGCAGGTGACACCATCAGCTGGGGTAACACCAAAATAACTATAGCATTTTTGTGCGGTGTTTCAGCAGAAATGTATGTTTATAACAATATCCCTGTAGTTATAACAATTTTTTTCCTGCTAAAACTCTATGCTAATTTATGTTTTGAACCTTTTCATGTGCTCTAGTCAGTTGCCATTATTACCCAATTTCAATGATGCTCTGAATCACATGATTTTGTCTGAACACACTACAAGCACACTCTGTCGTTTTCATTGCTGCTTTGTGTTGAGGAGGTCACCGCGATCAAATGCTTCACAACCAGAGCTAACCAGAAATCATGAGCCTTTCTCGGAGCTCATGATGCTGCTTTCAGGAAAAGGGATAGGATGGCACTAAGATCAGCCAAGGCTGAATTCTCCCATGCAATCTGGAATGCAAAGTGAGGATACATACAGAAGATCCACTGACAGCTGTGTGACACAAGGTGCATGTGGCAAAGGATCAACATTATCACAAGTAAACCTTGCAAATTATGGACAATGACACCTCCCCTCTGGACAGACTGAACATCTCCTATGATTGGATTAATGAGAAGAACAAGATGATGCCAAAGAAAGCTCCATGTCCCCCTGATGAACTGGCCCCCCGCATAGCCATGACCAAGATGAGGACAACCCTATCCAAGCTGAAGCCACACAAGGCAGTGGGACCGGACAACATTCCTGGTTGTGTCTGAAGGACTGCACAAACCAATTAACGGAAGGCTTCACAGACATCTTCAATACCTCACTGCAGCAGTCCATCACTTTGAAGATGGTACCCAAGATAGCAGTACCCAAGACGGTGAAAATAACATGCCTCAATGACTACCACCCTGTAGCACTGACCTCCACAATTATGAAATGCTTGAAGCGAATGATGATAGAATGCATCAAAGCACACCTCCCAGAGACACTGGATCCATTTCAATTTGCACATAGAAGAAACCATTCTACAGACAGTGCTCTAGCTTTGTCGCTTCACTCTGTCCTGGCCCACCTAGAGAATGATGCCTCATGTGCCAGGCATCAGTTTGGTGTTTAATACGATCATTCCCCAGAGCACTGGTGCACCTCAGGGCTGTATGCGCAGCCTACTCCTGTTCATGTTACTGACCGACAACTGCAATGCCTGATCCAGCTCCAACAGTGTCATCATTTGCAGATGATACAACGGTAGTTGACCTCATCACTTTCTCTTTCAATATTTTATCAATTTTTATGTAAGAATACATACAGAAAAAGAGATTGATGCATAAGAATGATAGAACTGTAACAAAGTAAGCAAACAATTTTTACATGATGCAACACTATTAATTCAAAGATAAAGAGAAGAAAAAAAAATAATAAAAAAAAAACCTATAATCCAAACCCCAAACCATTCCAAAGTTGCATGGCTAATATAGAGTAAAAAAATAAAAAGGAACGCAAATCCACAAGAATCACTAATTGCTTAAATGTCATTACCATTAAAGGTTATGAAAATAATTCAAAAAAGAACCCAAAGATTTGAAACATTTAAATTTAAAACATATAATTTTCTCCAAAGATAAATATGACATAAAATCATGTAACCATTGATTATTGAGTAAGCAGGACAGCAACTTTCCACCTGATCAATATAACACCTCTCACAATAAGAGAGGCTAATGTATGACGTTGAAATTAATACAATTTTACTACTGTAATGGATTATAAATATTTGGGAATTTGGTAAGATTTAGAGTAGGTTGCATACATTCACACATTTTAAAGCAGATCTTATTTGAAAGACTGAAGAGTTCATATTCAATAACATTGCAGGATATCTGGGGAATGTGATGCACATTACACAAGTAGGTGCTAATTGAAATGATGTCATGAAATAAATGGACTGGAGACACTCTGGCTGTTGGAAGCTCTTTTCAAGGGTTTTGACAGAGTGCACAGAAAGGTCACTCCTGAATTTTGCTTACCCCAAGACAAGATCTTGACCAAGGAGAAGAACTCCTGGTGTTTGCTGGAGAAGGTGGGGGTTTTGCAAATGAGAGAATCACATGGGCTTTCTGGCAGTCAGTTGTTGAGAGAGAGAGAGAGAGAGAGAGAGAGAGATAGAGAGAGAGAGAGAGAGAGAGAGAGAGAGAGAAGAGAAGCCCTCTCAGCTTCTGTGTGTGTGACATTGAAAAGAGACTGAACAGTGCAAGCCAGGAAGAGATGGTTGGAAACAAAAAGTTCTAGAGCAGTGGATGGCTGGAAATGCTATCTGTCTGAAGTTTCTCTTGGAATCAGAGGAACAGAAAAGATCTCTGTGGTGGCCTGAAGAAAGAGGTTACCATCTGGAAAACCCTGATGGGGGAAGTTTCATCAGCGAGACCTTGAGGTGACTAATGGTGGTATCTCAGTTGTGGAAATCCTGGAACAACAAATCTCTCTCTGCAAACCTACAAGAACTTTCCTGAGCGGTAAACATTTACCTTTAGAGCACCAAATGTTAAATTCTGTGCACAGTATAAGAATTGTCTGCGTCCAGAGAAATTGGAAGAAGAAGTGAGATTGAACTGTGAACCAAAGAACTTTTCTTAAATTTACACACACATTACATACACATTAAATTTACACATGCATTTAGAATTAGAAGGGGGTTAATTTGGGTTAGTATAGAGATAAGTTAAAGTTTGATTCTGTTTTCATATTTAAAGTTGATTAAAAACAACTTTTGTTTTAAAAACCACTTGTCTTGGTGAATGTCTATTGCTGCTGGGTTTTGGGGTCCTTTGGGCTCATAATACTACCTTCTGTAATTATTATTGATAAATACAGAAGACCTCTTCCCAACATTTGACAAGGGTTAAACAAGACTAGAACATATTGAATTAGTGAACTGTCCTCATTCCTGCATCTGTCACAATAAGAGATAATATTAGGATAAATATGAGCTAATTTAACTTTTGACATATAGGCTCTATGCACAACCTTAAATTGCAGTAATGAGTGATGAGCACCTATAGATAATGTGTTAACAAATTTAAAAAAGAGTTCCAAGAATCTTCAGGAATTGAAATATAGAGATCCTGCTCCCATGCCTTTTTAAATTTTATCTAATGAAGCTTGCCTTAATTTCATCAAAGCATTACAGGTAGTTCTTGTATCCTTTGTGAGTTACATCCATCCGCACATACGACCAAACATTATTTTAAAAGTCTTTATTAAAACTACTGTTCAAGTTCATATTTTGTATTAAAACTACTGTATACAGTGGTTCCTGCTCCCGATGGCAGCCCAAAGTCCTTGCCCCCCATGGCAGCCCGAGGTCCCCTTTCCCCAACTTATGACCAAACCCGAGTTATAACCAATCTTTCAGTCCCATTACAGTCGGTAAGTTGGGGACTACCTGTATATTACAAAAGATATTAACCTTTTCTGAGATGGTTGTAGATTGTAAATCGTTTCTTTCAAATTCATAATAGAAGCTTGAAAAAGGTTTGCTAGTTGACAATTGATAAAGTCCCTAATTTGAAAGTACCAAAAAAAAAGAGAATTTGCTGAATTAAATTTAGTAGAGAGTTGCTCAAATGTAGTAAGATTATTATCAATAAATAAATCATAAAAATGTTTAATACCTAATCTGAACCATTTCTGAAAGGCAGGGTATGTCAAAGAAGGTTGATAAAAAGTAATTTGATAGAATAAGACTAAAACAAAGAAACCTTTTGAGTCCAAACTGGAACCAAATCCTAATCGTATGTCTGACCACTAGATTATCAAACTTTTTTACCAATAAAGGAAAAGGAAAAAACACTCCAAGTATTGAAACAGTTTCTGAGTTGATTTCTACTCAAAGTCAATCCAAACCAGGCTACCCGTTTTATGATCTTATTCTCCCTCCTCACCCCCTTTGATGTGATCTACCCAGAACATTGTCTGAAGTGGGCACACAAAATTTTTGAGAGTCCCTTCCCCCCTGCACACAGCATCTTTCAGCTGCTCCTGTTGGGAAAAAGATACAGGAGGATCAGAGCCAGCACCATCAGACTGAGGAACAGGATTGTCCCACGGGCAGTGAGAATGGAGCAACCAAAGGAACTGCTCACACTAACTATCTGAGACTCTCATATGTACAAATCAATATCTTATGTTTTTATTTGTATAGATGAAATGCTTGTCCTGCATATGTATTGTTTGTCTATTTGTGTGTTATGTTTGGTTGTGTGCCTGCACTGAGGACCGGAGAATGGTGTTTTGTGGAGTTGTACTTGAACAATTAGATGATAATAAACTCGATTTAATGAGGTAGGGTTAAAATGATTAGAAGGTGTTATTGTACAAGGATAGCCTCAGAGACTGTTGTCAAAAATCTTTTATTATTTGTGGTAGCTTGTCAGCTTTGTACATGTATTTTCTAAAGTGATTACAGATTCTTCTTCAAAGCAGAGGAGTGCAGTAGGCATCCACATGTGCTTTATATACCAGGGGAGGACAATGTCGTGATCCCTTCAATCTGAGCTCCAGGCATTAAATTCTGAGAGCCGTGAATGGTGTATTTTTGTACCCATCAATGACCCCTGCTGGCTGTTTCAGAATCAGAATCTGTTTCAAGGACTATAAAAGCTTGGAAGCCTGACAACTTGATTTTTCGGCTCAAACTTCCCATGTTTTCCTTGAAGTCTGCACTATTCAAGTGGAAGGAATATATTTTCTATTTGTCCCTAGTTTCATGTCATATTAAACTTTCAGATGGTAAATGTTAGAATTTTATCATTGCACTTTAAATTTCACATTTATATTTAAATTAAAATTTAGTAGCAGGCCATTTCACCCAATTAACCTGCAACCCCACCATACATTTTGAATGACTGGAGGAAACAGGAACCCACCCCACCCCCCCCGCCCCAGGGAAACCCCACACAGACACGGGGAGAATGTACAAACTCCTTGCAGACAGTGCGGCATTGAAACTCTGGTCTCAATCGCTGGTGCTGTAAAGGCATTGCGTTAGCCACAACCGTGCCATCCCAAGCAACAGCCACAAAATGGATTGTCACTCCCTGATATGGGAGCACCATAATTCAATGGCTAGGCTTTATTTTGTTAGGTTTATGGGATGTCATTGTCCATTTCTGATTTCTGATTCTCTTTGTGATACCTCTCCCAAATTTAAGTCTCTGGAATTGTATATTAGGCAGAATAGGTAATGATGGCTGATGTTCTCTCATGATGGAAATTTGTGATCCAAAGTGATTTTTCCAATATTACAGGTAATCAGGTAATACCTTTGTTTTTCCCTGACTACAGATGTGCTTGAATTTAATGCCCCACAATTGGAATTCATGTTATATTTACAGATCACTAGCACAGGCATCTGGATATAGTTCCATTTGTTTAATGCCGTGAATCCCTGAACTATTGTTTAACTGCCTTGAGGTATGAATTCAATACCTATCTTGGCATCCGGGGATAAGTAATTAGACAAACTCAGAATAAATTGACACAAAGAGTTATAGTGATGGACTCGAATTAAAACCTGGGTTACTGATATCCTATTGAATTTCTAGGAGTCACTTTCTCAGACGACCTTTCCTGTGTTGAACATATTAACACAATAGTGAAGAAAGCTGGTAGATGGGTGAACGCCGAGGGAGATGAGGGGAGAAAAAAAATCAGTGCATTGTCACCCTGTGGGCATTCACCTCAGCAGCAAATAAACACCTTTGGATACTGTTGAGGGGGATGACCATCTAGGTAAGGCAGCAGCCAAACCAATAACACTGATGTCAGCTTTGAACCTCAAAAGGGAAAGGTGAAGTCAGGTAGAGCAATAGTGAAAGAGGACTCAATAGTGAAGGAAACAGATAGAAGATTTTGTGGCCCCAAAATAGGCACCAGGATAATATATTGCCTCCCAGATGGTCAGATCCAGGATGTCTCTGATCAGATGGAGAATATTCTGGAAGAAGAGGGAGATCAGCCAGGGATTGAGCACCCAGAGGTCATAGTACACATTGGTACAATGACAAAGGCAAGAGTGCGGTAGAGGTCCTTCAAAGTAAGTTTAGAGAGTTAGAAAAGAAGTTAAAGACCAGGACCACCATGATGGTAATCTCTGGATTATTCTCAGCTAGGAAAGGTCAGGACAGGAAGATAGTGCAAACAAATGTGTGGATGAAGAGATGGTGCAGAGGGAAGGGCTTCAGGTTCTTGATCATTGCAACCTTTTCTGGGGAAGGGGTGATCTGTACAAGTGGAGCGGGTAGCACCTGAACCACAAGAGAACTAATACTATGGCAGGGAAGTTTGGAAATGCCGTTGGGGGTGGGTTGAAACTAGATTTGCAGGGAGGAGGGAACCAGAGTGAAGAAGCAGAGGAAGAGGTGGTTGGTGCACAAATCAGGTCAGCTTATAGGGAGTTTATGTGAAAGGACAGGTAGATAGGGAAAAATTGCAGCAATAGGGATGAGTTGCAATGTAACAGGGATACAGAGTCCAAGAAAGTAACAAATACAGGGCTAAATATTTTTGCATAAGAAATAAAGTGGATGACCTTGTAGTATAGCTATAGATTAGCAGATGTAATGTTGTGGCCATCATGGAGTCATAGTTAATGGATGGATATTATTGGGAGCTTCATATCTAAGGATGCACAGTGTATTGTAAGAATAAACAGATAAGCAGAGGAGGGTGCGGGTGTGGCTCTGTTGGTAAGGAACAACATTAAATCATTAGAAAGAGGTGACATAGGATCAGAGGATTGTGGGTTGAGTTAAGATATGGCAAGGGTGAAAGGTCATTGTTGGCAGTTATATAACCAGGATGTGGACAACAAATTATTAGTAGCAATAGAAAAGGCGAGTCAGAAGGTTAATGTTATGATCATCATGGGGGATTTTTGCATGGAAGTAGATTGGGAAAACCAGGTTTGGACTGGATCTCAAGAGAGAATTTGTCAAATGCCTACGAGATGGCTTTTTAGAGCAGCTTATTGATGAGCCCACGAGATGATCGAGTGCATGGAATTAGGTGTTGTGTAATGCACCAGAGGTGATTCGCTAGCTTAGAGTAAAGATCCATTAGGGAACAGTGATCATTATGCGATTGAATTCAATTTGTGAATTAACAAGGAAAAACAAAGGACAGATGTGTTGGTATTTCATTGGAGTAAAGGGAATTGCAGTGGGATGAGAGAGGAACTGGCCAAAGTCGATTGGAACGGGGCAGTAGTAGGGAAGGTGGCAGAGCAGCACTGGATGGGGTTTCTGCAAGTAAGGTAAATACATACTTAAAAAGAAAAGGAAATATTCAAACGGAAAAATGTCACATCTGTGGCTGACAAGAGAAGTCTTTTTAATATATTTTATGGATTTGAAAAATATAAGTATGTCATATATTGTACAAAAAGTAATCATCAATTTTAGTATGTTAAAATTGAGAATATGAATCATAAATTATACAATATAATATATGCAGTAAACATGTATAAAAGAAGTTTATTTTGGGGAACTGCGGCTCTCATTCTATTATTGAAATAAATTTATAAGATAACCGAATAAAGTCATTTCTTCTATGTAGAGGAAAAAAAGAAGGAAAAAGCAATTTATAAAGATAAACGAGAAAGAAAAGGAGAAAAGGAAAGAACCCCCCCCCCCCATATTAATCTTGCCCCACCCTCTGTACATGATCATTAGCTAAATTTTAAAAAATAAGCAAGGAATCAAGTGTCAGCCTCCGTACAATGAGCAAGTAACACCCCCCCCACCCCCCACCCCCGAGCATTCAAGCCTATGTAATCAAATAACGATAATAATCTATCATCTATTATAGTGGCCCAATTCATCACATTCCATCATAGTTTCTTTAATATTGTATCCAATTTTCTCAAACAAGACCTATTATCCTGGATCCAACACATATGAGTAGATGGTCAGCTATCTTTCTATTTAATCAAAATTGCTCGTCTGGCTATCAGTGAAGTAAAGGCCATATTTTCTCATTGCGAATAACCGAACAAAGCAATACAAGGACAAGGATTTGATTTGACCCTGAGAATCTCTGATACCGTCTGCTTTGGACACTCCCAGAACATATGGACAAGGGATACCTCATATATTCTACATCTGTGGCATAGTGGATCCATGTCAGAATAAAAACGGGGCAATTTAACTTCAGACAGATTCTATATAGCATTTCAAATTCCAATAGATAATGTCATGCACAAAATAAGGTGTTGTTAAGCAGGTCAAGTGTGTAGTTAATCAGGTCAAGTGTAGTATCCCAATCTTCATCTGAAATTGATATATTCAAATCTCTTTCCCATTCACTCCCAATTGCATTCCTGAGCCCTAATTTTAAATCCACCAGGTTATCATTCCACCATGATGAAACTTCATATCAAAAAGTAAATCAAGAATATGGGTTTTTGGAACTGAGGGAAAATTAGGAAGTTTGGAATGAGCAAAATATCCGATTTATAAGTATCTTTAAAAAATGGCTATTAGGAAGATTAAATTTAACTGATAACTGTTCAAGTGAAGCAAACATACCCCAAATATTTAAATCTCTAAAGCTTTTAATACCCAATCTGACCCACTCCCCAAAACCTGCATCTAACAGAAGGTTGAAAGATGATTCTTAATAATAGGTCTGAATATGGAAATATTAAGATGACAAAAAATATTGAAATTTTGCCCAAATCCTTAATATATGTCTCATGACAAGAGAAATCAAAGCAATATAAAAGCAAAAGGTAGGGCATACTTGGGAGCAAAAATTAATGGGAAGGTCGAAAATTAGAAATTTTTAAAAGCTTCCAGAAGGTAACCAAAAACTCATAAGGAGGAAAAAGATGAAGTATGAAACTAGATTAGCAAATAATATCAAAGAGGATGCAAAAAGCTGCTACAAATATATAAAAAGAAAAAAAGTGAGAGTAGATACAGGGTCACTAGAAAATGACAACGGAAAAATAATAATGGGAGATAAGGAGATTGCAGAGGAACTAAATGGGTACTTTGCATCAGTCTTCACTGTACCAGAAGTCTAAAGGTATCAAGGAAGGGTAGTGAGTGCAGTTACTATTTGAAGGAAGAAGGTGCTCAGAAAGCTGAATGATCTAGGGGCAGATAAGTGCCCTGGACCAGATGGATTGCACTCTTGGGCTCATATCTAAGGATGCACGGTGTATTGTAAGAATAAACAGATAAGCAGAGGAGGGTTCTGAATTCTGGCACTAAGAGTGCCAGAATTTATGGAGACATTTGAAATGCTCTTTCAATAATCAAAGATTCTGGCATAGTCCTGGAAGATTGGAAAATCGCAAGTGTCACCCCACTATTCAAGAAGGGAGGGAGGCAGCTGAAAGGAAGTTAAAGACCGGTTAGCTTGACATCAGTGGTTGGAAAGATGTTTGGAGTCGATTGTCACATGACAAGATAAGCCAAAGCCAGCATGCACATGATACTATTTAAGATCAGTGTCCACGTTATAATAGGAAACATACTAATGGGGGAGAGCATTGGCTGATTGGCAGGAAGCAGAGAGTTGGAATACAAGGATCATATTTTGGTTGCTAGTGGTGTTCCATGGGGGTCAGTGTTGAGGCCTCTTCTTTTTTTTTTATTTTGTAGGTGTAACTCATTGAATTAAGTTATGAGATTAATGTTTTATTGCCAAGTTTGCAGTTGATAAGAAGGTAGGTGGAGGAGCAGGTAGTGTTGAGGAAACAAGAAGGCTGCAGAAGGAGAATTGGCAGAGAAATGACAAATTAACTATATCGTTGGAAAGCGTACCTTGGTAGAAGAAATAAATGAGCAGACTATTTTTTAAATGGGGAGAAAATACCCAGAAGTGACCTGAGAGTGCTTGTGCAGGATAGCCTGAGGGTAAACTTGCCAGTTAAGTAAGTGGGGAAAAAGGCAAATGTAATGCTGGCATTCATTTCAAAATTATAGAATATAAGAGGAGAGATGTGATGTCGAGGCTATATGAGGCACTCGTAAGACTTCGCTCGGATTATTATGGACAATTTTGGGCTCCTCGTAAAAGAAAAGTCTTCATGCAGAGAGGGTCCAGAGAAGGTTCACAAGTGTGATTACAGCAATGAGAAGATTATTGTTTGAGGAATGTTTGATGGCTCTTCGCCTGTATTTGTTGGAATGTAGAAGAATGAGAGGAGATTTCATTAAAACATTTTGGATGCTGAAAGGCATGGACAGAGTAGATGAAGGAAGGTTGTTTACCATGGTGGGTGAGTTTAGTAGAAGAGGGCACAACTTCAAGATTAAAGAGCATCCACTTAGAGATACAGAGAAATGTCTATCCAGAGGGAGGTAAATCTGTGGAATTTATTGCTACAGGGCAAGTTATTCAGTGTATATAAGGCTGAGATTGATGAATTCTTGATTAACCAGGGCATCAAAGGTCATTGGGGAAAAGGCCAGGCACTGGGGCTGAGTCGGAACATCAATCAGCTCATGCTTGACTGGCAGAAGATGCCTATTTCTGCTCCTATATTTTATGGTCTTATAACCTTAATATTACTCAATAAGAATAACGTCAGATCCTGTGGGAACTTGACCCCCGTAATCCATTCCAAAACATGACCGATTTCCAACCAAATATAGGACATTGCCAAGTAGAATGCCAAAAAGTTCTCAGAGTTTGTTGTTCAGGGGTCTGATGGTTGAGATGTAGCATCTATTCATGAACCTGGTGGTACAAGTGTTCCTGATAGCAGCAGCAAGAAGAGTGCACACTCTGGGTGGTGTGGATCCCCTCTGTCTTGCTGCTGATCTCTGATGGTAGCATACCATGTAGACTTTCTTGATGGTGGGGAGAGATTTTCCCATGATGTACTATATCAACTACCTTTTGTAGGGCTTTCAGCTCAGAGATATTTGTGCCCCCCCCCACCCAAACCAGGCCATGATGCAGCCGATCAACATACTTTCCACTACATATTTGTAAAAGTTTGCCAACATGGACAATATCATATTGAACATCTGCTAATTCCTGAGGAAGTAAGACCATAGATAAAGGATTTATGTGATATCATGTATGTATTCTTCCAATAAATATAAGGTTTGAACTTTTAGGCAAGGAGATTTGACCTTGTTACTGTTAGGTCTGCTTTGTTCAAGAATGAGTGAGTCAGACACCAGACTGAGTCGAAATCAAGGTTCTTTATTACCGGATTGTAACACTTACAACTAACAGTGTTAGTTGGAGAAGGCACATTCTCCTGATATCAGCAAGTGGTGTTTTTTTATACCTCAGGACACATACTTAGTAAATTATCATACCATTACACTGTCCAATGAATAAGCTGTTGCTACCCTTCACTGTTAGTCTGCTGCTCATCAGCTTGTTAGTGCCAAGCTTATCTTGAGTGTACAAGGTCACATCTGCATTCTGTTACTCCTTAGTACTGGGTGACTCCTTCTCCGGTCCCATCTCATGATGTTTTTACCTTACATTACCCAAAATAAACAGTGTCACCATGGATGACACATACTGTTCTGGCAACGCATTCTATGGAAAGATTAACTGGAGATGGGCAATACATTCTTCTTTGGCCATTATTATCCACATTGCATGAGTGAGTAATAAAATAATGATCATATACAAGCTGAACATATGCAAACTTATCTACTTTTCAAAATAGCTATAAGAATGACTGGTCACAGTGCAAAGGTAAGCATGACAAATTTAACATGGGTAGTTTCTATGAAAAGCTAGGTAAGGTCATGGAAGGATTAAGACGTTGCAGGAAGTAATGAATGCAGGGGTGTTTGCAATCAGGGTAATATCTCGAGGATGACTGGAGAATTTCACTATCAATAAAGCCTAGTGACTGGAGTTATGGGTGACTGAGATTAATATTCATAGAATTTATGGGTGATTATCCTCCAGTCACTGTATTGTTCTGAAGAAATTACCTTGCTTTCCTTGCAAAAAGTTGCTGTAGTTGATCTCATAAATTTGGTTCACTGTGCTCTAAAAATGGATTGACATTATTTGTGCCTCTGACCTCTTATTTATTGGTTGATGCAGTGTTGTTAACCAGCATTCTGAACATTGAAATTGACCCACTTAATCTTTTCTCTCTAATATTTCAATATTTATTTATTTTGGCTTGGGAATTCTTTTATTGAGGGTTGTTTCTTTAAACCTTATTCAAAATGATAAGAGGATTTCAATACTAGTTTATGAATGTAGCAGCCAAATTGCTCATTTTTTTAAAAAAAATCCCTGCAGGTTAAAAAAAAAATTACATTTCATGTGTCAAAACTGCATTTAATTAAACTTGGTTTTCTGTGGATTAAGGTAATACAGCGCTGAATCTCAAAATTGCTGAATGATTTTATACAATGTTTTAATATGCACTCACCTGTCTGTTCTGTGGTTAATTTCAATCTATCAGGGAGCCTTGGCTTGGGAGAAAGAGAAATCGAGAAAAGTGCATTGATTATTTTTTTTGAATCTAGAAAAAGCAAGAGCGTTCATTTCTGAAGATTCAAGATCTTTTATTATTATGAAATAAAACAGAAAATGCATGAAATTTCCTTTAATCCACTGCAGGGCAGTCAAAGATTTGCCATCAGTAGAAATTGCACAGAGAAAGAGAAACAACAGTGAGTCACTCCAGAGACGCTGAGTGTCCAAAGGTTCATCCCCAATTCATGCTTCAGTCAAAACCATTGGCACCTTGAGCTCCAGATCTAAACCTCTGACACGATCAGGAAGCCCTCAGTGCCCTTGGCACCCTCTCGCATCCTGGTCCCAATACCTAGTGTCCCTTCATCCAGTCTCAAGCTAGTCACCCTTGACTGTAGTTGCCAGTAGCCCACTGCCTGCGCGAGTTCCTTGCCTTGGACCACCAACAGCCTGTGTGTTCTTCATCTGCAGAGCCACTTGCTGTTCAGCTACCATCGTCACTGCCCCGCGGGGTTATTTTCTCTGCTTCTCCTTCTCAAACAAGAGGTGATCTCCCTGTTTTCTAGTGCCCTGTGTCAGTCCTCTGCTTCCCTGGTGCCTGCACCCCTCGAAACCACTTCCAAACAGGGGAACCACTATCTTGGGTCCTCACTCCATAGTCAGGATTTAAAAATGAACAACCGTCAGCTCCTTTAACAGGCTGTTTAAAACCTATACAGATCCATTGGTAGTTGGACTGTGGGTTGAACCTTGCAGAGGAGTGGTGTGTCTCCTCTCTTCACGGGTCCATACCAATGGTAGAACTGCTGTTACAGCAGCTCTGTTATTTTTTTTAAAGTTAAAACCATTGGGAAGCAATAGATTCCTCCTCTCTTGTCTCCTGCCTGCTGCAGTCTTTTCACAAGCATCTTATTGAAGTGAAATAATGAGATATCATATTTGTTGCTTTCACTGAGTCTGATTTTCATTTTGCTTTGTTCTTATTGGCATTTTCTTCTTTGCTGTTTTTGTTTTAAATCAGTGGTTTATGAAAGGTTTATCGATGTTTCCGTCAGTGATCCAGGGAGCATTTTTACTTTGTGCATCTTTCGTTGGACCTGGGAAAGTCTTGTGGACCTGCCGCCTTGAATCTCTGCAGTTTTTGTGGTAAACTGAGAGCAGATGCGATCTTATGGAAGGTTGGAAGGAAGTTAGCTGAGGCTCCCTTTGATAAGGAATCAACATCCATTCCTGACTGTGTTCAGTAAGAGTCTTGGCTCATACTCAATGAAGTGAAGGTTGAATATGCCGTACTTATCATGCTATCATAGATAGCAAGCTTAGGGACTGACTCGTGACATGAAATTAAGGTGACTGAGGCAACAAACTGAGGGCTGCCTTTAGAAATTGAACTTTGCCACATTGAATGGAATCAGCTGGCTAATCATTCACCCAAAAGAAAACTGCAGGAGGAACTCAGCAGGCCATGCAGCAACCATAGAGGGAAATGGATAGTTGACTGTCTTTCCATGGACACTGCCAAACTCATTGAGTTTCTCCAGCAGTTCTGTTTTGGTTTGCTCTAGAATTCTGCGTCTGCAGTATTCTCCCTAACCTTTACCAGCTTAACTTGATTAAATGCTGCGCTGATGGAATGAAATGCATGCTCTCCACAAGAGCCTTGTTCTATAGTACAGTTGTGAAAGTGTACACACATAGTATTCCAGAGAGGTTGTGTGAGGAGCTGATTGCAGCACATTTCATGACTCACCTGAACTGTTTTGGTGAAAGATATGCCAGCTGATTCCATTCAATGTGGCAAAGTTCAGTTTCTAAAGGCAGCCCTCAGTTTGTTGCCTCCTTCACCTTAATTTCATGTCATGAGTCAGTCCCCAAGCTTGTTATCTATGGGGTACATGATAGGTTCGGCACATTCTTCCTTCACTTTATTGCACATGAGCCAAGACTGTTACTGAACACAGTCAGGAGTGAATGTTGATTCTGTGCTTCTATGCAGGGGTTAAAGCTTTTTTTTATGCTTGAGGGAAATGTCTTGGATAAATTATCAATGTACTTTATATTGCATGTAGTACAAGTTCTCAACTTTCAAAGAGCTCCTCAATATGTTTCTAAACAGCTCTTCTATATGTGTAAGATAAGAAGGTTCATTGGGGAATAGCAGCCGATACAACTTCTGGGAGAAGGGATGGGGGCAGTGATAAAACTCCTACTGCCTCCTCCCACTCCTCCTCCTGCCACTACTCATGAGTTTCTTGTGATACACATCGTACAATGTAAATATGCATCAAAATTCTTTCTTGCTGCAGCCAAGCAGGTAAAATCTAATAGTAAATTAACAGAATTAACTTGAAAGATTAAAATAGGCAATTCATACTTAAGATAGAAAGGTAGTGAACATTCACAGTAATCCGAATGCAAAATATAATGACTTGAAACAGTGCAAACGGTCTTTTAATGCTGTTGGAGCAATCTATGATTAGTGTACCAAGTGGAGGTTCAAGAATCTGATATCTATTGGAAAGAAGCAGTTCAAAGCCTAGGGTTCTCTTTGGCCCCTCTTGGACTTTCCACTAGAAGCTGTAAGAGCAAGCAAGAGCTAGAAATTGTTGGATGGTTGATTAATTTACCAATGCTGTCTCAGGCAAAATGGGCTGATCGTGAATTCTGTATACAGCAAGGATCGAACTTGGAACTTGCTGTTTTAATTTACTTAGTGAGTTGTTCACAGGGTCTGCCACTATAATGGTTGAGCCATCATTTCACTTAAAAGGGATGAAGCTGGAGATACTGGTAGGAAGGGATAATTTTTTGTCTGAATATTCTACCTCAATGGGAGTTTTGCAGCCAAATTATATGCTGTTGCAACGCTAAAATCTACAAGGGTCATCTGTATTTCAACACCACGTTCTTCATTCTTCATGATCATTCTAAAATAGGATAAACTAGGGCTTGAAACTTAAACAGCAAGCAATCTGCTGGAGAAATTCTGTGAATCGTTCAGCAACAGTGGGAGAAATAGAATTGTCATTGATCAGGCTGGAACCCTTTGTTATGATTGAGAGTGCAGAGGAGAGGTAGCTAGTGTAATATGGACAATCATGAAGCTTTAATGAATGTTAAGGATCAGAATTTATTGTTAAGAACAAGTCATGAAATTCAGTGCTTTGTGGTAGCATCCGTGCAAACATTCATATTATAACCATCTTACAACAGTACTATAAATTTTAAAAAAAAACTAGTGCACGAAAAGTAAGACAGTGTCTTTGTTCATTGATCATTCAGGAACCTGATGGCAGCGGGGAAGAAGCTGAGTGCTTGTCTTTAAGCTCCTGTACCTTTTTCCCAATGGTAGCAGAGTGAGGAGGGCATGGCCTGGGTGGTGGTGGGGTCTTTGAGGAAAGAGGCTGCTTTTTTAAGACACCGCCTCGTGTCGATGTCCTCGACGGAGTGAAGTCAGGTGCCTGTGATGTCACCGGGCGAGTTAACAACCCTCTGGAGTTTATTCTTGTCCTGCGAGTTGGCACCTCCATGTTTTCATGGGTCTTAAAATATTTTGTGCTGTTAATAAGTCTCAGACCTGAAACTTTGTCTATTCCTCTTTCCCTGGAATCTTGCTGATCTGTTGAGTTTTGCCAGCATCTTCTGCTTTTACTTCAAAATAAATTGATTAATGAAGCAGCTGCAACTTTGCAAATACCTGTACCGTGAAACTGAGATTGTCCCGTTATTTTGGTTTGAGAGACGGAGAGCTAACTATTGAGATTCTGATATATATTCCAACTTGTCAAAAAATTGGACGTTTAAATGTATATTATCATCGAACAAACTGATGACCATTTTCCATTTCCTTTCATTTCTAATGATTCAGACAAGCTCCGGTTACAAAAGTGGTTGTTTTCCAAGCCAAGCATCTTCCCTTCTTGCAAAAATATAATAACGTTGGTAGTCTTTAGTCTTTTGGTTTGACAACACCTTCTTAAACTTTGCCAAGATTTGGTCTTAATATTTTAACCATACTTCTATTCTTTTGACAATTATTCTTTATATTTCTGTTAAATTCTCTTCAGGTGGCATTGTAATTCCTTATGGAAATATTTTCGACAACGTCATGATGTGAAATGGAATGAATTCACTGGTTGTGTTTGTAGTTTTGTCACTGTTTTTCACATCAGGAGATCCACTTCTGGGCCACATCATAGCTGTGTGAAATGGCAAAATGCTAAATTGCACTATTCCCCCTGACAACACCCGTGAGGATTTGGAGAATGTACATCCCCTTTGTTCTTGCATACGTGATTTTCATTTTGCTGTTGGTGAAACATTTCATGCAAAATAAATGAGTTCACTGTGTGACAGTGAGTTGATCTGGTTGGGGAGGATGTTCAACTTTTACTTGCTGGTGACTGACCAAGCTAATGCAGTAGTTGGAAACAGGAGCTTCATTTTGCTTTCATTGGACTTTAAGAGACCAACAAAAGAATATTTGGGTATCCAAATCTTTACATCTATTGTTCTGAACCTTGCGTCTTAAATGGAAACAGAATGGGAAAGAAACCAAAACAGCTCAACGTTGTGCACCATGCTGAAACAACATTTTATTCTCAACATAACAAAATTCACATTCTGTCCATGTAATAAATTGCAATTGATTTTGTGATTGAATAAAATGCAAGAACACTGTTTGTTTGCTGAGAGGAGATGAAGTGATCTTTCAAAAATGATATTTTAAAACTCCTGTATTGGGGGGGAATGGATCACTTATGGCAATGCTGATGTTCGTCGCTTGTCATTAATAGTCTTTAAGGCCATAGTGATGTCCTGCCCACTTGGTTTGCTTGGCGATGTTGCACCCATATTGATATTGGAGATAGGATGCAGGAAGGATTGATTTGAGTGGAATGATGCCATCTTACTTGGAACCGGTCTGTATTTCTTGCACCCCATTGGCTGCAGCCAACGAGGTACTTGTACGTAAAAAAAGATTCATCATAGATTTAACTGAATTAAAAAAGGCAAAAAATATGTAAAGGCGACACGGTTAGCGTAGCAGTTAGCACAAAGCTATTACAGGACCAGCAATTCCAGGTTTCGATCCGGCGCTGTCTGAGTGAAGTTTATACGTTCTCCTAGTGTCGCCATGGGTGTCCTCTTGGTGCTCTAATTTCCTCCCACCCTTTAAAACATCTGGGAGTTGTAGGTTAATTGGTGTCTTTTGGGGGGGCACTGCCTTGTGGGCTGGAAGAACCTGTTACTGTGCTGGATGTCAAAATTTAAATTTAAAAATAAGGTAATAAATATTCACAGCCGTACCAGCATAAAAAAAGGGGGATGCGCAGTAGTGCAGACAGTCCTTTCGTGCTCGAGGAATGATTAGTGTACCAGCAGAGGGTCAAGAGTCTGGTAGCTCTTGGAAGGAAACTCTTCTTGAATCTGGTTTTTAGGCTTTTGTACAATCTGCCCGAAGGCAGCGGTGAGAAGAGGTTTCGATCTTGGTGACACACCATTTGGTACATCTTGCCAACCAAATGAAGAAGGTTTCATTTCATTTTTTTTTTGTTTCCTGATCATCAACCAATCTTCCATTCATGCCAATGTATTATCTTTTGCATCATGAACATTTATTTTCTGCAATTGTCTTTGATGTTGCAAAGGGAGTGGTAGATTGGTAGTATTGGGTATGTGGTGGTGTTCCAATTGTCATGTTATAAAACATTTTGACATATATGTAGACAAACTTTATGAGGCTGAATGGAGGCAAATGGGAGTCACTCCAGTAGACAAATTGAGAGGCTTGGACTGAAGATCCTCTTTCCATGTTGCATAACTATGATTCTCTTCTATTTCTCTTTGGCATGGCTTCGTGGACGAAGATTTATGGAGGGGTAATGTCCACGTCAGCTGCAGGCTCGTTTGTGGCGGACAAGTCCGATGCGGGACAGGCAGACACTGTTGCAGCGGTTGCAAGAGAAAATTGGTTGGTTGGGGTTGGGTGTTGGGTTTTTCCTCCTTTGTCTTTTGTCAGTGAGGTGGGCTCTGCGGTCTTCTTCAAAGGAGGTTGCTGCCCGCCGAACTGTGAGGCGCCAAGATGCACGGTTGGAGGCAATATCAGCCCACTGGCAGTGCTCAATGTGGCAGGCACCAAGAGATTTCTTTAGGCAGTCCTTGTACCTCTTATTTGGTGCACCTCTGTCTCAGTGGCCAGTGGAGAGCTCGCCATATAACACGATCTTGGGAAGGCGATGGTCCTCCATTCTGGAGACGTGACCTACCCAGCGCAGTTGGATCTTCAGCAGCGTGGATTCGATGCTGTCGGCCTCTGCCATCTCAAGTACTTCGATGTTGGTGATGAAGTCGCTCCAATGAATGTTGAGGATGGAGCGGAGACAACGCTGGTGGAAGCATTCTAGGAGCTGTAGGTGATGCCGGTAGAGGACCCATGATTCGGAGCCGAACAGGAGTGTGGGTATGACAACGGCTCTGTATACGCTCATCTTTGTGAGATTTTTCAGTTGGTTGTTTTTCCAGACTCTTTTGTGTAGTCTTCCAAAGGCGCTATTTGCCTTGGCGAGTCTGTTGTCTATCTCGTTGTCGATCCTTGCATCCGATGAAATGGTGCAGCCGAGATAGGTAAACTGGTTGACCATTTTGAGTTTTGTGTGCCCGGTGGAGATGTGGGGGGGGGCTGGTTGTCATGGTGGGGAGCTGGCTGATGGAGGACCTCAGTTTTCTTCAGGCTGACTTCCAGGCCAAACATTTTGGCAGTTTCCGCAAAACAGGACATCAAGCGCTGAAGAGCTGGCTCTGAATGGGCAACTATGATTCTAATACTCCTCCTAATCACAGCCCTCTTTGGTTGGATAGGCCTCCTTCCTTATTGTAAACACAGTGACACCATTCTTCTACTGTTAAATACCTTCTGGAAATCTAAACATCATCCATGTGGAGAAGTGGTAATGGGGATCAAAGAAATGGTGTATGAACTGAATCAGGATGGTGCATCAATTTTCACAATAGCAGACATCAATGACGTTCCAGAAATTTGAGAGAGTTAAGGAGCCGAAGTCAGTGCAATTTGCTATTACAAAGGAAAAGTCCTGGGAAGCTAAAGGTGGATATGTCACCTGGTCTAGACAGACTGCATCCCAAGATTCTGAAAGAGGTAGCTGAAGACATTGTGAACTCACTAGTAGATGGCTCTATAGGACTGGAAAATTGCAAATGTTATTGCACTCTTTAAGACGGGAGAGGCAAAATAAAACTATTGGCTGGTTCATCTAACTTCAGTGCTTGCAGGATTTTAGAGTCCATTATTACAAATGAGTTTCCAGGGTATTTGAAATCACTAGAAAAAATAGGGAAAAGTCAGCATAGTTTCCTTCAGGGGAGATCTTCAGGGGAGATCTTCAGGGAGATCTTCAGGGAGATCTGATGGAGTTCTTTGAAGAAGTAACTGGCAGGATTTAAAAAAAAGGAGAGTAAGTGGATGTTGTTCCCTTGAAATTTCAGAAGGACTTTGCTAAGGTGCCGCACATGAGGATGCAAAAAGAGATGGGAGCCCATGTTATTATGGAACAATATCAGTATGGATCGAAGATTGGCTGACTGGTAGAGGCAAAGAGTTGGAATAAAAGGGGACTTTTTGTCTGGCTGTCCAAGACTAGTTGTTTTCCACATGGATCATAGAACATAGAACAATGCAGCACAGTACAGGCTCTTCGGCCCTCGATGTTGTGCTGACCCATATATACCTTCCTTGGAAAAAAAAGTACTAAATCCTCCCTACCCCATAACCCATTATCTTTCTTTCATCCATGTATCTGTCTAAGAATCTCTTAAATGTCCCCAATATTTCAGCTTCCACCACCATCCCTGGAAAGGCATTCCAGGTACCCACAACTCTATGTGTGTAATAAAAAAACCCTTATCCCTGATGTCTCCCCTAAACTTCCCCCCTTAACTTTGCACATGTGTCCTCTTAAGTTTGCTGTCCCTGCCTGAGGAAACAGGTGCTGGATGTCCACTCTATCTATGCCTCTCATAATCTTATTGACATTTACAAAGTCTTCTCTCATCCTTCTATGCTCTAAAGTGAAAAGACTCAGCTCTGCTAACCTTGCCTCATATGTCTTGTTTTCCAATCAAGGTAACATCCTGATAAGTTTCCTCTGCATCCTCTCCATAGCTTCCACATCATTCCTATAATGAGGTGACCAGAAAACAACAATGCTCTTAAGTGTGGTCTTACCAAAGATTTGTAGAATTGTGACCTCTCTACTCCTGAATCCAATCCCCCCATTAATGAATTCTAGCACCCCATAGGCCTTCTATCATGTTGGGTTTGCTACTTTTCATGTTGCATGTAAATGATTTAATGATGGAATTGATGGTTTTGTGGCCAGGTTTGCAGGTGATACAAGACAGGTGCAAGGGTGGGAGAGTACTGAGGAAAAGGGGAGTCTACAGAGGGACTTGGACAGATTGGGAGAATGGGAAAAGTAGGGCCAGATGAAATACAGACCAAGGAGGTGTATGGTCATGCACTTTGGTAGAAGGCATAAAGAAGTAGACTATTTTATAAATGCGGAGAGAATTCAGAAAGCAGAGGTCCAAAGGGACTTGATGGTACTAGTGCAGGATTCCCTAAAAATTAACTTGCATTGGTCAGGAAGGCAAAAGTAATGATATTAATAATTTTAAGAGGGAATGAATATAAAAGTGAATATGCAATGCTGAGGCTTCACTAGCTATTGGTCAGACCATATTTGGAGTATTCGACACAGATCTTTTGGATCGCCTATTTTAAGGATGGACTGGCATTAGAACAGGTCCAGTGGAGGTTTTCAATAATGACCCCAGGGATGGGAGGGTTAACATATGAGGAGCATTTGATAGCTCTGCACCTGTACTCACTGGAGTTTAGAAGGATGATAAGTAACTCATTGGCATACTCTGTATATTGAAAGGGCCAAAGCATGTGGATGTGGGGAAGATGGTTCCAGGAGTGGGAGTGTCGAGGACCAGGGGACACACCCTCAGAATAAAAAGATGAGAGGAGAGATTAGGTATTTTTTTCATTCAGAGGCTTGTGAATGTGTGGAATTAAGTTTTCACATACAGTGTGTGGATAGAAAATCATTTGGGTGTTTTTAAAACAGAAGTTAATAAGTTCTTGATTAGTAATGGCATGAAAGACAGCCATTCTTGCCTTTTTTTCAGCTATAGTCCCCTTAGGACTCTACTCACAGTGTATGGGCTCCCTTCCCTGTGAAGCTGATAAGTTTAGTAAGTTTCTTCCATACTTCTCCTTCTACCAATTACATTAAAAAATTATGAATTCAGTCTGTGCCTCCATCCCCCCCACCCCCCCCCGCTCCATCCCCTTAAATGTGCGGTGGCCCCCATTGAGGTTAGGAGGAGCAGGCAGGAAAATTGGATGAAAGTCACAGTTCATCAGCCATGATTTGAATGGCAGAGAAAACTCAATGGGCTGAATGGCCTAATTTGTTCCTAAGGTCTTATCCCTTTTATGTAGGTCAACCATGATATCCTTTTCACAGAGCAAGGTGTGTAATCTTGATATCAATCACATTTTCCATGTGATTGATATCAAGATTACACAACTGAGATTTCCTGAAAAATACATGAGCTATATTTTTTTTATTTTCTGATCGAACTGAACTTTTCATAAGTAGTAAAAATGTTCAAAAATACTGTTTTAACTTGACCTGCAGCTTCATCCACTTCTCCAGCACTAGTTTGCTTATCTCTATTAATGCTTGAACTCGCACTACACAGAGGGACATTTTCCCCTTGATGCCAATAGAATTACCTTTCTTCCACAATTTGGCACATTAGTCCTCAATTGCACTTGCATTTTCTTTAAAAAAATTGTATCTGCAATTGAGTAGTCCTGGTAGAAACTACTGGCAAGGATACCTGTGAGTAGATACTCCCTAAAGGTATTGTCAACAATGCTTTCCATCATTGATAATAACTGATGCGCTGCTGCTTTTCTAGGTGAAATTGTTTGCTGTCGGGGAAGTGTCTGTGCTGGAGCCAAACTAGCCATTACTGCATCGCTTCCAGGGTACACAATGCAGGATAATCAGGTACCAAAGATTTGGCAGGATTTGGTGCAATAAAAATCTTTTGAGTGGTGGAAGTTGATTGGATAGAGTGATGTCATTGTACTATTACTGTATCTTAGAATGAGGATCAGTTAAGAACAAGATGATGTATAAATTAATACAAAAGAAGGCTCAAAAAGAAGGCGATCATAAACTAAGACCTAAATGGGAACAAAATAAGCAAACAGATGAGTGTGAAAAGTACATTAAATGTGAGATATCTGTTAGTTCAATATAATTTTATTAAACAGTTATATTTAACACCACAAAAGTTACATGATATGAATTATATTTATTCAGATTTATGTTTTGGATGTGGACAAGAAGTTGGTACATTTTTTTTGCATTCGACTTGGCAGTGTTCCACAATTAAACCTTTTTGGCTTGATTTGGGTAATTTATCAGAATGAATAATTGGAGTAAGATTCCCACAGGATCCAATGTTATTTTTACTAGGAGATGTTAGAGGAATTAGACCTAAATTATAATTGTACATGTATCAAGAAACATTTGTTCAATTTGCTTTGGCACGAGCTTAAAATGTATTGCTATAACTTGAAAGTCAGATATTAATTTGAGAATGGATAGATGGCATGCACAAGTTCGAGTTGGATTCCACTTGAGAAAATTACTTATAATTTAAGAGATAAATATCATACATTTTGTGAAACATGGAGCCCATATTTACAAACTGTTGATCTTAAAATTTAAATGAATCTCAAACATTTATAGATCTCTCTCTCTCTCTCTCTCTCTCTCTCTCTCTCTCTCTCTCTGTATATAAATATATATATATATGTGTGTGTGTGTGTGTGTGTATACACACACACACACACACATATACATACAGAGACACACATGCATACATACACACAGACAGTGACACACACACACATAAATACATACACAGACACACACACATCGATACATACATACATACACACACACACACACACACACACACACACACACACACACACACACACACACACACACACACACACACACACACACACACACAAGTTTAATAGTATTGGAAAATAAAGTACTCTTGTGGTTTTCTTGACCCTCTTGTTTTTTTCTTTGTTGGAGGGAGGGGATGGGGAGTTTATAGGAGGTTTTTCTCTCTTTTGTGTTTCTTTACTTTCTTTTATAAAATGCTACATGTACTTTGATTAATTTTGAAATAGTATGATATGTTTGCTAAATGGTTTTATATTAAATAAAATATATTAAAAGAAATGATGTGGGGAATGATCAAAGCACACACAACTTGTGAATAGACTTGGCTTTCTGTCAGTGTGCACACATCGTACATTTCATACAATCCATTGGATCAATTCCAGTCATGTGCGTGAGGCAAAATTGATAAATATTTCCTATTGTGAAGTGAAAACCAAGTCACGGGAATTGTGCACAGCAACACCAACTGCTGGCTGACTGTGCCGCAGATGATACCATTGCAGTGGAAGTTAACAATGAAGGGAAGGTGTACAAACATCAAAAGGTCCCAAGAGGATTATTTAGTTATTCATTTACTAGCTGCCATTAGAAATGCATTTATTAGTCATCCCTTTTTACTCCTGATGACCAAGAGTTGTTCACATTCATGTGGAACCTAGTAAACTTTGAGGTTAAATAAGAATTGCAAAATTTCATTTCCATTTGGCGACCATCGAACCAAATGGATTTTAAGAACAATCCCGTAGTTTTTTTGGAAACTTTTTTTAATGATTCAGCAAAGAATAGTCCATATATTTACTTATTTCAGTGCTGTGGAAGGAAATCAGACTTGTATCTCTGATAATCATGTCTTGTCAAAGCAATGACCCATGACCTCAATGACCTCATTCCACTGCTACCATGAAATATCTTGAAGACATGACTAAAATTGACAAGAAAGAGGAGAAGGATGATGTAAAAGAAAATTTGAAACATACTGAGGGAGGAATTATGTCTGTATTATAAAGTAAAAAAATGAATGGTTTCCTTGAGGAGAGAACAAAGGAGATTTGGTGAAGACATGTTCCAGTGCACCTCACAGAATCCATCTATTGATTTGTGTACTCCCTTCCCTTCCCTTGTTCCACCATCTTAATTTAAATTTAGACATGCAGCACAGTAACAGGCCATTTTGGCCCACGAGTCCATGCCGCTCAATTTACCCCCAATGGTACATTTTGAACATTAAGAGGAAATCGGACCCTGCAGCGAAATCCGATGCAGACACCGAGCTCCTTACCGACAGCGTGAGATTCAAACCCCGGTCCCAATCGCTGGTGCTGTAAACGTGTTGCGCTAACCGCTACAGTAACCGAGCTGCACAAAATCTAAATCCATGTCCTCAGATTACCCTGGATTGAATTCCATTTGACATTTTACTGCATAATTGACCAGACTAGATATGCCTTCTGGCATTTTTTCATGTTCCTCCATACTGTAAACTACAGTCATTGTGGTTTCCTGTTCATTCCCATAAAAAGTGTCTCTTCCACCTCCCTTAAACTATTTGAAGAATGATCATGCCCCATTCACAATGTGACGACTCCAGATTTATTATATTTAACAAATTATGTCTCACTTGGTGTCTCTTCTCAACTATTCTTTTTTCACATCTGTGATTCTTTTGGCTCTCCCTTCATTTTTTAAAAATAATCTTTCTTCTGCCTTGTCTGAAGCTTTTCTAACAGCCATGAATAATTTTCTGTTCTTGGCCTGCATTTCAATGATATCTAAAATATGAAAATCCGGAATTTTTTTTAAATTAAAAAAATATATATTTTTACCCAGCTGGTAGAAGAATGTTTATGTTCTTAGTAGCATACAAATGATAGTCTGCATTATTCACAATTCTTATTGTGCTTTCAGCTCATCTGCCTTGTTCATCCAATTACTTGTGTTTGGATTTCCACTTCCAGACCCATGCCGATTTTCCTTTGTTTTCTCTGCCTTCCATGTGCTGTCACTCATTTTTCAACCATCCATTTCCAGTGTAGAACACAGAATGAGCAAAGAACCGATAACCACAAGAACAAGCCTTTCAGCCCACAATGTCTGCATCAAACATGATGTCAATCTAAACTAATTCCATCTGCCTTCACATGATCTCATATAACCATTTACGGAGCAGAAACAGGCCATGCTGGCCTTTCGAGTCCGCACCGGTTCACTGATTTTGTGCGCCCTCTTCAGGCATTGGTCCCGGTAGATCTGCATTCAATAACAATGGACGAATTTGTTAACAATGATCGATTTACTATACATTTACATCCTAACTTTAACCATATGCCTAATTATTGAAGAAAATATCCCAAAATAAAAGGAAAGTATCATTTTACTCTATATATTCCTGAATATCTTCAGTGGTCTATGACAATGTAGATTCAATCACATAAAAATAAAAAAATGTTGTGCAGATTTGTCACAAGCTTAATATTCGAATGAAATATGTTGCTATTCCTGCATCTTTGTTTTGAGGCTTGCATTTCAGTAATGCATTTATTTAGTGCCTTTATCACAATAAAAATTCTGTTGTCATTCTGGAGAACATTAGCAAACATAAATGACACCATAAGGAGATATCAGGGCTGCTCAAGTAGGTTTTAGGGACTGTCTTAAATAGGACAGATGGGGTGGGGAGGGGTGTAATAATCTCCAGAGATTTGAGATTTGAACCTACCAAGACTGCCAAAGATGCTCATATGCCTAAATTCCAATTAAAAGTCACAAGCCTCCACAGCCACCTCTCCCACCCCCTCCCCCCATCTTCTTCCTGGCACTTATCACTCTCTGATTATTTTTACAACAATCTTGACTTGTAAATCTCCTTTAAACTTTCCCTTCTCACCTTAAATCCTCCACAATTCGACATTTCTACCAGTGGAAAAAGAGTCAAAACATCTTAATCTTTTCTGTATTGTACAAACTTTATCCGGTTTCCCTCCAGAGAAAACAACCCAAATTTGATCAATTTCTCAATACTCTTGAATCCAGGCAATTTCCTTTTTAAATCTATGCTTAGATTCTGCCCCCCCCCCCCATGCTCATTTATTCCTCCCAATGGCACCCCACTTGTGAAGCAATTGGTTTTCTGACCCTTGAGATATGGCTTATCTGTTCCAGAAACATCCCACCCTTCTCCAGAGCTGTGCCCAATGTCACTGCACCTTTGCTTTTGTACCATTGTCTTCAATTTTCATAAGTTTATGCAAGAAAACAAAGAAACCATTCTAAATCCAACTGCTTTTGTAAGTAGCTACCTATTGCAATAGATTAATAAAGAATTCTTTCAGATCCAATCTCTACATGAAATCCCCATGTCTGATTGCCCTTGACTGAGTTTGAGACATTGATGTGTCAAACCAAAGTGCAGCACAAATTATTGTAAATTATTATTTTGAACTTCCTTTGTTTACCTGGAGTATAAAGGCCAGGTCCGATGTAATTGTGCAGATAAACACCTCAAGTCATTCAGCACATTTTTAGTTGATAGGTTAACTCAGGAAATAAGGTTTTCCATAGTTTAATTATGTTTATAGGAAGTGAACTGAGACAGGCAATTCCATATCAGTATTTATGATTGATGGTTGAAGTTGAGCAGAGCAGAAAGAACATTGATGCAGTCAGGTTTGGAGGTGGGATCTGGGTGTAGTTTAGAGAAGATCACAAAAAATGTTCATTACAAATTTGTGTAAGAATTTCTTTTGCAGTTGTTTTAAAATATATATTGTAAAGGACAGGTTAATTTTAATCACAGGACATGTGTCTGTTGTACTTCGTGGGATTTGTTGAAGCACAATTGTTTGAGGACTCAAGGAGACCATTTCCATATACTGAGGCCATACCAACTCTATCCAAGACTAGCCCACTTAGCTTCACTCCCCTGTCTCTTTCCCAACACTGCTAAATTCAGGTGATTATTGAGATTCTTTTAGGATGCTTCAATCTATTTAACTACCACTATGTCTGGTAGAGCATTCTGGACAAACAAATGATACTGGTAAGAACACTTTGCCTGGTAAATACACAACTAACATTATCTGTTCCATTAATCATCCTGCTTCCCTTCGTAGGAAGGGTGTTCGATAATGGTTTTACTATTCACTTCCATTCACAATCCTTTAATAATGAAGGTGCCCTTACTGCCTTGTTGGTCTATAATGGCAGAAACAGACTTGGATTGGAGTGTCCTGTGATCATGTATGTTCCCTTTAAAACTATACATTACCCACCTCCAAGCAGGGAGAGTTCAAGTACCCCACTTTAGATTGTACTGTATTACTATCAGCGAATCTGCTGCCATCAGTATACCGAAGATCGCTCATGCCCAGACACATGCTGCTCTTGCATGATGCTAACTGATTTCCCTTTTCATTGAAATGCTGTACCCTGTAAATTGTGCTCTCTGCCCAGCTGGATGTAATGCCAGAGATAACCTGTTTGGCAGAAGAATCCTTCTCATTGAACTACAAATTTTGTGACAAATAAACGCAAAACAACATTTGATCACGAGCTCCAACCTTCCAACCATTGAACACATCTATATGAGATGCTGACTCAAGGAGGCAGCCAACATCATAAGTGAGCCGCATTACCCTGGTCACAACCTCTTCTCGCCACTACCTTCGAACAGAAGACGCGGAAGCCTGAATATCTTCAGGTTCAGGCGAAACACCAGAGTCTGCAGATGCTGTGATTGTTAGTCAAAATCCAGAAATGCTGGAGGACTCAGCCGATCTTTCAGTGTCCATAGGAGGCAAAGATTTATTACGGATGTTTCGGGCCTGAGTGGAAAAAAAACGTGTCCAAGTCAAAGGCTGGGGATAGGAAGGAGGAAGAATCAAAGGGGGAGGAGTACCGACCAACAGACTAATTGTGTTAATTGGATATGATGAGAGGACCACCTTTGGTCTGTTGGTCTCCCCCTTCCATTTTCCCCCTTCCTTTTGGCAGTGTTTAATTCAGATGCCTGATTTTTTTCATTCATAACTTGAGGAAGGGCTTAGGTCTGAAACGTCAGTCATACTGAATATCTTTACCTCCCAAAGATGCTGCAAGATCGGCTGAGTTCCTCCTGCATTTCTGTGATTTGATCTTCAAGTTCAAGAACAGTTTCACTGTGGGGACCTTTTATGAATTATTTTCTGAACCTCTGATTTGATATGAATGCAGAAGTCTTGACTAATAAGGTAATTTATCACTTTGATAAGGAATTCTTGTTTCCTCACCTTGCCAAACAGCTGTATTTTTGGTAGTAGGTTTAGATCTTTTTATAATGAAATCATAAAATATTACTGTAATGTAATTTGTTTAATTAAGAATCTGGGGTCCCTTGGATGAACTGGTATGATCTAAGTGAAATGTATTACTTTTTGACTTTTAATATGTATTCTTATATACTCTGTATTTTTTGATGTGGAACTTGAATTTCAATAAAAATATTGAAAAAGAAAGAACAGTTTCTTCCCATTGTGGTGTGCTGAGGTAGAGCGAGCAAGCACAAACTTGGAAAAGACTGTACAACAGACTTTATTCCAGTAAAGTCTGAACCCCAGTTCATGCCTTGGTGGCTCCCCGTGTGATTGGCTCAGGAGGGGCCGGCTCAGGTTTATATTCAGGTCAGCTGATTGACAGCTGGCCAGGTGAAGTCAACCCCTTAGGTGGTCTTCCTGCAGGTACATAGATCATCCCCTGCAGTAGGTTGGTGGTCATATCACCACATTTACCCCCTTCTTAAAATTGTGCCGGGCGGGGGGGGTGGTATGTTAAATGGTGCCGGGTGGTATTTACAAATTCAGATGGTCCAGCGGCCATTGGATTCTCTGGAACTGTCACAGGTCAAAGGTCGGCCAAGGTGTGGTTGTCTGAGGGTTGGCTGAGTCCAACATAGCCTTGGCGGATTTCGATGTGGGCAGAGCGGTGTCTATTTGTGTCTGTCTATGGGGGGGCAATGGGTTCTGGTCCGCTAGGAGTGGGGCCCTCTATAGGGGTAGAGGGAGGAGGCCAGCCCCCAAATCCTGGATGGGTCAAAGATGGGAGTTTGGGATGGGTAGTTGTGACTCTAGGGGGGTGGTGCCAGATCACTGGTCGAGATAGTGTCACAATAGCCACTAGGGTACCTGATATAAGCATAGTTCTAATTGGCATGGAGGAGGAGCAACTGCTCGACCAGTGGGCTCAAGCATTTTTGTGGAGGAGCACTGGTCCTGGAGATATGAGCCGTTAGGTGGGAGATCCCAGTCACAGATTTCCAGGGGAACAAGAAAAGGCACTCATGAGGGGACTGATTAGTAGCAGTGCACAAGATCGACTTAATGCCATGGAGTGCCTCGTGGAGGGCTTCTTGCCAGTAGTCAGTGGACCATCTTTTGGATCTCAGGGTCAGGAGGACTGCCTTCCAGATCACCCCATTTATGCACTCCACCTGTCCGTTGTCCTTCAGGTTGTAGCTACGGAGGTGTCAGGGTGAGGGATGGTGAAGGGAAAACTGGAGTATTCTTCTATGACTGCAATGAAGTAGATGTTCTTGTTCGTAGAAGCCAGGGGGCCCTTGAAGTCGATGCTAAGCCATTCAAATGGCTGAGTGGCCTTAACGTCATGGGCCTGAGTGGGTGGAGGAAGCACACTTTGCACTCTGCACAGACCTTGCATGACTCAGTCATGGTCTGGACTTCATGGATGGTGAAGTGGAGGTTCCGGGACTTGATGAAATGGTACAGGTGCGTGACGCCCAGGTGGGAAAGTGTGTCATGCAGTGCCTGGGACAGAGAGTCGGGGAAGTCATTGGACTTCTCCAGTCTGTACTGGATGTCTTAGCTGAATGTGGCCAGTTGAACTCTCCAGCACAAGATCTTATCGATCTTGATCTTGCCCTTATAAGTGGTGCTGAACATGAATTCATTCGGAGAAAGAAGGCATCAGGGTTGAGCACACTGCTGCAGTGCGGGCTGGTGGCTGGGCCAGAAGTGACGTCGGCGGTGAGGGCGGAAGCGGTGGGGCAAGTAATGGCGTCGCCTGGTCCTCGCATGTGGCGGCGTTTGGGAAGGATATCAGCTGGTCGCAGAGGGCTGCAGTTTTCCCGATGGGCCTGGAAATGCACATCTTGGCAAAGTGGTCTTTCTTACCACATTGGAAACAATGTGAGTTCCTCAATGGGCAGCCTTTGTGTGAGCACCCATTAGACCCACACCAGGATCCGCAGTATTTCGGGGCGAGCTGTGCCGACAGCTGTGGTTGTCTCCTCCCATAGGCCTCCTCATCGACGGACGTCATGTGTATTGGCCAGGCAGAAGGTTGGGGGAGTCAAACATCGAATACCTCTGCGTGATGAGCTGCAGCCGCCAGGGAGCAGACTATCTCCATTGTCTGGTTATGTGAGGCAATGTTTTCCTCCAGAAGCTTCTTCCAGGTGCTCTTTGATCGCATACCTCGCACAGAGGCATCCCAGGTCAGTCGCTCTACTTCCCCTTCGGTTGGCTAGGCACAGGCAGGCTAGCTCAAGCAGGCTGCACAGGTAAGCATCTGCCGTCTCACCTGGCTGTTGAACCCTAATGCTGAGCAGGTACTGGGCATAGATCATGTTAGTTGGGACTTGTACATGCTCTCCAGTATGGCCATCATGGGTTTTGTAGTCCATGCAGTCCTTGATGGCCTGGAAAGCGTATGGGCCCAGCTTAGTTTCTGGTTGGTGTTGATTACCTCAGCCTGTATTAGGATGATTACCTCAATTGCGTGCTTCCAGGTCTCAAAGCATGCCTGGGCATCTGGGTGTTGGAAGTCGATCTCCAGGCTCCTGATCATCAGAAACTTCTCCATCGTCTCTTTTTAAATTTTTCTGGAATAAATTGTGGTGGGCTGAGGTAGCAGCAAACAAGCACAAACTTGGAAAACACTGTACACTAGGCTTTATTCCAGTAAAAGTCTGAACACCAGTTCATGTCTTGGTGCCTCCCCATGTGACTGGCTTAGGAAGGTCTGGCTCAGGTTTATATTCAGGTTGGCTGATTGACAGCAGGCCAGGTGGAGTCAGCCCCTTAGGTGGTCTTCCTCCAGATACAGAGATTGCCCCCTGCAGTAGGCTGGTGGTTGTATCACCACACCCAACAGCTATCAGGATTTTGAACCCCCCCCCCCCCCGACTTGTTACGCAAATCATGGACAGCTCTGACACCACAAAAGGATTGTCTGCAAAACTGCAAAGCTACTTTATTTTACATGAGGATAAATCTAAATATTTATTATTTGCCAATTTTTTGTATTTGTTTTTTTAATTCAAATGAGTACAGTATTGTTGTAGTTGGGCTTTAATTGATTTATAGTTTTTTTTAAATATAAAATACCTGTTCAATTTCAAAAAGTTAGAATTTTGGTACACATGTATATTGTCTTCTTCTTTGGCTTGGCTTCGCGGACGAAGATTTATGGAACAATCAACTCACTATAATTAAACATAAATATGGTGGTTGTAAGAGTAAGAGGGCATCTAAGTCTAGGTTTTCTACAGCGACTCTTGTGATTTTTGTCCTGCTCACTGCTCTGTAAAGAAATCCATAGGAATGTGTTGGAGTTGAACAAGAAAATCTGGAGATGCTGAGGTCACCTCCAAAACACAAATGTGCTGGAGAAACTCAGCAGTTAACGCAGCATCCCTACGAAGTAAAAGGTAGCCAATGTTTTGGCCCTGAGCCTTTTCTCTGAAATAATTGCCACTTAATCAGTGCTGCTGGAAGCTCGATGCTAAGTCAGGACAAAATGGAACACTAATTGACATGCCATCCGTCATCCTAAAATTTAATGTTCTTCTCACTTGTCAGTACACTGCTCCAGTCTGTACAAGCTATGTGACTCTTGATCGGAAATTGCCAAACCTTCTTTGACATCTGCAACGTAATAGGTTAACAGTCATTTTTTTTTTCTAACAGTGCATTTAGGTGCTGAGGAACCCAGCAGGTCACACAGCGTCCACAGTTAATGTCATGGACCTGGGTCCTTTTTACAAGTAGTAGGACGTCAATAATTTTCTTCTCATTAGCTCATATTTATGTCTGTCTCACCACTGAGACTTGGACCACGGTTGGTTTGTCAATCAACAAACCATTTATGAAATTAGAACTTACAAATTATTCTTCGAGAAACTCCAGAAACTGCAGACGCTGCAATCTTGAGCAAACAAGGAGGGGCTCAGCATGTTGAGCGGTATCCATGGAGAGAAGTGGTCTGTCGAGGATTCGGGTCAGGACTCCAGGAGGGAGTATAAATAGGAGTGGAGGGGGCCAAGAGGTGATAGGATATTGGCAGGGAAAATGGAGATACAGGTAGAGGAGGGAGCTACCTGGTGGGCTGTGGGTGGGGGGGAGGGCAGTATGTAAAGGTTATGGAAAAGCAAGCAATAAAATGGGATGGTAAAATGGGAACTAATGAAGGATGGATGGAAATAGTATAACCAGATTGGGAGGGGATTAACTGAAAGTAGAAAACTTATCATTCCTGCCATTGAGTTAAAATTGACATTTTAAAATTTAAATACATAGCACAGTAGCAAGCCCTTTCAGACCTCAAACCCGTGCTCCCCAATTACAGCCAATTGACCTACAACCTGCTATGTTTTGAAGGATGGGAGGAGACTGGAACACCCACAGGAAACCCACACAGACACATTCCTTATAGACAGCACTGGATTTGAACCTCGGTGGCTCGTGCTGTAACAGTGTTGCATTAACCACAACACTGACCGCCCACTATAGTTATAGGCCACTCAGGTGGAATATCATACATTGTTCCTCGATATTGCATTTGTCCTCAAGTGACAATGGATGAGGCTGAGGACAAGTAGGCCTTTATGGAAATGGTGTGAGGAATGAAAATGGCTGCCAGTAGGGCATTCCACTTTGCACCTAAAATACAGGTATTTGGCAAAGTGGTCAACCAATTTTACATTTGGTCTCACTGATGTAGAGGAACCCACACTGAATAGTCTGAATACAGTGGATTAAGATGTGTGAGGTGCATGTGAAAGTCCACATCACCTGAAAGGTCTGTTTACGGTCCAAGATGGAAGTGAGGGAGGGTGTAGGGACAAGTTTTGCAGTGGGAAATGCCAAAGGGTGTGAAATGATGGGCAGGGAGGAAAGTGCAATCTAGGGAGAGAATGGTCCATGCAAAAAGTAGAGAGGAGTGCAGCGAGAAAGATGTGGTGGGATCACATTGAAATTGGTGGATGTGTCGAAGAATGAAGATCTAGATGCCAAAGCTGATAGGGTGATCAAGGGTATTCTACATGTTCAGGTTGGGGGAAAGGGTGATGAGAATGGGAGTGGGTGAAATAGTAGGGACGCCAGTGATGGGGTGGGTGGTGGGGGTAAAAATTATTCTTTAGCTTCAGTGACATAGGAAACCACAATGGTTTGGAAACTGTGAAAAGGAAGGGCAGCACTTCGCAGAACACAGCAGGATGAGGGGAAAATTATAAAGTAGTGGAACCAATTTCTTACTCAGACCTTTGAGTTTTGGCATACCTAGAGAAAGACTCATGCCTGAAACGTTGACTGTCCATGGCTTTCCGTGGATGTTGCATGACTTGCTGAGCACTTTTGTGAATTGGACCATTGCTGAGGACTGAATAGAAGCACGGTGGACAGAGTAGAAAAGTTCCCAAGTCGCAGTGGCTTGAAGACTTGATTTGAATGTGGTCGTGGTAATCTTGGCAATTGTGTGATCATTTTCTGAGTCTTTATTTTACATTTGTTCCTGTGTATGAGCACCAGGTTTGTGGCGAAATCACCATTTTTTCTTCTTGTTGCACAGGGCATCATTGTAATGACACACTGAGGCACTGATTTGAGAATTCAGTTGAACATTGATTTATTTGACTCATCAAGTCAATAAATACATGCATATGCAGGATATAATGTGTATTCTGTGCAAGTAGCAGAGCTTCAGTTTAATTTGGGCATCATGTTCAGTGCAGACATCGTGAGCCAAAGCATCTGTTTTGGTACTGCACTGTTCTATAAATTTATAAATAAATTTTAAATTTAGACATACAGCAGTATAACAGGCCCATGAGCCTGTGCCGCCCAGCTATACCCAATTGATGTACAACCCCTGTGCATTTTGAAGGGAATAAACCGGAGGAAACCCACACAGACATAGGGAGAGCTCACAATCTCCTTACAGACAGTGCCAGATTCAACCCGAGTCACTGGCACTGTAAGAGGGTTGAGCTAACTGTGTGGTAACCGTGCCACCCCTTATGCCTGTGTGTGACTAGAGAGATTAATATGGAAAGAGTTGAGAAGGGACAAGATTCAGGGCATAATTTGTCTTTGGTTACTCATGCTGGATGGATGCCAGAAAGCTAAAAGTTGTTCATCCCTTGATTTCAATAATGCCGAGTGCTCTGAGATGTGTATAGCTAGTGCGAGTGCCTATGTCTAGCAGTCATGATCAAAGAAGAATTTCAACCCAAATTTTTTTTTTACTGAATTGAGTGTTTTCAGTGTGGAGCCAATTTTCATCAAGGTTCACGTTATATTTGTTCATTGTTTTCCAATATATATTTATCTTATCTTGATAATACATGCATGTTTATTCATGCTCTGTAAAGGTTTCTTCAGTTTCTGCCAGTATTGTTCAAAATTTCTACTTATACATTTAAAATATAAACAACTTACAAAATAGTTTTATCTTGTCACTCCTCTTACACATCTCCCAATTTCACCCAGCTTCAAAAAAACCTTTTTGCTTGAGGTAAACAAACACTCTTGGATGATTAAAACGTGCTGCTAAAATCATGGGCTCTTACAGCCTTGCACCTTTTGGACGAGTAAACTTGTCAGAAGTTTAAAAGTGACCTGAAATGAAGAAATAAACAAATAATGTTATTCAAGAAATTAAGCCAACCAGATTTGCCTAACAGCCTGTGTGCTGTTCATGCCAAGGACATTTTGAGGCAATTTGGAATGTGTAAGATTAACTGAGCAATTATAACTTCAATCATCTTGCACTTTTCATATTTAAATGCAGGAATACCACCAGATGCATCTTAATCAAGAATTTAATCAAGACTCGAGCAGTCTAGTTACTTCTGGTTTCAACCTGTCATTGAAGTGTTTTGTGGGTAGTGTGTGGGGGCAATAAAATTCTACCATCCTGGGCCAGAAAGTGCTGATGGTAAACTTCCGCAAGAGCAAGGAGTAAAAGTTGGCCATCTGGTTCTTTTGAACCCAACCTATCTCTCATCAAAATCATGGCTGATCTTCTACCTCTGCTCAGCCTTCTTCATATTATTCACGTGAAGTTCAGGAAGGAGTAAAGAGACTGGTGGTATGGTGTCAAGATAACAATCCCTCTCTCTCAATGTCAGCAAAATGAAGGAACAGGGTATTGACAAGAAAAAAAAATTGGGAGGTTGGTAAGGAAGCTATGTCCCTCCATATATTAACACTGCTGGAGTGGAGACGATGGAGAATTTGGAAGATTAGATATCACCAACAACCTGTCTTATCCAACTACATCAACACTTTGACTAGGATATCATACCAATGACTCTTTCTGGAAGTCTGATGAAATTCAGTGTGTTCCCATTATCTTTGACCAATTTTACAGATCCTCCATGGATGCACACAGATTGGTACAGTAGCCACTCTATCCAAAGCTGCAAGCACTTAGATACTTGTGAACTGAACCAGTCTTCCTGTCATCAACTCCACCATGGCTGTTTCTGCCTTGGGATAGCTGCCAATTTATAATACACCCATCCCACCTGGGTCATAATCTCTTCAGATGCTTCATGAGCCAGAATTCACAAACTTCCAAATTGAGGATAGTTTCTTTCCTGCACTATTTGACCCATAAATCCACCTTTCACTGGTAAAAAGGTGGCACTCTTTCAGTATTTTAACTGTACATTTCTCTGTACCCTGTGTAATGATAGAGTACTAGAGGGAGTTGGAGGCTATTTGGGTGCAGCTTCAGTTGGATTCAAGATGGATGACTCCACACGGTCCTGAGGGAGTTCTTTAGCTAATAAAGTATAATTGTTTTAAAAGAACCCAAATTTCTTTCTTAAAATAAAAGAAACGTCATACCCTGCGCTTTCTCTTTGTAACACAACAGCACAGATTTCCTACCTTCAGTGCAAAGAAATGTCTCTGCATCTTGATTCTACCTGTTATTCTGTCTGTGATCCCTGGTACCAGAATCTCTGACAGGTAAATTATCACACTTGCATCCTCTCCAAAATCTCCTCTTGTTCTAACGTCGAGCAGTGGGTCTCAAACTCCTTTCAACTTGGACCACTTTAATTATTTCTGGACTTGCAAAAACACAAAACTACTGGCCCCCAATCAAGGGATTGAGGGCTGGTGATCTGAAGCTCATTCCTCAACCTTAAGTGGATTCTTTTGTTTTGGTTTGAGCATTTTTTGGAGAATTATCTTTTTTGCTGTTGCTGTGAAATTTACCACCTTGCATTGCACGTTACTTGTTCAGCGGAGCAGTAATATTTGTGGGTTCTTCTGTAACAAAGCCACGGACCATCGGTAACAAAGCTACTGACCACCAGCTGTTCAGAGAATAAGAAATTACCACTCACAGATTAGGAGAATACAGGTAATCCTCCTGTATCTCTTTTCATATAATAATCTCACTATTTCCAGGAGAAGTCTAGTAAATTTCAGTTGCAATTCATCTGAATTAAATATGTTTTTTGGGGGGTAATAAGATCAAATTGGAATGGGCTGAGTCAGAGTAGAAAGGCTTTGGATCAAGGGGCTTCGGTGAATGGGGGCTAAGTTGGTGTGCTGGAGTTGAAGTATGAAAATGCCACTCTCTTCGAGGAACAAAAAGGATTCAACAGGTAGACACAGTTAAGGAAAGGTTTTAGATATATATTTTTCCTTGTCATAAACAGTGGGAATGGCAGCCAAGGCAGGTGAATGCTCCTTGCAGAATATGGGTGATCAGGGATGCCAGCATTATCCTTGACAAGTTCATCTGTGAGAAATGCATCTAGCTGCAGTTCCTGACAAGCTGAGTTAAGGAATTGGAGCTGGAGTTAGATGAACTCCGGATCATGCGAGAGGCAGAGGTGGTGATAGATGGGTGATACAGGGACATTGTTACCCTAGGAGGCAGGAGGAGGGTAAATGGGTAACAGCCTGGAGAATGAAAGGTAACCTTGTGGCCATTCTCCTCAAATAGCAAATATACCATTTTGGAGATGATTGCAGGGTGATAACCTACCAGGGCAAGCCAATCAAGTATCTGGCATGGAGTCTGGTCCTCTGGTTAAGAAGGGACAGGGGGAGAACAGGTAAGCTGTAGTGATGGGGGATTCCATATTTGGGGGAAAGATAAGAGGTTCTATGAAAGAGATCGATTATCCCATATGGTATGTTGCCTCCCTGGTGCCAGGGTCTGAGATATCTCATATTGAGTTCATGGCCTTCTCAGGAGGGAAGGTGAGCAGCCAGATGTTGTGGTCCATGCTGGGGCCAATAACGTGGTAGGAAGGGTGATTAAGTCCTACAAGGAGAGTTCAGAGTGTTGGGGGCTAAGTTGAAGGACAGGACCACCAGGGTTGTGATCTCAGGAGTGCTACCGATGCCATGTGCTAGTGAGGTTAGAAGTAGGAGAATGAAACTTGGCACATGACTAAAGACATGGTATAGGAGAAAAGGCATCAGGATCATCAAGCTCTCTTCCAGGGAAGATGAGCCCTGTCTGATGGGATAGTTTATATCTGAACTGGAGGGGTCAAATATCCTTGTGGGAAGGTTTGTGAGTGATGTTTCAGTGGGTTTAAACTAGATTTACAGGGAGATGAGAACCAGAGCAGATACAGGAGTGGAAGAAGGATTTTAAAAAATGTGAAAATTTTATGTAGCGTTTGAAGTCAACGGGTTGTAACATGGTGGATCAATTTCAATGCAAGGACTATTGTAGGAAAGCCAGACGAGCTTAGACCATGGAATAGCATGTGAAATTATGACAGTGTGGCCATTAGTGAAACTTGGTTTCAGGAGGGGCAGGACTGGCACCTCAGATCTGGACTTCTGTTGCTTTAAAGGTAATAGAACAGGAGGGATGAGAGGGGGGAAGAGAGGCATTTGCACATCAGGGAATATATCACAGCTGTTCTAAGGTAGGAAAGACCAGAGAGCTCATCTACTGAGGCTATATGGGTGGAGCTGAGGAATGGGAAAGGTTTGTCTGGAGTCACGGGTTTGTATGATTAACCATCCAATTGACAATAAGAATAGGAGTAGCAAATCTGTTGAGAGATAGCAGACAGCTGCAGGAAACCTAAGGATGTGATAGTAGATTTTAATTTTACACATATTGACAGGACTCCCATACTGTCATATGTATGTACAAAAGGGGTGGATGGCTTTGAGTTTGTCAAATATGTTCAGGAATGTTTTCTAAATTAAAATATAGAGAATACAATACTAGATCTCCTATTGGGGAACAAGACAGGGAAGGTCACAGAAGTATGTGGTAGTGGAACATTTTGGGTCCAGTGATCATAATGCCATTAGTTACAAATTAATTATGGAAAAAGATTGGTCTGAGCCTCAGGTTGAGATTCTAAAATGGAGAAAGGCCAATTATGAGAAAATGAGAAAGGAACTAGGATGTATGGATTAGGGTAAGTTGTTTTTGGGCAAGGATAAATGGAGGTTCTTCAAAGGTGAAATTTTGAGAGTCGAGTTTTTATGTTCCTCTCAGGATCAAAGGCAAGGTTAGAAGGCATAGTGCACCATGGCTTTCAAGGGATATTGGGGATCTGGTGTGGAAGAAGAAAGTGGTGAATAACAGGGTAAAGGCATAATGGAATAAATGAGGTATTGAGGAGTATAAAATATGAACAGAAAACCATATAACAATTACAGAAAAGAAACAGGCCATCTCGGCCCCTCTAGTCCACACTGATTTAAGTGATCTCCTCTAGTTCCACCTACTTGCTCCCTGTCCACAACCCTCCAATCCCCTCACATTCATGCACTTATCCAACCTTCTCTTAAATAACAAAACTGACCTCTTCCGGAAGGTCATTCAACTAAGCCACCACTCTCTGAGTGAAGAGGCTCCCTCTCCTGTTAATTCTAAAGTTGTGTCCCTTACCCTTAACTTATGACCCCTCATTCCAATCTCACCTACCCTCCAGGGAAAAAGCCTATTCACATCTACTCTGTCTATCTCCCTCATAATTTTAAATACCTCTATCAAATCCTCCCTCAACCTTCTACGCTACAATGAATAAAGACCCAGTCTACTCAATCTTTCTTTGTATTCTAGATAATGCAATTCAAGCAACATTTTAGTAAATCTCTGCACCCTCTCTACCTTATTGATATCCTTTCTATAATTTGGTGACCAGAACTGCACACAGTACTCCACATTTGGCCTCACCAATGCTTTGAACAGTCTCAACATCGCTTCCCAACTCCCATATTCTATGCATTGATTTATAAAGGCCAGCATAACAAAAGCCTTCTTTACCACTCTATCCACATGAGATACCACTTTCAAAGAATGATGAACTGTTATTCCAAGATCTCTCTGTTCCTCTGCATTCCTCAATGTCCTCCCCTTCACTACATATGTCCTGTTTTGATTATTCTTCTCAAAATGATGCACTTCATATTTATTGATATTAAACTCCATCTGCCATCTTTCAGCCCACTCTTCTAAGCAGTCCAATTCCGTCTGCAGTCCCTGAAAACCATCTTCACTATCCTCAACTCTCCCTATTTTTGTATCGTCCATATATTTACTAACCCAATTTACCACCCCATCATCCAAATCATTAATGTAAATGACAAACAGCAAGGGACCCAACACCAGTCCCTGAGGCACACCGCTTGTCACCGGCCTCCATCCTGACAGATATCAGGAAGGTAAAAAGATGGCATGAGGTTGCTTTGGCAGCCAATGTGAAGGAAAATCCAAAGGGTTTCTACAGGTATATTTAGAGCAAAAGAATAGTAAAGGACAAAATTGGTCCTCTTGAAGATCAGAGTGGTTGGCTTTGTATGGAACCAAAAGAGATATGGGAGATATTAAATGTTTTTTTTTGCATCAAGATTTACTTAGGAAAATAGCACAGAGTCAAGGGAATTGAGGAAAACAAGCAATGAGGTCATGGAACCCATACAGATTAAAGAGAAGGAGGTGCTTGCTGTCTTAAAGCAAATAAGGTTGGATAAATACCCATGGCCTGACAAGATATTTTTTCCAACATTGAGGGGGCATGTGTAGAAATTGCAAGGGCCCTGGCAGAAATATTTAAAATGTTCTTAGCTACGGGTGTGATGGTGGAGGATTGAAGCGCATGTTGCTCCATTGTTTAAAAATTGCTCCAAAGGTAACCCTGGAAATTATAGGCTGGTGAGGTTGACATCAATAGCAGGTACATTATTGGAAGGTGTTCTAAGAGATCAGATATACAAATATTTGGATAGCCAGAAACCAATTAGGGATATTCAACATGGATTTATGCGTGGAAGGTTGTGTTTAACCAATTTTAGAGTTTTTTCAAGAAGGTTATCAGGAAAGTTGACAATAGACTGTGGATGTTGTCTTCGTGGACTTGCACATGGTTCCAAATGGGAGGTTAGTCAGGAAGGTTCTGACGCAAGGTATTCATTGTGAGGTAATGAACTGGATTTGACAATGGCTGGATGGGAGAAGCTAGTGAGTAGTGGCGGACGATTGCTTCTCAGACTGAAGGCCTGTGACTAGTGGTGTACCTCAGCATTGGTATTGGTCAGTGCTGGGACGATTGGTATTTGTCATCTATATCAATGATCTGGATGTTAATGTGAGAAATTGGGGCAGCAAATTTGCAGATGACACCAATATTGAAGGTTTGTGGACAGCGAGGAAGGTTTTCAAAGCTTGCAGAGGGCTCTGGCCCAGCTGGAAAAATGGGCTGAAAACTGGCAGATGCAATGTAATGCAGACAAGTGTGAGGTGTTACATTTTGGAAGAACAAACCAGGAAAGTTAATGTATGGTAAATGGTAGTATAAATGTGGAGAACAGAGGGATCTGGGAATATCGATACATAATACCCCAAAAGTGGCATCACAGGTAGATAGGGTATTAAAGAGAGCTTTTGGCATATTGGCCTTCATAAACCAAAGTACTGAGGATTTGAAATGTTATGGTAAAGTTGAATAAGTTATTGATGAAGCCAAATTTGGAATATTATGTATAGTTCTGGACTTCATGAACTGAATTAAGGGAAAGGTTAAACAGTTTAGGATTTTATGCATGGGAGCATAGAAGAATGAGGGGAAATTTGATAGTTATTTACAATTATGAAGTTTATAGACAGACTAAATATTGGTAGGCTTTTACCACTGAAGGTAGGTGAGTTAAAAACAAGAGGACATGAGAAAAGTTTAGGGGGAACTTCTTCACACAGGGAGTGGTGGGAGTGTGGACAAGCTGCCAGCTGAAGTGGTGAATGCAGTTCAATTTGAACATTTAAGAAAAATTTGAACAGGTACATGAATGGGAGAGGAATGGAGGGCTATGGACTGGATGCAGGCCATTGGGACTAGGCAAAAAAAAAATGGTTTGGCACAGACTAGTCAAATTTACTGTCATCTGATTGTACAAGTACGACCTGACAAAATAGTGTTCTCCATGTCCAAAACATGCAGACATACAACCAATCATAACATGGACAAATAATACATATGCAAGACAAGTATTATATCTATAAAAATAAATATGGTATATTAGGCAGAACTAGATGTCAATATTCCTTATTGCACCCCTGATACTTGCTGCCTTGACTCTGCGGGGTAGCCAAGTGAGTGGTGACATTTCCTAGTTATCAAGTGGGTGCCCTCCTTCCTTAGCGTTTCATTGATAGACCTAAGCCACCTCCCGGCATCCTGGGCTCACCCCCTAGATTCCATTCCCTCATTTGGGTGCCCAGGTGGAATACTTTCTCCTCATCCAGAGCCACTGACTACTCTTTCAGCAGCTCTAGAGAGATCTTTGACTGCTTGTCGGTGCTTCTTTCCTCGCACTCCCAACTCCTGGAATAACCTTGACGTTGATGTGGCTACAAATCCTCTGCAGCCTACTTCAACTGATACTGCATTTATTTTATACTCCATTCCTCCTGTTATAAATGTCAATGAATGATTTGCCGGTATGCTCGCTGCATCGGTATGTTGGCCTTCAGTGACTTTTGTGAAAGAACATCTAGATTCTTTTACTTATCTACATTTCTGTCAATTAAAACAAAATGTACCCTGCTTTACTGCACCAAAGTATATGAGGTTTTTCTTTTCACAATCTTACCACCCAGTTAGCTCATCTTCATCCGTTAAACTTGCCAATCCTGTCGAGTTTGGAATCATCTGCAGGTTTGGAAACATGACAACTGGTCCACTAAGTGGTGGTACGGCTAAGCACAGTGCTGTTATAGTGCCAGCGAACGGGACTGGGGTTCAAATTCTGCACTGACTGAAAGGAGTTTGTAGGTTCTCCCCTTGTTTGTGCCAGTTTCCTCAGGGAGCTCAGGTTTTTTTCCACTGTTCAAAAAGTACCAGGGATTGTCGGCTAATTGGGTGTATTTGGGCCATAGGCTCGTGAGCCTAAAGGGCCTGCTACTGTTACATCTAAGCAAAATTTTTGATGTAAATTGCGAATCATTGAGGCTAAGCGTCAATTCTTGCAGCGGTACCATTAGTCACAGTTGTCAACCTGGGAAAGACTTATTTATTCCCATTTGCATTTGGACAGTTCACCAATTCGATGGACTTTCAGTTGGATGACTCCTAATTTTCTGTGTTATAACTGTGATCACCAACTTTTGATGCGGGACATAATTCAAAGTCTTCTCAGATCTAAATGCATCATATCAATTTATCTATGAGTCACACCTTTAATGAACTCCAAAAGATTAGTCAAGTGTAATTTCCATTTCATAAATTCATGTTGACTTAGTCTTGATCCTGACAGCTCTGTACAAGCTTTAAATGGCCTGTTAAAGGAGCCAACAATGTTTAAAAAAAAATAAAATCTTGTAACGACAAAGGTCCGTGTCCAAGTCGGTGGCACCTTTGCTGGGCCATGTACATTGAGGGATTGCAGACTTCAGGGAACAGCAGACCGGCACAGGGCACCAGAAATGGGGAGAACACACCCAGTTGAGGAGAAGAAACATGGGTGATGAGCCTATAGATGAGGTGATCATGGCAACTGACCACTGAAGGGCTCAAAGGCTGGAGCATCCACACAGTCTGTGGGCAGTGGGCAACTTGCAGTTGAACGACCCAAAAAGGCTGCGGGTTGCTGGAGACTGGCTTATGGGAATCAGGTATCTGAATTTGGATTCAAGAGGATGACTGCCAATGGTTTAAACAGGAATTAGCACGGCTGCAGAGGCTCCTGGAGTGCTGGAGGGCAATCTGTGATCATTCAGTTTCTTTGAAGGGATTTTCTTTTGCTTCTTTTTCTAATAATGTCTCGAGCACCGGCCAGTGCTCAGGGTGACTCTTTGTTTCTCTTATGGCAGACAAAACTGGAAGTATATCATGTATGTTACATTTTTATGTATTATTACATCGCAATACTAGGACCTTTTAACTTTGAATAATCATGTTTGCATTTTCTGAGTACTTGATATCACATCCTTAGTACAGATTCCAGTATTTTCCCAACTAATATTAGCCTCTTTCCTTCTTCTGATATAGCAGCCCATAGTGAGCATGGACTGCCGTCTATGCCTTCTTTGCCATTCCTCATTGCCACCAAAAGCTGGAACTAGGAATCTGGTGGCGATATCTATTTTTCTTGAATTTGGGGGTAATATTCACTTCATACCTGGCGAGTCAGCTTTAGAATCCGAATCAGAATTTATTGTCATGACCAAGTCATGAAATGGCCCTCATGTGCAGTAGCATCTCAGTGAAAACATTCATATAAACCACCTCAGAAAAATAAATATGAATCGTGCACGGAAAGTCAAAGTCAGGCAGTATTTTTGCTTCTTTGATCATTCAGGAATCCGATGGCAGTGGGGAAGAAGCTGTCCTTGTGCTGTCGAGTGCTCATCTTTAGGATCCTGCACCTTTTTCCTGAAGATAGCAGAGTGAGTGGTGTGGGTATCAGGGGTCCTTGAGGATAGAGCTGCTTTTTTAAAACATCGCCTCGTGGAGATGTGCTTGGGAGAGGTGAAGACTGATGCCTGTGATGTTGCAGCCTGAGTTAACAACCCTCTGGAGATTTTCCTTGAGCTGAGTGCTGGCACCTCCGTGCCAGACAGTGATACAAGCAGCCAGAATGCTCTCTACAGTACACCTGTAGAAGTTTTCAAGAGTCTTTGGTAGCATACTGAATCTCCTCAAACACCTCACAATCTATAGGTGCTGACGAGCCTTCTTCATGATTGCATTGATGCGGAGGCTCCAGTACAGGTCCTTGGAGATGTTGACACCAGGAATTTGAAGTTCTTGACACCTTTTCCACTATTGGGCCCTCGATGAGGACTAGTTTGTGTACTCCTGACTTCCTTCTGAGGTGCACAATCATCTTCTTGATTTTGCTAATGCTGAGTGTTTCACCACTCAACTAGCTGATCTATCTCGACCTGTACGCTTCCTCATTGCCGTTTGTGGTTCTGCTGGCAACTGTGGTATCATTAACAAATTTGAAGATGGCATTGGAATTGTGCCTGGACACCCAGTCATAGATGTATATTGAGTAGAGCAATGGACAAAGCACATATCCTTGAGATGCATCTGTGTTGACACTGTAGCGGGAGCCCCACACGTACAACAGAATCGCGCACAGCCACAGCAGTTAACCAAGCACATTATCAGGCACATAGCCTCCAACGATGTCCCAGTCCTCCAGCTACAAGCTAGGCACCAGCAATTAGGAAAAACACACGAATAACAGCCCGCGCTTTTTATGGCATTGACACTGGAAAGCGACATCACTACCGCATCCCAGAAGGCTCAGCGTGAAACGCGCAGAGGGAACTATAAAAGCTGTGGTTAAGCACAATAAAGGCACTGGTTCCTGACCCTTATTGCCACTTGTGTGAGGTAGTGCCATCAGATAGGCCACTACAACACTGAGGAGGAGTGTTTTTTTTCCAAATTGTACTGACTCTGGTCTTCCAAAGATGAAGTCAAGGATCCAGTTTCAGAGTGGGGGGCAGAGGCCCAAGATTTGGAGCTTCTTGACCAGCACTGAGGGAATAATGGTGTTGAAGACTGAGCTGTAGTCAATGAAGAGCAGCAATGAGTTGCTATTTTCCAGGTGATCCAGAGCCACCTCCCATGTACTCGTATGGGAAAGCAAAGTGCTTTTAATAAATGTGTTATTTTTAAACAGCAAAATAATTATTTAACTGTTTCTTACCATCAGAACCTTTGAAAAACATGTTTAAAAAGGCTCTTGAAAGCATTCATTGGCGGAAACCCAATGGGTTGCTCTCTGCACAGGATCTGTCATCTGGTGTTCACAGATTGCTTCACATACAGGACTGCTGCAAATGTCGCAGAGAGTTAGTGTAGCAATCAGAGGAGCACAGATGACGACTTGAGCCACCCAACATGTCCAGTGCAAGCTGGCCCCATGGGGTTTTAATTGCATTTCGTTTTCAGTCTGATTTGTCGTGAGCTGTTGGGGACAATAGTCATTTTATGTGCTTTGCGTCAGGTTTACTGCTTCTGTTTTTCTCAATCCTCACTGCACTTACCTCATTATCTGTCACTGTTATATCATATAAATTCCATTTGCAGTCCAAAGCAGTTTCTCCTTTTGGTGATTCTCTACATCTCTGGTCTGGGATGTTTTATTGGCTGACGGTGATTCATAAGATCATGGTTGACCCCACACCTCGCCTCCAGTTTATGACCAAATCCCATCATTTTTTCTATGCAGTGATGATATCATCAATGAATGTGACATTACGATGTAAATTTAATTGTGTAATTTAAACTGTTCCCTCTTATGGCTCAACCATGTTATGACTCCCATATTATTGCATCAAAATTCTCAATGTTGGTGGCACTGAGTTCCATATCCAATTAATTCTCCACTGTTCTCTTCAAGTCACTGCTGCCCAGATTGGTATTGTCTGTGTGCAATTGCCCTCCTGTTCCCATTTTCCTCTCTCCTTCTCCTCTATTACTTATAATAATATCAATAATTTCTTTGGCTTGGCTTCGCGGACGAAGATTTATGGAGGGGGTAAAAGTCCACGTCAGCTGCAGGCTCGTTTGTGGCTGACAAGTCCGATGCGGGACAGGCAGACACGGTTGCAGCGGCTGCAGGGGAAAATTGGTTGGTTGGGGTTGGGTGTTGGGTTTTTCCTCCTTTGCCTTTTGTCAGTGAGGTGGGCTCTGCAGTCTTCTTCAAAGGAGGTTGCTGCCCACCAAACTGTGAGGCGCCAAGATGCACGGTTTGAGGCGATATCAGCCCACTGGCGGTGGTCAATGTGGCAGGCACCAAGAGATTTCTTTAGGCAGTCCTTGTACCTTTTCTTTGGTGCACCTCTGTCACGGTGGCCAGTGGAGAGCTCGCCATATAACATGATCTTGGGAAGGCGATGGTCCTCCATCCTGGAGACGTGACCCATCCAGCTCAGCTGGATCTTCAGCAGCGTGGACTCGATGCTGTCGACCTCTGCCATCTCGAGTACTTCGACGTTAGGGATGAAAGCGCTCCAATGGATGTTGAGGATGGAGCGGAGACAACGCTGGTGGAAGCGTTCTAGGAGCCGTAGGTGATGCCGGTAGAGGACCCATGATTCGGAGCCGAACAGGAGTGTGGGTATGACAACGGCTCTGTATACGCTTATCTTTGTGAGGTTTTTCAGTTGGTTGTTTTTCCAGACTCTTTTGTGTAGTCTTCCAAAGGCGCTATTTGCCTTGGCGAGTCTGTTGTCTATCTCATTGTCGATCCTTGCATCTGATGAAATGGTGCAGCCGAGATAGGTAAACTGGTTGACCGTTTTGAGTTTTGTGTGCCTGATGGAGATGTGGGGGGGCTGGTAGTCATGGTGGGGAGCTGGCTGATGGAGGACCTCAGTTTTCTTCAGGCTGACTTCCAGGCCAAACATTTTGGCAGTTTCCGCAAAGCAGGACGTCAAGCGCTGAAGAGCTGGCTCTGAATGGGCAACTAAAGCGGCATCGTCTGCAAAGAGTAGTTCACGGACAAGTTGCTCTTGTGTCTTGGTGTGAGCTTGCAGGCGCCTCAGATTGAAGAGACTGCCATCCGTGCGGTACCGGATGTAAACAGCGTCTTCATTGTTGGGGTCTTTCATGTCTTGGTTCAGCATCATGCTGAAGAAGATTGAAAAGAGGGTTGGTGCGAGAACACAGCCTTGCTTCACGCCATTGTAGAGCTGGATGAGGTCCTCACCCTGGATGAGACATATAAGGCAATCGAACAACTGAAAAGCGGCAAAGCAGCAGGTATGGATGGAATCCCCCCAGAGGTCTGGAAGGCAGGCGGCAAAACTCTGCATGCAAAACTGCATGAGTTTTTCAAGCTTTGTTGGGACCAAGGAAAACTGCCTCAGGATCTTCGTGATGCCACCATCATCACCCTGTACAAAAACAAAGGTGAGAAATCAGACTGCTCAAACTACAGGGGAATCACGTTGCTCTCCATTGCAGGCAAAATCTTCGCTAGGATTCTACTAAATAGAATAATACCTAGTGTCGCCGAGAATATTCTCCCAGAATCACAGTGCGGCTTTCGCGCAAACAGAGGAACTACTGACATGGTCTTTGCCCTCAGACAGCTCCAAGAAAAGTGCAGAGAACAAAACAAAGGACTCTACATCACCTTTGTTGACCTCACCAAAGCCTTCGACACCGTGAGCAGGAAAGGGCTTTGGCAAATACTAGAGCGCATCGGATGTCCCCCAAAGTTCCTCAACATGATTATCCAACTGCACGAAAACCAACAAGGTCGGGTCAGATACAGCAATGAGCTCTCTGAACCCTTCTCAATCATTTAGTTGCCTAAGAATGAAGCGGTAGTCATCTATTTCAACAAGCAGAAGGGATTTTAAATCTCTTCAAAGGACAAAAGTTGAAAAAACAATTTCTGAATGGAAAGACATCACCATTTCATGAATTTTGGGTTGTTCAATGTGGTAGGTCCAAACACAGTTTTCATTGAATGCACAAATAATAGGTGAAATCAAATTCCGAGGTGAGGGAAGTCTGTTTGTTTTCATTATGTATTCACCAAGGCCTTCCTTATACTAATCCAGCTGAGCTCCATAGTGTCAAGGTTCAATTGCATTATGTGGTTCCAAGTGTCAGAATTCCACTGGAGTGCGAAATGGCAGCCTCAGGAACTGTCTCCTTTCCCCTTGCATTTGACCTGCCAAAGTGTAACTCCTTAAATTTCACCGGATTCATTTTTATGCCATTTCTCCAACTGTCAGTAATAATAGTATAAGGGCTAGTCAGCATGGATTCCTTAAGGGTAAGTCATGCTTGACTAACCTTCTGGAATTTTTTGAGGATGTGACAAAGAGGGTGGACTCGGGAGAGCCAGTGGATGTGGTGTATTTGGACTTCCAGAAGGCCTTTGATAAGGTACCGCACGGGAGTCTAGTGGGTAAGATCAGGGAGCATGGTATTGGAGGTAAGGTGCTGACATGGATAGGAAATTGGTTAAGAGATAGGAAACAAAGGGTTGGAGTGAATGGGTCTTTTTCAGAACGGCAGGATGTGATGAGTGGAGTGCCTCAGGGATCGGTGTTGGGTCCTCAGTTGTTTGTAGTTTATGTTGATGATTTGGATGAGGGGATTGTGAATAACATGAGCAAATTTGCAGATGACACTAAACTGGGTGGCAGTGTGGGGTGTGAGGAGGATGTAAGGAAAATGCAGAGGGACTTGGACAGGCTGGAGGAGTGGGCGGCTAAATGGAAGATGAATTTCAATGTGAACAAATGTGAGGTTATTCATTTTGGGGGAAGTAATAGGAAAGCTGAGTATTATTTAAATGGAGACAAGCTAGGGAGTGGGGAAGTGCAAATGGATCTGGGTGTACTTGTTCACCGGTCACTGAAGGCTAGCATGCAGGTTCAGAAAGCTGTGAAGAAGGCAAATGGAATGTTGGCTTTCATAAAGAGGGGATTGGAGTATAGGAACAGAGACGCCCTTCTGCAGTTATACAGGGCCCTGGTAAGACCCCACCTGGAGTATTGCGTCCAGTTCTGGTCTCCAAACTTGAGTAAGGACATACTAGCTATAGAGGGTGTGCAGCGCAGATTTACAAGGTTAGTTCCATGGATGGCAGGGTTGTCATATGCAGCAAGGCTAGAAAAACTGGACTTGTATCCATTGGAGTTTAGAAGGATGAGGGGGGACATGATTGAGGTATATAAAATCATCAGGGGGATAGACAAGGTGAAGTCTGATTACTTGTTCCCAATGATGGGGGAGACGAGGACTAGAGGGCATAGTTTAAGAATACAGGGTAGGCCCTTTAGGACGGAGATGAGAAAGCATTTTTTTACCCAGAGAAGTGTGAATCTGTGGAATGCTCTGCCACAGAGGGTGGTAGAGGCAGATTCGCTGACTATGTTCAAAAGAGAGTTAGATAAGACTCTTGTGGGTAACGGAGTTAAGGGTTATGAGGATAAGGCTGGAAAGGGGTACTGATGGTAATGATCAGCCATGATCTAAAATGGTGGTGCTGGCCCAATGTGCCAAATGGCCTACTCCAGCTCCTATTGTCTATTGTCTATTGTCTATTGATTCATGTCCTTGGACAACCTTTTTCACCATCCACAACTCCACTCATTTCTGAATGTCTTATCTAAGCATCATCCCCGATTTGATTCATCCAAATAGGACACGAGTCTGAAGGATGCAAGGCATTTTTCATCTTTTAACTCCAGTCCTCAAGCAAGTTTACAGTAAGTGATGTGACTGAGCTTCTCTGCTCAGCATAAATTCTCTCTCACAAGGTCATCCATTGTGCATCTGCTCTGCTGCCTTACCGCCCAATTACAGGAGTTCCCCCGGTTACGTGTGAATGACTTACAGAAATCTGACTTCATGCAAATTCTCCTGTACATTCTTGACACAATTTTCCAGATAATACAAAATGTTTTGTGGTATTGGTTAATGACTGGATGCAGGATATATTTTCCTTCGTTTTAATGATGGGTCGGATCTGTATGACTTATCAATGAAGTGAAAAAACATTGTGCAGATCATTGTGATATGGTTAACAACAGGAAATAGACAGATTTTAGCTGCTCACCTATCACCCGTCCTCAGGAAAGACATGTTTATGTAATATGAGCACTGCCTGCATATGGGTTTTAAGGTGTTGTGACAAGTAACATAGATGTTGTCAGAAAAATAAAACTGAATGGACAAGGTTGAAGTTGTAGTGGTAGTTGGTTCTTCTTTTCAGGTTTGAACCCTGCATAGATTGGTGTTCACAGGAACGAGTAATAGGTGCGTTGTTTTGAAATAAAGTGGCAGGGACGTCTCAAATGAAATTTTGTGCTCATTATTGTGCACCACATTTGGGTACCAAGGTCAGGGCTCTTGATAGGGTTGAGAAGAACTTGGCGAAGGGTTCTAGTCTTGATAAGATGGGATTGTTCTGCTTGAAGCAGGTAAGGTGGAGAGGTTATTCAGTAGTATTGCTCGGAATCGTGGAGGGTTTCGGTTGTTGAAGTACACAAAAGTGCTGGAGAAACTCAGCAGGTCATGCACCATCCACACGAAGGAAACGGAAATCTATGTTTTGGGCCCGAAACATTGGTTCCCCTTTACTTCCTATGGATGCTGCAGGACCTGCTGAGTTTCTCCAGCGCTTTTCTGCATTGCACAGAACCCCAACATCCACAGATTTTCTTGTTTACTTTCAAGTGGTGAAACTCTTCCCATTGTGAGTTAGACTTTAGCCAGAGTTCTCAGATATAAAATGAATGAACCAGAGGCTGAGTTTGAGGTTGTTACAAGTTGGAAGGTATCAACTGAATGCGTAGTAGAAGCAGGTTTGGTGCTGTTTTTCGTAAAAACAAAAAGAGTTGGAATAGATTCTCGAGGGGTAAATATTTGCAGTGCTCGGGTGAAAGAATAAATAGAGGCAGAGATAAGGTATTTTCCCCGGTAGAAAGGTGTGGAAGCAGGTGGGAAATTTGAAAAGGATCAAAGAGGCAAGCTTTTTACACAGAGGGAGGGAGGTATATACAATGAGCTACCACAAGTAGTGATTAGGGACAGGTATAATTGCAACATCGAAGAGCCATTTGGAAAGGTGATGGATTGAGAAGGTTTAGCACATTATGGGCCAAACATAGGCAAATGGTATTCACTCAGAGAAGCAACTGAGACAGAAAGTTGGACTAAATGGCCAGTTACCATGTTGCATTTCTCAATGACTTTAATCAGAATGATTTAAGGAAGCACTAGCCAAAGGATGGACAGGATGAATAAGTCCATCCATCAGGAGTGGTTGTGAAGAGGAGAACGAATTCATGTTAAGGGTAAGGAAGTTGAAATGGTGCTCGAGATCAGTTGGACTGAATTCTATGCTTCAAATTCTGTGCAATTTTGTTTTGTATTACCTTTCTCATTGGCTTAATTGGCTCTCAGCAAGCCCTTCCACAGCATGTGATAATGTGTGGAATTAATCTGAATCCTGGTGCTAAATTTAGTGAAAGAAAATTTAACGACCAATAAAAATTCTTTACAATAAGCCTACCATAATACCAGAGATGTGAAAGAGCTAATAAATGCAAAGCTAGAGAGGAAAGCATAAATTCAGAACAGAGCTTTGTAGGGACCTCAGGTTCACGGTTCGAGAATGAAGGTGCAGCATCTGTGGAAAGTTTCAGAAGGAGATTTAATGGCCCATAAACATGCTATTTTTGGATCCTTTGATGTGGAAAACTTGATGAACCTCTTGGCTGTTAACTGCTGGGGATTGAATACAAAATGTGCATTTGTATTCACTACGTTAGGCACCGGTTTGATATAACAGAGGACAGTGATGCCAGCTGCATATTGGTTTGTGATTATTACAGGCAGAGAAGTTTAATATTTTAATATCTGCAACAAGACAGACTCGGATGTTCACAGATACATTTGGCAATATACTGTCTGAAGGTAATTCACTAACAATTTGATGAATGTTCCAAATGTTGTCCAAGAAGCCCAGCTCCATCCAGGATAAAGTATTCCTATTGTTGACCCATCTACCCACCTCTGTTCCACAAGTCAACTACAGTGTAATCAATCCATAAAACAGTTTGCAGTGATTTTCTCCATAAACAATGTGAAGTAAAATCCTAAAGAGCAAAAGGGACAAAAGTGGCCCCTTGAAGATCAGAGTTTTAAGCTTTGTATTTAGTGCCAAAAGAGATGGGAGAGGTCTGAAGTGATTTTTTTTCATCAGTTTTCACTCAGGAAAAGGGCACAAATTCATCGGAAGTAAGGAAAACAAGCAGTGAGGTCATGGAACCGATATAGATTTAAGAGGAGGTTGAAAGGGAAGGACAGAATAGATGTAGAAAGGTTGTTTCCCATGGTTGGAGAGTTTAGGACAAAAGGGCACAACTTAAGGATTGAAGGGTGTCCACTTAGAACAGAAATGCGCAGGAATTTCTCCAGCCAGAGAGTGGTAAGTCTGTGGAATCTGAAGCCACATTTGTTATGGAGACCAGGTAATATGGTGTATTTAAAATGGAGATTGACAGGTTCTTCATTAGCCAGAGTATCAAAGGTTATGGGGAGAAAGCTAGAGTGCTGAGTGGGAAATGAAATAATTAAATGGTAGGGCAGGATCAATTGGCTGAATAACCTATTTCTGCTCTTATGTGTGATGGTCTGATGATCTCCTGACTTCTTCCAGTGGATTGATTACTGACTAATGTTGCCAAATGTTACCCTGCAACTTCTACGCCAAACCCCACAACACCACCCCCACCTTATTTCTTTATTATTTCCCTTCCAAACCATGCACACAATCAACCTCATCCCGTTATTATTTCTCCTCCAAACCTCAAACACATCCACCTCATCCATTTATTACTTCCTCTCAAAAGCCAAACCCCTCCACCTCATAACTATATTATTTCCCTTCCAAGCCACACAACCCACCACCTCATCCCTTCTTTACTTTCTCTCCAAATACCACACCCCACTACCTCATCCCTTTATCATTTCCCCTCCAAACCTCACACCCCTCCACCTCATTCCCTCGACTTCCCCTGCTAAACACATACCCCTTCACCTCATCCCTTTATTACTTCCCCTCAAAACCCAGCAACCCTACACATCATCTCTTTATTACTTCGCCTCCAAATCCCACAAAACTCCACCTCATCCCTTTACTTTTCCCCTCAAAATACAAAACCTTCCACTCATACCTTTATTACTTCCCCCACAAACCTCAAGCACATCCACATCAATCCTTTATTGCTTCCCCTCCAATACCCACAAATCTCACACACTTCCACCTCGTACATTTATTACTTCCCCACAAAACACAAACCCCTCCACCTCATACCTTTATGACTTCCCCTCCAAACCTCACACCCCTCCAAATGCCTTTATTATTTCCCCTCAAAACCCAACAACCATACACCTCATCCCTTCATTACTTCCCCTCAAAAACCCACACCCCACAACTTCATCCCTTTATTACTTCCCATCCAAACCTCACACCCCTCCACCTCAACCCATATTTACTTCCCCTCCAAACCTCAGGCACATCCATCTCATTCCTTAATTATTTCCCCTCCAAATCCCATACCCCTCCACTTCATACCTTTATTACTTCCCCTTCCAACACAACACCTCTCCACCTCATCCCTTTATTACTTCCGCTCCAAACCACTCAACACTCTACCTCATCCCTTTATTACTACCCCTCCAAGTTGTAAACACCTCCACCTCATCCCTTTATTGCTTCCCCTCCAAATCACACACCCCTCCACCTCATCGCTATATTATTTCCTATCCAAACCCCACACCCCTCCAACATATCCATTTATAATTTCCCATCCAAACCCCACACTCCTCCACCTCATCCCTTTATTACTTCCCCTCCAAATCCCACATCCCTCCACCTCATCCCTTTAATATTTCTCCTCAAAACCACACACCCATCCACCTCATCCATTTATTATTTCCCCTCCAAACCCCACACCCCTCCACCACATCCCTTTATTATTTCCCCTTCAAACCCCACACCCCTCCACCTCATCCCTTCATTACTTCCCCTTAAAAACCCACACCGCTCCACGTTATCTCTTTATTACTTCCCCTCAAAACCCAGCAACACTACACATCATCCCTTCATTACATCCCCTCCAAACCCCACAATCCTCCACCTCATCCCTTTATTACTTCCCCTCCAAACCCAACACCTCTCCACCTCATCCCTTTATTACTACCCCTCCAAATTGTAAACACCTCCACCTCATCCCTTTATTGCTTCCCCTCCAAATCACACACCCCTTCACCTCATCCCTATATTACTTCCCCTCCAAACCCCACAATCCTCCACCTCATCCCTTTATTACTTCTCCTCCAAACACCACATCCCTCCACCTCAACCCATATTTACATGCCCTCCAAATCTCAGGCACCTCCACCTCATCCCTTTATTACTTCCCCTCCAAATCCCAGACCCCTCCACTTCATACATTTAATACTTCCCCTCCAAACCCAACACCTCTCCACCTCATCCCTTTATTGCTTCCCCTCCAAATCACACACCCCTCCACCTCATCTCTATATAATTTCCTCTCCAACCCCACACCCCTCCACCTCATCCCTTTATTATTTCCCCTCCAAACCCCACACCCCTCCACCACATCCCTTTATTATTTCCCATTCAAACCACACACGCCTCCACCACATCCCTTTATTGCTTCCCCTCAAAACCCAGCAACCCTACACCTTATCCCTTCATTACTTACCCTCCAAACCTGACACAACACCACCTCATCCCTTTATAAATTCCCTTCAAAACCCATCCCCTTCCACCTCATCCCTTCATTACTTCCCCTCAAACTCCACAACCCTCCATCTCATCCCTTTATTACTTCTCCTCCAAATCACACACACACCTCATCCCTTTATTATTTTCCCTCCATACCCACACTCCTCCACCTCATACCTTTAGTAGTTCCCCTTTAAACTTTATGCACCTCCACCTCAATCCTTTATTACTTACCCTCCAAACCCAACACCCCTCCAACTCATACCTTTATGACTTCCCCTACAAACCTCACACCCCTGCCCCTCATCCCTTATTACTTCCCCTCAAAACCCAGCAAACCTACACCTCATCCCTTCATTACTTCCCTTCAAAAACCCACATCCTTTAACCATATCCTTTTACTTCCCCTCCAAACCCCACACCCCTCGACCTCAAACCATTATTACTTCCCCTCCAAACCTCTTGCATCTCCTTCTCATCCCTTTATTACTTCCCCTCCAAATCCCACACCACTTCACCTCATCCCTTTATTACTTCTCCTCCAAATCCCACATACCTCCACCTCATCCCTTTAATATATCCCCTCAGACTCAGTAGAATTTCTGGTGTATTTTTGTTGAATGACAACATTGTCTGACTGGCTTAATGCAACCTAGATTGTATACCTAAAATGGATGAGAGGGGGGGGTGGGGGGGTGGTTTGGGAGGAGGGAGAGGGGGGGGAGGAGAAAAAGTCACTGTATATGTGTGAAAAAGAAAAAGTGTATATCATGGCTAATGTGATTTATGGTGTGAAAAATAAAAAATAAAAACAAAAAAAAAACCACACACCCTTCACCTCATCCCTTTATTATTTCCCCTCCAATCCCCACACCCCTCCACCTCATCCCTTTATAATTTTCCCTCCAAACCCCACACCCCTCCACCTTATCCTTTTATTGCTTCCCCTCAAAACCCAGCAACCCTACACCTCATCCCTTTATTACTTCCCCTCCAAACCCCACAACCCTTCACCTCATCCCTTTATTACTTTCCCACCAAACCCTTAAACCCTCCACCTCATCGCTTTAATATTTCCACTCCAAACAGCTCACCCCTCTACCTCATCCCTTTATTATTTTCCCTCCATACCCACACTCCTCCATCTCATACCTTTATTACTTTGCCTCCAAATCCCACACCCCTACACCTCACCCCTTCATTACTTCCCCTCCAAACCCCACTCACTTCCACCTCATCCCTTTATTATTTCCACTCCAAACCCCGCACCCCCTACCTCATCCCTTTATCAGTTTCCCTCCACACCCCACACTACTCCACCTCATACATTACTTGCACTCCAAACCCTGCACCTCCCTACCTCACCCCTTCATTATTTGCCCTCCAATCCCACACCCCTCGACCTCATCCCTTTAATATTTTCCCTCAAAATCCCACACCCCTCCTCCTCATCCCTTTATTACTTCTCCTCCAAACCCCACACCCCTCCACCTCATCCCTTCATTTCTTCCCCTTCAAACCCCACACCCTTCCTCTTCATCCCTTTATTACTTCCCCACTAAACCTCACACCCCTTCACCTCATTCCTTCATTACTTCCCCTCCAAACCCAGCACCCCTACACCTCATTCTGTCATTACTTCCCCTGCAAACCCTACAACCCTCCACCTCATCCCTTCATTATGTCCCCTTCAAACCTCACATCCCTCCACCTTATACCTTTATTAATTCTCTTCCAAACCCCACACCCCTCTAACTCATACCTTTATTACTTCCCCTCCTAACCTCACACCCCTCCACCTCATCCCTTTATTATTTCCCCTCCAAATCACACACCCCTCCACCTCATCATTTTATTACTTGCACATCCCTTCAACCCCTTTGTTTTATTTAACCATGTATAGCTTGTTAGGTGCAAAACCATGAGTTTAGAAGAGATAGGATTAGAATTAGGAAATCAAACCCATCAAGGCTGCTCTGCTATTCGATCGTGGTAGTTTTACTCTTCCTTTCAATCCCATTTTCCTTCCTTCTCCCCCTAAACTTTGATTCCCTTAGAAATCAAGAACCTATCAAACTCTTGTTTAAATTATTGGTTCTCCACCTTTCTCTTTCCACTCACATACCACTTTAAGTATTCCCTATGTCATTGGTGCTCTGTGATTAGTGAGGGATTGCCTAAGGGGGTATGAGGGTGGGAAGAAAAAATTGTTCAAACCACTGTTTTAATCGTACCTAATTGACTCGTTATGTGCACAGTTTCATAACTCCAAAGAAATGGGCCAGTAACAATTGGATCTAGAGCAGTAATTCTCAACTTCCCTTCCCACTCACATACCCCCTTAAGTAATCCCTTACTAATCGTAGAGCACTGAATGCATAGGGCATACTTAAATTGGCATGTGAGTGGAAAGTAAAAGATTGAGAACCACTGGTGTAAATTTATGGCCTCCACAGCTGTTTGTGGGAACAAATACCAGAGATTCACAAGCCTTTCACTGAAGAAATTTCTCCTCATCTGTTCCTCATCAAAGGAAAATTCATCTAGTTTGATGATTAATCTTTGTCACAAGAATATTTTTACAGGAAAAGTTTGAACATCAGTATTTAGAAAGGTTGATGGATGCATTTAATTCTAGAATTATTTTCTGAAGTTTAAGACTTTCCATAAGATATGGGAACAGAATTGCATCATTCTGTTCTGCATTCAAATCATGGCTGATGTATTTTTTCCTCTCCACCCTATTCTCCCTATAACCTTACTAATCAACAACCTTTCTGGTATTACTAGGGACAAATCTAAGTCCATCAGTTCAATAACAATTCAATGAAAGAAATGGATAGATTAAATTCCAATGAGCATATGTCATAATGTCATTCAATTTTTTTCCTTGGCTTAGTGTGAAGGCCATTCTCTTTGTGTGTCAGAATGAATAGCTTCACATTTCTTTCAGTTCGCAGCCGATTTGAAAAGCTCATTTAAAATCCTTTGGGAAACTCAAGGCATGCTAGAATATGACACTTGGTCAATTATTTTGTATGAAGACCATGAAACTTCCCTTTCAGTGTGGCTACCTAAAATTGATTTATTTTTTTTTTGTGTTTGAGGTCTCACTACAAAATAAAAACTGAAGCAAACAATAAATTGCAATAACCTTTTATTGCCAGCTGCTTCCATAATTGAATGATTTTGAGGATCAATTTCACAGTTTCTTTAACCCCTGACGATTAGCTATAATGGTCATTATTCTTCTGGTTCACATCATGGTTGAGCATTTGAGGGAATTCATGATTGACAAATACAGACATTGTATGAATACTGTAGTTCTTGCAGCAGTTCCCTATTGACCCTTTATCTGTTCTCAGAAATATTTTCACATCATCTTTACTGTGTGGCAAAGGATATCACTGGATGAGCTACTGCGTCACAATGCCAGTGACCCAGCTTCCGTCATGACTTTGGGTGTCGTCTGTATGGAGTTTGCTTGTTCTTCATGTGGGTCCTCCAGTTGCTCTGGTTTCATCGCACATTTCAAAGATGTGGGGATTGGTTGGTAAATTGGCCGCAGTAAATTTGTTCCCAGTATGTAGGTGAATGGTAGAATCTGGGAAGCCCCTATTCGACACATGGAATGGGGGCTATGGGTCACGTGTGTGTAGAAAAAAAAAGTTTAATTTGGCATCATGGGCAGAAGGAAGAAAGTCTGCTGATACTGAGTTCGAGTGCAATGCTGGAGAAACTCAGCAGATTATGTAGCATTCACAGGAATTAAATGATAACCAACATTTTGGACCTGGGCCCTTCATAAGGTCTGAAGCAGGCAGATGACTACATAAAAAGGTGGGAGTGAACTGAGGAAGCAACAAGGGGCGGTGCACAGGTCACACATAGGTGGGAGTGTTGCAGAGCTGAGAAGTGATAGTGGAGAGGTTTGAGGGTATCTTTCTGATAGGAGAAGGAAGGGAAAGGAGTGGGGAGTTGGAGAAAAGGTTTTAGAGGGACAGGGAAAAGGAGAGATTCAGGGGAGGGGATTAGTGGAAAATGGAGAAGTCATTATCAATGTTATCTGGACACTGTAGGGAAAGCTAATGCATTTGATTTATTCTCAATCCATTCAATTCTGAGCTGCAATATGAACATCTTTCTTTGTTCTTTTATCTTCAGTCCAGTTAAAATGGGGACAAGAAAGAGGTAGAATAATCAATCTTAATACTATTATAGAGTCCACAAGCAATGAAACACCTCATGAGTTGGACTAAGATTGCTGTTGATAATCTGCAGTCATTGAGTTAAATGTCCCTAAGCAGTTATCAAACAAGCTTATAGACAAAACCAAATTAATCACATTCACACACGATGTTTTTATCTGGGGTTGGGGAGGTAAATTGTTTTAAGTTTCACATTTGCTGATGTAACTCTCAAAATGACCAGTTTGTTTTATCAAGATCAGGGCAACAATCAAGAGTACGTTTAAAAAAAAATGCTCTTGGTTCTCTTTGCACCAGGAAATTTTACTGAATGTGATGTAGAATAATTATGGCCCAGGCTGAATAATTCAGCTGATGCAAAATAGATTTTTAAAAATATTTTTGTTTGGAACTTGATGACTGAAATCAATTGAAAGGGAACACGAATCTGACCGTGCAAAGATTTATTTGAATGTAAATTGCACAACAAAATAGCAGTGGAATCAAAATCGCGAAGTGAAAATCCATTAAATGTTGCCAGATAATTTGTGTGGCTTGGCCATTAACTTCACTGTGATAACATCCTTTTAATTTCTTTTTAATGATTCATATTTAACAACTCTCAATCAACTTCTCAGTCCGATAGGTAAGCAATGAAATGTGCACACACCCTTGCCTTAATCTACCAGTTCCTACAGGAGAATTTATAGACAACAAACTTAATTACAGTAATTCTGTCATTCATTCATTATTCATTCATTCTTTCACTCATTATTTATTTTACTAACCTGATGTAATATTAAATTCATTCATATTAAAATATCCTTGATGTGTTTCAGTTTGTAGTAAAACTCCAACTGTCTGCTGTCTGAGTGTTCAGAAATCCTGATGCTTCGGGATTTGGTTCACACATACCCATGTCCTCTTTCTTGCATTCCATTTCCAAGCCAGGGAAAATGTATTGTTGTTCAAAAAAATGAATTTAAAGCACGTTGGGATGCTAATATAAATCACATCCATTCAATGGGAAAATTGGCTAAATAAAAACTGACGAAGAGCTGGACATTTTCAATGATCAGAAATGCTTGATATTTCTCAGTCTTTAAATCTCCTTGGTTAAGGAATCACTGTTGGAGCATGAGTGACCTGGGTTCTAATCCAGCGCTGTCTGTAAAGAATTTGTACATTCTCCCAGAGTCTGTGTAGATTTCCTCCCACCTTTCAAACGTAAGGAGCTTGTAGGCCAATTGGGCGTAGTTGGGCGGCATGGGGTCAAGGGCAAGAGGCCCTATTATTATGCTGTATGTCTAAATTGAACATTTTTTAAATACAAATTTGTTTACTAAGACCCTGATTGCTCCCTTTGGTGTTATTCACAATGCACCGGGCCAGCCAATTAATGGGGACAATTTTTTGAAATGATGAGAATGCAGAAAGAAATTAAAGCAAGGAATGTCCCAGATGGAAGAGCTCCAGCAACATGGGTTCAATCTGACTTCCAGAGCTGTCTGCATGAAGTTGGCATGTTTCACCGTGACCATGTTGGTTTTCACATCAGACTCTGGTTTCCTCACACATCCCAAAGGCATGCAAGTTAGTAGGTTGATTAACTGTAAATTGTCCCTAATGTGATGGTGAGTGGTAGAATCTGGGGTTGTGGATGAGAATATGGGGAGAATTGAATGGGATTAATTCAAGATTAGTACAACCAGGTGCTTGAGAGTTGGCATGGACTCAGAGGACCTAAATGCCTGTGCTATGTACTTATAATTCAAAGAGAGTCAAAAGAAAGACTTTAGCCTTTTTTTCCATTGGCATCCCAGTTCATTGGTCTTGGAGTGTCCCAGGATAGGAAGCTGTTTGTGTTGTTTCCACTGGGCCACCTTTAACCGGGACACTGACTGCTTTTCCATTGAACACAACTCATCTCCAGTGATCGGAGAGTCTACCTTTGAACAGAATGGAATGGAATGAATGGATGTTGTCCTTTTTCCATTGGTTTAATCAGCATATGCTGGTCATATCAGCTGATGCTGGGGGTAGAGGCCGTCAATCCCAGTGCGATTTGATGCTGGCATCCTGATTGTTTTCCACTGGACCTTAACCAGTTAATTCCCATCAATTCCTGGGACAAGGTGCCAGTGGAAAAGGGACTTTTATTCTGCATAATGATTGGACCAGATATATCAGAGCCAGCCTACCCCTTCGTCCATGCCTTTTCCTACTTCTTCACACAGGGAATCCCAGAGTCTAGAGCTCTGATGTCACCACACAAATACTCTCGAGCCTCTTTCACACTTGTATCCCAGTAAATCGGCTATTCAGTGTCCCGGGATAGGAATACGGGGTTTGGCCTTTCATACTAGACCACTCCTAACTGGGACACACTTGCAAGGGTTTTTCCTCTGCATTTGGTCTGTTCTACCTTTAATAGGAAGTGCCTGCAATGTTGCTGTCCTTTTCACACTTGCTTGATCTCAATGCTGGCGTCTGCACACGGCGAGGATGGTACTAGATTTCGAAGCCATCAATCTCCCCGCCGCGAGATGACATCATCTGATACTGGCGTTGAGCAAATTTTGTTTTCCCACTTGCCACTTTAAAGGCCGATTGGCATTCGATTCCTGGGATCACTGGCAAGTGTGAAAGGGGCTTCGGTCTTTGCCAAACAGTTAACCCCTAGCCCTATGCTTTGCAATCTGTAAACACTGATTTTTTTTTCCATTCTTCTGCACATATCCCTAGCATTCAGAATGTTCACTCTTGACAAATTGTCATGAATCATTTTTAAAATTTAACACAAAATGTTGAAATTAACCAAGAACATCTTCCTGCAGAGCAATTGTACTCTTCTCATCATCTTGATGTTGCTGTTGTTGACATCTCCTCTCTCTGTGTTAGTGCCCAGAGATTCACTGGTCCCACAAGGATCAAAGCTTCCACCAAGGCTTCAAGGTTCCTTTTATTATCACGTGTCAAAATGTAATGTAGATGATAGGCCAACATTAGTCTGTTGGTTTGCGGAGGAGCTAGTGGAGTTGTTCAAGTGAACCGGTACGGACTTGAAGGACCGACATGGCCTGTTTCTGTGCTGTAAATGGTTATATGGTTAACACACAACCCATGAGGAGCAAAAGGAAGGAGTGAATGAAAAATCTGACTTTGTATAAATAAGATGACCTTTTCCTTTTTCCTCCTCATCTGCACACTGTTAAAGTTTCTCATGAAACTGAATGATTCACGGATCTTCCACTGAGAAAATCATCCCTTCGATCATGCCAAGGGCCTGGGAGTTGATATTCCCAGCACAAACGTTAGGGAATCCAAGCAAGATTAGACTCTGTTAGTGAACCTAAGGAGTTCAGTCCAGGCTTCTCTGTTTGAGAGCTCAGGAACAGAAGTCTGTAGCTTCCCATGGTTTAAATAGTTTATGATAACTATTTAAGCAGTTGATAGGCATCAAATCTACGCATAAAGTTCAGAAGATGTGATCTTTGAGACTAAATTGAATGTTACAGTAAAGGCATGTACCACAAGGAGGAGCTAAATATTCACACACAACCTCTGGAGTATAATGTAGCAAAGTTAATTTGCAATAAAACTTGAATGTTATGACATTTTTGGGCTTCAGTGTTTGCAAACATATTATGATGTATGCATAATATCTACATTCTGTCAAGTAGAACACTGTACAGATGCAACTTGGAACAATGTGATCACAGCTTCAAGAGGCAACTTCTGTCATCTATAAAAGCTTGGACATGCTGTCGTGTTTCTGTGTGGTCTATCAGCTCATTTTGCAGGAGTGTCATGTTCTGAGCCAGCTTCTTAACAACTGAACAGTGATGTTGTCTGCAGCTGGAGCTTAGAAAACCAGCTGTACAAAGTTCAACCTTGTAAATTTATCTACCAGTAGGTCTTTTGATTATTCACACAGTATGAGCCATAATTCATTACCACATTGCGTGGTGAATGCAACCAGAGTTTCAGCTGTGTAGCTTAAATTATTCCTCAATGCCACTAGAACAATATTTTATCAACCACAGAGAAGGACCATTCAGGTCATCAGAAGAGAAATCCTATTTGTCCCAGTGCTCCTCTCCTGACTGCCCTACAACTTATTATCCTCCACACTTACCGATCAATTCTGGGTTTTTTGGTGTTGCCCAACACTAAGGATTATTTAAACTGCTAGCACATATTTGGGACGTAAAAGGAAACACAGGCAGTCACAAGGAGAACAGATAGACTCCACAGAGACAGCACAGAAATTAGGGTTGAACCGTGGCACTGCATTCTCACTTGGATTTCTTCCCTGCTGATCTTGGTGCAGTCATTGCCAAACATGGTGAAAGACTTCACCAGGTCATTACGACCATGGATAAATGGAATAGGACAATTGGAATCCATCAGTGCTAGCAATAAACACACACTTAAATGCTGGAGAAACTCAGTTGGTCTTTCAGTGTCCACAGGAGACAAAACACCTTTTCATGCCAGGCTGCCACCTGGAGGCCGGCTATAAGCATGGAGGGAAAACTTAAACTTGCATTTCATAGAGCAGTCTTCAAAGGCTGTTCCTGTGTCACAATCATGTTGAATGGCACCTTGTAGCCTCCTCCGAAGCCGATGGAGATGGGGCAACTGGTGCCATAGCGCCACCCATCATAAATATGCGGCAGAACAATGGCCATCTTCCCTACCCATAATTCCCCACACAGCTGGAACCACTCTGTGTTTCCCAGAAAAGATCCAGCTGTGAGGGGGAATTATGGGTAGGGAAGACAGCCATTGATCTGCCATGTTTTGAGTCGCTGATGATCAGCCCCAAAGGCCGGTGGCCCAGTGAGGTGTCACAGCCAGCACTGGCCGTCCCCTGCCCTGATGGCCCCTGCTGGCCACCCCTTCCCTGACGGCCCTTGCTGGCCACCCCTTCCCTGACGGCTCCCACTGGTTGCCCCCTGCCCTGATGGCCCTCGCTGGCCACCCCTTCCCTGATGGCCCCTGCCCCAACGACTCCCACTGGCCACCCCTGCCCTCACTGCCTTGTGGACTCCCCTCCAAGTACTGACCAGTCCTGAGCCTACTTAGCTTCCAAGATCAGACAATCTCAGTCATATTCAAGCTATTAGGCTTTAATATTACCCATGAAAGATTAATAGTGGTTTCAGGGTAAATATTACTTTTAAGGATTGTGTCGTGTGACTAACTGCTTTCCCCATTGTTTGGAGTAGTATTTCTTAACCTGTGGCAATCAGGTTTGTTATGAATCGTCAACAGTGAAGACAAAATGGAAGTAATATGGTGGTAAATTTGGCAACAAAAGAAAATTGAAATGCTCAAACAATAGTCCCGCTAAAACAATCTGTAAACTTTAGTCTCTTATTAATGAAATTAAGTCAATTATTCCTGAATAATTCTATACATTTATTTTATGTTACATTTGTTATGCAAGCATGTGATTATTATGTGCTGGGTGAGAATGTATGTGAGGGGGGATTTGATGGAGGTGTTCAAAATTTTAAAAAGGGACAGAGAGAGTCAACGTGGATAGGCTTTTTCAGTTAAGAGTGGGAGATATTCAAACCAGAGGCCATGGTTTGAGATTGCAGGGGGAAAATTATAAGGGGAACATGAGGAGAAATTTCTTCACGCAAAGGGTGGCTGGGATGTGGAATAAGCTTCTGGCAGAGGTGGTTGAAGCAAGGACATTATTTACATTTAAGGAAAGACTGGATAATTACATGGAGGGGAGAGGATTGGAGGGGTATGGACCAGGTGCTGGTCAGTGGGACTAGGAGAGAGGGGATTTGTTCCAGCATGGACTAGTAGGGTCAAAATGTTCTTTGCTGTATATGGTTATATGATGTGTCTGTGCACGCCGTGGTATGGAGAAGCAATGTTTCATCTGGCAGTATATATACAGTCAGATGATAATAAACTTGTCCTTAAAAACACAAATTCATCAGGGGTATTTAAAAGGGCTCAAACTCATTTTCCAACCTACTCCTGTTCCCGCCGCTCACCCCCCCCCCCCCACCACCTCTCTTCAATGGATGTCTGTGGTTTTACTATAGGTGTTCCATAGTAAATAAATAGGTGATTTGTGGGTGTAAAAGGGTTGTGAACCACCAGTCTAGTTCAAAGTATATAGAAGGCTCCAGTGATCACCTGTGAAGAGCTTTGAATAAATAAAGTAGACCTTGCTTGTGTTGCTTGATTCTTGCGTCTGTCAGCCTGTTTATTTTTGATGGACCTGTTTAATGGGCAAGAATCCATGACCACTCGGACTTTACCCTGCTCATGATGATGGGATGGTGAAGAATTACAGCCATCAAACATGACAAAGCCATCAAGGTAGCTGAGATGTGATTGATACTGGTAATGTAAGTCTTAGAAGCTCGTGAATTCTGGTGGCAAGTTTAAGGTGCAAACTTGAGTATAAGGGGACATGAAAGTCATACCTGGAAAACTAAGGAAACTGTTAATGTTCGAAATGGTGAAAAATGACAGTGTCATTCCAGAACATTGGGATGAGTGTGGGAGCAGATGGGAACATGTTGTAAGGTACACAGTGTCAATGAAATTAAGTGCACAGAGAAAATATTGGTGACGCCTTGTACAAATATCAATCGGTAGTGCTGTTAGGAGAAGCACAGGCAGACACTTCAGCAAATTTGGCCAACTTGGTGAATTGTTTTGAGGCCAATCTAACAAAGTCAGAGAAAAGGTGGAAAACACTTTCAGTTTCAAATTATTTCAAGCCAGTGATGTTTAAGAATGAAGAGAGTTCCATGTTGAGAAACAATACCAGAATTTGGGATGAGGATAAGCGATTAAATAGTTGTCTGAGAATAAACTGTTGTTATTGTGTAACTTTGGAGTGTTCTTGAATCAGACAATGTGGGACATATTGAATGTTGACGAAGCAATGAGGACTCCCAGTACAAATTGCTCAACTACTCCCACCTAATTTTGCTACAGGCATGTAAGTCATCACAAAGATGGAAATGGGCTCTAAAACGTGAAGAAAAATCAGCTGATGTTAAAAAAAATATAAATGTTATATATGGATCAGTACAGACCCAATAGTTGGAGCCCTAACATCAAATCTAGTAAAATGATTGTGAGAGGAGTGAAACCTTGTTAACATTGCAATGCATTATTATTGAGTACAAGCCTATCATTACAGAGTAGCTTTAATTGTATAAACAAAGCCTCTTTACAGGCTCTCCAGAACCTAGCAAACCAAAATTGCAGCTTGGCCCCAATGGTAGGGAATCAATTACAGAACAAACTTTACAAGTGAGATTTGCATAACCTTGAGGATGTTAAGCAATGTGAAGAGTGCATGTTAAACAGCGAATGGTGATTAAACAAAACACAGCAATTTCAAAATTAAAAAAAAACAATCAAATGTTAGTGTATATAAGGTCACAGACTTGTCTCATTAGGGTAGAAGCATATGAGCTGTTTAGCCATAATTGAGAATATTTTGGTGTCATTCAGAGAATGCTCAGACATATGAATTTGCAGTCATTTATGATGGCTTAAAAAGTGAAGTTATTGATTATAGAGGTTGCAAAGCAACTTTGTGAGGAAGAAATTGGTTGGAAGGTTTAAGGATGAGTTGGAGAAACAAATTTGGCTGATGTACCACATACATGTTCAAAGAACATTCTGGAAGAAAAATGTGTGAATGTTTAAATGCAATATATCAATGGGCACCTAGCTGGTGCAAGTAACAAATCAAATGCTCAACTGATCTACTGTAAACTGAGATCTGCTGCCTGACCACTAAAAACCCATATTCCCCCCAAAAAATCCCAAAGTAAGCTGGTATGGGGAGCAATGCAACACGGCTGGAGTAACTCAGCTACCTACACACCTTCAGGAAGAAAAGTGTAGCCAACATTGCAGGCTTGAGCTCTTCATCAAGGGATGAGAAAAGAGCAAGTAGGTGCCTGAATAAAATAATGGGGGAGGAAGGAAGAGCAGTTCAGGTGAACAGAAAGAGGTCTTGGGAGGATAGAGGTGGGGGGGTGGTAGATAGAAGAAAAAAAAGCTGGGAATTGATCAGGGGAGGGGAGATGGAAGGGAGTAGGGAGCTGCAAGAAAGGAGTCAGCGGGATAGGAAAAGAGTTAAACCTCCTCCTCAGTGGAGATCAATGTTAATTTTGTCTGGTTGGAGAGTGCCCAGATGGAATATTAGGTGTTATTCCTCCAATTTGCAGGTGACCTCAGTTTGGCAGTGCTTGAGGCCATGGACAAATATGCCAGTGTGGGAATGGGGTGTGGAATTAAAATGGCTGGCCACAGGGAGGACTGCTTTATTGCAGTAGACAGCAAAGGTGCAATGAAACAAGGTAAAATAACATCTGAACAATTCCACGCATTCATGCTTCTCTTTTTTTTGTTAAGCACCTCCCTACATTTTACTCAAACCTTGATGAAGGACACAATCCAGAAATGTTGGTTATGTATCTTTATTGTTGCTATATGAAGTACCCTGTTTGACCTGCGGAGTTTCTACAGCATTTTAAAAAAAAATCATACTACTTAAAAGGGTTCGGCATTGTTTAGTGCAATCTGGAAATTATCCTAATTGGTACAAACTTGCAAACTTGAAAAAATGTTCAGAAGAATTTTTTTGCATCCTGCTGAGCTGAAAATGTGTCTTTATGAGAAGAAAGTAATTATTTATAGGTTTATGTGTAGCTGAAATCGGCCACAGCGCGATGGGGGTATCATCTGAGCCAGCAAATCCCCGAAAAGTATTTTTTTCCCCTGTTGGTGGTCCAACACTACATTAGATTACTATCCAAAGGTGTCATGGCAATAAGTCTACTTCATTAACTTTTTATTAACAATGAGGGCAGCACGGTTGTCGTGGCAATTAATGCAACGCCTTTACAGCGCGAGCGATCAGGATCGGAGTTTGAATCCTGCACTGACTGTAAGGAGTTTATTTGTCCTCCCTGTGTCTGCATGGGCTTTCCCCCAGGAGCTCTGGTTTCCTCCCACCGTTTGAAACTTACCAGGGGTTGTAGTTTAATTGGGTGTAAATTGGGCTGCACGAACTCATGGGGTGAAATGGCCTGTTACCACGCAGTATGTCTAGATTTAAAAATATCAAACTTGCAACAAAAGACAAACCTTGATGGTGGATAGCCAATAGCACATGATGCCCTTTGTGCAGACCAAATCTTTCAGCCGTGAAAACCTTTTCTGTCGATAACACCAACATTAAGTTCAGACTTGCTGTGATACTTAAAAATATGAGGTTAAGTTTGTGATTAGCATTGTCATAGGTGGTCAGTTTATTTGTCACAAAGTACCTAGGACAGGAGGAGGATTCTACTGTGAACACACTGATAGATGATCATTCATACAGCTGTGCTAAGAGCACAGAGTATAGGATTACAATGACAGGAAAGATCAATTGGCACCAAGCAAGGGTAGCATGACAGCACTGTTGTGGGGTTCATTCAGGAGTCTGATGACTGCAGGGACAAAATTGTCCTTAAGCCTGTTGGTACATGCTTTCACACACTTAAGCCTTCTCAACGGTTAAAAGGAGAAGAGATTGTGTCTGGAGTTAGGATGGGTCTTTCAGTATGTTGGCCTCCTTTACTAGGCAGCGGGAAATGTGGCTGGAGTCCATGAGGTGGAGAGATGTTTGTGTAATGTTCTGAGCTGTATTCATTACCTTCTGTTGTGACTACACAACACACACACACACACACACACACACACACACACACACACACACACACACACACACACACACACAAAAACAATGGATGAGGGAGGATGTGTTGGTAAAACCATTCAGTCACTGACCACATGAATTTATTGTCCATTCCCAAGATGACAGCACTGAGGATGCCAAGCTGAGAGATTCCTTTGTCCCACTGTTACCATGAGATTGAGTACAGGATCATCCAACCAAACTGAAGAAATTGAACTGCTAGAGATATAGAGCGGTAACAGGCCCTTCCAAGCCTATGATCCCACGCTGCCCAATTACACCATGTGACCAATTACCCCAACCACCCCAGATGTGCTTGGAACGTGGGAGGAAACTGGAGCAGCTGGAGGAATCCTACACTGAGACAGGGAAGAAAATATAAATTCCTTACAGCAGCGGATTTATGCCTGGATTGCTGGCACAGTCATTGTGCTGACTGCCTCGCTAACTGTGCTGGCCTGCCTCACTATCTGTGCTGACTGCCTCGCTATCTGTGCTGGCCTGCTGCTGAATGCTGGAATGATGAGCAAACAATGAGATGCTGGAGGAACTCAACAAAGTCAGGCTTAATCCAAAATATTGACCGACCATTCCTGTCCTTGAATGCTGCTTGACCCGTTGAGTTCCTCCAGGATCTCATTACTTCCATCCAATCAAAATATTGCCTGTTTGAGTCAAATATGCAAAGAAGCCATGAGAACCATGGAAAATGAAATATCCATATGCGTGTTGTAAATTACATTGATAAAAGCAGCTGGGGTTGTGCAAAAGTTCTTGATTCTGAGGCACACCGAATATGATGGCAAACAAAGTGGATGGACTGATTCACCTACCATTCTGAATGAAGATGCAACACAGTCATATTTTGGAACTCTGTTCTGTTTACCGTTCAGAGTTATGTCAAGTGGTTCTGAAGGAATTGCAAAGCAAGCTGATGGAATAACTGTGCAGTACACATGGAAGTGATGAAAGGCACCAGTAAGAGGACCTGTGGCCTGACGTAGTTCAGGATATCCAGCAACTCGCTAGTAGGTACATTGTATTTCAAGACAGAAGGGCACAACTTTTAAATGCACCATTCTAGATGTGGAAGTCATTCTGCAAGACCAATCTAGTGGATCCATATGATTGTGGGGGAAAAAAATATACGGACAGCCTTTATGTATTGTCTGTCACCCATTCGGCATAGTTAGAAATAAATTATGTGAATAGGCTGCAAGGGAGAAAATAAGAACTAGACTGATTTAAGTCAGCATAAAGTCATTGGGCAGAATGGTCTCCTAAGTAAACGAACCACAAAGCACGCTTTGCAGAAGGATTCAAATCACATAAAGGTTTCTATTTGAGTTTCATCCATTTAGGGAGAGCAAAGAAGGAGGCACCACTTCAGTTCTTGCATCTTCACTTCAAGTGGAGAAGTAGAGAGATCAGATCTCGAAGGAGATAAGAGGAAGGATTGCATTGAAGGATTAGCGCACCATTTCTTCTGAGCTGTAGAATTACACCACAGTCAACTGGAAATACTGATGCACAGAGGAGTCAAAACACTGTTATGTCTTATTCAGGTCAATTTATAATGAAAGGCAGAAGAAAGACGGTTAACAAACAGTAAGCCATGGACAGCACTGATTATAGCTGCACTATTGCCCGTGGGAAGAAGCTCTTTTTATCCTTGGCACCCACAATAAATCAGTAGTCTTCTGTGGAAACAACTGTTTGAAATGCTCCTGTGCCAGGAATATATCAGCAATACAATTCCTGGCCCAGAAGGATTGATCAATCAGTGCAGTGTTATTTAGTTGCCAGCAGATGTCTTTATAACACTTCGAGATTCCACTGACTGTTAAGAGTGATGGAGCATCTGACAATGTTTTAAGGCTTGAGATGAACTTGTGAACTGCAAGATCAAAGCACACATTACAAGCATCATTTCAGCTCTTCAAGCATACTGTATATATAAAAAAATGTTACCTTTAGAAGCAAAACATTATATTAATGAAAATTAATTGTTGCAAGCATCCTTGATCAAATCACAATTTGATCAAAAATAATATTGTATCATGAAATGGAAAAATGCAGTGATATCCAGATTTATGTTATTGCTTAGCACAGAGTATTATGGCTTATCTGTCCAGTAATATTTAAAAGTACTGTTGTATAAAATTTTAATTTAATTCTACACATTTAAATATGTATTAAAAACAGAAAATTTGGAACAAAACATGAGTGTTGTACATCTATTAAACAGTGTGAACAATAAATTTCCAACAGAATTCACCTTTCAATTGAATGTATTGTCTGTCACCCATTCGGCATAGTTAGAAATACATTATGTGAATAGGCTGCAAGGGAGAAAATAAGAACTGATTTGATTCAGCATAAAGTCATTGGGCAGAATGGTCTCCTAAGTAAACTGAATAAATTGGTCTCCTAAGTAAATTGAGTTAGTTCTGACTTATTAAGATGTAAATATTAGTTGATCTAGAATGAGTGGATAATAGGTTAAAACTGTTGTAGCGAAGTATTCTAAACTGAGCTACTGTAGATATCAGTGTACATGTACTCAGAAATATACGTGGTGGGGGGGTGGTGGATTATCGCTGTGGCATTTGTCAAGTTGATGTATATGCTGGGAAGTCAATGTACCTGTTGTGGAGTCTAGTGCAAGACTGATACCGCCAGGATTGTATATATTACTGCTTTTGTCACATGGACAGGAAGTGACATCATCAGCCCAGATTAAAAGCTGTATTGGATGCAGGTCAATTTCTTGCTTTTTCCATAGCACGTCAATCATTTTGGGAACCAGTTTGCTTGCTGGAAAGTGGGTTGCCACATGACTGCGCCCCCCCGATATGACAATCCCACTGCAGACCACCAAAATCTGTATATGTATTTTTTTGTTTGCGGAGCCTTCCTCCCCATTGAGGTGCCTGAACCATAACTGGTCCATCCAGATGGACAGGTTTGAGATGGTCAATTGCAAAAGCTTCCTCTTTACCTACGATATTTAAAATGTACATCGAGCCATTGCGTCTGAGTACCTTGAAGGGACTTTCATATGGATGCTGAAATGGTGCTCAGTGTGCTACTTTCTGTATGAAAACATTCTTGCAGTCCTGCAAATTTTGAGGTATATAGGACCTGGCCTGACCATGCTGAAATGTCTGTATGGCCATTAATGAACGGAGCTTCTAGAGGACCTTGCTTAGGACCACTGCAGGTGTCTCCTCCCATCCTTGAGTCATACAAATTCTTCTGCAACCATCAGGACATGCCATAGACCAGCTCTGCCGATAGGCACCCATCCTTAGGTGCTGTTCGTATGCCCAAGTGTACCTACGGCAATTTATAAACCCAGTTAGGTGCACCATAAGGGCTGATTTCAATTGCCTGTGGAATGTTTCTTCGAGTCCGTCAGATTGTAGGTGGTACACATTTGTGTGGTGCAACTTGGTCCCAAGCAAAGTGACCATTGCTGAACTTAGGCTTGACATGAATTGGGCAAGCCTGTCAGACATGATGTGTGCTAGCTGACCAAAACATGCTATCCAAGCAGAAATAAAGGCCCTGGTACAGGTGCTGGTCGTCATGTGGAACCAACTCTGGCCACCGCATGACCTGATCCTCTATAGAGAGAAGAAAATGGTAACCACATGACACTGGCAGAAGTCCTACAATGTCCACATTTATGTGGTCAAACCTCCAATATGTCAGCTCAAACAATTATAGTAGAGCTTTCATGTGTTGGTGGACTTTGGATGTCTGGTAACGAGTGCATGTCTGCACTCAGTTGCTGACCTGTTTTCCATGCCACATATCTGTTGGCTACCATCCAGACAGTTGTTCTGGGGCCTACTGGAATTTCTTCCAGCTGAAGATTCACATCTTCTGTTCCACAATGTGAAACTTATTCATCTGCCTTTTGGGCTTTAATAAGCGCAACATAGTCTACCCATTGAGCTAAGGTCTTCACAGATAGTATGGCTGGGCGAGACTGCATCTGCCACTATGTTGGCCTTTCCAGAGATGTGTTCAATGGCCACCGTTAACTCCGAATGTCACTTCTGATGAGCCGACCATGCATCTGATACCTTAGTGAATGCAAACATAAGTGGCTTGTGGTCCATAAAAGCTGTAAAATGCCTGCCTTCTAGAAAGTACCTGAAATATCTGATAGCTGGGTACAGTGCCAACAATTCTTGATCAAAAGCACTGTACTTGAGTTCTGATGGTCTTAAGTGCTTATTAAAGAAAGCCAATAGTTTCTAATGCCCATCAATATACTTTTCGAGCAGCCCTCCTACTGCCGTACTGGATGCATCTACTGTCAGGGCTGTTGGGATATTAGTTCTTGGATGGACCAGCAATGCAGCATTAGCCAGTGCTTCCTTGGCATTCCCAAAAAGTGCCGACGATTCTTTGTCCCAAGTGAGATCCCTTGCCTTGCCTGACACCAGGGCGATGGAAGCTGCTGCTAGTAAAATTTGGCAATAAAATTCACTATTCCAATGAATTCCTGGAGGTCTTTAACTGTGCTGAGCTAAGTAAATGCCAGGATCACCTCAACCTTTGCTGGTAGTTACTGTCGATTCTATGGCCCAGAAAATTGATGGTCACTAACCGGAAAAAACACTTGGCCAGGTTGTTGGTCAGCCAAAACCCATTCCAATGAGTGAAAAGCTTGTCCAGGTGGGACAGATGTTCGTACTGCAGCTAGTGACAATTATGTCATCTAGGTATATGAAGGTAAAGTCGAGATCATGTCTCACTCTGATGGAAAGTATGTGCAACATTCTTCAGCCCAAAAGGCAGCCTTCTGAATTAAAAAAGGCCAACGGGTATAATAATAGCTATTTTTGGAATGTCATTCATGTGTACCAAAATCTGATGATACCCCTGGACCAGATCCCCTTTGGAAAAGATGCGGGCTCCCTGCAGATTGGATGTAAAGTCCTGTAAATGTGGTACCAGGTAGTGATCTTGTGCAGTAACCTCATTGAACCTGTGGTAATAACCACAGGGTCTCCATCTGGCTGCGGCCTTGGGTACCATGTGGAGCAGGGAGCCCCAGGAGCTATCAGACCATTGTACAATACCCCTGTCCTCCAACATTTCAAACTCTTCTTTGGCCAGACACATTTTATCTGGAGGGAGCCTGCTAGCTTGGGCTCTTCGTGCTGTACCCCAGGTTTTGGCATCGCCGAAGTGAGGAATTCTGCCGACTACCTGGCAAATTCATTCTCCGAAAGAGTAATAGAGTCTAAGCGTGGGGCTGGCAGCTTGGCTCGTCCCTCTAGATCAACCAGCAGGCATGTGCTCTGAGAAAAATAAGCTCCCAGTCGTGGTTGTGCAACTGCAGCCAATGTGCATGTCCACGTGAATTAGTATCACCGAATTGAAGCGGGGTCCTACAGGTGCCCAAATGTCCAGATGGTTCTGCAGTTTTTAGCTTTCAATGATGACCCTGGTTTTCTGTTACGTGTGTCATGCCCCGAAAGGGGAAGCACGCTGATTTCAGCCCCTGTATCCACCAAGAAATGCCAGCTGGAATGTCTGTCTCAGACATATAAAAGGCTGTCTCGATGACCAGGCACTACAGCCATTAGCAATGGCTGGCCCTGGTGTTTTCCTGAAATACACAGGGAGATCAGCAGAGGTGAGCTCCTGGACCCCATCGTTGATGGTAGGAGCACTAATGGGGGCTTATCTTTGTCCCGTTATCTCCTGGCCAACTGGCGGTCTGACAATGGATATAATCCTCCCTGCTGCTGATCTAATGTTGGAGTCGCATGGTCCTGCTGCTGTGAGCAGGATCTGGTGACCTGTCCTACAGATGTCACCCTTTCTTGCTTAGCCCACCATAGAATGTCAACACAGGCCGGAACTCTTCATGGGTCACTGAAATCCTCATTGGCCAGCAGCATGTTGATAACTGCTCCAAGAAAGCCTACTCAAACATTGGGCTGGGTCTATGTCCTTTTCCACTAGTGCCAGCACATACCTCTCACCTGAGCCAAACATTAGTGATGTCATAACTGAGCGACATGTTGAAAAGATTTCTGTCCACACCATCCCCTGTGCTACTCTGTAATTACTGGATGATGATCAAGGTCTTTAGGAGTGCCTATGTGCAGGACCTACTCAATTGTGATTTGCATTAATTGATCCATTGTCAGAAAATTTTAACTTGACCTTGGCAGGTGCTCGGGAATTACTGGGCCTGAGATATTGTTGAGGAAAGATGAGGTATCAATCTTCTGTCAGTCATACCTCGGTGTGTACTCTTGCAGAGTTATTGAACCAGTAGTCAGAATTGTTGACCAAAAATCATGTCTTAATTTACATAGTAGCCAGAATTTAAATGCAGGTAACACTGGACTACGTTTGTTTTCAAAAGGTTTGCTTCCTGAAAAGAAAGTCGGGATTATAATAAGCAACTTCAAGCTGAACACAAAGATGATTTCAGATTTGCTGAGTCACGTAGAAAGTTGGAGAAATGTTAAATGAACTTTTATTGAATTTGACACGTTTAATCGCATAATGACACTGATGCGTCGATTGTTCAATTGACCTAAAAATGTTGTACTCAGCATCTGATACCTCTCTTGTCAGTGTCCAACAATAGTCGGCCAGCATCGATTGATTCCAGTTGCCCAATACTGATTTTCCACGGTCGCAATGTCCTGGTGAAACCTTTCCCCCACGTTCATCACTGACTGCACCAAGGTCAGCAGGGAAGAAGCCCACGTGGGAATGCAGAAAATAAATTTTCAATGTTGCACTTTAATGATTTCAAATGCTTGGAATATGACAAGAGATCACAAAATAGGTTATATATTGTAAGGTAAAACATCATGAGATGGGAATGTGTAAGGAGTTACCCTGTACAGGGCTGTAACAAGATGTGAATGCATCCTTGTACTTACAAGATAAGAGAGACATTGATGGATTGAGAGGCAGGAAGCTAGCAGGGAAAGGATAGCAACAGTTTTAGTCATTGGACAAGTAATGATATGATGATGTTCTAAGCACGTATCCAAGGGTATAAAAAATCACCATTTTGCTGATAACGGCAGAATGCATTCTCCGACTAACATGGTTAGTTGCAAGTGTTACAATCCGGTAATAAAGAACAAAGAACCCTGATTTCGACTCAGTCTGGTGTTTGTCTCACTCATTCATGAACAAAGCAGACCTAACAATATTAAAAAAAAGTATCCGATTAAAAACAAGTTAAGGTGATTTTCATGATCAGCAGCTCAAAATCCATAAAATGCAGTGAAAAGTGTTCAGGAAGCAAACTCTTCATTGTCCAGTGTCAATATACTTAGAACTAAAGGCAAAAATAAGATTCAATAGCAATAACCATAAACTTTCCTAATTGCCATTGAAAATCTGCCTTTGAGAAGGAAATCAGTTATCTGGTGTACATCACAGGCTACAGCAAATAATGAAGTTATAGGTCTATTGAATCTGTACAGCTGTCTGTAGAACCAGTGTAGCCAATTCTATGACATAGCCCTGCAAAATCTAACCTTTTAAATACAATATTTGAATATGTCTCTTTAAATACTCTGCCATGTCTTATTCAAAATTCCCTAATCAGATTCCCTCATATATTCCAAGCACAACAACCCCAGAATCTCAGTTTACCCCCATAGCTTTGGAATCACTGGAATGATTTCAGTTAATCAGTTCTCTATCCCTTTGAAATGTTTTTGTCTTTAGGAAAGTGTGGGGGAAAAATTGGACACAGCAGACCAATTATTGTGAAACTTTGACAAAAAGTTTCTAATGACTTTATTCCTCTTGACCACTATGTCCTCGTTTTCAAAGACCACAATTGTTTCTCCAAAACGTGTAAATACATCCCCAATCTCTCTATTCTTGTCCTTTTACAGCTGTGTCCTGTAAATTATATTGCTTCTGTTCCTTCTTCCAACCTAAGTGTAACACCACACTTTTATAATTCTAAATTACATCTGCCAACATTCACCTATTCTACCAGGGTCTGAATCATCAGATTATTATTGTCCTTCACACAGCTGAAGACACTCGGAATGTTTGTATCATCTCCATATTGCAATGTTATGCTCTTACACCCAAGTTCAATTCATTAGTATAAAGAAATTCTGGTACCATCTCATGGGGAGGTCCACTGCATTTTTACTTTTTAAAACAAGTGAACTTTTCACCATGACTGTTTTGAGTTACGCCTCCTAACCCCTTTCCCCATTGCCCTCATCCAAATCCCCTCAACATAATCATTTAAATTATCTTATTTTCCTTGAATTCCTAATACGAATGTTCTTGATTTAATTTTTGATTTAAAGTTTTCCCATGATGGATCCATAGCAATTTGATAGACCTAAAAAATATGTTCAGGGACGAGAATCAAGAATGAATGGGAGCAAGATTTGAATACATCAATTTCGGAATAACGCACTTGATCTGATTAATAATACTTCATTCTGTGCGCGACATTATTTAATACAAATTAAAGTTGTACATAAAATACATATGTCCAAGTTTGATTATCTTGTTTTTATCCTGATGTTGATCCACATGTGACAAATGTAAAAATGTTGGAAGTGTCCAGAACTACAAGAATATTGGGAACAATACATTAAAACTCTATCATAGATTCTTAAGATTAAATTAGAACTGTGTCTTTTTATTGCTTTGTTTGGTTATTCTCTGGAAGAAAGGATTTATGTGAATTCAACTCAAAAATGAAAAGTAGCTTTGAATTCATTGATGGGCAGATGAGCAATTTATAAAGTCTTGCTTGAGTTTGGAGAAAATTAGATATAATGTTAAAGAGATCAAGGTTGAATTTGACAGGATATGGAGCCCATTCATGAACCATTATCATAATTTGATTACGTAGGCAATGGTCCTTTGGTGGGGAGGGTTCTATCCCATATCTGAGAATCGATACTTGATTCTTTACAATTTATTTGCTGGTGACTATGTTTAGTGGGAGGGGTTAGAGTAGTATGGGGGTGGGGGTTCTATCCCATGTCTGAGAGTCGATACTTGATTCTTTACAATTTATTTGCTGGTGATTATGTTTAGTGGGAGGGGTTAGAGTAGTATGGGGTTGGGGGGGGAGTGGATCTTCCTTATTTTTCTTTTGTTGTTCTTGATTTTTTTCTTGAAGAGATTGGACTAATTAGATCATCACATTGTACATCTCGATATTAGAATATGAGGTGAAATTCTCAAGTATTTTCGAGAAGTACATCAGACAATGTATAATTTATACGTGACTTATTTGGTATTGCATTATATAAATGTGTATTTAATACATATCTGAAAAATATATACATGTAATATTTACCTCTATCAAATTAAATGTTTGAAAGAGAAAGAAGAGAAAAAAAGAAAAAAAATACTGAGGTTGGTGTGTTTGTGTGTCCTCCCTATCACATGGAGCATGAAGGCCTCTTTCACCTCTCAGACACAAGATTCTGTGTCAGGTCTCACTCCAGCAACTTCCTTGAGAAACCTGGGTGTGGTGATATGTAATTACACCACTAGGTCACCAGGGGTCATCCCGGTAACCTTGTATATAGACCTACAGTCTAGCCTTCCAAGTTCGTCTTGCAGAGAAACAAGACCTCTTAGTGTACATATTAGTTTATTAAAGCTGTCTTAAACCACACTACTGGTGTGGTTATTGTCAGTACACTGAGCTACTATTCCAGCTGACAGGAAGTAAGTGCGGCTTGATTGAAAATCCTATTTCTCACGTGACGTTGAACAGAAGAAGTCAGACCAGAGAAGTTTGTCCACCATCAGTGTTCTAGAAATAGAAAATGGCCAAACATATTTCTTGCATTACCACAGTGGCAATGCTTCGATTATCTCATTTTGATTCTAAATGCTCTCAGGCATAGAGAAGGCTATTGGGCAAATTTAAGTAGGTCTTTGTAATTTTATTGATGTCTTTGTGTGGGCAATTAAGTCTGTGTAACTGAATAAAGAAAAATAAAGCAAACTGCATAAAGGAGTTCTTGTGCGTTGGCGGAATATATTTCCAGAATGTCTGCTTGATGAGTATACCATTAGGGCAAGTAAAATAATCATGTCAATTAAGGTTTATAGAATAAATTGAATTCAATTAAATCAGAAGATTATTTGTCTGCATTGTAAGAACTTTAAAAAGTAACATCCCTGTTAAGCAGAACTCAAGCAATCAGCAGGCCTCAAGTTTACTGGCAACAAAAGAAAAGATGGTGGAACATAACTCAGTTAAAACAAATACGGAAGTTTAAAATTGGCGCGCCTCACTGTTGGTTTGCCAATCGTGCAACATGCAACCTCCAGCAGCTGGAAAATCCCAACCCCCCCGCAGATGCCAGATATCAGGGATGTTACTGCACATCCAAAAAGATCTGTGCGCCTCCTTTTAATTAGTGGAAATTATTGTAATGCAAATGAGACAACTATGGGAGAAGGAGCCATGGTACCTTTAATGACACCTTAAATCTAACTTCTCAAACCAAGATTAAAATAGTGACATGGTTCAGTCAAGTATTATATAGCAAGTGACATTTAATTAGATCCCAAGTATGGAGAACCCACCTTATAAATTAGCCTTGAGGTATTTAAAAATTATTTTGCTGACTTACCAAGGAGAGTGTTTCTGCTGACAATGCTCTTAGCTAAACTGGTCTCAGCTTGCAATATTTATAAAGAGGTGGTGATTCAATAAGGGTCATGATCCAGTGATTGTATAGATATGAGAAATGGGATTATGACATCATGGATCAATAGTTATAAATTAAACAAGTGACTTTCAGTTGGTAAACTGTGTGTGGTTCTTGATTATTCCATGACGCTCTCACTTTGGCTTTTATGCATATGGCCTTTGGAACCAGACAGAAATAGACAATAAAAGGTGTCCTGAATTGCCATACAGCAGCACGATAAGATGATATATGAAGCAGGATTTAGCTTCATCTTTTGGCTCAAATCGTGCTACATTATCTTTCCGGCCCTGGTTTTCATCTCCAGCGTTCTACGATGACTGCAATAGTGAAGGGTTATTTTGTTCATCTTCAGCTGGATTTCTTCCTTTTACCCTCAGAAATGGCTGCAGTGCCCAAGGAAGGAATTTGCTGGTAATTATTTAACACAACTTCAAAATTAAATCTGGAACCTTCCAGGTCAGTGTGATTAAAATGCAGTAAAGGCTGTAAACTTAGCAAATAAACTTCTCGTGGAGCAATTTCCATTGTGAGTTTGTTTTCTCCTACTATTATTACAAGAGACCTGGTTTGAGAATTCACATTTTGCTACTTGTGGTAAATATGTTATCAAGTTGAACTCCTCTCTCACAATATTTAATCAATGGAAGTCAACAGAACTAGAGTTTGTAAATGGATCACAACCAATTTTGGCAACGTAACATGCGCTCCACACTTGCAATGAATGACTTAGCCCTTGGTCATCCTTCCACCAAATGTATCTGGTGGTAACTCATCTGCATTGATGGCATCACAAAGAAGGTTCATTAGTGAGGTGTCTGAAGTGGTTTGTTAAGTCACTGAAGACTCTCATAAACTTCTACAGGTGTACCTGGAGAGCATTCTGGCTGGTTGCATCACTGCCTGGTATGGAGGTGCCAACTCACAGGATGAGAATAAACTCTAGAATGTTGATAAATCTACCTTTGGCATCACAGGCACCTGTCTTCATTCCATTGAGGACATCTACATGAGGCAGTATCTTTAAAAAAATAGTCTCTCTCCCTAGACCCTGCCGCCCTCTTTACTCTGCTACTATCAGGAAAAGGTACAGGAGCCTAAAGAGAACCAATTAGCAGCACAAGGACAGCTTCTTCCCCACTGCCATCAGATTCCTGAATAATTAATGAACCAAAAACACTGCCTTACTTTTTGTGCAGTATTTTTATTATTTTTTTATATAGTAATCCCATAAGATGATTATCATATGAATGTTTGCACCATGATGCTGCAAAACACTGAATTTCATGATTTGTTCCTGAAAATAAATCCTGATTCTGAACTGATTTAGCCATTTTTTAGACAATGTTTCTATTAAAATTATGTAATTATAAGACCATAAGACATAGGATAAGAGATTCATCCCATCAAGTCTTCCCTACTATTCAATCATGATCTGATCCATTTTCCCTCTACCCCACTGCCTGGCCTTTCCCAATAATCCAAGATGGCCTGGCTAATCAAGAACAAATCAATCTCTGCCTTAAAAAAAACACCCAAAGACTTGGCCTCCATATCTTCCTCTGGCAATAAATTTCACAGATTCTCCGTCAGCTGGTTAAATAAAACGTTATTGTTCTGTGGCCAACCTTTAATACAGAAACTATACCCTCTTGTCCTACATTCTCCCACAATGGAAAGCAACTTTTCTACATTTACTCTGTCCACGCCTTTCAATATTCAAAATGTTTCAATGAGATCCCCCACCCCCTCCCCCGCAACCCCCATTTTTCCTAAATTCCAATGAGTACAGACAAGAGATCTCTATGATAAAACTTTCATTCCCGGAATTGTACTTGTGAACCTCCTCTGAACCCTCTTCAATCTCAAAACACCCTTTCTTAAATGAAGAGTCCAAAACTGCTCACGATACTCCAGGTGAGGTCCTACCAGTGCTTTATAAAGCTTCAGCATCACATCCTTGAAACAAATGTCAGCATTGGATTTGTCTTTTTCACCACTGACTCCACATACAAGTTCACTTTCTGGGTTTCCTGCTCAAGGACTCCCAGGTCCCTTTCCATCTGGGAATTTTTAATGTTCTCCCCATTTAGAAAACAGCCTCTCTGCTAATAAAGCAGAGTGTCTGGCTATTCAACTTAGCTTATTGTGCTAGCTTTCTATTCCCTTCCAATTGAGTGTACTCTCTTCCATAATCTACCTAATTATATTTTGAAAGGGGCAGCAGCAAATGCCAAGAAAATCTGGTGGGAATTTTTTTAAAAAACCACGTACATTATTTAGCCCAACAAAGTTGTTATTTACTTTCAGAGGAAATGGTGCAAAGGTTAACAGAGCAAGAATAACATTTCCATCCTTTCTAAGTGAATATCTCCATTCATAGAGCCATCCCCCCTGCTCCCCCTGCATGCTCTTATTACCTCCTACCAGTGGGATTGTGCTTCTCCCAGTCCCTTCCACACCACTAACCCCCATCTCCACCATTTTGTTTGCATAGTTGCCTCCATTTTTTAATACCTTGATGGAGGACTCAAGCTGGAAATGTTGATTCTGTATCTTTATCTTTGCTCCATAAAGTACCCAGTCTGACCTGCTGAGTTTCTCCAGCGTTGCACTTTTACTTCAAGCATGATGTCTACAGACTTTTGTTTTACTTCTTTGAGGTATTGTTAATAACTAATTAGATTTAATGACTTGAACCATTCGAGCCAAATTGTGTCAGCAGTGGGGGAGTGGGCATCTGAGAAAGAAGTTGCTTGAGTACAAAAATCCTAACCCTGGTTAATATTGTTATGAGCCCAGAGGACCCCAAAACTCAGCAGCAGTAGATATTCACCATGACAAGTGGTTACTTAAACAAAAGTTGATTTTAATTATCTTTAAACATGAAAAAAGAATTATATTTTCTTCTTTGGCTTGGCTTCGCGGACGAAGATTTATGGAGGGGTAAATGTCCACGTCAGCTGCAGCCTCGTTTGTGGCTGACAAGTCCGATGCGAGACAGGCAGACACGGTTTCAGCTGTTGCAGGGGAAAATTTGTTGGTTGGGGTTGGGTGTTGGGTTTTTCCTCCTTTGTCTTTTGTCAGTGAGGTGGGCTTTTAACCTATCACTATAAAGTTACTTTACCTAACTTAACCCCCTTCTAATTCTAAGTGCACATGTGTGTAATGTGTGTGAAAGTTCTGATAAGTTCTTTAGTTCACAGTCCAATCTCACTTCTCATTCCTCCAGGTTCACTGGATTCAGGCAATTCTTATACTGTGCACAGAATTTAACATGTATAAAGTTCACCAGGCTTTGGTGCTCGAAAGGTAAATGGTTACCACTCAGGAATGTTCTTGTTGGTTTTCAGAGAGAGATGTGTTGTTCCAGGACATCCACAACTGAAGTACTTCCATCAGTCACCTCAGTGTCTTGCTGATGAAACTTGCACCCATCAGGGTTCTCCAGTTGATAACCTCTTTCTTTCAGGTCATCACAGAGTTCCTTTTTGTTTCACTTATTCCAAGTGAAACATTAAACAGCCAATCCTCTCCTCTTGCAGGAACCATAAGGGCTTCAACCAGGCTGTCTTCCAAAAGCTTGCCTGCTTGTCCTTTTTCAGTCCCAGCAATGTCTGCTGGGTGACATTGTCAGAGTCTTTCCTCTCACACTCACCCACTCTCCCACTGAGAGAAAGCCTGTTTGACTCTCTCTGCTTCCAAAACCACATGACACTCTTACAACAGCAAAACTCTCCTGCAGACAATAGGAGTTCCAGCCTGCTCTTTCATCTGTTGCCTTGATAAACAATAATCCACTAGTGATGTCTCTGGAGCACTCATCAAAGTTCTTGCAAAAAGGTGTGAGAAGCCACTATGTCTCCAGTATTTTAAATAAGATCGGTTTTAGTGTTTGCATGTGACCTACTCTAACAAACCTTTCCCAATTTATCTCCCAAAAACATTTCTATATACTCTGTCACAATATCCAGACCCTTATTCCCCTCTCATATGGACATTAGAAAAATTCCAAAGCTAGAAATCGAATATGGTGTTACCCCAACATCATGAGTGTATTCAAAACTCAATCAGTATTATTTAAATAATTTATCTGATGTTTGAGGAAACTTTCAATGTGCAAATTGACTTCTATATTTCCTAGTTATCAAAATGTTATTATTGTAAAGTGATTTTGGGCATATGGTTGTAATTTTTCCTTGTGTATTTCTGAATTAAGAAAATACGATTTGATATTTTGTTAATTTAACATCCATGTCAGTGAAATAGGTCAATCCAGAACAAATAATTGAAGCACTCAGCAACCATAAATCTCAATAACAATTCTTTGAGGCGGTGGAACAACTAATAATTCATTTCCCTGCAGCAAATAGTGGAAAAAAAAGTAGATTGATGTACTCAGCTATGGAATATTCAATGTCAGAACCAGGTGTTCAGAAGATGTTTGAGGAATCCACTTTCGATAAGAGTCATAAACATCCAGTGACCTGTGTTATGAAGCAATCATATTTCGCACATCAATATTTTCCAGATTCAGGGACCAGGCAGCAAAGCAAAGTTAATTTTAAGGTCAGGTCAACCATGATCTTATTGAATGTCAAAGTATGTGCCCAGAACTTCATCGACAACTTCTGTTTCTATTTCTTGTTCTTTTAAAATGTTACATCAGGAGGAAACATTTTCTACAATCTGGCAAAACGTCGTGAAGTTTGCTGGTGTCATAAGATTCCTTTATTGCAGCAATCTGACAATGTAGGCACAAAGGTAGGGGCGGAGTTGTCATAGGCCATACTTTCCTTATTCTCATATATCCTAATTGGAGAGTATCATCTTTGAAAGCATGAGCTGCAATATCCCAAATTTATATCTTTATAATCAAACAAATCAAACTCTGAGGCTGTTACTTTATGCAGTTTTAATTCATTGATAGAATGGATAAACCTTAAAAGTGAAGAGAATTCACAAGATATTAATGAATTTTATTTTGTTCATGATGACCTTGGCGAGTATTTTTTTTTAACTCATTGTTGAAATGTGTTTCACTCATTGGTGAAAGACTCCTTTGACCAACAGTAAAGAGTGACAGAGTTTGAGAGAATATTATGATTAAAAACTATCAAGATTGCACAGTAAAAACCAGTAGACATTGCCAATTCATTGCAGATCCATATTTGCTTTGAGAGATGGGGTGAGTTGTTCATGTGGACAAAATAAGTTTTATCGGTTCCTTTCTGCTGTGTCCTCCATGGTGAAAGATTACAAGACCATTGTTTCCATTTCCCCTAATTAAAAATATAATGCTGGAAGCATTCACTCAGTCAGACAGCAACTGTGAAAAGAGAAACAAGCTAACATTTTAGATATAACCATTTAACAGTTTACGGAGCAGAAACAGGCCATGTCGGCCCTTTGAGTCTGCACCATTTCACTGGAACAACTCCACTAGCTCAACCCTTCCGCTCTCCACCCATAACCCTCCAACCCCTTCACCTCCATGTACACATCCATCCTTCTCTTAAATGACAGATGAGACCCTGCCGCATCAATCTCATTCGGAAGATCATTCCATTCTGCCACCACTTGCTGAGTAAAAAAGCAACCTCTAATATTTCTCCTAAAGTTTTGCCCCCTTACCCTTAATTCGTGCCCTCTTGTTCCAATCTCACCTGCCCTCACGGGGAAGAGTCTGTTTATGTCTAGTCTATCTATTCCTTTCATAATTTTAAATATCTCTATCAAGTCCCCTCTCAGTCATTTATGTTCCAATGAATAAAATCCCATTCTCCTTAATCTGTCCCTGTAATCCAGATGCTGTAAGTCAGGCAAAATCCTTGTAAACCTTCTCTGCACCCTCTCAATCTTATCTATATCTTTTCTATAATTTGGAGACCAGAACTGAGCACAGTACTCCAAACCAGACCTCAACAATGCCTTAAACAGCTGCAGCATCACTTCCCAGCTCCTATACTCTGATTTATGAAGTCCAGCATACCATCTGCCTTCTTAACCACCCCGTCTACATGGGAATCCACCTTCAGTGATCTCTGTACCATAACCCCCAGGTCCCTTTGCTCCTCTGTGTGCCTCCCTTAACTGCATATGTCCTATTCTGGTTATTTTTACCAAAATGCAACACCTCACACTTGTCTACATTGAATTCCATCTGCCATCTTCCAGCCCACTCTTCCAAACAAACTAAATTCTGTAATCCAAGAAAATCTACCTCACTATCTACCACTCTTCCTATTTTCATATCACCCGCATATTTGCTTACCCAGTTAACCACACCCTCCTCTAAATCATTAATATAAATGATAAACAACAAGGGACCCAACGCCTGAGGCACCCCGCTTGTCACAGGCTTCAAACCTGACAGACAATTGTCCACCATGACACTCTTCATTTGACAAGAACACCATCCTTTAAAGCAGTGGTTCTCAACCTTTTTCTTTCCACTCACATACCACTTTAAGTAATCCCTATGCCATCGGTGCTCTTGATTTGTAAAGGATTGCTTAAGGTGGTATGTGAGTGGGAAGGGAAGGTTGAGAATCACTGCTCTTGACCTAATTGTTACTGGAATATTTTGCTTGAGAAAAATTATAATTTGCCCATTTCCTTTGGAGATATGAAACCCTGCACATAACGAGTCAATCAGGTACGGGTAAAGCAGTGGTTTTCAAACTTTTTCTTTCCACCCACATACCACCTTAAGCAGCCTCTTACTAATTACAGAGCACCTATGGCAGAGGGAAGACTTAAAGTGGTATGTGAGTGGAAAGAAAAATGTTGAGAACCACTGCTCTCTAAATGACCCCCTGTAACAGAATTAATTTCTCTTTCCACATATATTACCCGACCCTGCTGGGTGTTTTCATCATTTTCTGTTGTTACTTCTGGTTTCCGACATCTGCACTTTCTCGTTTTTCATTTCCATTCACCCGGATGTTTATTTGTGCGCAGCGTCGATGTTATCGCTCCAGTGGAAAATTCAGATGAAACTCCTTTGCTCAGAGAAGGGTTAGAATGTGAAGTGAGCTGCTGCACAGTGTCATTAACAGTGAAAAAGAAAAGAAGTCTGTTTACTTCTCAGCTTTAGAAAACTTGGGACATTCCAAAGTGCTCTGCAGGCACTGAAGTACGGCTATTATCCTTCCATTTTCATTCAGCAGATGTAGATCAACCACCTACAACTGAAAAGACATTAGAGAATCAGTCACAGCCATGGTTCTGGATTTAGACTGGTTAATGATGGCAGAGTCAGTCTTTCCCTACATACTGCTGAGCCACAGGGGGTTTGATATCAATTTATTATTTCCTGCTTATTATTATGTGGATCTGACTTTTTTTTAAACTCCAGAATGTATTTAATTACAGTAACTCCCTAGCTGGTACTTTGAGGCTTAATTTTGAAATATGGGGAAAAATCAAGAATTGAATTAAATATTTATCGTCATGTGCAGAGAGATACAATGAAAAATGTCCGAGCCAGGTGATGTCTACATTGCACGACAGTGTAAAAAAAAAACCCAAAATGCAGGGGATAGTGTTATAATGCAACAAAAATGTAGGATATTATTGTCACTTAAGCAAAAGTGACAATAGAAAAGGGCATAATCTTTTACTAATAAGAGGTCTGCTATGAGGGCAAATAACAATACGAAAGAAACTGGCCTTGAATCTGGAGGTTCATGTTTTCAAACTCGTGTGCCTTCTGTCTGATGGGAAAGGAGAGAAGAGATTATGACCACAATGGCAGTAATTCCTTTGATGTATTGCCTCCTTTTCCAAGAGAGTGGAAAGCGAAGATGGAGTCAATGGAGGAGAGGTTGGTCTTTTTTGATGACCAGAGTGATGGCAAGAGTTGACTAAGCAAGACAGTGATGGAGTTCATAGAGCTACTACCTCATATTCCCAGCAACTGGGCTTTGATCCTGGCTTCTGGCGCTGGCTGTGTGAAGTTGGCAAGTTCCACCTAAGTCAGTCATGAATTTCTCAGGGATCATCTTGGTTTTTTTTTTATTTTTAAATTTAGTGATAAAGTATGGTAAATGGCTCCACTAAATACACCAATTAAACTGCAAACCCCATACATTTTGGGAGGGTGGGTAGAATTTGGGGTACCTGAAGGATACCCATCCAGGTCAGGGGAAGAATGTGCAGACTCCTTACAGAGAGCATCAGATTTGAACCTGGGTCACTGGCATTACATTAGCATTTCCTCCCGAAGAAATTCAGGTCACTAGATTAATTGGTAATTCTGGTTAGGGTTAGGTTAGGGTTAGGGTTAGGGAAGATTGAGAATCACTGCTCTTGACCTAATTATTACTGAAATATTTTGCTTGAGAAAAATTATAATTCGCCCATTTCCTTTGGAGTTATGAAACCTTGCACATAACGAGTCAATCCTAACCCAAACCCTAAACCTAACCCTAACCCTAACCCTAATCCCTTGTGTGTTGATAAGGGATAGAATTTTGGAGGGATATAATAAGGTGAGAGAATAAAATAAATTAGGGTAGTATTCCTGTAAATATGAGTGTGTAAGGATCGGCATGGGCTTGGTGGGCTGATGAACCTGTTTCAGAGCTGCATCTCTGGCTTTCTTTCTGTCTTAATTTCTTGCTTCCAACTAAATTGCAACAGCTTCCAGATTCTTCATGTAAAAATAAACAACTATCCCATTCCCTTCACTTTACTCTGTTCTGTCTTCATGAATTACATTTGGGTCATCAACAGAGGTCAGGAGGACTAGACCCTGGTTAGCCTGCCAACACCTGCATAAATTACACTGGACAGCAAAGGTTTTACTTGCTGAATACTTTGGGTGTACTTTATGGATTTTGGGCTGCTCATCATGAAAATCTCTTAACATTTTCCTGTCACATGCTGTTTTTTAGTTATGACCTATTTTGTGATTTCCTGTCACATTTTAATTCTATGAGTATATTACCCAAAAAGCAAGCAGTTTGGTCAGACCAAGCATGGCTGAGCCTGCAATCGGTGCATGTGCTTTGCAAATATTGTCTTAGGCCTGTCCCAGCTGATTTTGGTGCAGTCAGTGACGAACATGGTGAAAGGTTTCACCAGGACGTTACAACCATAGAAAAGTGGTATCAGGCCAATGCTGGCCGACTATTGTTGGTCACTGATGTGCGAGGCATCAAATGCTAAGTGCAAATGCAAATAGGTGGCAAAATATTTTTAGGCCAGTTGAACAAAAACCACATGTCTTCAATATTATGCCAATTAAACATGGTCAGTTCATTAAAAGTTAATCTAATGTTTCTCCAGCTTACTACATGGTACAGCAAAGTTGATAGTATGTATGTGTTCAGCTTGAAGTTGTCTATTATAATCCCCATTTTTTTTAAGGAAACAAAGCTTTTGGGGAAAAAATTGTTGTCTGGTGTTATCACTCAATGTTTCTGTAGAGCGTGTCGAAAGAATCAAAGGCTTGTTGATCCACACCAAGGCTTTTATTAACTAGAGGCTGGAGGGTATCGCATGGAGGTCGACCAGTCCAGAATGACCTGGTCTGGCTCGGAGCAACCCCTTAAGACCTGCCAGTAGACATGGCTACTCTCCCAGCCAATCACAGTCATCCTACACTACAATCTGGACATATACACATTGGTGATAGAATCTGTCCTATCACAGTTTCTCACCAGTTTGTGCTTCAATTGTCTCATCAGAACCAGCAGGTCCCTTAGCCTGATTTAATACATACCAAATTACATGATTCATTCAGATTGGAGTCCATCACAAAGCCCACATTTTATTTTCTTTTGTCTTTACCTAGTTGGCTGTTCATTTTGTTTGATAGTTCCAACTGATCATCATTTTAGAAAAAAAAAATCACCGACCCGCCAAGTGAACTTGCAGTGTCATTTATCCGTCTGCCACCTTGTCCACACCCTTCATCGGTCCTGTTTCAGAATCTTGTGGTGTCTGGTACAGTGCTGGTGGCCAGAACCATTGCTCTGCCTGCATGCAGTATCAACAATTGGTTACACACAGCAAGATGTGGGATTGTGTTCTTGAAGAATCCAAATTTGAATTTGTGCTGTGAAACTGAAAATTCTTATAAAGTAATTATTGGACAGATGAATGGAGATAAAAGTATTGATAAATATTGTAAAGGTGGGTAGAAATTTATCTTGGGGTATTGCTTCGTAAAAAAGCCAGCCTTTGCATCTTATTTTGTAATTTTTAAAATCTCTTTCTGATACATATATATTTTTGAAAAAAGACAGAAATAAGGTTTCTGAGGAACCTATGAGCGAGTGGAATTGAGTCCACAGTCGGATCAGCCATGGTCTTAGAACCAAAAGAACATTACAGCACAGAAACAGGCCACTTCGGCCCTTCTAGGCCACTTTGGCCTAGCCTCACTGACCTGCACTGAGTCCACATCTCTCCATACCTCATTCCACACACCCACCACTCTCTGTGAGAAGAAGTTCCCCCCTTATGATGCTCCTAATCTTTTCCCCTTTCACACTTAACCGATGTCCTCTGGTTTGTATCTCATCTATCCTCGGTGGAAAAACCTACCAATATTTACTCTGTCTATCCTCCTCATAATTTTAAATATCTCTATCAAATCTGCCCTCATTCTTCTACTCTTCAGGGAATAAAATCCTAACCTGCTTAACCTTTCCCTGTAACTCAGTTCCTGAGGTTCAAGCAACATCCTAATAAATCTTCTCTGTGCTCTTCCTATCATATCTTTCCTATAGTTAGGTAACCAAAACAGCACACAATACTCCAAATTTGACCTTACCAATGTCTTATACAACTTTACAATAACATCTAAACTCCTATGTTCATTGCTTTGTTTGATGACGACCAATATGCTAAAAAGCTGTCTTTACAATCCTATCCACCTGTAACACCACTTTCAGAGAATTATGTATCTGTATTCCCAGATCCTTCTGTTCTACTGCACTGCTCAGTGATCTACCGTTTTCCCTGTATGTCATTTTTTTGTCTGCATTACAATTCATCTGGCATTTTTCAGCCCATTTTTCCAGCTGATTCAGATTCCTCTTGTTGAAAAGAGGAGGCTTTATGGGCCAGATGGTCTATTTCTGCTCTTATTTATTTTGTATTCTTATACATCAGTATAATTTTCATTTATGATAGTGTGATCAAGTGTGCATGTAATTCCCCTTCTGTATGTTGGCAAAAGGACATCTTTCATATTGCAGAGAGTCAAACCTTCCAGGCCAATTGGACAAGGCATGGATGTTTGTGCAAGGCCTTCTTCCTCTCTCTTTCATTTGCATATATCTTGATTCTTTTTTCTCCTATGCAGGCATCTGGGAAAGAAAGCATATGGCATGTTTGGCTTCTTGGGCAGGGCATTGAGTTTTAAAGTAAACAAGTTATGTTGCAGCTTTATAGAAGTTTGGTTGGGCTGAACTTAGAATATTGTGTCCAAATCAGGAAGGATTTGAAGTCTTCGGAAAGGGTACACAGGAGGTTTACCAGGATGTTGCCTGGCTTAGAGGATTTGAATTAAGGGGAGAGATTGAACAAACTTGTATTGTTTTATCTGGAACATGAGGGAAGCCCTGATAGAGGTTTATAAAATTATGAGAGGCATTATTAGCAGGGGTGCAGTGCTGCCGGAGCTCACCGGAGCGCCGCTTCAGGCACATCGTGGGGTGGCTCCGGAACCTCTCTTCCAAAAACTGCCTTTTCCACTTGAAGGAATTTGTTGCATTTGTAAGGATGCTCCACTGTTTCTCTTTTTACAATTGCATTCGCAGTTCAGCTATTTTTCTGCTTTAATATTATGACTGAAAGAGGTTGCTCACTCCATCAGGTTCCAGCACCTTAAAAAAAAATTAGCATTGCACCCCTGATTATTAGGGTGGACGGTCAGAATACTTTCCACAAGGGCATGCATTTAAAGTGAGGGTGAGGATATTTAATGGAGATGGGACAATTATTTTACACAGTGTTTTAGTGCCTGAATGGTCTGCCATATAGACACAAAAAAGGGATGAAGAGATGTCAATCGCATGCAAGTTTGATTTGGACATCATTTTTGGCACAAAAGGTTGAAAGGCCTATTGTGCTGTACTATTTGATGTTCTGTATCTCAGATACCTCCGAAATTTGCCTGATCTGTTTCACATGATACAAAATATAAAGCACATTCTGGAAACCTGATGGTAAAATACAGAAGTTGTCAATAATCATTAGATCAGAGCAGTTGCATCTCCTCGGAATCTTTTTTTGGTTCTTCACACGTCTTATTTTAATGCCTTTTGTCTTACACCATCGTCATCTTTCACCTCTCCAGCCTCCATTTTTTTTTGCAGATATTCCCTTTTGTTCATAACCAATGTTTTCTCTTTATCTTAAGACTTGTTTTACCATTATTAATGTGTTTTCTCTCTCTCTCTCTCTCTCTCTCTCTCTCTCTCTCTCCATAGCTACTCCCTCTCCTGCAAAGTATATCCTGTCATTCCATCCTGTATTTCTTCTGAATATAACTTTCACATTCCATCTACTTTGGGTAAAGAATTTTTTCACAATTCTTTTTGGATTTATTGATGATTCTTTTTGGGGAAAAAAAATGAAACAATTTGTTTTGAATAGCTAAACAAATGGAAACATGCATTCTTGATCCAAATGAATGACTGGATCCAAATTCAATGTGCTAACTCAACAGTACAACTCATTGATTGCTTTAGACTTGAGTGTGGTTTTTGGCAGATTCTCTTGATAGCTACGCTCTTACATAATTTTAACCCTTTGGTAGAACTTTAAATGCAAAATAAATAAATTGCTAAGGTGGAAATATTTTTAAGAATGTGATTAATCTTTATTGTGCATCTCCTTTGATTCACAAAAAAAATCTAAAATTCTAATTACAGTTGGTATACAGCACCTCTGGGGATTGGAAGATGCCAGATAAATGTATTTTCCAGTTGCTTGAGATTGCATGTTGTGTATGATCAGCAAACTAACCAATTTTAAACTTTCGTTTTTTTTACTTATTTATTTTCTGCAATTTTTTTTTTCTTGCCAGTTGCTTGAACCTGCTGGTTTCTTGAATTCCTGATAACGGACACTTGGCCACTTTTCCTTGAAAATTATAATACAATTGCCTCTTTAAAAAAAAAACCTGCCTTTTCCACTTCAAGGAATTTGTTGCATTTGTAAGGATGCTCCACTCTTTGTCTTTTTACAATTGCATTTGCAGTTCAGCTATTTTTCTGCTTTAATACTATAACTGAAAGAGGTTGCCCACTCCATCAGGTTCCAAGAAAAGCAATCCCGTCAGTCCTGCTCTCTTTCTCCTGTTTATCTCTGTCACCATTTTATGATTATTCTTGGGCACACTAAAATGTATTTTATGATACCCAATGAATTTACCTGTGTCTCTGGGCCATGGGAAGAAGTAGGATTACCCAGTGGGGACTCGTGCAGTCACAAACAGACAGCAGACTTCAGGATTCAAATGGATCCTTGTGAATGTAAGACACCATGAAATATGGTTGAGTTTTTCCCCACATGAGTTGTTTTATTTCACATTTTGGGTTTGTTTAACTAAGCAAATTAAGATAAGAGAAGGCTCTTTTGAGAGATCAGTTTCAGGCCAGAGTCCAACCAATACTTCTGACAGCTAATCTCCAGCAAAAGCTTTTGTGAAGAGTATGATTTGAATTTATAAAGCATATTTCATTGGTGCAATTCATACCATGGCTTTATTGTTGCTCATGAAGTAATTTTTGAAAAGTCGTCCCTGAAGTAATATTGCAAACACAGCAACCAATATGTATGACAAACCCCTGCAGAAATAAAATAATGGCTACGTAGATCCCATTTGTGCTGATCAAGAGATATCTGTTTATTAGGCTGCAGATATTCCTTGATATAGTGATTGGACACCAGAAAGTCCTCTTGCGGAAGTATACAGGGCCTCATTTTAATACAATATGTAGTAAACACTACTTCCTCCAATTCCTAACCATTGAATGTCAGGTTAGATATCCATGCCCATTTTCTGTGTGAGAGTTTCTGACTCAGACTAAATGATTTCAGGGGATTTTTGAACTTAGAAATCTACAGCACAGTGCAGGCCTTTTAATCCACAGTGTCGTGCTAACCTGATAACCTACTCTCACAACTGCGTAGAATTTTCCTGCCACATAACGCTTCATTTTTCCCAGATTCATGTACCCCTCTAATAGTCTCTTAAAAGATCCTGTCCCTCCCTCAAAACTTTTGCTGGCAGTGAATTCCAAGGAAGAAAGACTTAACTTTTACATCTCCCCTGTACTTACTCCCAAGTACCTTAAAAAGGGCTCAAGCCCAAAATTTTGATTATGTATCTTTATCTTAGCTATATAAAGTACACAATTTGACCTGGAGTTTCTCCAGTATTGTGCTTTTACTTCAACCACAGTGTCTGCAGATTTTCATGTTTTACATTAAAACTATGGCCCCTGGTGTGAGCCATTTCAGTCCTGGGATATGTTGCATAATTGTTAGTGTCACCTGGAATCCTTTGTTCTTTAAGTATAAAGATATAGGTCGAGATATGGATATGGGTCGAGGTTGGATAAGTATCTGGATGGGAGGGGGATGGAGGGACATGGGCAGAGTGCTGTTAAGTGGGATTAGAGGAGTGTACTTGGATCAGTGTGGACTAGAAGGGCCAGATTGGCCTGTTTCCTTGCTGTAATTGTTATATAGGTATGCAGGGAGTGGATGGATATGGATCATGTGCATGCAGAAGGAATTTAGTCTAATTTTACATTGTGATTCAGACTAGGAATTTATTCTCATGAGCAAGTCACAAAATTTTATGTTTTGAGGCAGAATCATAGTGTAAACATTCATCTTACAACACTAATATATATAATAAAAAAATAAAAATAGTAGTCCTCGAAAAGTAAGACAGTGTCTTTGGTTCATGAATCATTCAGGAATATAATGGAAGTGGGTAAGAAGCTGCCCCTGTGCCACTGAGTGATTGTCTTTAGGCTCCTGGATCTCTTTCCTGATGGTGGCAGAGTGAGGAGGGCATGGCCTGGGCCTTTGAGGATAAAGGGTGCTTTTTGTTTTTAAGATGCTGCCTCATGTAGATGTCTTTGATGGAGTGATGTCTGATGCCTGTGATGTTGAAGGCCAAGTTAACAACCTACTGGAGTTTTTTTTTAATTGTCCTGAAATTTGGCACCTCTATACCAGACAGTGATGCAACCATCCGGAAACCTCTCCACGGTGCACCTGTAGAGTTTTTTGAGAGTCTTTGGTGATGACCAAATCTCGTCAAGCACCTCACAAAGTATAGCAGCTGGTGGGCCTTCTTTGTGATTGCATCAGCATGGAGGCTCCAGGACAGATCCTCGGAGATGTTGACACCCAGGAATTTGAACTCGCCCTCTCTACTACTTGATGAGGACTGTCGTATTCTCCTGACTCCCTTCTGGTGTACAATCATTTCCTTGGTTTTTTTAATGTTGAGTGCAAGGTTGTTGATGTGACACCTCAGAGCTGATCTATCTCCCTCCTATGTGCTTTCTCATTGCTGTTTGTGATGGACACAGATATCAAGGTTTGGAAGGGCCTGCTCCTCTCCTTCACTGTGTCTGTGTTCCATCATTACTTTGCCTGATTTCCTATCTTGATTTTGTGCCTTGCTAGCTGTGGAAGGTAAACAAGCTTTGCAAAATCCCCAAAAGGGATCTGTCAAAAAGATGTTATTTCTCTTCTTTCATTTTGATTCATTTCAATGAACTGGGTTTGTTAAAATATGCTTCAAGCAAAGTTAAACTTTTCTTGAATGCAAAGGGGGATATTGGTGCTGGCATACAAAGAATTTCAAGAATACTTTGCTGTATTTGCAACAAGATATCTGTGTTTAATACACAGTTCATGTTGGGATCTTCAAGATTTCTTTATCCATGCTCTCCTGCCCCTTCCCTTCCTTTCTTGTATCAGAGAACATGGTTCTCAGCCTTCTTCCATGTCCCCATCACTGAGGTCTTTTCCGTCCCCTCCCATCTGTGTCCACTTGCTCTCTTCCACCTTCCTCTTCCAACTGCCCACCCCCAACCCCCCAACACCCTTATTTGGGTGTTGGCCTGATATTTGGCACACCTGAAGAAGGTGCTGAAGACCAGTTAAAATCCCATCATGTGGAATAAATCTGTAATACTTCCAACAATAATGACCACAATGTTTTTAGATGATCATAAAAGAAATCACTAGTTTCCTTCACTGGAAGAAATCTACCATAAATAGAAAACTTCCAACAGTGCCAACCTGTTCTCAAGCATGCGAACAGAAGAGATAAAAAAGTGAAACATTCCAGTCTGCAGACACCATGGTTGAAGTAAAAACACAAATCTCGAGAAACTTAACAAGTCAACCAGTGTACTTTATAAAGCAAAGATAAAGATACATAACCAACATTTCAGGCTTGAGTCCTTCATAAAGATGTGACAAATTATAGGCTGGCGCTCAAATAAAATGGTGTTGGGAAAGGGCAGTGGGAGGGGCACTGTCCTGCAGGGAGGAGGTAATAGGTGGGTAAGGGAGGGAGAGCACAGCAGCAAAGAAGGTGAGGATCATGGCTCTGTGAATGGAGAGGGAAGGGGTAGAGAGATGGAGGACAGAAGACAGAGTGATGGAGAAAAGAGAGGATGAATGGAAATCGGCTAGCAGAAATTGGAGATGTTAATCTGACACAGAGAAGGTGATATAGCTGATAGTTTAGTACACAGCTGCTCCATGTGGATGTATGAGTCATATTCTACCATGTGAACCTAAACTGGGGATGTCACGATTTATTATTGATTTTGCTGACACAAGCATCTGGGCTTTAGCATTTCTCCAAAAACCAGATTCAAGAATCCTTTATTGTCATGTAATAAAACAGCTGTAATATTCCATGAAATTTACCATAAGGCAGATAGATTTGCCATCATCAGAATTTGCCAGGCAGTCAGAGAAAGGGAAGCAAACGAGAGTCCACCCAGAGTCATTGATAGTCCATGGGTTCACCTCTAGTGCTCCTGCAGTCTCCACAGCCACACAGACTCCAGTCCAAACCATCGGCAACTCAAGCTCCAGATCCAAACCTCTGAAACAGTCAGAAAGCCCTCTGCACTGTCTTGCATCCCGGTTCCGATCCCTGGTACCCCTTCAACCAACATCCAGCAGTCCGGCATTCATTCTTCGAACGCAGCCACAGCCTGCATGGGTTCCTCGCGTTGAATTGCCAACAGCAAGCTGCCTGCATTCAGCTGCAGAGCCCCTCACTGATCCGCTGACATGGTTAGTGTCCCGTCTGTCATTCACTTTGCTTCTCCCTCTCAGGCAGCAGGTGGTCTCCCCATTTTCTGATCCTCTGCTTCCTTGGAGTCTGCAAACCCCTCAAGGCTGCTATCTTGGACCCAGACCTCTTGGTCGCAGTACTTTAAAATGAACCACTGTCAGGTACTTTACCAGGCTGTTTGAGGATCATGCAGAACCTTTGGAAGTTGGACAGGGAGGTAGAACTCTGAGGAAGCATTGTGTCTCCTCATCGCTCTCCATTAGTCTGCACCAGTGGCAGCGTTGCCACTGCAGCAACTCCAGCAGGGCCGCCAATATTTTTTTTTCGGTTTAGTGGGTTCAGATAAGGAAGGAATTCCAACTTTCCACCCATTCCCACTGCATCCGCTGTGTCAAAAGCTTTTTTATCTCTTTGAAACTCCTTCATGAGTCTCAGCCCACTTTCTCAAGAACAAAAAAAAAATCCAGTCCACATTTCCTGCCCTCGTTGAGGGTGGTAATTCTTTGGAATTCTCTACCCTGTAGGTTTGTAGAGGCCAAGCTATTAGAGGTACTTAAAGAGGAAGTGATCATTTATTTGGTAAGTTTGGGAAAATTCAGTTCAGGGGCAAATGGTGCAGATTGATGTGGAAAGGCTTTTCCCATTGAGAGTAGGGGAGATGGATACAAGAGGTCGTGAGTTGAGAGCTGACAGGCAAAGGTTTAGGAGTAACATGAGGGGGAACTTCTTTACTCAGAGAGTGGTTACTGTGTGGAATGGGCTTCTGGGAAAGGTGGTGGAGGCAGGGTCAATTTTGTCATTTAAGAAAGAGTTGGATACGTATATGGATGGGAGGGGGATGGAGGGAAATGGGCAGGGTGCTGGTAAGTGGGATTAGAGGAGGGTACTTGGATCAGTGCAGACTAGAAGGGCCAAATTGGCCTGTTTCTGAGCTGTAATTGTTATATGATTATATAATTGTTATATAAGGTGAGTTGACACCCTTAACAGATCAGCTCTGATCATAGTGAATGGTGGGCCTGGCTTGAGTGACCAACTCCTGCTCCTGTATTTTTTTTTGAGCATGCACTTGTTCTTAAATCTCTGGGCTCTCTCCCTTGTAGCCATCAGAGCTATATTCAGTACTCAAAGTATTATCGAGCTGATCAAAATTAGGCATAATATCCCACTTTTCAGTTCTCTGGTATAGTATAAAGCATAATTCTGTCTGTTTGTATATGCTTTTCAGTCTTGGTATGTTTGTATACTAAGATCCCTTTGTTTCTCTGCCCACTGAGTTGAGGACCTTAGCAATATTATTTATTCCTCCAAACAAAAACATTCCTTCATGTTTCTCTGTGTTGAACTCAATTTGCTTTTTATCGAGCTCATTAACATCCTCTATAGTTTATTACAATTCTCCTTGGCATTGACTACCTTTCCCAATTTGATTTTGAAATGGGCGATTGTGATTCCCGTGTCTAAATCATTGATCCAAGTTGTGAGCGAGAGCAGTCCCAGGCACCTCAACCCTCTCCTTCCACTGTGAAGAGCTCTCACTCCACCCTCTGCTTCACATCCACTCATTCCACTTGTCCACTGACATATTTTCGGACTTTATTCACTGGCCTAACACCTGGTCCCTTCCCAAAGGTCTTTTGAAAGTTCACGTAAGTCACATCTGACATTGTCTGCTATCTAAATTCCCTGTTCCATCTCCAAGTAATTTAGACATGCACGATAAAAGGCCCATTGAGCTCGTGCTCCTCAATTACACTCAATTGACCTACACCCCTGGTATGTTTTGAACGGTGGGAGGAAACCGGAGGCACCCAGAGGAAATCCACGCAGGCTCGGGGAGAATGTACAAACTCCTTAAACACAGTCACTGGTGTTGCGCTAACCTGATACAGAATATCATTTTGAGCAACTCATGATTGTACTTCACTAATTTATATTTCATTTAATGGGATTTCTTTTAACTTGCCTGTCCCAGGTGATCTGTTATTCTCAGGGCATGATCTATCTTCCTTCACTTTTGGTGTTATGTTGGCAAGCAGCCATTCTACTGTTAAAATATGCTCAATAATGCCTCTGCTATCTATACCAACCATTTTTGACTCTGGTCTCTGCTCTGTTCAAAGTTTATGGGTCTCCTTTCCTGTGAAGCACGAGTTTAGTTGGTTTCTTCAGTACTTATCTCCTACTGATTACATAAAAAAACCATGACTTTCGTCCATGCACCACCCCCCCCCCCCCCAACTCTCCACCCCAAAGGTGCTGTGGCCTTCAGGGAGGGAGAGCCCCGTTGGGAATGGCCAATCTAGACTAAATTGATTTTGATGAGATAATTTAATATAACTTATTTTTCTTCTATTTTAAATGCACTTCTTCATCCAAAATCATTCCACCTGATCTATATTGAGAAAAATCAAAGCAAAGCAATGATTTAATACTTTCACAATTTCCCAGTGGTATTCTCCAGTCCTTCCTTCACTGGACACCTTTTTCTTATTTTTATTGATGTCTGTAAAATATTTGATTCTCTTTCATGTCCTTATTTTTTAGATTAATTTCATAGTTCTTTATTTGCCTTTTTATTGATCTTTTGACTTCTTGCATAACTTCAGGGATGCACTCCTGCTCTGCATGTAGGTCTTGTTCCTAAAGCTCAGTTCTTCTCTTGCACATTTATTCATCCATGGAATCTCATGAGTGTTCAGTTTGCACCTCTGGCAACAATGGTCAAACATTTCTCAAGGGATTAAATGCATCTATTTTCCATCCCTTGGAAATGAATAGGATGCAGAGGATCATAATTGTTGCAATTTGAACAGGAGTGCCACATTTTCTTCAAGCAGGCTCCATTAAGTAATTAAATGATGATGGGTAACACATCCTTGATTTATTCACGTTGCTCTTGGAGTATTCCCAGATTGGCTCCAACTCTGCGCAATTGTTTTAAATTCTCCAACTTCACAGAGTTTGCAAATTTGAACCATCCCTCACATCTTGACATCCAAAGTAGACGCCTTCATACATGAAGAAATCTTAAACACCTTTGAGCAAACATTTACAATTTGTAATGTGAAGCATCGGAAGTTTAATGATTTTTTTTAAGACAAGGAGACCTTTATTTATAAAGATACAATTCTGTTTAACATAGAACAATGGCTTCCAATTTCTGTTTGTGATCTGACAATAAGAAATGAGAAGTTTGATGGTCTTCCTAATTCAAAAATTTTCTCCTGAGTTTCAGAAATTCAGATGAAAACCTACAGTGCAACTGAGGCTTTTTTTGTTTTAAAATACAGCTCTCCAGGAAGGAGTTAGAACAGAGAATTGATGAGGGCAATTCATTTCTTACTAGAGAAGGAATGAAATTGATTTTTCTCGTTTGAATTAAACAAGAAATCTGGGTTATGAGAGATTCAAGTAAGTGAGTCACATGGGACTTTGCTGACCATCAATGCAAAGAACAAACAAGATAGCATTTGTTTGACAGGCAGGGTGTGGGGATAAAAGCTGAATACTGAATGAATTTGGGACCTTGATGCGTGTTTATTCTGTAAGATCAGATTACTGCTCTATTGCCCTAATGTGCAAAAAATAGAATTACTCTTAAAGCTAGGTGTTCCAACAACAAGTGATTGATTGGGTTTTTGGGTAATTATAATGTGTGTGATGGGAAACAGATGAGAGAGTTGGAAAGCTGTTTATGTTCCATTTGGTCTTTTAAAAAAATCACTTGTGCCCATTTGTTTTCACTCATCAGTGAAAACTAAAATAGCACGGAATACAGAACAGTACAGCAAAGATCAAGCCCTGTGACCCACAATGTCAGCCCTGAAGATAATGCTTGCTTATATATGTCACCCTCTATTCCTTGTCTACACATGTCTATCTGTAAGTCTCTTATTCTTTCTTTCTTTCTTTGGCTTGGCTTCGCGGACGAAGATTTATGGAGGGGGTAAAAAGTCCACGTCAGCTGCAGGCTCGTTTGTGGCTGACAAGTCCGATGCGGGACAGGCAGACACGGTTGCAGTGGTTGCAGGGGAAAATTGGTTGGTTGGGGTTGGGTGTTGGGTTTTTCCTCCTTTGCCTTTTGTCAGTGAGGTGGGCTCTGTGGTCTTCTTCAAAGGAGGTTGCTGCCCGCCAAACTGTGAGGCGCCAAGATGCACGGTTTGAGGCGTTATCAGCCCACTGGCGGTGGTCAATATGGCAGGCACCAAGAGATTTCTTTAGGCAGTCCTTGTACCTTTTCTTTGCTGCACCTCTGTCACGGTGGCCAGTGGAGAGCTCGCCATATAACACGATCTTGGGAAGGTGATGGTCCTCCATTCTGGAGACGTGACCCATCCAGCGCAGCTGGATCTTCAGCAGCGTGGACTCGATGCTGTCGACCTCTGCCATCTCGAGTACTTCGACGTTAGGGATGAAAGCGCTTCAATGGATGTTGAGGATGGAGCGGAGACAACGCTGGTGGAAGCGTTCTAGGAGCCATAGGTGGTGCCGGTAGAGGACCCATGATTCGGAGCCGAACAGGAGTGTGGGTATGACAACGGCTCTGTATACGTTTATCTTTGTGAGGTTTTTCAGTTGGTTGTTTTTCTTATATATGTCTCTTATATATGTCTATTATATCTTCTTCTGCCACAAAATTAGCAGCCTTTACCAGGGACCCACCAGTCACTGTAAAAAAAAATCCCCTTGCACCTTGAACACCTGTTCTCGAGTACTTGGCATTAAAAAATATGTTCTGATTATATATCCTATTCATGCCTCCCATAATTTTATGAATTTCTTTCAGATCTCCTCCCCTCAGCCACTGACACTCCTGAGAAAGCAATCCAAGGTTGTCTAACCTGTCCCCATAGCTCATACCCTCAAATCCAGGCACTACCCAGGACCCTTTTTAAAATCACCATAGCATTCAGGGGTGACCAAATTACACATAATGCTCCAAGTGTAGCCAAACCAAAGTTTTATTTTGCTGTAAGATTAATTCCTTATGCTTATACTCTGGCCAACAGATACCATATTCCTTCTTTCCATCTGATCTAATTTGTGGCCACTTTCAATGACCCCAAGATCAATACTTTGAAAAGTTTTTCCATTTCCCCTTGTGTTTGCCCTGACAAAATGCAACATCTCACACTGGTCTGGATTAAATTCCATCTGCTATTTCTCTTCCTCATGGAACGGGCTGCTAGTGGAGATGGTTGAGCCAGGTACTATAGCAATATTTCAGAAAAAAATATGGACAGATTTAGAGGATATGGGCCAAACACAGGAAGATAGGTGAAACATCTTGGTTGGTGTGATGTTATGAGCCTATAAGACCCCAAAACCCAGCAGCAATAGAAATTCACCAAGACAAATGGTTACTTGAACAAAAGTTGCTTTTAATTTTCTTTAAACACAAAAACAGGATCAAACTTTCTTATCACTATTAATTTAACTTAACCACCTTATAATTCTAAGCACACATGTATGTTATGTGTGTGTGAGTTCAGAAAAGTTCTTTGATTCACAGTCCAATCTCACTTCTCACTCCTCCAAGTTCACTGGTTGCAGGCAATTCTTATACTGTGCACAGAATTTAACATTTATGAATTTCACCAGGCTTTGGTGTTTGAAAAGTAAATGGTTATTGCTCAGGAAGGTTCTTGTCAGTTTTCAGAGAGATTTGTTGCTCACTGGACACCCACAACTGATTCCTTTAGATCAGCCACTTCACTGACTTGCCAAAGAAACTTACCCCATCAGGGTTTTCCAGAGGATAACCTCTTTCTTTCTGGTCACCACAGATTTCCCTTTCTGTTTCCCTTATCTCAGCTGAAACATTAGGCAGCCAGTCCTCTCCTCTGGTATGGACCACAAGGGCTTTGACCAGGCTGAACTCACAACCCATCTTCAAAATGGTTTTTTTTCTCCAGCTTGTCGTGTTCCAGTCCCTGCTGCTTCACTCTCTCACACATGACCATCTTAGAACAGCCCACTGCAACTCTGGACCTAATCTTCTGAGTTCTTTTGTCTGTTGCTTTCCAAAACAATAATCCATTACTCCACAGCATGTCCAATGAACACCTACTTGTGAAGTCCTTATAGGCATCCTTCAAAGGTTTTGCAAAGGCAAAAGCCTAGACTGTCTGACTTGAGCAGAGCTCTAACATTTTAAATGTCTGTCTTGAGCAGAGCTCTAACATTTTAAATGAGATCTGCTTTGAAGTGTTTGTATGTGACCTACACTAAAAAACCTGCCACCATTTATCTTCTTTAAATCATATCTATATACAATATCAAATTAATCTGTCACAGTGGGCAAGTTTCCACATTCTCTGACTGTGTGATATGTTCCCACATTGTGATCCATTTTGCAGATCTGTTATCATTCACTTAATTCATGTATATCCTTCTTTTGCTGCCTCATAGTTTCTTTGCAGTGTGCTTTCCCATTTTTCTTTGTGTCATCAGCATATTAATCAGTCATAAGTTTAACATAGTCATCCCTGGTTAATGTAAAGTGCACCTTATCTCTGTGGCACATCATTTATTCCAACTTTCCAGCCAGAAAATAAAAGAGCCATTGTGTTTTCACTAAGTTTTCACTACACCGCATTTACTGTTAGCCAGCCATTCGACAATCCAGCCTAATACATCACCTCCCACGCCATTAGCTTTCATTTCCTGTAATAACCTTTGATACAGCAGCTGATCAAATGCTAAACTCTGCCACTTTGCACAGGTGGTGGTTGGAGTGATTATTTCTGGTGATAGATGAGGTGCCAGTTAGCAGGTTGCTTCATTTTGGATTGTATCATGCATCTTGTGTGCTATTTGGAACAAACATTCCCACCTCTGGCATGCCCTTCTGCTCTCCTTGTAACAGGATCAATTCACTAGCAGTAATTGTGGAGTGCGATATGCTAAACCGTGAGATTAAAGATTTTGGCAGTGTACATTTCTCTTACTGCAAATAATCCATGAGCCTTCATGAACTTTTGAGTCAAATTCTGCCTCTCTCAGGTACTGGTCTACTTCAGTGGATAATTGAAATGACAGTACCGTTAGAACTGACACACAACACCCTGACTCAGGAAGGGAGTGTTAAGTATTGAGACACTATTCATATAAAGCCCGAAAATAATAAATAATTTTCTTCATTGAATTACATCATGAGGGTTGAAAAGTTGTTTGGGTAGATGAAAAATAAGAGCAGGAGCACCCCACTCACAGTTCATGTCTAAATGACAATGTTTGTGATCCATGGTCTCTATTTTACAAGTTAAATCTATTTAGGAAAGTCTAATTTGTTCGAGAAAACTATGATTTTACATGAGTGCCAAAGGGTAAATGAGGACTAATCTAATTCAAAATTGAGATGCAGCAATAATGATAAATACACTGAAAAGCGTGGAAGGACTTAATCTTTTGCATTTCCAGAGCAGGTGGTGCTTTCATTGGCGTGCATTGCAATGAGATGGTGTGTGATCCATCATTCTGTTTGCTATTAACTTATCAATCCACACTGCTGCCTCTAAACAGTTCTGTTTCAGACTCCATTCTGATTCCTTACCTTTCCACATTTAATAAGGCCAAGAAATTTGAAGCAGGATATACTTAAATATACAAATATTTTCATTAACAGTTCAATATTTCTCCATAGTCCATTCTGGTTAATGCCACTGTGCATTTGACAAATAAAGGCAAGGATTATTCCTTGGATGAACACAATTATGTCTTTTTTTTAAAATTAAAAATGGTGTAAACAACATTTAATATCAAAACATCCCTCTTGAGTGGAGTTATTGGCAATGCCTTTTTGTTAATGCATTAACATTCTGTTTAACGGCATCCTTGTTCAATGCACCACGTTCACTTGTTCCCAGTGATGCCTACCTAAATACCAAACTGAAACATGGATCTCTGTGGTGGGGGGGGGGGGGAATTCAGCATTCTTCTGCTGGTGTAGGATCCTGAAAAGAGACAGGCATGAAGATCTCTTGGTGTTTTGATCAGATTGTAACTCTTCAAGTTCAAGATGAAATGGAAGACTCTGATCAAGGATCCACTTGTCCTGCATATGCAATGTTTATGTGCACGTGCGTGATGTCTGGATGTGTGTCTGCATGTTTTGCACTGAGGAGTGAGACCACGGTTTTGGTAGGTTACACCTGTGCAATCGAATTAAATAAAATTTGACTTCTCATACACTAGATAAAATGTGTCAAATAAGCTGAAAAATAAATTCTGTCAAAATACAGCTCTGCCTCCCAGCCATATTCACAACTGTTCTGCCTCCCAGCCCAATATTCACAACTGTTCTGCCTCCCAGCCCAATATTCACAACTCTTCTGCCTCCCAGCCCAATATTCACAACTCTTCTGCCTCCCAGCCCAATATTCACAACTGTTCTGCCTCCCAGCCCAATATTCACAACTCTTCTGCCTCCCAGCTGAATATTCACAACTGTTCTGCCTCCCAGCGCAATATTCACAACTCTTCTGCCTCCCAGCTCAATATTCACAACTGTTCTGTTAATTTGCCTTTTATGATTTCACGGATAATTGTGAGGAGTAAAATCGATTAAGTTGAAAATATGAAATCTCCTTTAGGATTTCAACGGCAGACGCAACAGTGGTGCGTAAGAAGTTTCCAGAGAGACATGTGATTGAACATAGCGATGTGTATCATATGAAAGTCCCAGAATTTTAGTTTTATTTGGCTATCAAGTTTGGTACAGACTTGTGGGCCAAAGAGCCCTATTCCTTTGCTCAACTATTCAATGTTCTATGTTTCTTAGCATCAGAGATGAAAAAAACATCCAATAACTTCCTTTCTGTGAGTCCCTCTTTGATCCATTGGAGCAATTTGTGGATATCTGCTGAATTCTGCTGAATTTCCAACCATCTTGAAAGATCGTCACTTTGCAAATATTAACATAGAAACATAGAAGATAGGAGCAGGAGTAGGTCATTCGGCCCTTTGAGCCTGCTCCGCCATTCAATGAGATCATGGCTGATCTTAAACTTCAGTACCCCGTCCCCGCCTTCTCTTCGTAACCTTTAATACCCTTATACTGAAGAAATATATCTAATTCCCTCTTAAATATATTTAATGAACCTGCCTCTACTGCCCTCTGTGGCAATGAATTCCACAGATTCACCACCCTCTGGGTAAAGAAATTTATCCTCATCTCGGTCCTAAATGGTTTGCCTATTATCCTCGAACCATGGCCCTGGGTTCTGGACTCCCCCACCATTGGAAACATCCCTCCCTTGGTTGGTTTATCATGATTTAGCCAGACAGAAAGAAACTCAAGTTTCTTTTTTTCAGTACAGGTATAACATATTATTGTCATATACATAAGTACTATGCACATAAATGCAGTCAATTTGGTATACGAGATATAAGAGCTACAATGGTATACATTAAATTACTGCAGAATTAAAATCAATAATAAATAGATGGATAGTAAATTGCCAAGTCGCAAGAAAAAAAAGGTGCTATTTCAATAGAATAAACAGGCCTCTGTGGTCCTGTGGGAGTTTATGGTTTGGGAATTGAAAGGGGATTTTAAAAAAGGGTTTTGAACCTTGAGGTGCTGGACTTCAGGCTTCTGTACCTTCTTCCCAAGGGCTGCAGTGAGAAGAGATTTTGACTAGGGTGATAGGGGATGTTCTGTTTACAGCCATCCAATCTTATGATTGCTCGCTCTTTTGTGTGAATAAAGATTTCATGAAAAGACTTCCAATATTATTTTTAGTTTGAATATGTTTTTTTTTTCATTCTATTTTCACAGTTCAAAGAAATATTTTGAGCAAATATCCTCTGGATCTCAAAAATCCTCCATGCTTCTTTGACATCATATCTCAGATATCTTTCCAAATTTTAAAGCACTTGAGTTTCTTCAAACATCTCTGGGTAATTTGCAGAAACTGGGGAGAGTAGATGGGAAAATGGAGGAGATAACAAGATTCATTTCAGAGCACTGTAGACAAGAGCTTGGGGTCAGCAAGGACTTGGTTTTCTCTGTGTTGAATAGCTCTGATTCCAACACTCATCACCCATCTGTGTAGAATTTATAAAAATCAAAATACAGTCAAGCCCCTGGTATCCGGCACCTATGGGGATTGGTAGATGCCAGATAAATGTATTTTCTGGTTGCTTGAAACCTACTCTTACAATGCCTATCTAAAATACCTGCATTAAGAATAAACAGTTTAAAACATTAAACAAACTTCACTTGCATGAATATATAAACCTTAAAGCATTTTACTTTATATTCAGTAACATTCTTTGAAACTATTTAACACTCAGGTTCGTCCCCATTCACAGAACCACCCGAAAGATGAACAATAACATCATAGATTATTAACCTCTCCTCATCTATGTTCACCGAAAAAGCTTCTAACTGGAAAGGCTTGTTAAGCAGGGATAAGAAGACACTTACAGTGGAGGGAAGTGTTAGAAGAGGTATTCTAATTCTTCCCGATAGCCTGAGCTAATGGTTCAATGACCAACATAAATAGGGCTGGCGACAAAGGACAACCTTAACAAGTTGAACGCATTAATTTAAAAAAGGATGAAGTTTGACCATTTGTTGCCACCCTTGCTACAGGATTATTATATAATGCCGTCACCCAGCCAATAAATAAGGGTCCAAATTTATATTTCTCCAAAACTTTAAATAAAAAATTCTATTCAACCCTATCAAAAGCTTGTTCAGCATCTAATGATACTACCATTGGTAGGTTGGGTTGTTGACGTGAAGCATTGATCAATGAAACCACTCTAAGAATATTATCTGAAGCATACCTATCTTTAATAAAGCCAGCCTGGTCAGAATGTACTAATTGTGATAAATACTTTGCCAATCTATTTGCTAATAATTTCGCTATTATTTTATAATCCACATTTAATAAAGAAATTGGTTGATAAGAAGAAACCTTCAAAGGGTCTCTGTCTTTTTTTGGTATAACTGTTATTATTACACTCAAACACAAGTCTGGTAAAGCTTGCTCCTGAGTTACCTGATTAAGAACATCCATGGATACAGAGGACGGATCATCATAAAAAAAAACTTTGTAAAATTCAGCAATTAACCCATCATCTCCTGGTGACTTCCCATTAGGCATTTGTTGAATAACATCCTTTATTTCTAAATCTGTAAAAGGAGAATCCAACTTTCTCACATCCTCCTCCTTCAATATTGGTAAATTTAACTCTGACAAAAACACTTCAATAGAACCGTCATCTCGCATTCCCTCAGAAGCATATAATTTCTGATAAAATAGCAAAAGTTTGTCATTAATTTCCTGAGGTTTAAAAGTAACTGAATTGTCCTGCCTCACAACATTAATAATCCTTGATATTAATAATCAGTTTTCAATTGCCATGCCAAGACTTTATATGCTCTGTCCCCAAACTCGTAATAACGTTGCTTAGATTTTTGAATCAGATTTTCAAATTGGTTAGTTTGCAATATATTATATTTTAGCTTCAATTTTGTCAAAAAAGCCTTATTATCTTCTGTAGAATTCCTCTGAAATTCCTTTTCCAACTTTGCTATTTGTTTTTCCAACAAATGAAACTCTTCTTTTCCTTTGATGCATAATTAATTAGTTGACCACATAGAAATGCCTTTAAAGCATCCCATACAATAAAATTACTCCTGACTGTATTCTTATTCAAATCTAAATAAATAGCAATTTGATCCTTAATAAATTTTACAAATTCCATTTTTTTCAATAACATTATATTAAACCTCCAGTGAAACACTGATTAACTTCTGGCCCCACACAAGAAATAAACAGAAAAGCATGGTCAGAAATTATTCTACTCTTATATTCAGCTTGAGTGAAATGCGCTGATGCTAAAAAAAATCAATCCTAGAAAATGAATCATGACGTAAAGAATAAAATGAAAAATCTTTCTCAGTAGGATTTAATCTTCTCCAGACCTCTATCAGGCAGAATGAGAATATTACAGGTATCAGGATTGGACAGGATGAATATAAGATTAATTTATTGGCTGATAATGTTTTGATATATTTAACTAATCTGGATCAATCTTTAATTTATTTGCAAAATTGTTTAGAATTATATGGTGTCTTGGGTAAACTTATACCTCTCATTTTGTTCATTTAGATTGGTCACAGTGTTTGAGCTACCGAAAGAAAATAGACACACACACCGAGAGCAGTTCAGTTTATACAAATGTTTATTACTAATTCAAAAGCTGATTTCACACTACAATATGCAAGCCCTTCCCAACTATACTTATCAACGCTTGGACTGGTCCCAACTGCCGAAGCGAGGCAACGACTGCACACTTGTAGTAGGTTGTCAGGGCGCTGGTAGCAGCTTCTCCACCTCCCCCGACCGGGACGTTGCTCGGACTCTGGCTGTTCTTCCTTCTTGACAAGGGGTGTTCCCACCCCTCGGAGAGTCTAAACTTCAGCAGCAGGACCACAGGCTTATATACCCCAAAAACAATTAATCATGCGCCTACTCCTTCTAATATTTGTCAGTCAAAATCAAAACTGAACATTACATTCTACAATTTAGAAGATTAATTATTATGGAACCAGGATGTTATAACTTCCTGGTTTATCTCGTAGATACAAAGACTTATTAAAACTTCTCGAGCAAGACAGGTTGTGACCAATTCGTCAATTTCAGAGTGTTGCATTTGACAACTGCTTTCCCTGGGCCTCACAGTGGAATTCCATTTCAAAGTGTATCTTCAGATAAGTCCCCATGGCTGAGTTTAATTACATCTGCTAGTTCTGAAAGTAAGGTGACCTGCGTGTGGACCCAGTGTCGTCAGTTCCACATAAGCAAAAAGCATCTGGGTACATGGTTTTAATCCTCCATTACATTCCACCCCTTGGTCACAATCTGTCATTTGCGAGGCCTAACCAGTATTTGAGTACAGAGGGAGCGAAAAAAGAGAAATCAAAACAACAATTACAAAGATAAGCAATGACGCGAGCAACCAACGGAGGATAGTGTGGCCCACTCCCCCAAATGTAGCAGTTAGCCATGAGAAAGGATTCCAACCAAGGCTCAAATTATCCTTGTTGGCCACAATACCCAGATACTGGAGCTCACGAACAGATTTTGAAACATGCTGAACAATAACATATTTATATAAGCTGCACTTGAGGCTGGTGACTGAGGACTTCCTTGGTGTAATGCATCGGACCGTGTTTCCCATGGGGAACTCCCTTGGAACGTCCTCGACATTACAAATCCAATTGCTGGCATCAAAGCAGCTGTTAAGCCAGATCACCAGGAGTGTAAAATGGAGAACCTGGAACAAAGAAGCCTGACACATGTCACTCACGATACCATAAGCGTTCAGTGTTTAAACAGACTAAATCATCCTGTCCCTCAATAGCTACCCACCGAGTGTTACCCTGGGCAGGTGTCACTATTTCCCCTTTTACAGGAGGGCCACCCATACCTTTTGTCCAACATTCTCTTAGTTCGGGGATGGGGGGCAATGACTGTTATTCCTCTGGAATAGGCTGTAATTCAGGAGCGTGAAGAAGTCGGTGGAAAGGTGTACCTCCTTTTAAAGGGCGATGATTCAAATTGTCGACTGCCTGCTGCAGCACATGGCACCATCCCTTCTGGGTCCCCAGTGATGTTAACAAATGAATTTGTTCCTTCAGTAAGCCGTTCATTTGTTCAACTAACCCGGCAGCCTGCGGGTAATAAGGAATATGGTGGACCCATAAAATACCGTTGTCATTTGCCCAATCACAGATTGCTTTCCCGGAGAAGTGCGAGCCATTATCAGAGTGAATCTCCTCTGGAACATCATAACGATAAATCAAATGGTTTTGTCCTTGGATAGTGCTAGCTTGGTCAGCCGTCTTGGTGGGAAAAGTAAAAACCAGGCCCGAAAAGGTGTCAACCATTACTAGGATGTAATATTTACCCATGCAGTCTAGCATGGGGCCTATGTAATCAATTTGCCAGACCGCAGCTGAGTGAGCACCCCGTTTTATTCGGCCATGTGGACCAGGTGGAATGGTATGGAACTTCACAAGCTGACATTCTGGGCATGTATGTACGACCATGCGGACATCATCCTGATGGACGGATAAAGCATGTGTACGGGACCACATAGCTGATCCCTTCTCCCCCAAATGACCACTCTGTTCATGTGCCCATCGAGCCAGGGGGACGGTATCAGCACAGCTGATAGTGGCAAGCTGATCTGCTACTGCATTATGTTGAGCCATGTTAGTCGCCATATTGGTATGGGCATCAACGTGATAAACGGTTATCTCACGATGGTGGGAAGCATCCCACAACAGCTGCCACAACTCTTTGCCCCATACTGGGCGGTCATGTATCATCCAGTTGTTCTTTTGCAAATCAGGCATCCATACCACAAGTCCATTAGCCAAAGCCCAGGAATCAGTAAACAGGCGAAGAGGGTGATCATGGGGATCTAGTGGTAAAGTGACTGCCTTCAACTCAGCATACTGACTGGAGCCACCATCCCCCTCCTCCGATAAGTGAGTTCCTGACCTGGGATGGTAAGCCACCTGTTCGTGTACGCGGCCCACCCCTTCAGACCCTCTGGTCGCACGACTCTGAATATACCACTTCCATTTAACAATAGAAGACTGCTGAGCCCGCCCGATCTTTAGATTAGCATTATTAGCCAGGACCCAATTCATTATAGGAAGTGCAGGTCGCAATTGAACATCTGCATCACCTGTCATTCTTTCAGTCTCTAGCAGGGCCCAGTAACAGGCTAGTAACTGTTGTTCAAAAACAGAATAACGAGTGGCAGCCTCGGGCATGGTACGTGACCAGAATCCCAGTGGGACTCGGCGACCCTCTTGTTTCTGCCAGAGGCTCCAGGAGGCCACATCATCAATATAATGGTGAATTGAGAGGGAAGGCGATACTGGAAGGTGGGTGAAGGTATACTGGCGCCCCTTCCAGGTAAAGGCGAACTGATCCTGTGAGTCCTCAGCTATAAGAATACTGAAGAAGGCGTTAGCGAGATCAATGACAGCATACCATGTTCCTGAGTTCCCAGTAGCAATGTTTTCAATAAGGGTGACAATGTCCGGAACTGCTGAAGCAAGTGGTGGGGCATGTTTGTTCAAAAAACGATAATCAACTGTCATTCTCCAGGAGCTGTCTGGCTTCTGGACGAGGCCAAACGGGGCTATTAAAGGGCGATGTTACGGGCCTCACTACCCCTTCTTCTTGCAGAGCATCGATGGTGGCAGTAATCTCTTCCTGCCCCCCAGGGAGACGATATTGTGGAATGCACACTGGTTTCATGGGGGCTGGCACCATCACAGGATCCCACTTAGCCTGACCCACTACTAGTTTTTTTGTAATAGTTCGAATTCCAAATTCAAATCCCCCTTGGCTAGTATTAAGGGCCATACCGGCCAACATATTAATACCCAGGATACACTCGTCAGTAGCAGCCACCAGGGCATGTAACCAGACAGGGGAAGGGCTATCACCCACCATGGCACAGACTTTTATTTCCTTTGCCAGGGTGACCGCTCCTCCCAACCCCTCTATTCGAAAGGCCGGTCCAGTCCAGAGGTCGGGATTACCAGGAATCACCGAGTGCTCTGCACCGGTGTCGACCAAAGCCAAGTATTGGCGATCATTACCCCCACCCCAGTGGATTGTTAACGGTATGTAGGGCCGCGGATCCCCGTGTGTGCGCCGTGTCTCGATGAAGTAGACACGGGAATCCTGCCCACACCTTCAGGCTTCAGAAGGGTTCGGGGGCTTCCAGGACCACATGCTATCGTTATCTTTAAGAGCCTGTTTAACCCATTGTTTTACCTCATCATGAGTAACTGGAGCAGGAGAAGCCAGCTCGATAGAAGCAGCAGTGGGAGCAGAAAGCACAGCTGGGCCAGGAGGACTCAGCAGCTGGGGATGATGTTCCCCTGCTTTTTGCCTAAATCGATCTCCAATGGCAGCCAGCTCTTTTACAGAGAAATCACGGATCATTGACTCCTTCTGACCCCTGTTCCCACTTTGGCTCACAGGGTCCTCCACCCAGTCCAGGGGAGGAGGTGGAGGCCATCCAACAGAGGGAGTAGGCCATAGAGCATAAGCAGGGGTTTGGGTATTTTCCCCTGGGTCCACATGGGAAACCGGGGTATCTATCCCTTCCATCTCTACCCTTACATCATCCCCCCTTCTGTCTGTTTGGGAAATCTGCTGCCTTATAGGGTGGGCGTGAACAGCAGATGGAGAGGGTAGTATGTTAGACACATGCTGAGGAGTATCTGCATTATTACCATTGTCATTCCAGATATTCCCATCCCAATCCTCAATTACATCAGGATCGTCACCATTCCTTATCATGGCATGAATACGATATGGATCGGGTTCTACTCCATGCCTTTCCTTATCTGCACAGAGCTGCTGCTGGAGTTTAATATTACGGCAAATCATTTGGACATGCTTATCTTCCCATTCTTTGGCTCTGTCCTGACTGGTGCGAACAATCTCGCTCATCATGGAACAGCATTGTCGCAGGACTTGTAGCTCCTCCTCTAATTGCTTTCTTTTGCACTGAGATTCTACTTCTCTTTGAATTAATTCTGCTTCACGCTGAACGGAGTGGCGTAATGCTGTGGCCAGCAACCAAAAACCATTCGTCAGCGTTCCCTTTTTATCAGGAAATTTACTTTGTCGAAGGAGAGTGGCAACCCGCTCTCCCAGAGGTGCACTTGATGAGTCTAACTTCTCATCCCAACTAATGGGTGGTCCCAACAAAGACAGGGTATTGGCCAACATGCCAAACCCATCGTCTTTGGAAGTCCATCCAGGAATCAAGAACTGCTCAGGGCTCACCTCTTTCTTTCGGAGAAACATCTTGAGACCAATCCTGCTCGCAGCGCCAATTGTCTTGGGTAAACTTATACCTCTCATTTTGTTCATTTAGATTGGTCACAGTGTTTGAGCTACCGAAAGAAAATAGACACACACACCGAGAGCAGTTCAGTTTATACAAATGTTTATTACTAATTCAAAAGCTGATTTCACACTACAATATGCAAGCCCTTCCCAACTATACTTATCAACGCTTGGACTGGTCCCAACTGCCGAAGCGAGGCAACGACTGCACACTTGTAGTAGGTTGTCAGGGCGCTGGTAGCAGCTTCTCCACCTCCCCCGACCGGGACGTTGCTCGGACTCTGGCTGTTTTTCCTTCTTGACAAGGGGTGTTCCCACCCCTCGGAGAGTCTAAACTTCAGCAGCAGGACCACAGGCTTATATACCCCAAAAACAATTAATCATGCGCCTACTCCTTCTAATATTTGTCAGTCAAAATCAAAACTGAACATTACATTCTACAATTTAGAAGATTAATTATTATGGAACCAGGATGTTATAACTTCCTGGTTTATCTCGTAGATACAAAGACTTATTAAAACTTCTCGAGCAAGACAGGTTGTGACCAATTCGTCAATTTCAGAGTGTTGCATTTGACAACTGCTTTCCCTGGGCCTCACAGTGGAATTCCATTTCAAAGTGTATCTTCAGATAAGTCCCCATGGCTGAGTTTAATTACATCTGCTAGTTCTGAAAGTAAGGTGACCTGCGTGTGGACCCAGTGTCGTCAGTTCCACATAAGCAAAAAGCATCTGGGTACATGGTTTTAATCCTCCATTACATATGGTAAATTATCTGGATATAAAGTAAATTGGAATAAAAGTGAAATACTACCAATTTCTGAAGGAAATTACGATCAATCTAGACAAATTACTAAATTTCGATGGACTGATAAAATTAAGTACTTAGGGGATAATGATTAATGTAAATTTTCAATCATTGTATAATTTAAATTATGTACCATTAATGAGAAAGATTAAAGCCAATTTGATTAAATGGAAAGATTTACCTTTAACTTTAATAGGTCAAGTAAATTGTATAAAGATGAATATTTTTCCGTGAATTCAATATTTGTTTCAATCAATTCCTTGTTCTCTTCCAAAATCCTTTTTTCAAGATTTAAATAAAGTAGTTCGAGAATTTTTATGGAAAGTAAAATTAGCAAGAGTGGCAATGCATCAAAGAGGTTTGTAATTACCTAATTTAAAAAATTTTAAAAATTATTATGAAGCAGCTCAATTAATATTTATTAATCGTATGTTAGATATTTCGTACCCTTCTTGTTGGGCTAGGGTGGAATTGGCTGTGATGTTGGTACCTTAAATACAAATGGTTTGTATTTAAATGGAATACTGTCTTACTACAGAAATATAATGTACCAATTTTGAAACATTTATTAGAAATTTGGACTAAAAGGAATTTATTAATAGGATCAAAAGGTAGTTTATCAGATCAAATCCCAATATATCAAAATAAATGGATTCCTTTTTCATTGAATAATAGAGTTTTAGAAAATTGGTGGATTAAAGGAATAAAAAGATTGCAGAATTGTATTGAAGAAGGTAATTTTTTATCATTTAATCAGCTTGAAGAGAAATTTGGGATTTTGGAGAATTCTCTGTTTGTTTATTATCAAATTAGGGCAGTAGTGTAAGATAATTTTGGAAGAGAAATGAAAATTTAAGTTAACTAAATTTGAATATATGGTTTCATATTTTTTCAGATAAAGGTTTTATATCAGAAATGTATGCATTATTACAAGATACAATGGTTAAAAAATTTGATACATCTAGGATTAAATGGGAGCATGATTTAAGTTGTGAGATTAGTCAGGTGGATCGGGAAAATATATGCTATGATGGGTTTACTAAATTAATTAATGTGAGATATAGTACGGTTAATTATAATTTTTTTGCATCAGTTATATTTAACCCTTGAAAAATGGAAAAACTATGGATTTAGTAATCAATTTGTGTTTTAGGTGTGGATGATGTGTTGGAACATTTCTACATTCTGTTTGGTTTTGTGATAAAGTTCATCCTTTTCTGGTTTAAAATTAGGATTTTTCTTCAAACTTTATTTAAAAATTAATTTCCTTTAGATCCAAAAAATGTTTTGTTAGGTTATTTTACTCCGTTAGTGGACTTGGGGTTGGATAAATTTCAGATGGCGTCTATTCGTCTAACATTGGCAGTTGCTCGTAAATGTCTTGCTATGTCTTGGAAAGATGAAGCAGAGTTAAATGTAGATCGATGGCATCATGAGTTGAAGTCGTGTATCTATATGGAGAAAATAACATATAATTTACATAATTGTTTTTTTTTGTTAAGATGTGGACACCCTATATGAAGAATATGAATTTAGTAAATTACTGAATGATTTGTTTATTTTTAACGCTTCCCTTTAGGGATCTGTTGTGGGAGGGGGGAGGGGATGGGTTTGTTTTACTGTTTTATTATTTGACTACTTATTCTGTAAAAGTCTGTTTACTTTTATTGAAAAAATACTAAATAAAGTTTAAACGAAAAAGGAAGTATTTGAAGATGGCTAGTAGTGGCTCGGCATTTATGAGAGAAATGAAGATCCTAGAGTCTTCCTAGTGAACAATGGATGTGGAAAGAACAGCATATCCTTGGTGAAGATGACACAGTGAGGACTAGAGAATGAGAACTCATCAAAGAGGATGAGAATGTAAGAGGAGTATCTGATGTAGATGGACCGGGATTGGATGAGGATGGAAAAAATAGTCTTGATGTAGCAGTGAGGCAGGAGGGTGCAGAAATAATAGGCCTGGCCAGGCAGATGTATTTGAATTTTGGGTCAGATATAAAAGTGGGCAGAACAAGGTTGTGAACAGTCAGGTTGGAGGTGATGTGAAGTGATGAGGTCTGTGATAGTCTGGGAAATGTTATCCTGAGAGAACCATACAACATTACAGCACAGAAACAGGCCCTTTGGCCCTTCTAGTCTGTGCTGAATTATTATTTTCCCTTGTCCCACTGACCTGCACTTAAATCATAGCCTTCTATACTCCTCCTGTCCATGTATCTGACCAAATGCTTCTTAAATGTTAAATTGAGCTCGCATTTACCATTTCAGCTGGAAGCTTATTTCACACTCCCACCAATCTCTGTGTGAAGAAGTCCTCCTAATGCTTCCCCTAAACATTTCCCCTTTCACCCTTATCCCTTGTCCTCTGGTATGTATCTCACTCTCAGTGGGGGAAAAAAAGGCTAACTATATTTACTCTGTCTACACCCTTAATAATTGTAAATACCTCCATAAAATCTCCCCTCATTCTTCTAAGCTCCAGGGAATAAAGTCCTAACCTGGTTAATCTTTCCATGAACTCAGTTCCTGAAATCTGGATAACACCTTCTCTGCACTCTTTCAATTTTATTAATATCTTACCTGCACAAAATACTCCAATTTTTGCCTCAACTATTAATATGCTAACATCTCTCTTTGCAAAGATATCTATTGGTGACACTACTTTCAGGGAACTAGGTCTCTCTATTCCCAAATCCCTCTGTCCCACCACACACCTCAGTGCTGTACAATATAACAACCTTTCATGGTTTATCCTTCCAGAATGTAACACCTCACACATGTCTGGATTAAATTCTATCTGCCATTTTTTTTTCAGCCTATTTTTCCAGCTGCCCCAGATTCCTTTGCAAGCTTTGAAAGTCATCCTCGTTGTCCACCTCCAATCTTTGTGTCACCTGCAATTTACTAATTATCATCCAGATATAGATTACAAATGATAATGGTCCCATCATAGATCCATGAGGTGCACCACTAGTCAAAGGTATCCAGTCTGAGAAGCAATTATCCACTATCACTCTCTGGCTTTTTACTATAGCCAATATCGAATCCATGAATACCGAGCATCTGAACCTTCCTGACTAATCACCCATGTATGTCCTTGCAAAGGCCTTACTAAATTCAATGCAGACAACATCCCTTATGATTAAAATTGTCTTTCTCTGTCAACTTTACTCGTAACCTCCTCGAAAATCTGTAAGATTGATAAAACACTACGTACCATACACAAAGCTATGTTGACTATCCTAGGAAAGATATTTAAAATGTAATCAGTCCCCGATCATCCAATACTTGTATATCTGATCTCTTGGATACCTTCCAACAATTTACCTTCTACTGTCATCAGGCTCACTGGCCTTCAATTTTCCTGGGTTACATTTGGAGCCTTTTTTAAACAACTCAAAAACATGAGCTACCCTCCAATCCTCCAGCAACACACCTATCACAAAGGACATTTCAAATATTTCTGCCAGGACATCTGAAATTTCTATGCTAGCCTCTTCAAGGACAAAGACAATATCTTGACAGACCCTGATGATTAATCCACCCTTATTTGCTTTAAGACAGCAACCACTTCCTCCTATTTAATCTGCACAGCTTCCATAACCTCACTGCTTTTTTTCCTTGCTTACCATGAATCTGAGCCTGCTTCCTCAGTGAATACTGGTGAAAAAAACAACTTTTGACTCCACACAAAGCCTACCACTCTGATCTTCAAGAGGACCAATTTTCTCTCTCACCATCCTTTTGCTCTTAATATACCTTTGGAATTTCCTTCACATTATCTGCCAAACCAACTTCATGTCTTCTTTTACCCTTCCTCATTTTTTTTTTCTTGTTTTTAATTGAATTTTGTACTCCTCAATTTCCTGATGTGCTCCATGTTGCCTATACCTGATCTATCTTCTTCTGAACCAGATCCCCAATATCCCTCGAAAACCAAGGTTCCCTACACCTGTTAACTTTGCCTTTGATCTTGACAGGAACATTCAAACTCTGTACTTACAAAATTTCACCTTTGAAGGTCCTCCACTTATCTTGTACATCCTTGCAGGAAAACAATTTATCCAAGTCCACACATTCTAGATCCTTTTCCATTTCCTCAAAATTCACCTTTCTCCAATTTAGAATCTCAACCTGAGGCCCAGACCTATCCTTCTCCATAATTAACTTGAAACTAATGGCATTATGATCATCGGACCCAAAATATTCCTCTACACATTTCTGTTATCTGTCCTGTCTTGTTCCCTCATAAGAATCCAGTATAGCACTCTCTCTCTCATTAGTACCTCTATATATAGATTGAAGAAAAAAATCCTGAACACATTTGACAATCTCCAAGCCATCTAGCCCCTTTACAGTATGGGAGTCCCAGTCAATATCTGGAAACTTAAAATCTCCTACCATCACAAGTTGTTTACTGCAGCTGTCTTCTATCTCTCTGCTGATCTGCTCCTTCAATTCTCATTGACTATTGTGCAGTCTATAACACAATCTCATGAGTGTGGTCATGTCTTTCCCATTCCACAGTTCCACCCATATAACCTCAGTAGACAAGCCGTCTGATCTGTCCTTTCTGTGCACAACTGCGATATTTTCCCTGATGAGCAATGCCACTTCTCCCCCTTTCATGATGGCGATTCGTGGTGTCCTGCTCGAAGGGTAGATGTTAGGAGATCTCAGCGAGAATAGCCCACGCCCATCAGAGAGCGGACATCTGGCCTCCGCAAGGTAGATTCCAGATTCATTCAAGATTCTGCTTGAGCAGAGAACTATGCCATTTGTTTTTTTTTGCAAATAATCTTCTGTGTTTGTTTAGCATCAGCTTTAGTACTCTTTCAATTTTATTCCTGGCTCGTCAAAGCACCATTCATGATGTATACACCAAAATGATTTTCCTTTCTCTGTGCAGCACCCCAAAACTGTCAGATTTTGTCAGCTGTTATCTTTTATTATGCAGGTTTTTTTTCCTAAGCTACAGTCATTTCTTGGTTACCCCTGTTGATTTCTTGGCACCTCCATTATGAGAAATTCAACACTCTGTTGAATACAATCTGTTTCCTCAGCAGTATGTGTTAATTGGATCACATTCTCTTTTTTATTTTAATAGTAGTTCGGAAAGCATTAAAAGCTGATGTGATGGAGGTATGTTAATTTCTTCTCAGCATTTTCAATTTTTTTGTATCCATATCTTACACTACCACTTTGAAACTCATTGAAGAAAAGTCGCAGAAAAGTTTTCTTCTTTAGTTTGGCCTTTTGATTTTCTTGTATTACCCTGCAGAGAGCAAAAAAAAATTGGTCTTAACTCGGTACCAATGACAATGTAGTACAAAATCAAGGACACGGATGCTCGGAGAGATGTAAATGTGAATCAACAGCATTACATTGATTTTAACTTTAAATCTAGACATACAGCACATTAACAGCCCTTTCGGCCTATGAGTTCATGCTACCCAATTGACCTCCAACCCTGGTAAGTTTTGAAGGGTGGTAAGAAAATGGAGCCCGTGCAGGGATGGGGAGAATATACAAACTACTAACAGACAGCTCCGGATTCAAGCCCTAGTCGCGGGCGCTGTAACTGCATTGCGTTAACCACTACACTAACTGTGCCAATTGTAAGGAAGTCAAGAAATGTCCTTTGCAACCCAGTGTAAGCAAGCGTGGGGGTAAAATTTGTTCTAGGTTGGCAACACAAAATATGTGCCAGAATATGATTCATCTGTTTCACTGTCCTTTGCATATGTTGTTCCACTGATTCAGTGGAATTTGTGGGAACCAACAAACATTTAATACGAGCAGCTGAAAATGTTCTCTTGCTCCATTGGCCCTGCAGGCAAACAAAAGAACTCCTAAGGAAAAAATGAATGTTAAATAGAACAATGTTTATTTATAAAACATTCCCTCACCTGCCAAACAGTTCCATTTTTCATTGCAAATTGTTTCGAAGTAGTAAAAAATAAGTGTGTCTGACCTTGACTTGAAAAATACAGAAGTACCTACCATTCAGGAGTGAATTTTATTAACAAAATACAAAATTCAGTCTTTTCCAAAGGATAGGGCAAGATTGTATCTCGTTTGCCTTTTGCAACACATGGTTAAAGAATGTATCAGCAACAATAATAAGAATGAATAACTCCTCACCTCAGAAGTCTTGTGGAGTAAGAACACAGTTTGAGGAAGAGCTGCAGGGGAGAAAAATATCAACATGATTATACATTATTTATACCTTAAGAGAAAAGCTGCATTAAATCTGCTGAATGGGTAATAAAAAAAATTGCTATCATCTTGGAGGCTGAAGAACTGTTGCTGGATCCATCGAAACATTGAACAAACCTTTCAGATTCTGGCATTTGTAATTACTATCTTTCATACACAACTAGTCCAATAATTTCTCATGATTGATGTTTTCCAGAGAGTTCAACAATGCACTAAACCAAAGAATATTATTCAATTCCTGCTGTTTGTGGAGTTAACAAGAGCAAATATTGGCTTTGTAATTACACTGCGGGTGAATCACATCAGAATGCCTCTCCATTAATCTGAGATGCCTTTGTCTGCTAATTTGGCAGTTCTGCGGAAAAAAAAATATTTTAAGTGGGTAAATGCATGTGCTAAATTGTTAGCAAAATTAGGCATTTTATGTAATAATACTACTGTACAGTTTCAAACCCTGCTTTCATTTTGACGCTATAGTCTCAGTCATCTAACAATGTGGTTTCCTCACTTTAAAATATGTATTTTTATTATCTCTTTCCAAACAATAATTGTAATGAATACCATCGGAGTTCTTTTCATTTACAAAGTATCTGTTTGGCTGCAACAAGTAAGAATTTTGGTGCATATATATATATATTGTAGTTATTTGTATGACAACAAACTCATTATATACCTTGGAAGTATATTTTTTTATTTTTACTGCACTTAGGAATCTTAGGAGCCTCCACGTTGATGCAATCACAACGAAGGCTCGCCCGTGATTATACTTTGTGAGGTGTCTGAGGAGATTAGGTATGCAACCGAAGACCTCATTAACTTCTACAGGTGTACCGTGGAGAGCATTCTGGCTGGTTGCATCACTGTCTGATATGGAGGGGCCAACACTCAGGAGAAGAATAAACTCAAGAGAGTTGTTAACACGAAGCCATTTCATGTCAGGCCCTCGCCTGGAGGCCGGCTACAAAAGCAAGTTGAAAACTTAAAACTTGCCTTTCAGACAGCATCCCTAAAAGACTGCTCCAGCATCACAGTCATATCAAGAGGGGCCTTGTAGCACCCTCTGGAGCCAATGGAGGTGGGGAGACTGGTACCATAGTGCCACCCATCATAAATGTGTGGCAGAGCAATGGCCATTTCCCGGAACAGTTCCAGTTGTGTGGGAATTATGTGTAGGGAAGATGGCCATTGTTCTGGTGTGTTTTGAGCTGCAGAGAGTGGCCCCGAAGGCCGAAGCGGCCCAGTGAGGATGTCACACCCCGATGCCCCTCAATGGCCCCCGATAGTTCCCACCAGCCTCTGCTGCCTGAAGGCTCCCGCCCAGCACCCCTGCCTTGAGGGGGTCATGGAGGGATGAGGGTGAGTGGAGATGGGTCCTGGGCTGACAGTCATCAGCCGTCCATAACCAACTGCTCACAGCGGCTGCACATTCGGGTCAGGTGTCAGAGCACAGCACTCAACTGATTATCCTTCCCCGAGAAAGGTTGGAATTGGTGCCTCTGAGGCGGCCATGGCATATTCAGAGAGGTAAGCCCTTAGGCGTAAGGGCAAAGAACCTCCGTTTACAGATGGGTGTTTTTCCCTGTGCCGTCAGCCTGTGACATCACAAACACCAGACTTCACTCCATCAAGGACATCTACATGAGATGGAGTCTTTTATAAAAAAAAAGTCTCTATCCTCAAAGACCCCGACCACCCAGGCCATGTTCTCTTCACTCTGCTACCATTTGGGGGGGGGGGGGGGGCGGGGGTCGAAGGCACAGGAGCCTAAAGTTGAGCACTCAGTGGCAGAAGGACAGCTTAATCCTCGCTGGCATCAGATACCTGCCTTTTTGTACACTATTATTTTAACTTTTATATATAGTAATGTTGTAAGATGGTTATAATATGAATGACTGCCGCAAAACACCAATTTTCATGGCGTGTTCATGACAATCAATTCTGATTCTGATTCTGACTTCAAGGAGACTTTAACACACACTGTAGAAATAACACATGGTTGGATGTTTGTGGATAAAGAATTTTAATTGCTTCCATTTTATCAGCATTATAAGGCAGCAGCTTTTTAAGAAGTGATCAAACTCCTGAATGAAATGGTAACATTTATGTTGCCTTGGCTCCTCCCCAACTAATTTTTCGCTGTCACTATGCACTTTTGTACTGAAACTATAGGCCAGTGCTAAGGAAACTATTGGAAAGGACATTGAGACATTCCTGGTCAGATGAGAGAGAGTTAACATGGATTTGTGAGAGGCAGGTTTTTGAAGGAGGTGAGAAAAATGGTTGATGACGGTAGGCCAGTTGAATTTGTAAGGTGTTTGACAAAGTCCTTTAAGGCAGGCTGATTCAGAAGGTTCCAATGCATGGGATGAATGGAAGTTGATCGTATGGATGTGAAAGTGTTGAAAGTCATCCGGGCAGGAAGCCTGTGACCTGAGATGGTGGGACCCCTGTTGTTTGTTATAAATAGGAATGACTTGGATGAAAAAAGATGGGTGGGTTGATGTATGGAGGTAACACAAATTAGCCCCATTCACACTGCACTTTAACCCAGTAATTAACTGCCAATCTACTGGTTAACGTACCAGTGTGAATGCTCGCAAACCAGCACACGGCCATCAGATCGCCCCGGAGATGAACCATCTAGGGAGGGTGTATCATCGTTGATTCGTTTTGAATTGGCATAATGGTTAGCCCAGTGTGAAAGGGACAGGGCGTCATCACTGGAGGATAGGCGCCCTTTTGCTCTGGGATGCTGGGTGGTGAGAATGAAAAGGCACAGAGAACTAGTTAACATTTGTCCAATGTGAAAGGCAAAAATGATATTTTGAACCGGTTCATTGAACTGTCATTTTGCGGTTAGAGTTGTGGATGGAGTAGAGAGGTATCAAAGAATAGAACAGGATATCACCAAATAAATAGCAAAGACAGTTTAATCTGGACAAATGTGAGGTGTTCCAATTTGGAAGGTCATATGTATGGAGAATGTATTGAATTCATGACAGGACTCGATAGACATTAATATGCAGTGGGTTTTGGGGGCTGCCAGGCCTATAGCTGATTGATGGTGGCCATGCAAGTAGATATGGTGGTAAAGAAGACTATTATATGCTGGGCTTCATTGGGCAGGGCATTGTGTATAAAAATAAGGAAGACAGGTTGCAGCCATATGAAACATTGGTTTGGACACAACAGGAAAACTGTGTCCAATTCTGGTCACCCATTGCAGGAAGGATATGGAGAATTTGGCAAAGGTGCAAGAAACAATTTACCAGAATGTTGCCTGGTCTATAAGGTATGTGTAATGGGGAGTGTTTGAACAAATTTGTTTTTCATGTTTGGAGTGTAGGAGGCTGAGGGGATACCGATAATGGTTTAAAAAAAAATCATGAGATATATTGATAGCATGGATAGACAGAATCTTTTGCTGGGGTAAATACGTCACACACTGATGGGCAAACATTTAAGGTGAGGGACAGGAAGTTTAAGGGAAATGTGCAAGTAAATATTTCACAAAGAAAGTGGCAGGTGCCTGGAATGGGTTTCCAGGAGTTGAGGTGGAAGCAGATACAAAAGTAGAATTTAAGAGGCTTATAGATAAGCACACCGATATGTAGGTTATGGAGGGATATCTATAAAGTGCAAGCAGCAGATTTTTAGTTTGGACATTGTTTGTTATAAAACACGAACCAAGGGGTCTGTTCCTATGCCGTACTATTCTGTGCTCTATCTCAGTTCTATGTACTTGTTGTACATGCTAAGACATGTCTTCTGGTCTGCTTGTGAAACAACATCTTTTATGGTTTTTACACATTAAAAAAAAGTAATTTTTGCATTACCTGTTTTTGGCCATTTACACAGAACGACCACGTGATGTCGCCACGTGCTTAGACAAAGTACCATAGGTGTGGTACTTACATAGGCTGAGCGTGAGTTGATGTCGCCCATGATGTATGTGCAATTTCATCAGTGATGTCATTCACCTGTGTACAAAAAAGCCCCCTAAGGCAGAAGAGCAAAATGGCTCGAGATTCACAGATCCTGTTAATGTCAGAATCTCTCCAATGATTCAACATAGAAGATGACCGCTGCTGGTCAGTAAATGTCACCTTGCTTCACATTTAAATTTCCAACATTGCAATGTCGTGACCTGAACGTGTCATCACACATCATCATTTGAGTTGTATTTATTAGACCATTGTTGCGGACTGCCTGCAGTTCAGTTTAGACTCCAGGCAGTCCGCAAAAATATCTAGGAGTGCCACAGGAACAATTTGGGATGGGAATGGGAATGAGTCGCTCATCTCCGTTCCAAATTTTTGAACAGCCCTGCGTTGTGGGAATTTTGCGAAAATTTCCCCTGACGCAGCGGCTGTGTAAAAACCATATATCACTGCTTTTTTTGATAAACGGAAATTCTGGAGGAACTCAGCTGGTATCGCAGAATCCAGAGGAAGTAAAAATATACTGTATTGCTGACATTTTGGGCTTGAGCCTTTCCTCAAGGTATGAGCAAAAAGCAGACAGGGGATTTATATTTAAATGTTGGTGAAAAGGGAAGCATGTGATGGGGAGGAGTACAGACCAAAAGACAAAAGGAATTAATGAGGAGAGAAGAAATGAGAGTTGATGAGTGATGAGCTTCTGGCTCTGGAAGGAGACAGGGAAAAGGAAACAGAGAGAGAGAGAAAAAAAACACTCAAGGAAAGGAGACCAGGCAAAACAAAAGGGGTGAGGAGAGGTTGCTAATAGAAACCTGAAAGTCAATGCTAATGCTATTTGTTGGAAGGAGCCCAGATGGTATATGAGGTGTTCCTCCAATTTCCGAATAGTCTCAGTCTGGCAGTGCACGACATCGTAAATAGACATGATGGCAAGGGATTGGGTGCGGAATTGAAATGAGCTGCCACTGGGAGATCTACACTAATATAATGACCATTTTCTATTGATGCATTCATCCTAATGAGCTCGATTTTGGACAGTTTGGCACACTTTTCATAAAGGTGATTTTTTTTGTCCTCCTGTCATTGGGCTCTTAAATGGATCTCTCACTCTCAAAAGATGATGCCTTTTTACTATTGTCAACTGCACTTTTCTCTATATTATACTTTAAAACTTTTAGCTCTTGCCTGTAGCCCTCACCATCTTGTTTGCTTATTTGTTTATTTATTGTTATTACTCTCCCTTCACTATGCATTAATTTACCTGGATCACAGGCAAAACAAAGCATTTGACTGTATCTCTGTACTCACAATAATAAACAATTTGATTTGTCTGATCTCTTGTGGCGAGGTCTCACCTGGTTTATGCGTAAGCTAATTTTACTAATGTACACCTCAGGTTTTTTTAAAATATCCCTGTGGGGATGTGAGAGATGAGAATAAAGTGTTTCCAACAAGCTGACCCAAATATGTGCCATTATTTGCAATTTATACTTGTTTGGTATTACAACAATTAAAATAAGGACCCATTTCACCCTCTAATGAAGACAATAATGGAATAAGCACAGCGAGCACTTTACCAGATGAGTTCAAAGAATAATAACATTTTATAAATAAGGTAACCTTTAGCCGATTAATCAGTGACCCTTTAATTCAGCCTCTACTTCATGTGGCTAAATTAATGCAAATTATTTCTGCTGATTTAATTTTCTTTTAATGTGGTAACTCTGGGAAATTGTGTGCTTTTAATGAAAAAGCTGACAGATCAGTTGAACTATCTATGCATTCACTGATATTTCAGTGTCTTGTGCTAGGGAACTATTCCGCTGGCCATGCTTCCACCCTTAGACAGTCAAGTGAGCTATTCTATCTCAAGGTTGGACATCAAATTTAGCACAACATTAAATGAAGAGTAGGCCAACATTAATCACACAGTCAAATTTGTCTGCTCTTTTACTTGGTTCCATTTTTTATATGGGATTTTGCTTTGCACAAAATGGCGACAGTGACCATACTTCATATCCTTAATTAGCTCTAAAGTGCTTTGGGACACCCTGCTGTTATAAAAGGTGTCATAAAAATTCAAGGTCTTTGTTTTATCATAACATGAAAAAAAAATTCTATATATGCATAAATTTCCTTTTCATCACACCACAGATTCCTGTCAGCCTGCAGCCATCTCACACTGTCTAATTTTTATTTTGCACCTCATAAATAAAGCATGAAACAAGGGTAGTCTTTTGCAAGGAACAGACAACTTATTCTGGAGAGCAGGGACACCAGTGCTTAATGGGTCACGCCAAAGTCTGATTTGATGTTGTAGCTCTTGCAAAAAAAAACACCCATTCATTTACAATCAGAGGTACCATTTATAATTTTTCTGGAGAGATTTTGAATTTCTTTAAATTTTGACATACAGCTGCCTCCAGCCCATGAGCCCAAATAGTCCAATTAACTGAGAGCCGCCTTATGTTTTGAAGGGTGGGAAGAAACTAGAGCATCCAGAAGAAACCACGCAGATATGGGGACACTGTGCAAACTCCTTACATTGAGTGGCAGATTCCAACATGGGTCTCTGGTGCTGTTACAGTATTCTGCTAACTGTGCCACTCTTTTTGATAGGGTGAACTTCTTTTTAAAAGAAGGGACTTTCCCTGAGTGACTTTGCCAATATTTATTCGATAATTAGCACCACAAAGATCTTATGCAGTGTCTTGCGATTGAGGATGACTTACTTATACTCTGTGGAATGAGGCTAAATTGGGGACTCAGATCGGGCACCAAATGGATCATGAGGCATTATGAGATATTGTACTCCTCTTCCTACATGCAGCTGATGATGGGCTCTCAATAAAGATAGGAAAGGTTGAGAGGGATAAGGGCTGAACACAAATGGGACTAGCTTGGTCCAGATGGAGAATTTGGGCCAAAAGCCTGCTTCCCTTCTGTAGAATTTTATGACTCATTACTGTCCTGTATGCTGCTTCTTCTCTCTAAGCAATCAAGGACCAGAGGTTCCCAGGAGTCAATGGAAGTATTGAGCTTCTTCAAGAAAGTGTTGAGCATATCCTTTAATTTATTTTTTTCTCTCTCTACCTGATTATCCCCTCCACCTCCCACCAATCCCCCACCAACCATAGCAGAGCTTGTAATTGAGGTTTGTTTTGAGAGTCTGGACATGCTGTGTGGCTGGCCTGTAGTGGTTGAATGCAAGTAACTGAAGCTTCCGTACTGACATTTTTGGCCTGGGAAACTGATGTTGTTTGGCTTCTCTTACTTGTAGGATTTTGTGGAGCCAATCTTGGTGGCACTTTGCTGGTGACTTGAGAGTCCTTCCAGAAGGTAGTCAATATTTTAGAAGCATGTAAATGTACAGGTATTATTGCTGTTGGTGAGGACTGAGGTCTTCATCTCAAACTTAAAGGATGTGCTGGTACATTGAAGGTGGAGGTAAATTCAAAGAGTGGCTCCTAAGATATAGGGAGTGGTCCATATTTTCTGGGCCACCATCATGAAAATTGATTGTTGAAAGGCGGAGCAGTGTATTAGAGACAGGTTGGGGGAACACCTTGGTCTGGTGCACGTTGGATGTAAGGTCCATCATCTGGAGAGGACAGATTTTGAAATGTATCAAGAATTTCATGAACAAATTGTTGATATCGCCCCCAAGTATATTCAAATGCAAGTTGGCTTGGGATACTGCAGCTTAACTAGTGAGGTTTATGATATGAAGTTCCTTTGAGAGAAGAGAACCCAAGCTCTTTAGAAGAAAAGTAAACATGCATTCCCCATTCAGGATCACTATATTGACTGTATTGCAGACTACTTGTTTTCCATTGCAATGCTATTCATGGGGGGGTTTGCTCTGTACAAATTAGCTGCCAAATTTTCTACCTTTTTTTTTCTTTGATTGTGTCCAGAGATTGCAAAAAGCACAGTGTCGATGCAAATCTTTACTGAATATTGTGTGGCCAACCTTTTAATTTTAACTTTAGACATACAGCACGGTAACAGGCCATTCAGCTCACAAGTACATACCAGGGGTGTGGGTTAATTGGGTGGCACGGACTCGTGGGCCAAAATGGCCTGTTACCATGCTGTATGTCTAAATTAAAAGGTTGGCCATCCCTGTTATAAGATGAATAATGAAACTTTGGAACTCTCTGCCTCAGAGGTTTGTGGATGTTACTTCCTTAGTATTTAAAGCAAAGATGGATAAATTTTTGAACAACTGGGGACAGAGGGCAATAGGGATCTGGCAGAGAGATGAAGTTGACATGTGGAGCAGAACAGTCACAGTTCATGACAAAGCAGGCATAAAGGATCAGGTAGCTAACTCCTGGTTTTAATTTTTGTGTTGATTCTCATGATTAAGTACAGGAGCAGTATTCTCCTGAACCCTCTGTTTTAGAAACCCATCTTGTATCCACAGCTCTCAGAATGGGGATGAGCTCCCCTTTCTATTACTTCAGTTTTATCTTTTGGCCTTCTGCTGTTCTGTTCCTCACAGTGGAAACTGCCAGTCTATGTCATCTTGACTTCTTTAAGCTTCCCTTCTCAATCTGTTAAGACAATATTCCTGCAAATTTAAGTTGAAATCCATTTGCTAATTTTATGCCTAATCTATAAGTTTATTCTAATTTTTCAGAGCCCCATTCAGTATCAACTATTCCCAACCTATATGGTTTTGATTCTAATATATATCCTGAATGTACTTACGAAGCACCAGGGCTGACCAAGGGCTCTGATATGAAACATTGGTAATTCTTTCCCCCCACCGATGCTGCTTGACTAGTTAAGCTCTTCTGGAATTGGTTTTCCAGGCATTTGCAGCCAGCTATGTCTGCTGATTATCATGGGATTCTGTCACTCTTAAGTGCCATCCTTTACCTCCTACTCTCTGCTTTCAGTCCTTCTTACAGTGAGCTAACTGTTCTGTTGCATGCCGACTCCCTACATGTACTCATTTGCCTTGCAGTATATGGTTGGGCTGTTGTCTGTTTTACCTTCAGCGATCACACAGTCTGGGTTTACCTGCATAAATTGGACTTGCTGACAGCAGAAAATCCGATTCATATCCCGCTGTTTTAATTCAAGGATTGGAAAATTTGCCCTCCTGAATTACAGGCCCAGTCCCACAACAACCACTGACCTTTTCGGTTTACGTAGAGGAGAAATCATTAATCTCTCTCGGCTCAGAGAGTGACATTGCAGCATCTGTTCAATATAAGGTTTTGATTAACCTCATTAAAGGTGAGTTAGAAGAAAAAAAAATCTTTATCACTTCATATCAAGTTTGAATTTCTATAATTTTACATGTAGAGTCAAAGTTCATCAACTTTCACTAATTAGGAGAAAATAATATGAACTCAAGTAACCATGTCCGCTGGAAAACTAGAATTCAGAAAACAACGAACATTTCAGATTGGTGTTTCATCAGAACTGATACCTGCGACAGGAGCACCCCAGTTCACTTGACTGCAATCTTAGATGTCCGATGAAAAGCTGGAAACATTCGGCTGGTTAGGTAGGTAGCACCTATGGAAAGGTGGTTCAGGCTCCAACATGAATGCTGCTTTACTCTCCACAGATGCTGCCCTGCTTGTGGGTTATTTCTGATATTTCCTAATGGTATATGTCTGAGGAATCTCACTGAGGTCTGCCTAAGATTCAGGAAGGAATATTCTGATCCTTTTTTATTGCAGTTTTGCTTTTATCTCAGTCTGTGACAATATCCAGAACCAGTTAGATATTTTTATTTATTTGACTTCTTCATCTTAAATGTGCAATCAAATTTTTCTCCTACTTGCCAGCTACTTCAATTCCACATCTTATTCAAGCACTGAGATGTCTGTGCGTGGCCCTATGAACTTCCAGGTTGAGACCACATGTAACATCGAGGAACAACATCTTGGCACACTATTGACCAATTTCAGTTGAACACTCCCCTCCCCATTGTTTTACCTCATCCTTCTGTCTCCTTTCCTTCTCTTTCCCCTGCTAATCATCCACACCTGCCAGCTCCTCATTCCATCCCTTTTTTCTACCTATCAGCGAGCGTCTTCCTCTGGCCCTCTCTCCTTTCACCTTCCAGCTTCTTTCCTTTCTTTTCTCTCCCACTGGCATTCACATTTCCTCTGTAATCTCATGTTCCTCCTCACATTCCCTCACCTTATTTGATTCCCTCACCTTATTTGGGCATTTGCTCAATCTTTGGCATCCTTCGGGCCCACAATGTCGACTACCAATTGCTTTCTTTGGATGTTGAGTTCCTTTAGAACTTTTGTACATTGTTCCAGTCATATTTGCAAATTGTTATTTAAATCTTAGATAAAGGCATAAAAAAATATGGTAGATTTTTTTTGTTCCTGATAATCACAATTGGTCCCATGGGATCTAAATTGCTTCATTGGAACTTGACTCATCCCTGCATTTATAAGGTAAAAATCAAATTGTGAGATTATTTTAATGAATTATACAGACCTTGAATCTTCTGCCAATTTCTTACCTGGTCATAGTATGAAAAGTCTGCTCTACATTTCAAAGTCTCCTCACATCAACCTCGCATTGCAATGATGAAAAGAAAATCCCTGACTTCTAAATGCCTAATGACCTTTAATCATCCTATTTTATATATATATATATATATATATATATATATATATGTATACCCACCTCCTTCTGAAGCTCAACCTACAAAGTAAAACGACAACTCTCGTACAGCAGTATTTTCTTACCTTCACCTTCGTACAAAAAGCCACATCAGAAATGGATTGTGTGTGAGGCTTTTGATCACTTTTAAAGGTGTAGTATAATCTCTACTGAGGATATTCAGGTCGAATCAGCTCCTTCCCAAGCACTACAGCCCTCTGGGAACTTCAGTTGCTGCAGCAACTTCTATTGGCCAAATGCATCCTGTAGAGGGCGTTGAAAGAACCAAAGGCTTGTTGATCCAAACCAAGGCTTTTATTAACTAAAAGAATGGAACCTACCACATGTAGGTCGACCAGTCCAGAATGACCTGGTCTGGCTAGGAGCAACCCTTTAAGACATGCCAGTAGGCGTGGCTACGTTCTCAGCCAATCACAGTCATCCTACACTACAATCCATACATATACACATTGGTGACAGAATCTGTTGGAGAATGTCATGCGTGCTGCAACATTGGAAAAGAGGGGTTTTGGAAAAGTGGGGGGGGAGTGAGAAGCGGGGCTGTCTTTTTGCCTTGTTCAAAGAAAAAAAATGTTTGGAAGAATGTTGGAGAAAATATTTCGAAAGGAACACATTGTCTGAAGGATCTGCCACAGAAGGAGATCACTCAGATAAAGAGAAGCACAAGGCAAATTTAAAAAAAATGAGGTCCTGGAACTTAAACTCAACAGGCCACAAAAATTGGTAAAGATTGGCAGAAAAGTTGAAGTTTGTGATATGCAGTATGAGATGACTCATTGCCTGTAGTTTAATATTGCTTGGAGTATGTTGAGGAGAGAAGTGAACAAAGATGGAATTTGAGGACATCACTCTAAGAATGATTAAAGAGGGGGTGATTCTGGTTCCAATCATCATTAATCTCCCAGTGCCTTTTTATAAAATTAAGTCACTAGTCATACTGATTACAAAAAAAATCAATCTAAAACAATATTTATATCATTATGAAGTTGAGTTATACATTATCTTCCTGCTGTTCAAACTATAATTTAATTGTGAAATGCACTGTGTATTTTTAACAAGCTCTGCTCCCCAAGGCCCATCATACATCATTGTAATTCATCTGTGATTTCCATTCCCAACCAAAAATTCTCCAGGGACCATCAGTTGAAAAAGACATGTGCTTTCCTTTGCTACTCAAGTCTAGCCTCATAAGAGAAAACTAACTTTGATCCAAACTTTTTGTCAAGTCATGTCAAATATTAATGGATCAACTGGTCCTAGAAATTGTGTTAGAAATCCTTGGAGAATTGTATTGAGATGAAGATGTGCATTGAAAATCTGGAGGCATTGGATTATATATAACTTATTTATCCATAGACCTAATATGCATAAGTCTCCTTTATCAAAGTTTTAATATACCAAAGAATTTATTCCTGACTTGCCTTATCTGCTAAACATTGCAACTTTGGAAAAATTCCATATGTTGAGTTTCTCTGGATTTATTGATTCTGGGTTCATTCAGCATTATAGTCTGTAATATCACCAGAAGGTTAAGAGGGATATAGACCAATAGAAGGCATATACAACTTCCTCAGATTGGCAAGTTAGTTCTGTATAGATGAGTTGGACCAAAGGACTTGTTTCTATATCATGTGACTTACGATTCTGAAAATGTATTTTTCTTTCCCACAAAGTGCATTCTTCATCCTTCTTAAGATGTATCGTGCTTCTGGCATGATTAGCTCAATGCTATTACAGTGACAGAGACCTGGGTTCAAATCCAGCACTGTCTGAAAGGAGTTGGTATGTTCTCCCTATGTTCCAGGTGCTCCAGTTTCCTCCCATCATCCAAAATTTATTGGGTTGTGGGTTAATTTGGGTGGAATTTGGCAGCTCTGGTTTAAATGGCCAGAAATGGAGTCTACCATGCTGTAAATAAAAAATATTTTAAAAATTGAAGGTCGGTTTAGTTGGACTTTTGTAAATGGTACAGTACGGTAGGGGAGCAGATTGTGCAGTGGACAGATCCCTGATGATCGAGACCCATGTTTCTATTCAAGGGTTGCAGATGCTTCAAGCAGAACTCTAAACACAGCTCATCCAGCACCATTCCACCAACTAATGGATCTGACATTTTGACAAGTACATGGATAGAAAAGGTTTAGAGGAATATGGGCTGAATGCAGGCAAATGGGACTGGATTGGTAAACATAGATGAGATGGACTGAAGGGCCTGTATCCATGCTGTAACACTCTATGATTCTCTAACTCTAAATGTTATACGCTTCAGCTTTGTACAAAACCAGCATGCTTTAAAAGCACAACAGGATTTTTTTTTGTATTGTGAAAGATGATGTTATATTTTATATAGATATGTTTTAAAGGAGATCAATTATGACAGAATGTGTGTGAGAGAGAGAGAATTCAGTTCTACAGTTCAGCAGCAGCTGGGACTGGAACAGGACAAGCTGGCAAGCTTGTGGAAAAAAGCCATTTTGCAGGCGGATTGTGAGTTCTTAGTTCAGCCTGGTCAAAGCCCTTGTGGTCCATATAAGAGGAGATGGCTGGCTGCATAATGTTTCACTTGAAATTAGGGAAGTGAAAAGGACCTCTGGTGAACTGAAAGAAAGAGGTTATCATCTGGAAAACTCTGATGGGGCAAGTTCCTTCAGCAAGACACTGAAGTGACTGATCAGAAGGAATCAGTTGTGGGAGTCCAACGAGCAAAACATCCCCTCTGAAAACTGACAAGAAACTTTCTGAGCGGTAACCATTTACCTTTCAAGCACCAAAGCCTAATGAACTTCCTAAATGTTAAATTCTGTGCACAGTATAAGAATTGCCTGGAACCAGTGAACTTGGAGGAGTGAGAAGTGAGATTGGACTGTGAATCAAAGGACTTTCCTGAACATATACACATGTCATACATGTGTGCTTAGAATTAGAAGAGGATTAAGTTAATAGTAGTGAGTTATGAGTTTGATCCTGTTTTCATGTTTAAAGATAATTAAAAGCAACTTTTGTTTAAGTAACCATTTGTCTTGGTGCTAGATTTTGGGGTTTTCTGGGCTCATATCATTATTTTCCACATCACTTTATTGAGGAATATCATGTCTGAATCAACTTAAACATATGCCAATATGTGGAGCAAAAGATCCCATGTGACAGCAATTGCAGCCCTCCACAGCACAATCTTTACAAAGAAGGCTCAAAATGATGATTACATTGTGATACTTCTCTGGGTGTTTGTAATAAATGTCCATGTATATAGTGTTTACAGGACCAGCTCACAATGAGCATTAGAAAGTGTTTCTTGGGCAGTTATTTGAAATGGTATCAGAGAACATTTTCTCTTCTCCAACTGCAATACACAGCTGTTATGCTTTTGAGGTTATTTGTTTAAAGACTTGAACTCTGAATACGGACACACACAGGGATTATTGGTCATAAAAACTAGTAGGAAAACGTAATTTTTTTTTAGATTATTATGTTCACTACAGTCTTTCAAAGCCATGGTAAGTTGCAAACTCAGTCTGAGTGAAAAATCCATGCCTTGCAGAGCTGTGGAAACTTAAGCTGAGAAGTGATCAAAGGAGGAAGCGAATGTGTGTTGTGGCCATAAACACTGAGCGCACATGTCACTGTCTTCTGCTTTTTTGCACCTCTCCTTTATGCTGTTGCAATGGGAAGAGGTCTTAACAACCTGTACGCCCTTTCATGCCAGGCCTCCACCTGAAGGCCGACTATAAGGGTGAAGGGAAAACATAAATTTAGCATTCATGGAGCAGCCCTAAAAGACTGCTCCTGTGTTGCATTCATGTTGAGCGGTGCCTCGTAGCACCCTCTGGAGCCAGTGGAGGATGGGTGACTGGTGCTGTAGCACCACCCGTCATAAATACATGGCAGAGCAATGGCTGTCTTCCCTACTCATAATCCCCCTCGCAGCAGGAACCACTCTGTTTCCCAGTACAGTTCCAGCTGTGAGAGGGATTATGGGTAGGGAAGATGGCCATTGCTCTGCCACTGATGAGCGGCCCCAAGGGTCGAAGCGGCCTGATGAGGTGCCGGAGTGGCCAGTGGGGCTGTCACAGCCAGCACCGGCCGCCTCCTGTCGGCCCCTGCCCTGACTGCTCCTGCTGCCTACCCCCTCCCAACCCAACCTGAGGGCTCCTGCCAACTGCCCATTGCCCTTAAGGGGTCATGAAGGGAGAGGGGTGAGTAGGTGGAAGAAAGGAGGGAAATGGATCGCCGGCTGATAGCATCATCACGACATCATCAGCCCACCCGTACCCAGCCACTTGCGGTGGCTGTATATTCGTGTGAGGCAGTACCCTGCCAATTATCCTTCCCCTGAGAGGGATTGCAGTTGGTGGCTTGGAGCCGGCCACGGCACATTCATAGAGGTAAGTCTCCCGACGTAATGGTGGAGAATCTCCATCTTTAGAGTCGGGCTTTTTTGCTGCATGAAGGGGTGACTCACTTTCCATGACATGGCAAAATTTTTACATAGTCTGGCAATTAAGGGATATTATCATAGTAATAAAACAGTTTGCTTCAAGGCAGACAAATTCGCCACCAGCAGGAATTGCCTGAGAGAGAGAGAGAGAGAGAGAGAGAGAGAGAGAGAGAGAGAGAGAGAGAGAGAGAGAGAGAGAACCCTCCCCAGAGTCACCGAGTGTCCGTGAATTCACCTCCAGCACTTCCACAGCCCTTACAGCCACAGAGTCCAGTTCAAACCACTGGCGACCTGAGTTCCAGATGCGAACCTTTAGGAACCCTTCAGCACCCTCGGCACCTCCTCACATCCTGGTTCCGATACCTGGTACCCCTCCAGCCAGTTCGAGCCAGTCTCCGGCCATCCTCAGCCCGGCGTAAGTCTCTCGACAGCAGTCTCCAGCAGCCCACCGCTTACACGGGTTCCTCGCCTTGAGTCGCCAGCAGCCCGCTGCATGCAGAGGCCACTCACCCAGAGAGCCCCCTCGCTAGTCCAATGCTGTGATCTCATTGAATGGCGGAGCAGGCTCAACAGGCTGGATTTTCAACTCCTGTACCTATTTCTTATGTCTTACATTCTTAGAAATGCAACTGCTGTATTTTCTGTCCATCAGGCCCTGTTTTCATACTGCAGAGTCCAGTGGTTCTCAATCTTTTTCTTTCCACTCGCATACCACTTTAAGCATTTCCTAAGAAAATGTTTGAAAACTACTCTTTTAATCGTACCTAATTGACTCGTTATGTGCACTGTTTCATAACTCCAAAGGAAATGGGCCAATGACAATTTTTGTCAAGCAAAATATTTCAGTAACAATTGGGTTTAAAGCAATGATTCTCAACCATCCCTTCCTATACACAGACTACCTTAAGCCATCCCTTACTAATCACAGAGCACTTATGGCATAGGGATTACTTAAAGTGGTATGTGAGTGGAAAGAAAAAGGTTGAGAACCACTGGTATAAACCATCCTAACAATATTTCTAAATATAATCATTGAAAATATCATGAATTTTAGTTGTCCCCTGATTTATCATAAACATAGATTCTCTGGTAGCTCAGTGGTTAAAGTACTGGTCTTGTAAACCAGGGCCACGAGTTTGTTTCTCACTGGGGCCTTACCCCTGTGAGGGGCGCTGGATGAACTGACGAATCTCTGTCTTCCTTACGGTACACAAAGTTGAAGAATTTCAAGTATGTTACATTCTAAATGTAGTATTACATGACAATAATGTAACCTTTAGCTTTGCAATGCATATTATTTTAAGCAGATAGCTGCACAATTTAAGGAATTGTTCAAATTACACAGTGAATTCTGTTTTAATCACGAGGTTGGCCTGGTATAGGGTTTTGAAACTGTGTCAGGCTCCAGGTTATAGAAGTAGTTTTATGAGCTTTCCTTTTGGGCATGCCTATTTGAAGTTCAAGTTTATTATCATTTGATTGTACATATACAACCTGATGAAACATCATCTCTCTAGACCATGGTGCACACAATACATAGTTCATAAAGATTACATAAGAAATCAAAATAAATTATTGTTATAATACTGGACACTATTTATCAATCTCACCGCTTGGCAGTCCTGACATTGATGATCCTGTACTTTCTTTCTTAAATTTATTTATAGATGCCATACGATCAATTACATCACTTACATTTCATACATGGCTTTTAAAATTTGAAAAGAAAATTAAAGAAAGAAATAAAGAAAAGAAGCCTCCCAACCTATCAATTCCCCCCCCCCCCAAAAAATAACCCTAAGAAAAAAGTGAAACTCCCTCCTATTGGCACCACCTCCCTCTATCATGCGGGATAAGGCTCTTTGCCACAATGAGTCCATGAACAGCGGCCGATGGACCCCGGCACCCTTTACTTCTCAGGTGTTACATAAATAAAGTCACTAATTTACTAGTCCATTGCCTCATTCCAAATAGTTTCTTCTCATTTACTCGGCCTATTAAAAGGCAAAGTTTCCACAAAATCTGATGCCTGTGCATCATCTGTAAATTTAATTTTTTTTGCCACCTAGTAGTACAATCTTCATTGTCACAGGGTAATGTAACATAAACTTGTATCCCTTTTCCTTGTTCCATAATTCTTCACTGACAAAAGACAAAGGAGGAAAAACCCAACACACAACCCCAACCAACCAATTTTCCCTTGCAACCGCTGCAACCGTGCCTGCCTGTCCCGCATCGGACTTGTCAGCCACAAACGAGCCTGCAGCTGACGTGGACATTTACCCCCTCCATAAATCTTCGTCTGTGAAGCCAAGCCAAAGAAGAAAGAATTCTTAATAAGTCTTTTTCAAATTCTCCAGAAATTGACGAGACCATGAAGAAAACTTCCCTTCGTCACCAAAATCAATCATCTCACTCAGATTCAATGATCTGACCTTACTTAAAGAATCTGTTTCCCTTGGCTGAAAGGCTGGTCAGATTGCTGCTGTTCCAGCAACACACCTCTCTGACGGCCCCTGGTCGTCACTCCAGAGCCGGAATTTCTTGCATCATGGGCCTCTCCTCATATTTAAGAGCAACACCTCCATCTTCTCCAGCAACAATAATTCTCTTCGTCAGAGCCATTTTAAAAGTTAAATGGACCATTCTTATTTTTCTTTCCTTCTTAGTTTGTGTCTGTAAACTTCATTTAGATAATAATTGGCACTCTTCACCTCCCAGGTTCTACATCAAAACAAAGCCTCTAATTTACTAGTCCATTGCCTCATTCCAAATAATTTCCTCTCATTTACTCAGCCTATTAAAAGGCAAAGTTTTCACAAAATCTGATGCCTGTTTGCAATCCATTAAAAAAAAAAGATTTATGCCTTCCGGCAATACAATCTTCATCGCCGTTGGGTAATGTAAACATAAACTTGTATCCCTTTTCCCAAAGACTTCTCTGAACTTCATTAAACTGTCTCCTCACAGCTGTGTAGTATTTTCTGGATAAAAGAAAACCTTTGAACCATGATATTCAAGTGGACTATTCCTCATTCTTACTTTAAGGCTAAAATCTTTACCTTGTCTCGATATTTTGAACACTGAATTACTACAGAGCGAGGTTTCTCATCTGATTGCGGCCGTGGTCTGAAGGCTCTGTGCTTTTTCAATTTCAATTGGACCTTCAAATTGCTTTACCCCCAGAACCTTGGGTATCTATCCTTGGAGGAATTGGATCATGCCATACTTTTCTTCTCCTTCCTCCAAACCAACAATCTTAATATTGTTTCTTCTACTCAAATTTTCCATTTTATCAGGTTTTTTTTCTGAAATGATCTTCCTCGCCACAATTTCTTCCTTTACTTCAGACTTCAATTTTCCTAGCTTCTCCTTTACATTTCCAACCTTATGCCAAATTTTCATAACTTACTGATTTTCCTCACTCTTTCGTTCTTGTGAGTGCATCATATCTGCTGATAACTGCTTATATTTTTCATTCATATTATGAACCTCAGATCTTACATATTATATTTCTATTTGCATTAACTCCTTACTCGTTGGTGTTTTCCATACCAAGTGTTGTAATTCAATATTGATATTCTCTTTATCCTTTTGTATAGCCTTCAATATATATTGAACTTATTTAATATCTTTATACCCTGATGTAACTTCATTGCAACCAATCATTTCACTTGAATTCGATGATCTGTCCTTGCTAAAGAATCCGTTCACCTTGGCCTGGCGTCATGTTCTCAGCAAATCACCTCTCTGATGGGCCCTGGTAATCACTCCAGATTCAGGATTTCCCTGAATCAAAGGTCATGTAATGATCGTGATCATGGATGCAATGCCTACCATTTGATTATACTTGGCTGCGACCAGGCATTGACACAGAGTATACCGGGTAATAATAAAGCAGATCAACATTACCATTTTTGAGAACTAAATTTAGATCAACTACCAGAGGGAAACTCTCAACAAAAATGAAGATTCTGGTGTGATTTGCAAGCAAAACAACAGGGATGTATTAAAAAAAACTAGCAGGTGGAAATTTACCTTCTGTTGTTAACACTTTATATTGTAATGTAAACATGTTGCATCCTATTTTATTTCCATTGAATTTAACGGATTTGAATTTCAGAGATCAAGTTCAAATATATTGCACATTTAGCATGGGCACTGGGGAATGAATTTCTCCTCCAAAACTGTTTCAGGACAATTGCTAAACTCAGAGTTTCAAGTCTGGTGTTCACGGTTGAATTATCTTCAACTATTTGTATTGATTCATGTGCTACTTTCAACATTTTTTTTGGTTAATGAACACAGAATCTCGGCATTGTTCCTGAATGAATTAAGCATAGGATCCTTGCTGAATCTGTACAAGAACAATTCAACTAATTCCATATCCCCGCTCTCCATTTAGGCTTGCAAAACTTTTCTTTTAGGTACTTATCAAAGTGTTTCATTTCTAACACTATGATTGAATCTGTCAGCACTTCTACTCCTGTCAAAACATTCATGATTCCGTACATGATTTTATTTTCTCTCCTCATGTATTTTTTTTTTGTTGCTTCTTTTGCCATTCACCTTCATTCCGTGTCATTTGAGAAATGAAAGATGCCTGTGCATTTCTTTCAATGCATGGTGGTTTCTTCAAAACGGTTACTATATGTCCTTGGTCCAATGATAAGGAGAAATGAGATGATTCCCGACAAGCTTTCACTGCAGACACAGGAGACCGGCAGACGCTGGAGCCTGGAGCATCAAACGGTCTGCTGGAAGAACTCCTCTTGATGAAGGGTTCCTGCCTGAAACGTTGACCACCCTTTCTCCCCCTGATGCTGCTCAACCCGCTGAGTTCCTCCTGGAGGTTGTTTGAGGTGTTACTACCTTGTCTTTACACGCACAAAGATGGACACTTGTAAGTGCACACGGAAGGACAGGTACACATAAAAGCAAGCCGGCCTTCACACTGCAGTTGGAAAAATTGAGAGAGTGGGTGGGATGGCATGGTTGGTGTGTTGTGGTTAGTGCAATGCCTTTACAGCGCCAGTGATGGGGACAGGGTTCGAGTTCCACACTGTCTGTAAGGAGTTCGTATGTTCTCCCCATGTCTCCATGGATTTTCTCTGGGGACTTTGGTTTCCTCCCACTGTTTGAAATGTACCAGGGGTGTAAGTTAAATGGGTATAAATTAGGCCGCATGGACTAATGGGCCAAAATGGCCTGTTACTGTGCTGTATGTCTAATTTTAAAATTAAAAAGAAATTAACATGAGAGAGGGGGGGGGGGGAAATCCAACCCCCACCTGTAATCTTCTTTGGTTCCTTCTCTAACTGCAGTTAGAATCCGCTTTCTTTCAGAGCAGCACAAAAGCTGCAAGTCCTGGAATTTTAAGCAGAGGAAGAATTGCTGGAGGAACTCAACAGGTCAGAAAGGATATATGGGGAGAATTGGTCAGTTAACATTTCAGGTTTGAATCCTTTATCAAGAATAAGATAAAACTGGTAAAATAAACAGGATCCAGAGGTGTGTGTGTGTGTTTTCCCCCTTTAACTTTTCTTTCCCCCTTCTCCCTTCCCCACTGTACTAAAGGTTTCTCCCTCTACCAATCTTTTCACCTCTCATGCCTTCTGTCCTCTACTCTATCACCTCTGGGTCCCTCACCCACCTTCTTTCTCCTTTTCTATTGGTCATTTTACTTATTTTATCTCGGCCTTTTAATAAATGGTTCAGAGTCACTATGTTGACTGACCATTTCTACCCAGGGATACTCTGACCTGCAGAGTTCCTCCATTAATCTGTATTGGTTTCCCTCCATCTTCTCCAACCTGACATTTTGTAACCTTAAATACTTCGATCTCCTCTGACACATGCAACAAATATTTCCAGAGCTCATTTCTTTTTTTCAGAATTCTGCACATTGTACTTCTTGATTCTTCCTATCAGAATGTCAAACTCTGGAATTCTGTGCCTTTCCCCATGACACCTGCATGCCCATACTGAACATCCAACTTCTCTGGTTTCTGCCAGCCTACTTGCCCCTCTTTCGCCTCCATTCCTCGAACTCTCCACCCCATTCCCTCTCCATTCATCAAGGCAAGCCCCCCCCCCCCACTCTCTGTGCACCCTCCCTCCCTTCTCCACCTCTTGCCTGTGGGACTGTGCACCTTCACCCCACCACTATTTTGTTCAGACATATGCCTACATTTTGCTCAGACCTTGATGAAAGGCTCAAGCCTGAAAAATTGGTATCTGTCTTTATTTTTGCTACATAAAATGCGCTGCTTGACCTGCTGAGTTTCTCCAACATCGTTTTTACTTCAATCCTAGAGTCTGCAGACATTCGTGTTTTTATTCCTCTTTACATTCTATTACTCAGCTCTTCTATATGTGACCAAGTTTTGTATTGTTAGCAGATTAGCAAATTACTATCTGTGCATCCTAGTGCAAATCATTAATGTATATTAAGAAGTGCAGTGGTTTAATACTGACATCTGGGGAGCACACCTGTAAACTTTCTCCAACCAGAGAAATCACCCTTCACTACTACTCTGTTTCCAATCATGCAACCATTTTTTTTTTGTTCATACAGCTATTGACTCTCATGGCCTTTCATTTTGATTGCAAGCCAATTATGCAGCATTTTATCGATTGCTTTTTGGAGATCCATACACATCACGTCAACCACATTTCCTTCACCTTCTGGATTAGCTGATACATCCAATCATTACAGCTCATCTTTTTAACACCTCCTGCCATCAATCCTTCACATAACTATCCCAACTGAAACTTCCTTAACTGAGACTCAAGGAGAAACATCTTCTTTGGTAAAGATGTCCTCTGCTAATTTATTCCTTGCCTATGTCCTCTCCCTGCAGGAGAGATCTCCATTTTGCTTCTACCTCTACTCTTACTATCTGTTCATAGAAATATTTTTTTTGTATGCTGCCAAATCTCTCTTGGTCTCTTTTCCTTCTTTTACTTGCTCTTAAATTCTGGATGAGAAGTCTGGTTCCCACAAAGTCCCACAATTTGACAAATGCCCTTCCTTTTGCATTATTTTAAGCTCTGTTTCAATGTTCATCCAGGGATCTTGTATTAATTGTTCTCACGCTCTCCCTTATGAGGAAGTACCTCGACTATCTCTTCACCATCTCCTCTTTAAAGGCATCCCTCAATTCATTCAAACACTTCCTTTTATTTTCACGTGCCTGATCTGTTTCAACCCATTGAAATTATTCCTTCTCCCATTTTGTAGCACTGTAAAAGGCCCTTTGGCCCAACACATCGAGGTGGACCAAGTTGTCCATCAAAGCTAATCCCATTCGTCTGCATTTGGCCCACATCCAGCTAAACACTCTCCAATGAAATAAAGTTCCAGCCTCTCCTTATAATTCAAGCCCCCGACTCTTAGTAACATCCTTGAAACTCTTACCTCAATCCTTTCCAGCTGAATTATGAGAATTAAGCTTCCACTGTTGCCAGGGTAGGATTTGAAATTAATCTCTCGATGAAGATTCCAGTCTAATAACCCAACTGACCAAACTCAAATGTTAACATTTTAGTCACTACAAATGGAATCACAGACTTCACTCTGGAAGTCAACTACAGCTTATAAGAATTCAGAATCAGAATTCATTGTCATGAACAAGTCACAACATCATAGTGAAAACATCCATATTATGAACCATCTTACAAAAATAATATACAAAATAAATTAAAATACCAGTGCATGAAAAGTAAGGCAGTGCCTTGGTTCATTGATTATTCAGGAATCTGATGGCAGCAGGGAAGAAGCTGTCCTTGTGTCACTAAGTGCACATCATTAGGCTCCCGTACCTTTTTTCCAATGATAGCAGAGTGAAGAGGGTGCGGCCTGGTAGTGGGGATCTTTGAGGAAAGAGGTTGCTTTTTTAAGACACCACCCATTTAGATTTCCTCAATGGAGTGAACTTTGGTGCCTGTGATGTCACAGGCTGAGTTAACCCTCTGGAGTTTATTTTTCTTTTCCAGAGATTTGGCACCTCCATACCAACCAGAATGTTCTCCTCCAACCATGTGTAGAAGTTTTTGAGAGTCTTAGGTGATGTAGACCTCACAATGTTTAGCCACTGGTGAGCCTTCTTTGTGATTGCATCAAATGGAGGCTCCAGGACAGATCCTCAGAGATGTTGACACCCAGGAATCTGAAATACTTCACCCTCTCTACTACCAAGCCCTCATTGAGGACTAGGTCATGCTCCCCGACTTTCTCCTGAAGTCCACAATCATCTCTGGTTTTACAAACATTGAGCGCAAGGTTGTTGGTGTGACATCAATCAAAGAGGTGATCTATCCCCCTACTGTACGCTTCCTCATTCCCATTCATGATTCTTCCAGCAAGTATGGTGTCATCAGCAAGCTTGCAGATAGTTTTGGAAATGTGCCTGGCCACACGGTCATGGGTGTATAATGAGTGGAACAGTGGGCTAAGCACACATTCTTGTGGTGCGGCTGTATTGATGATCAGTGAGGAGATGTTGTTTCCAATTCATACTGACTGTGACCTTCCATTGAAAAAGACAAGGATCCAGTGGCAAAGTCGGGTACAGAGGCCCAGATTTTGTAGCTTCTTGACTAGCACTGAGGGAAAAATAATATTGAAGGGTGAGCTGTACTTGATGAAGTGCAGCCATATGTACGAACTGTTGTTTTCAAGGTGTTTCAGAGGTGAGTGGAGAGCCAGCGATATTGCGTCTGCTGTGGAGCGATGGTGACAATAGGCAAATTGCAGTGGGTCCAGATCTTTACTTAGATATCTGTTAATTATGGCCATGACTAGCCCCCCCAAAGTAGTTAATCATAGTAGAAGTTTGTGCCACTCATGCTACTCTTCTTGGGTACTGAGATGATTGATGCCATTTCAAAGCAGGTGGGAACCTCTGACTGCACCAATAAGAGGTGGAAAATGTCCATGAACTTCCCAGCTAGCTGGTTGGGGAAGATTTTTAGAACCCTGCCAGGTACACCGTCAGGGCCTGATGCCTTGCGAAGGTTTGCCCTCTTGAATGATGTTCTTATATCATCCTCAGAGACAGATATCATAGGGTCCTCAGCCTTTTCAGGGATTCTAGTGGGCACTGTTTGGTTTGTCTTCTCAAAGATGGCATATTTGACGTTCAGCTCTTCATGTAATGAAGCATCACAGCCATCTATAGTGTTTGCCCTTGCTATGTAGGTTGTAATGGCCTGCACTCCCTGCCTTAACTGGCATGTATCTGTCCATGTCTCCAGCTTCCTCTGGAATTGCCACTTTACCTCAGAGATGACCTTCCACATTATAATGAATATAACATGTTTCCTCATTTTACAAAGATCATTTAATTTGGCAATTGGGATGGATGAATGGAAAGTAGATTAAAAAACTATCACAAACCTATTAATAGCAGAATAGTCTTATGACCACAGGCAGTTCCTTTTGCAAGCAACTAATCAGGCCATTAATTAGGTAAGTAAATATTCTATGTGATGTCTTTGGTAATCCACCATTCTCAATTGTGTGTGTGTGTGTGTGTGTGTGTGTGTGTGTGCGGTGTGGGGGGGTGGGGTGAATGGTGTTGGTGAGTAGATTTCAAGAGTTTAAAAGGGATGGGGGAATCAGGACTTTGGGCTTTCAAATTGAGCAATTAGGTAATTGTATTAATTGGCAAGGACCAATAAAGGGTTATTTAGGTAAAGGAGCAGTCAGCAAGGAGTGGTCCAGTGAGTCACATAACGACGGAGTGGGACTTCAAAGCTTTGGCATGAGAGGCTTCGGCGAGTAGTAGGTAAGGAAGTGCTTGCAGTGAAGTAAGGTTGGTAATTTTATTTTAATTAATCAAACTTAATTTAAGAGTAGGTTATGGAGGCAGTTGGGGCAGTCCTGTGCTCTGATTGCAGGATGTGGGAGGTCATGGGTAGCATAAGTGTTTCTGATGACTATACCTGCAAAAGGTGCATCCAGATTCAACTCCTGGAAGACTGTGTTAGGGTATGAAAGTTGAAGCTGGATGAGTTTCAGATCATGAGGGAGGCAGAGGGAATCATAGATAGGAGTTACAGGGAGACAGTCACCCAAACAGACAGAAGTGAGCTAATTGGGTAAATGTGGAAAGGGAAGATGGGGAGACAGACAGTGCAGAGTACCCCTGCAGCAATTCCCCTCAATAATAAGTGTTCTCTTTTAGATACTGTTTTGGTTGGGGAAGAGAGAGAATCGACCTACCAGAGACAAGTTGTGGTGGTCAGGTCTCTGGCATGGGGGCTAGCCCCTCATCTCAGACAGGAAGAGGAAAAAGAGGAGAGCTCTTGTAATTGGGGTCTCACTGGTTAGGGGAGAAGATGAGGTTTGGTGGACAAGATCAGAGCTCCTGGTTGGTATGTTGCCTCCCAAGTGCTAGGGTCAGGGAGGTCTCTGATCGAGTACACACCATTCTGGAGGGGTAGGGCAAGCAGCCAGATGTGGGGACCATTGACATAGATAAAAGTGGGGATGAGGTCCTGAAGAAAGCATATATGGAGTTAGGAAAGAGGACCTCAAGGGTGGTAATCTCAGGATTGCTGCCTGTGCCACACACTAGACAGAGTAGGTATAGAAAGATGTGGTGGATGAATGCGTGGCTAAAGATTTGGGGGTTCACATTTGTGCACCATTGGGATCTCTTTTAGGGAAGGTATGATCTGTACAAAAGGGATGGAGGGGGACCAATATCCTGACAGCAGGTTTGCTAGAGCTGTTGGGGAGGGTTAATATAACTCGTCGGGGGGTGGTGGGAATCAGAATGAGAGTGCAGAGATTTGGGTGGAAGATAGATTTGAAGGGAGCGAGGAACCAGAATGTTAAAGTTGATGGGAGGGAGTCAAATTAGATGATAATCAAAGCAGTGTATGTGGAGGACATTGTCTCAAGTGTATACATTTCAATGCAAGGAGCATTGTAAGAAAGGTGGATGAGCTTTGATCATAGATTGACACATAGAAATATAATGTAGCCATCGGTGAAATTTGGTTGCAGGAGGGGCATGAATGGCAGCTAAATATTCTAGGATTCCGTTGTTTTAGGTGTGATAGAACAGGGCAGGTAAAAGGTTGAAGAGTCACATTGCCTGTTGGAGGAAACATTGCAGCAGTGCTATGACAGGATAGATTGTCCAGTGAGGCTATTTTGGTGGATTGAGGAATGGGAAAGACATGAAAACACTAATGGAAGTGTAGTATAGACCACTTAATGGGCTGAGGGAATCGAAGGAGCAAATTTGTAAGGATATAGCATATATGTGCAATAAACATAAGGTGATGATTATAGCAGATTTTAACTTTCCACATATTGACTAGGATGCTCGTACTGTCAAATGGCTGGATGGGTTGGAGTTTGTCAAATGTGTTCAGGAAAGTCTTCTCAATCAATGCATAGAAGAGCCAACTAGAGAGCGGGCAGTATTGGATCACTTACGATTGAACGAGATATGTCAGGTGATAGAGGTTTGTGTTGAGGAACATTTTGGGTCTAATGATCAAAATGCTATTAATTTTAGGTTATTAATGGAGAAGGATAGGATTGAGATTCTTGATTAGAATAAGGCAAATTCTGAAGAGATGCAAAAGTATTTAGGAGGTGTAGATTGGGGTGTTTTATTTTCTGGGAAGAATGCAACAGATGAATAAAGGGGAAACTTTGACAGTACAGAGTTGGAATGTTCCTGTGAGGATTAAAGAAAAGGTTAGAAAATGGTTTTCAAAGGATATAGGGAATTTGGTTCCGAAGAAGAGAGATGTGCACACAGGTATAGACAGCAGGGATCAGATGAGGTGCTTGAAGAATATTAGGAGTATATTAAAAAAAATAAGGAAGAAAATAAAAAGCCAGAAGGAGATATGAAGCTACTTTGGCAGGCAAGTTTAAAAAAAAAATCCCAATGGTACTTTAAAAGTAAACGAATAGTGAGGGATAAAATTGGGACCCCTTGAGGATCAGAGGGGTAGGTTATGTGAGAAATCAGAAAAGATGGGGGAAATTTTAAATTACTTTTTTTCTTCAGTATTGACTCGGGAAAGGAATATTGAGCCAGGAGATCTGGTAGTGAGGACATGGATAATATACAGATTAATGAGGAGGTAGTATTGGTTATTTTAAAGAGAATAAAGGTGGATAAATCTGTGGGTCCTGACAAGATATTCCCTAGGACCCTGGGGACATTGACAGAAATTTTTAAAATGTCACTGACTGCAGGGCAGGTGGTGGAGGATTGGAGGGTTGCTCATGTTATTCTGCTGTTTAAAATAAGCTGCAAAAGTAAATCTGGTAATTGTAGGCCTGATGTCGGTGGTGAGTAAATTAATGGAAAGTGTTCTTAGATGGTATATACCATTATTTGGAAAGACAGGGACTGATTAGAAGTAGTCAGCTCAGTTTTGCATGTGGTAGGTCATGTTTATTAAATCTTCTAGAGTTTTTTTGAGGAGGTTACTCAGTAGGTTGATGAGGGGAAGGCTGTGGATGTTGTCTATATGAACTTTACTGCCTTTGACGAGGTTCTGCATACGAGGTTAGTTAGGAAGGGTCAAGTCTCCGGTATTAATATTGAAGTAGTGAAATGAATTCAACAATGGTTGGATGGGAGATGCCAGAAAGTAGTGGTTGATAATTGTTTGTCCAACTGGAAACCAGTAAATAGTGGAGTACTTCAGGGATCGGTACTGGGTGCATTATTGTTTGTCATGTATATTAATGATCTAGATCAGTGTTTTTTATTTCCACTCACATACCACTTTAAGTATTCCTTATTCCATAGGTGCTCTGTGATTAGTAAAGGATTGCTTAAGGTGGTATGTGGATGGAAATAAAAAGTTTGAAAACCACTGTTTTAATCGTCTAATTGACGTTATGTGCACTATTTCCTAACTCCAAAGGAAATGGGTCAATGACAATTTTTCTCAAGCAAAATATTTCTGTAACAATCTGGTCTGGAGCAGTGATTCTCAACCTTCCCTTCCCACTCACATCCCACCTTAAGCAATCCCTTACTAATCACAGAGGACCAATGGCATAGGTATATGAGTGGAAAGAAAAAGATTGAGAACCACTGATCTAGATGATAAGGATATAAATTGGATTAGTAAATATACAGATGATACGAAGATTGGTGGTGTTGTGAACAGTGAAGAAGGTTATCAAAGCCTGCAGTGGGATATAGGACAGTTAGAAGAGTGGGCTGAAAGATGCCAGATGGAGTTTAATTCTGATAAATGTGAGGTGCTACATTTTGGTAGAACTAATAAGCATAAGTCATGTATGTTAAATGGTAGACAATTGAGGAGTGCAGCAGAACAAAGAGATTTAGGAATTCTGGTACATAATTCCCTGAATGTTGTGTCATGCGTACACAGAGTGGGCAAGAAAGTATGTGGTATGTTGGCCTTCATCAGAATTGGGATGTCGTGTTGAAATTGTATAAGGCATTGGTGAGGCCAAATTTGGATTATTGTGAGCAGTATTGGTCGCTGAATTACAGGAAGGATATAAATCGTATAGAGCACACATGTCAAACTCAAGCCCGCGGGCCAAATTTGGCCCATGATATAATTATATTTGGCCCGCAAGATCATATCAAATATGCATTAGAGCTGGCCCGCTGGCCACCGCGCCAGTATTGCGCATGCACAGCAAATACTACAAATCCCAGAATGCTTTGCAAATGCATTGGCGCCGGCCCGTCAGCCCGCTAATCGCCCCCACCTCCTCTCTTTACTTTTATTACCATCTGCGACCTGTCGCCGAACTCGCATGTAATAAACCCCTTACGCAAAATGGCTAAACGAAAGAGAGAAAACAGGACCTTTCAAGACAGGTGGGAGGGAAACTCTGACCCCAGAGTTTAATGAAATTGCATCTAAGAAGAGATGCCAAGTATTTGGTTTAGACCCAGATGCATCAGAGTAAATCACAGTGTAGCAAGCTAAGCTTGGATTAATATTTTCTTTGGTTAACTTTGGACTGTTCATAGTTGAAAGATTGGATTTTCATTGAAGCAAGTTGTTATTTTTTTGACTTGTTGGCTTGTGAAAAAAAAATACATTTAAAAGGAGCTTAAAGGCTACAGAGAAATATTATTTATTGAATATTTTATTTCTCATTTGTTAATGCTTCTTCTGGAAAGAGTTTAACCAAAACTATTATTAAACATTTATTTTAATAAGAAAAAGTTTAATATTACATATGTTGAAAGAAGAGAAAACATGCAGGTGTTGTTGAAAATTTTCAATAAATATTTAGTTTGGCCCATGACTTAGTCCAAGTTTTTAATTTTGGCCCTCTGTGAATTTAAGTTTGACACCCCTGGTATAGAGAGAGTGCAGAAGAGATTTACGAGAATGTTGCCGAGGTTTCAGGGAAAGGCTGAGCAGCCTTGGACTTAATTCCCTAAAGATTAAAAGAATGAAGGGTGATTTGTAGAGGTATTAAAAATTATGAGGGGGACAGATAGAATCAATGTAGAAAGACTTTTTTTCCATTGAGAGTGGGGGAGATTCAAACCAGGGGGCATAGATTGAGATTGAAGGTGGAAAAGTTAAGGGGAAACATCAGAGGATGATGAGAGGCTGAAATGAACTTCCAGATGAAGTGATAGATGCGGGTTTGATTTTAATACTCAAGTAAAACTTGGATAGGTATATAGACGAGAGAGGTGTGGAGGGTGATGGAAGGGTGCGGGTCAATGGAAGAACATGTTTGGCATGGACTAGTAGGGTCGAACAGTTCTGTTTCTGTGCTGTTCGTTGTTGTATCATTTTGTGTGTGTGTGTGTGTGTGTGTGTGTGTGTGTGTGTGTGTGTGTGTGTGTGTGTGTGTGTGTGTGTGTGTGTGTGTGTGTGTGTGTGTGTGTGTGTGTGAAGGCTTTTTTATGCTGGCTCAACAAAAAAAAGGGAATTTACTTTTTTATGGAGAACTCTATGGCAGATCCAGCATTGCCTTCAACTCACCAGCATCGGGATCCATCTTCCAGAACTGAGGGAGGTGGGGTGAGGGGTGCAGTAGCGTTACCCATCACCGTGACATCCAATATACGTGCTGAGAAGGGAAAGCAACCTATACCTGAAATAGATACCTAAGAGCACTGGTGGAGATCTGTTGAATCAGTCTTATGACTGGCAGATTTCCTGCGCAACGTAATTAGCTAGGTTATCTTTGGCTTAGCTTCGCAGACGAAGATTTATGGAGGGGTAATGTCTACGTCAGCTGCAGGCTCGTTTGTGGCTAACAAGTCTGATGCGGGACAGGCAGACATGGTTGCAGCAGTTGCAAGGGAAAATTGGTGGGTTGGGGTTGGGTGTTGGGTTTTCCTCCTTTGTCTTTTGTCAGTGAGGTGAGCTCTGCGGTCTTCTTCAAAGGAGGTTGCTGCCCACCGAACTGTGAGGCGCCAAGATGCATGGTTTGAGGCGATATCAGCCCACTGGCGGTGGTCAATGTGGCAGGCACCAAGAGATTTCTTTAGGCAGTCCTTGTACCTCTTCTTTGGTGCACCTCTGTTATGGTGGCCAGTGGAGAGCTTGCCATATAACATGATCTTGGGAAGGCAATGGTCCTCCATTCTGGAGTCGTGACCTACCCAGCGCAGTAGGATCTTCAGCAGCGTGGATTCGATGCTGTCGGCCTCTGCCATCTCGAGTACTTCGATGTTGGAGATGAAGTCGCTCCAATGAATGTTGAGGATGGAGCGGAGACAACGCTGGTGGAAGCGTTCTAGGAGCTGTAGGTGATGCCGGTAAAGGACCCATGATTGGGAGCTGAACAGGAGTGTGGGTATGACAACAGCTCTGTATACGCTAATCTTTGTGAGGTTTTTCAGTTGGTTGTTTTTCCAGACTCTTTTGTGTAGTCTTCCAAAGGCGCTATTTGCCTTTGTGAGTCTGTTGTCTATCTCGTTGTCGATCCTTGCATCGGATGAAATGGTGCAGCCGAGATAGGTAAACTGGTTGACTGTTTTGAGTTTTGTGTGCCCGATGGAGATGTGGGGGGGCTGGTAGTCATGGTGGGGAGCTGGCTGATGGAGAACCTCAGTTTTCTCAGTTTTCTGCCAAAATGTTTGGCCTGGTCCTACATCAGCCAGCTCCGCACCATGACTACCAGCCCCCCCACATCTCCATCGGGCACACAAAACTCAAAAAAAGCTAGGTTATATGAATTTTAATTGCGCTCCTTAGATGCAGGCTAACAATATCACTTCATCAGCCCACGCCTTTGTAGCCACTTTCAGTGGCGTTGCTTTCACAGAGGAGGTGGAGTGACCTCGCTTCACATCTGAGTGTGCCCCCTAGATTGGAGTTTGCCTGCTGAATATTCTCTTTTACTTTCACTTTGTTCTGCTATATTAAAAAAAGAGAGAGAAAAAAAAGGGTTTTTTTATTCACAAAAGGCACCTCATCGCCTGCTCAAGTTTTTTTTTTTAAAAGGCAAATGTACTTTTTATACAGACGACCAAAATCACGGATTGTATGGAGCTTTTACGCAGAGGTGGTTTGCAAGTCGGCTTCCGAAGCTGAAGGAGGCGGGGGAGATGTGCAGTCATGCCACATGTCACTGTAACGTTAAACAAGCACGTCGGGAAGGGAAAGCAGCCTTTATTCAAAATGGCGACTGAAGAGCAGGTACGAATTGTAGTGGAGATCTATGCAGGCAGTCTTAGGACTCAGGCAGATCTTTTGAGTAAGGTAATTGCCTTGTTTGACCATATGGGTTCTTTAAAATTTGTGCTCTTGGGTTGCAAACTGATGGCGTTATTGCTAAATCATCAGCCCTCCCCTTTGGAGCCGCATTCAGTGGTAATCCTTTCACGGATGAGGTAGACCGTCTTGCTGCACCTCTGATACTAACCCGCCTCCCCCAGGCGGAAGGAATGTGGAGCAAGTTGGATCAACAAATCCTCCTCTGAACCTTTTATGGAAGTAAATGAAGCAATATAAAGGCGGAGGATATCTGTCTTTACAATTTTTTTCCCACTATAAATGGGGGTGGTGGGGAGAAGGGAGGGAGGTAGAGGTAGAGGGAAGAGGGGAGAGGAAAAAGAGAATATTAGAAAATATATATTTTGGACTTTGTTTCTTGCAATTTGGTCCTAGTTGATATATTGTAATCAGGCTCCTTGTGACATGGATTTACAAAAGGAAAATCGTGCTTGACAAATCTATTGGAATTCTTTGAGATGGTGACAGGTAAAATAGATGGGGGAGAGCCAGTGGATGTGGTGTACCTGGACTTCCAAAAGGCCTTCGATAAGGTCCCGGATAAATGACTGGCTTACAAAATCAAGGCTCATGGGATTGGGGGCAAAGTATTGATGTAGATTGAGAACAGGCTGGCAGGTAGAAGACAGACAGTTGGGATAAATGGCTCATTTTCTGAGTGGCAGGTGGTGACCAGTGGGACCCCAGCTGTTAACAATTTACATTAATGATCTGGATGAGGGGATTGGATGTAATATCTCCAAATTTGCAGATGACACTAAGCTAGGAGGGGTTGTGTGCACGGAAGAGGGGGGGTCAGGAAGCTCCAGTGTGATTTGGATAAATTGAGGATACATGGCAAATGGACTACAATGTGGATAAATGTGAGGTTATCAACTTTGGTAATACAAACCAGAGGGCAGATTACTATTTGAATGGCAATAGATTAAGAGATAGGGAAGTGCAGAGAGACCTAGGGGTACTTGTACACCAGTCTCTGAAGGCGAGCATGCAGGTACAGCAGGTGGTTAAAAAGGCAAATGGTATATTGGCCTTCATATCAAGAGGGTTTGAGTATAGGAACAAGGATACCTTACTGCAGCTGTACAGGGCCTTGGTGAGACCCCACCTGGAGTATTGTGTGCAGTTTTGGTCACCTTATCTAAGGAAGGATGTTCTTGCAATGGAGAGAGTGCAGAGGCGATACCTGGAATGGCAGGAATGACATATGAGGAAAGATTGCACAAATTGGGATTGTACTCGCTGGAGTTTAGAAGATTGATGTTGGGCTGAAACCTGGAAGTTTGATTATGTATCTTTATATATGCTCTATAAAGTACAAAGGAGGAAAAACCCAACACCCAACCCCAACCCACCAATTTTCCCTTGCAACCACTGCAACCGTGTCTGCCTGTCCTGCATCGGACTTGTCAGCCACAAACGAGCCTGCAGATGACGTGGACGTTTACCCCTCCATAAATCTTCGTCCGCGAAACCAACCCAAAGAAAAGACAAAAATACACTGCTTGACCAGCTGAGTTTCTCCAACTTTGTGCTTTTTCTTTGATTTCAAAAGTATGTTTCACACAGAATAGCCAAGGTTCAAGCAGGGAAAGCAAAGCAAAAGCTATTGCAGCCCCCCAAACTGTGGAACAACATTCCTCCCTCTTTCAAATCAACCCCTTCCTTTAACTCTTTTAAATCCAGGTTGAATTTGCGTTTTCACTCGGAAGTGTTTAAAGGTGATTGTTTTATGTACAATTCTGAACCTCAGGTACTTGTTTCGTACTGCACTTTAGATAGCTGCTTAATTTAATATGTAATTTATGATCTGTTCAGCATTTTGGTCAATGCGAGTTGTTTTAAATGTGCTATATAAATAAACTAAACTAAAGAGAGTACATTAAGTGACATTGGGTGTCCATGAATCTGCCATCTCTTCCAAAGCCACTGCCTTTTACCTCCTGTAACCTCTGTAGTTGCACGCCCCCTCATCCATTCCTGTGGTGAACCTGTGCTGCAGGCATCCAAGTCATTCTCTTCAGCCCCTGGTTCTGAACCCCTGATACAATTAGGAAGCCATTTGGGATCTTTGCTCACCATAGGCACCCTCACAAATCCTAATCACAATTCCTGGTTCCTAAAGCCAGTCCCCAGCAGCATGCAGCTTGATGTGTGGCTTTCAGCTTGCCCAGCCCCATGCTGGTCCACTGCTGCGGTCTCCTACCCTATGCAGTCTTATCCAAGGCTTCTCCTTAGAGGACAGGAGTTCCTTCACTTCTGGTACCCTGCGCCAGTCTGCTGCTCTCCCCGGAGCCCACAACCCTCAAGGTCTCCCCTCTTGAGCACTGACATCCCTGGGTTCTTTGATGTAAATATAAATGCCTCTAGCCCTTTCGTACAGGCAATTTAAACCTGCACCGGCCCAACAATGATGATGGCCGAGCAGTAGGACCAATGGGAGGCATGCTGGAAGACTCATCTCTACTCTTCCCTGGTCTGCACCAGAGGCAACATTGCTGTTACTTAGAAAAGGACTGCACGATCATTCAGGCATTCGACAAGGTAATGGATGTTCTCACTTCTCGTGTCTACCTGAACAACAGATGACTTGATACTCTTAGTATTCCCTTTGACGCCTTATCCTGATACTCAGCTTTGTGGTTCGATACTCTTCAGTGAATCGAACCAGTCCTTTAGCATCTGGTCTGCCAATTCCTTTCATATTCCCTCTGACTTAATTCTACAAAGTATCTTCATTATGGTTCTGTTAATTGTATAACCAATTGGAAATAATAATGGGATTGGAATCTGCTCAGGTGCAGCAGAAATATCATGTGAATGCAGAAACCTGCAACAAAAATTTTAAAAAACATGAAACACATCGAGCGGCTTCAATTACAAAAGAGAAAGAAATATAAAATTTCAGTCAACCTTTCATCAGGATGCAATTGCATAAACTTGAAAAGTAAAATTAACGTCTCCACTGGTTTAATCATATCTTCAGACTTGAAGGGATGTACAAATCTTCAAAATAAGAGCAATTCAAAAGTTGAGCTTGAACCTGGCCTTATCTCATTAAATATCTGATCTGAACAGTTGTATGTAAAGATCAGCATTGACAAATGAATGAGATCATACCCACCCTATCCACTATTAGTTATATTGATAAAATGCAGAAAGTACAAGCCTCTCTCTCTCAGGAAAAAGGATGGAGAGTTAATTTTTTAATTAAATTTTGAGATAACCTTCTGGCCCATGAGTTCATGTCCCACAAATCCATCAATTAACTGACAAACCTCATACGTTTTTGGATGGTGGGATGAAACCAGAGCACCTATGCAGACATGCGGAGAACCCACAAACCCTTTACAGACAGGGCCAGATTGGAATCTGGGCTGCTGGATCTGTAATAGATTTGCACTAACTGCTACACTAACTGTGCCACCGGTTGGTGGGGATGCGGTGCAATGGAAGGGGCAGGTTGATATTTGCCCTCAGTTTCTTGACTTGAATGAAACTAAATTGTACAAGTGAAATTTAAGTGCATAAATGAAATGGCATCACATGTTGCCCACATGTGAAGAAGTATAAATTGCTTCAAGAGATCTTTCCAACATGACGTTAAACAAGGCTCCCTTTAAAAATGCATTGAAAAGATAGGGTAAAATGGAAGAGTTTGCTTGACTGGGTTTTGATTTGGAAAACAATGAACTGATATATAAAAAAAAAATAGAGAGCCTTCTGTATTTTGTCAGCGTAGTTAGCGATAAATAGATGGATATAATCTCATTCATCTGTCAGTGCCAACCTTTACATGCAGCTGTTCCTAACTAATGATTTTCAATGAGATAACAGCAGGGTCAAGGTCAATTTGTGAATTGACTTTTATTTTGAAGTTAATTTTCTTAATAAGGAAACTTGTTTGATGGCTGAAGTTGGTGAAATTGAATTTTAGTCTCTGCAGATTGAGAGATCATGAAATAGAGAAATTCAATTTCCCTGATTGCTGAGACATTCAAAGGAAATACTTGCAGGAAGTTGATGATAACTAGGCAATAACAATTAACATGCATGAACAATCAATTTACAGTGTAGTCTGTTCAAATAGTTCTCCCCTCAATATCCACCAGTTTCCCACCACACCTCACAATACCGATGAAATCATGGACCATTTGCACACGGCCCTTTGTACCTTGCGACCACTGCCTCTTGAAAATCGTAAAAGATCCCATTGATTCCGAGGTGTTAAACACTCAAGATGGCAGCACCTATGATCGTCAGCAGCCTCAAAGGGTTGCAGACACCGGGGAAGTAGAGGACTGACACAGGCCACTGGAAAATATGTAGAACACCCCCACGTTTGAGAAGGAGAAGCAGAGGAGATGACCCATGGGGCAGTGACCACGGTGACAAACCAGAGAGGGTCTCTGCGGCTGAAGAACAAACAAGAGGCGGGCTGCTGCCGATTCTAGGCAAGAGACTCGGAGGGTGCTCTCTTTTGCTTCTCTTTCTCTGACTCTGAGGGGTTTCAGGGATTTTCTGCTGATGGCGAATCTGTCTGCCTTGTGGCAGGCTGAAGCAAATTCCGTGTAACATTGCACTGTTTTTATTACAATAGAGGAATCTTGCTCGTGTGCGGAACCCGGGGTTGAGTGCAGCACACAAGCATGCTGCAAAAAGCCCCATTGTTATGGAGGAATGAGTTTCAAATTTCTACAACCTTTCGCGCACTTCCTCATTTCACTCCTATTGGCCCAGTTGAAATTTTCAAATTATCTGCTCTTGCTATCAGTTCCTCCATGAGAGATTTGAATCGTTTTCTTATTACTTTTACTGAAATTCAACAAAAAGCTTTGTTTTTTTTGTTATCTGGGCAAGTCCATTCATGCGGCAGGTTGTCCAACGATATAAATAAATAAGTAACACAACAATATCAGGAGTAGAGATGAAATAGTGCAAGACATGGACAAAAGTACACAAAACTGAACAAAGTAGAGAGGGTAGTATCATATAAAAAGTGGACAAAGGCATTATCTTTTGCAAGTGGGAGATCTATTGAAGAATCTGATAACATCAGAAAAGAAGCTATCATTGAATCCAGAGGTTGATGTTTTCAAGCTTGTTTATCTTCTCACAGCAGAAGGAGGAGAAGAGATAGGATGGAGCATGTTAGCAGTTTCCCAAAGACAGCGGGAGGTAAGATGGAGTCAGAGGGGAGGATGGTTTGTGTGATGGCCTGACCTGCATTGACAACTTCCTTCAGTTTCTTGCCATCTTGGACATAGTAGTTCCTGTACCAAGCTGTAATGCATCTGGACAGGGCACTTTCTGTGGCGCATTAACAAATGTTGCTAGAGTCTTGGGAACGTATATGTTTCCTCAGGCTTCTGAGAAATATTTGGTGGGCTTTTAAATTTGTAACTCAAATGTGGTTGGTCAAGGCAAGTTGTTGATGATATCTACCCCTAAGAACTTGAATATCTCTACCATGTCCATCCTAGCACCATTATAATGTGCAGTTCTGTACCTGTGCTATGGTGCTCCATATTTCCTCGTCGTTGACCAAATCCTTTCTTTTGCTAACTTTGAATGAGAGATTGTTATCCTGACACCAAAACCAGCCAATCTCAACACTGGCCTCCTGCGTACCACAGCACATTTAAGGTGGGGGGGGGGGTGGGTTCATGGACTGAAATCATAAAATAATATTTGCCATATATTTTGGCAGATAAGATGACACTTGATGTGCCCAAAAAAACACTCCAAAAAATAAGGGTTTGTCAGATAGGCCAGATACAAAAACAGTGACCTCAAAATACCATCTGATTTTTTTCCATAACCCACCCTATAACAATTTTTTAAGCTACTGGTATATTTTTTTTTTAAAAGCTGCTGTTAAACCATTAAAGAATTATAAAATTATTTTAAAAAAAACTCACATTTTAAAATCCTTGAAAATCGTGAGCTTCATTATTTGAGGCAAAGAACTTGGCAAGCACATCTGGAATCTCACTGTTTACACTCTCATCAAATGGGCCCCAGACTGAATCTGGTGAGTAGGCTTTGTAATCAGTGTCCCACAATAAATCATCCTCTGTATCATCCATTGCACTAGAGATACCAGACTTTTTTGAAGGATTTTATTACAGTCTCTCCTTTCATTTTATCCTATGCTTTGATCACAAATATCATACAGCAGGTCAAGTGATGCAGCAGGCTTTTGTAAAGGATTTTTCAGCATTCTTCATCCAATTATTCCATTCTTCACGTACATGATCTTTAAATGACTTGTTCAAGCAGATGTTTAGTGGTAGCAAGAGAAGTCAAACCAACTGGTATAACTGCAATCTCAATATTAATTCATGCTAATCTACTTTTAGTGTTATCAATTAAATGACTAGCTGGGCATTACAGTTACGTAATTCAGAAAGCATCTCTGCCAGCAGCAGAAGTGCATGCCGGCTCTGGGATTTCTGGGGTTGAGCTCCAGCCTGTCTGGATTCAGCACATGGCTAAGCTGCAGTCTTTGGTCCCTTGCGTGTAGCAAGGGTGGACCCTGGGGTACTGGGAGCTGCTGGTAGAGCTTGTGTCTGCTGGAGGAGTAACCTGGGTGCTTGGGGCTATTGGCTGAGTCTCTGGCTTTGAGACATTTGCAACGGGTTTAGGGGGGATCCCAATGGTAGCGTCAGGTCTCCAAGGTACTGGGGAAACTGCTGCTGGGGGAGTGACGGTGAATCACTTTGTGATGGTGCTTCACCCACCTGCTGTCCACGCCCACCAGCTCAATCAACATGACACCAGCTCAGTCAACCCATGTATGGTACTGGACTGAAATTAGGGTCTCGTGTTATCTGAAGGTCGCCTTATTTACCAAACTATAAGGTATGTTTTTATGTAGTTGGCAGGAGGGGAAAAAAAAACAGCTAAACTTGACAGGTTCTCATGCAAATGGGGTGGGGGGGGGAATAAAATTTGAGCAGTATCCTAAGGTTGAGAATTCATGGCCTAGGCTATTTACTTCCCATATTCCACCTCCCTCATTATTTGATATCTGACCTTCAATTACAACATTATCTGCAAATTTGCAGAGTGAGTGAGATTAATGTACAGTCATGAGTGTTTAGGGAATATGCTAAGGACTGAGGACACTATCTTGAAGGTATCTGGTAATCAGGATTACCATGGAGGTGGCGATGTTGTCACCAATGCTCACTGCTTGTCGTGGTCAGGTCACGAAGACTGGATCCAGTTGCAGCAGGATTGCTGACACTTGCTGTATGCCTCAGCGTTTTGGGATAAGTTTGTCAGTGACTATTGTGTTGCAAGCAGAGCTGGAAAATAGTTGCTCTACACTACTGGAGTAAATGCTTTGAGCATATTAAACGCTGGCAATACAAGCTAGGTTAAGTCAGATTACTATTTGAATGGCAATAGATTAAGAGATGGGGAAGTGCAGAGAGATCTAGGGGTACTTGTACATCAGTCTCTGAAGGCAAGCATGCAGGTACAGCAGGTGGTTAAAAAGGCAAATGGTATGTTGGCCTTCATATCAAGAGCATTTGAGTATAGGAACAAGGATACCTTACTGCTGCTGTACAGGGCCTTGGTGAGACCCCACCTGGAGTATTGTGTGCAGTTTTGGTCACCTTATCTAAGGAAGGATGTTCTTGCAATGGAGGGAGTGCAGAGGCGATTCACCAGGCTGATACCTGGAATGGCAGGAATGACTTATGAGGAAAGATTGCGCAAATTGGGATTGTACTCGCTGAAGTTTAGAAGATTGAGAGGGGATCTCATAGAGACATATAAAATTCTGGCAGGACTGGACAGAATGGATGCAGATGGGACGTTTCCAATGATGGGAAAATCCAGAACCCGGAGCCATGGTTTGAGGATAATAGGCAAACCATTTAGGACCGAGATGAGGAGGAATTTCTTTACCCAGAGGGTGGTGAATCTGTGGAATTCATTGCCACAGAGGGCAGTAGAAGCAGGTTCATTAAATATATTTAAGAGGGAATTAGATATATTTCTTCAGTATAAGGGTATTAAAGATTATGGAGAGAAGGCGTGGACGGGGTACTGAACTTTAAGATCAGCCATGATCTCGTTGAATGGCGGAGCAGGCTCGAAGGGTCGAATGACCTACTCCTGCTCCTATCTTCTATGTTTATATGTTTAATTTAATCCTCTAGCCCAGGGGTCTGTAACCTTCAGTATTAAAAGAGCCATTTGGGCCTGTTTCCCACCAAATAAAACCCATCTGAAGCCGCAAGACTAGTTTGATTCCTAAAATGAAGAATACACCACATATATTGTTTCATTATATTTATGCTATGTATATAAAGACGATAATTTGTTGCATTTGTGAAATAAAGGAACTACAAAAGAAAGCAACTGACATTTTATTTCTGTTTGTAACAAAGCAAAACAGCAAATTGTTTAAAACAAAATAAAAAGACACTGGCACATATAAGTTTCAAATAAAATACACAATGCGGGCCTGTTTGAGTCCATCTCCTATTTGTGGAATTTTTTTTTCAAAGAAATATTTGCTTTAATTAAAAAGAGCAAACAAAAAAAAAAGCCAATTTGTATTTTATTCTGAAGGTTGCCGTCATCCGTTGATTTCTTCAGTCATGTAGCTACAGCAGTCAACCGCCAACCCAAATATAAAACACAACTACATCAGTTCAGGGTCAAATATAAAAAAATATATTTGTGAAATAATAACTCATTGAATGATTCCTTTCACCTGGTTTATGTGACTTCTGCTCTTGAACCTCACGGCACAGCTGATCAATACCACTGCACGGCTGTAAGACGTCACTTCGATCTTCACGCAGGATTGCATGCTGTCATCCGTGAGGTGCAAGCGATGTTTGCTTTTTATGTAGTTCATGCTGGAGAAAACCTGCTCGCATAAGTATGTGGATCCAAAGATCGAGAGGACTCCGAATGCATATTTTTTCATGTTCATATAAGTGTCGGGAATTGAATTCCATGTTTCGAACAGAAGTTTGTCCGATTTAGGGAGGTTTTCAATTTCAGTCCGTTTGTGCTTCTGGCCAAGAATTGCCTTCTGACGAGCAACATCTTCAAGATCAGCTGTCAAGCTTCTGAACTTAGACACCCATAAGTCTTTGTCAGCTATATCGGGCAGTTTGATCTCAAGATCGGGTTGACTTGCATCTGTAAATGCACTCATATTCAATAGGGATAAGTCGATGTTATGGGAAGTGACAGGGAAGGACAAAATGTTTTTTTCTTCTCTGAACTCACAGAATCCTTCCCTAAGCCCAGTTTGCATTGCAATGATTGCACGCTGTAAATGCTCGTAATTGATCTGATTGTGTGCTTCTTTGAACTCTCTCAAAGAGGGGAGGTGAGACAGCATACCTCTCTATACATCTCTAGCAAACACTGTCATCTTGTGCTCAAACACCAAAACCTCCTCCAGCATTTGCAGGGCTGTGCCTCCTTTCCCCTGAAGATTTTTGTTCATGTTAAGGTGCATGGTCATATCCACCATGAAGTGCAGCTTTTCCAGCCCATCTGGCTGTTTTAGCTTCGGAAAGGTGAGCCCTTTGCTTTGCAGGAAAGTTTTTACAAGCTCCCGACATGCAGCAAACCACTTCAGCACCTCCCCTTTGGACAGCCACCAGACTTTGTTGTGCAGCAGGAGATCAGAGTATGTGCTTTCAACTTCTTCCAATAATGAACGGAACTGTCGGTGATTTGATCCTTTTGCCATTATTTTGTTCACTATCTGTATGACAAGATTCATCACTTCTGTGCATTCCGGAGGAAACGTTTGTGCGCACAATGACTCTAGATGCAGAATGCAGTGAAATGTCAGCAGTTTTCTATCGAGTGACTTCTGAAGTAAAGTCACAAGCCCCTTCTGTGCTCCTGTCATACTCCGTGCCCCATCAGTAGCCACTGACGCCAAGGGGGTGGTGTTTATTTCTTTGGTCTTTAAACAATTTAACATAGCCTCGCAGATGTCTTCCCCTGTGTTTGGCCTTTAGGTGGTATCAACTCAATGATTTCTTCATGTGGCCTAGTAGAGTTCAAATTTCTGCATAATAGCGTTATTTGCTGAATATCACTTATATCTTTTGATTCGTCACAGGCGATTGAGTACGCTGAAGCCGAATTAGTCCCTAATTAGTGAACAGCTTCCCGTGCCTGGCTATCTCCCGAGCTGCCACAAAACTAGTAGAAGTACTTGAATTTGTAGATTTCATCCACTTCTTCAAAGTATTTTTACTCTGATCAGCTTTCCGCAGCAGTTCCGAAATGCAGTTTTTTTTTTTATCTCCAGATGGGTATTTTTCAGCAAAAGTTGAAATGTCTTTTGACATTTGATATTTTGTTGTTTGCTAATTTCTCGCCACATATGAAGATTACAGGTACACCAGCTTTGTCACTAGTGAAGGCAAATGAATCTGTCCATGAAATGTTCTATTTTCTTCAGAAACTTTAAAAAAAATTTATCCATGGTTAGCTTACCGGGAGTCGGAAATTCAAAACAAGTCACTTGCCGGGGGGGGGCGACAGGTGATACATACAGTGGTATCAACCACTACAGTGCTGTGACGCAAAATTTTGATCAACAAAATATTGCAACACGTTTTATTTTAATGTTACAAGATCACCTTAATCTCCAAAATAATAATTATTACATTAAACAAAATAATTTAAATGAAATAGCCATTTACTCTATTTACATTATTTTTTTTCAAAGCCACAGGGAGCCACAGCAGAGGGATGAAAGAGCCATGGGTTGCAGACTCCTGCTCTAGCCTCTCTTCTGAAGCAACTATGCAAAGTTGCTTTCCCTGCTGGTCTCCACTGTTCCTGGCACTTTCTGGTGAGAATGGGTTGTTATAATGACATCTTCTAATGCCATTGAGTAGCATTGACTTGTCAACAAACTTTCCTAAAGAGATCATCCTCCTCCTGTCAGAACCATCCAGTTCCTTATCTCATCCAAGTCTTGATATAGAAATAAGACCGAAATACCAAAGGGAAAGTATTAAAGTGAACCCTCAACATGAAGGCAGCAGTCAAATAGGAATAATGTCAGCAATCACCAGTTAAAGCTGAGATCAAAGGACAATCTATCTTGTTGTAAACTCCTCCTGACAGCAAATAAAATGGGGTGTTATTTCTGAAGACTGGTTACCATGGTATGAGTTTACGTGGCGGGAATTTAAGAACTTTTATATTTAAAAAAAACCACAAGAGCTGCTGATCTTCGAACCATGAACAAATGAAGAGGAACAGAAGAGAGTCAACGGGTTAGGCAGGGCCCGTGGTGAGAAATAAACAATCAATGTTTGGGGTGGGATGCTTTTTCTTTGAATTTTGAGACGGGGTCCCAATTCGAAATGCTGATGGTCCATTGCTCTCCCATGGATGTCGCCTGACCTGCTGATTCCCTCCGCTGCTTTTTGTTTGTAATTGCATTTATTGTGCATTCAGTTGAATAAAACATGAAAGTGTGTTGCAAAAGTACAAAAAAAGTTCTTCAGCCTCATCGAATGCTTCAACGTGTGACCAAAAGCTTGCTCAAGCTATCAATTTTTAAAAGATTATCCTCAAGAGAATAAATGGTGAATTTTAGAGTTCAAGGTAAATTAAATGCAAGTTTGATGTACTGCACAGTAACAGGCCTTTTCGGCCCACAAGCACGTGCCACCAAAATTACATCCAATAAACCTACAATGCCGTTAATTTTGAAGGGTTGGAGGAAAGCAGAGAACCTGGAGAAAACCTATGCAGACCTGGGGAGAACATGCAAACTCCTGACAGATAGTTCTGGATTTGAACCTGGATTGCTGATGTGTGCCAACCACTAAAATCTGATCAGGAAACTGGAAGTGGAGAAGAATGATGATCTGGGTAGATCGGAGGATATTATTGAAGATTTGTGGGAACGGAAAGTCTTGGAAAGATGAGTGAGAATTTAAAATCAACATGCTGAATGACTGAGAGCCATTGTTCGTCAGTCCTTTATAAAGTGAATGTGATTCCCATGTGCTAAGTGGAAGATGGAGACGCAAGAGATTGTAGATGCCAGAATCTGGAGCAACAAACAAATCACCCTTTATTCTGAAACCCCTCGGCCTCTTTGGGGGAAGATTCCAACCTGCATCTGCTTTGGAAGAACATTGAAGTTGTATTGCAATGCTCTTTAACTCTTCTAAACTGGAGAGAAATGGTGCTCTCATTGGTAAAAAGATGGTCCCCTTGCACTGCTTTAATTGTACCTTTCTCGACACGTTGCACTTTTATTCATTTCCATTCAACCCAATTTTTTGTCATCTTCTAATCTTTGATTAAGAATTTATCAATCTCTGCTTTGAATATACCAAATGACTCAGCCTTCACATGTGGCAATGGCTTCGACAGATTTACAGCCCTTGGGACTTCACCTCATCTTGGTTCTTGCAATACTAGTCTGCCCTATTTTATTTTATATCCTGCACGTTCGTTTTTACCTATTGTTGGGCTCAGGCCTGAAATATTTGTGACTTTTTCTCTGCTATGTAAATAAAGCTACATGACTTGCTGAGTTTCTCCAACATTTCTGAGTAACGTACTTAAGTATAAATTAACTTGCCTCAATTACACACAAAACAAAGCTATTTACTGCAGCTCAGTACACATGATGACAAAGAATTGAATTCAAGTCAAATCTCCCCAATGTCTCCTCAGATGGCAAACCTGCCATCTCTGGAACTCTCTGTCACGTTATTCCAAGATCAAGTTCAAATTCAAATTCAATTTTTGTTATCATGCGATTGTCCAAGCTCAACCCAACAAACAGTATTCTCCAGTCCTTGGTGCAAAAGCATGTAACATACAGATATAACGCATAAACATGAAAAACAATATGTAATATAGATATATATATTATATATGTATATAATAAATAGTAAACCAAATGTAACATAAATGTTATTACATTTTGCATTGGTTTATTTGCCAATAACTTAAATTTCCTGTTAAATATTCCAAAAAAATAAGTATAATTTTATCTTCTGTTGAGGGAGTAGGATTAGTGGAACAAATTTGAATATGCTTCAAGATTTTTCAACAGTAAATGTATACAAGAAGAGGAATAAAAATTATGAAAATTACAGTCTTGAAGGAAAATGCAGGTGTTTTTTTTTTCGGCTGATTTCTATTCTACCAATCTTAGGTGAAACATTATAAGAACAAAGACGAGCATTTTGTGTTCTGAATGTAGGACAATCAGGTCATGAGTTAACACAGTGTAATCACTCAACTTCACAGCTTCCCTGAAGCATTACGGGGCTCAACTTAATGTGCCACAGGAATATAAGGAGATCCCGCACTCTGATGCCCATATTTTGATTTTTTTCTCATCGAATCTAGTTAGTTTTGAAGCTATCATACAATGTACCTGAAGTGATTTTTTTAAGCTAATTTTATATTATAATGTAAATTTATAAAAAGATTTTTTTTACAGGTTCAGCACGTTAAAAAAAACAGTGTTAAACAAGAAATGCAGATGCTGGTATCTGAAAGAAACCATGCGGGGATCAGCAGGTCCAGTAAACATTCATGGAGAGGAATGGACAGTCAAGGTTTCTGATCGGGACCCTTTCTCGAGTCAAAAATATGTTGGTGTCAATAAAGTGTCTCAACCTTAAACGTTGACTCTCTATGGAGACTGCCTGATCTCCTGAGCCCCTCCCAGCTTCTCATTGTTTGCTAAAAGTTTGTAAAAGTCTAATTCAAAAATCACACTGGGTAATGTGCTCTCACACACAAAAATGTGTGACCATGACAAGAGACAAGGTCATCTCATTACAAATTATTACATTATTACATTTTTATCTCAGAATAATTGTACAGCACAGAAACAGACCTTTCCGCCCATCATATTCACACCAACCTTTTCACCCATCAATCCCAATACAATTTGCCTGCACAAGTCCTGTATTGTTTTACTTCTTGCTGATTTGTCTAAATGCATGTTAAACATCATAAATACAATTGTTTCCACCATCTCCTCTGGCAGTATGTTCCAAATATTAACCATCCTCTGTACAAAAAAACCTTATGATTCAATTACCATTTAAAACCCCTTCCTTGCACCTTAAACCTCTGCTCTCTTATGGTTGGTACCTTGACCACAGAAAAAAAGAAACTTTCACTCTCTACACTTTTCATGCCTCTCGTAATCCTGCATATCCATATGAGTTTACCCCTCAAGTAAGTAAGATAGAAAGAGCTCAGAGAAGGTGTACTAGAATGTTGTCTGGACTTCAGGAACGAGTACAGGGAAAGGATAAACGGGTTAGGACTTTATTCCATGGAGAGTAGAAGAATGAGGGGAGATTTGAAAGAGATACAAGGGACATGGACAGAATAAATGTAGATAGGCTTTTTCCACTGAAGATAGGTGAGATACAAATCAGAGGACATGGGTTAAGAGTGAAAGGGGAAATGCTTTGAAGGAACATGAAGGGGGAACCTCTTTACACAGAAAGTGGTGGGAGTATGGAACAAGTTATTCATTTTAACATTTAAGAAGAACTTGGACAGATATATGGATGGGAGAGGTATGGATGGCTATGGACTGGGTGCAGCTCAGTGGGATTAGGCAAAAAAAAATGGTTTGCACAGACTGAAGGGGCCTGTTTCTGTTCTTTGCTAGAGAAACAGCAGGTCATGCAGCATCCATAGAAAGCAAAAGGCAGTTGATTCAGGCCAAAGCCCTTCCTCAGGCCTTCCTTTTGCTATCAATGGATCCTGCGTGGTCACCCCTCTTTGCTCCAGGGAAAAGAAGGTGTAAAAAGGAACTTAAAAATTGGTTAGCCCAGTTTTATTTTGCTCGGCAACAATTCTTCCTGTGCAGTGATCCCTTCTATGGCACCTATTCCCCAAACAGCTGATGACATATCCTGGGATGAAGAATGTTTCAAGATGGGGCTTTAGAATTACATAGAGTGGCAAGGATAGCATAGCGGTTAGTGCAATATTGTTACAGCACCGATGATCAGGTTTTGAATCTGGTGCAGTCTGTAAGGAGTTTAAACTCTGCATTCATGTGGGTTTCCTCTGGTTCTCCAATTTCCTCTCAAGCTCCAAAAAATAACAAGATTTATAGGTTAATTGGTGTATTTGTGCTGGTAGGGTCTGGCATTCTGCTGTATGTCTAAGTTTATTAAAAAATAAATTCACTAAGACATCTCTTTCAATCCCTCCTCTCTTCAGCACTGAGAGAATCCAGAACTGGTAACTGTTTTTGTCAAGGGATGTTTTCAAGCTAATGCTTTGTGGAGGCATCGCTGAGGCTGTAAATGTTTTGTCGTCCAGCAGGTGGCTCCAATTCCTCAAGCAGGGATGTTTGCAGCCCATTCCATTGTCAAATGGCAAACTCTGAGAAGGCAATGGTCAAAGAAGGGGTGAATTGTTCAAAACTTCCCTGTTTGAGGCCTCAGTGTTCCTCATGGGGTACAACCTCAGGGTGGGAGGGTCAGCTCTGCATCTGGCCTGTGTAAGCATGGCTGTTAAATCAAGGTATCCAACTAGATTTAGCCCCATGGCTGATCACTTTATACATATTTCCCATATTAATTGATTTCCGTTTTAAGAATCCATCAATTTGGTATTGAATATAATTAATGACTGACCATCTATAATCCTCCTGTGCAGAAGATACAAAGAATTATAATGTGCTAAGAAAAGAAAATTTTCTTCAGTCGAATGACTGATCCCTCAGATGAATGGGACACACAGGTCGCTACGACCAAACGGTTGCTAGGACCAACAAATGGCTTCTCGGTCTTTTGGCTAAGATCAAGTGCAAGGATCAACAAAATTTGGAATAAATTAAAATCTATTCATTTATTTAATTATTCAACATGATATTCATCATGTTTATAGGAAGTTTTATGTATATCAGTATGGTGTTAAATATTTTTGTGTGTCTGAAAATCTTACTGTGGAAGATTTTATAATGAACCATTGGCTGGAAGAGCTTTGATTTTATTGAAGATGAAAGGTTGAATCCTATAAAGTGGTAGCTGTGATAGTACAGATCTATCACCAATGTACATAGTGTATATAGTTACTGTATCTAGACTGTGCTTACAGCGATTGGCTGAGAGCTAAGTCACACCTATTGTCTGGGCCTTAAAGGGTTGTGTCCCTAGCCAGGTCGGATCATTCCGGACTGGTCGGCCACCTGTGAAGAGCTCCTGTCTTTTGCTAATAAAAGCCTTGGTTTGGATCAACAAGTCTTTGGTTCTTTCGACGAGCTCTACAGTAGCCTCTCTTTATCAAAGACAAATATATTTGATTACACTGAACAACAGTTTTTTTCCCCCAAAAGGTTTGCTTTCGTAAAGCAAATTGGGGATTATGATAGACAAGATCAAGCTGAACAAACCAAGGAAAGACTGGTGTAGCGATTAGAGCAACGCCTTTACAGCTGTTGGGACATGGGTTCAAATCCCACGCTATCTGTAAGGAGCTTATACATTCTCCCTGTGTCTGCAAGTGTTTTCCCCGGGGGGCTATAGTCTCCTTCCACCATTCGAAATGTACCAGGGCATAGGATAATTGGGTGTAAATTGGGCTGCAAGGTCTTGTAGGCCCAATTGGCCTGTTACTGTACTGCACATCTAAATTTAAAAAAAATTAAATTTAAACATAATTTCAGATTTGCTGTATCACGTAGAAAGTTGGAGAAACATGAAATTAACTTTTATTGAATTTAGCATGTTTAATCGCGTAATGATGTTGACACATTGCGTTAGTTCAACTGACCAAAAAAAATGTTTTGCCGCTGATTTTCATTTGTCCTCAGCATCTGATGCCTCTTGCGTCAGTGTCCTACAATAGTCGGCCAGTATTATAGTTCCCCTGATACCACTTTTCCATAGTCACCATGTCCTGGTGAAACCTTTCACCATGTTTGTGACTAACTTCACCACAATCAGCAGGGAAGACGTCCAAGTGCGAATGCAGAAAAATAATTTTTAAAAGACATGTTGCACTTCATCGATGTGTATGCTTAAAAAAGACAGAAAATCACAAAATATACATTAGATCTTAAAAGAAAAGTTTGTGATGAGAAATGTTGACAGTGATTTTTGCAGGCTAAAATCCATAAAATACAGCCAAATGTATTCAGGAAGTAAAATCTTTGTAGTCCATTTTTATTTATTGCTCTCTAATGCTAATTAAGAAAATCAAACTCCCTTCAATTTTTAAAAATCTTTTTCAAGTCCAACCTTTGATTAGATAAAATGCATCACCATTGAAACACTCTTTCCATACATTGCAGTAAATCCTGTTTTAGTTCAGGGGCAAAAACCTGCTCCAAATAGAGATTTTAAAAAAGATGCAATCGAGTCAGTATATATATATATATTAATTGATTGGGGACCGTGCGTGCATTTTGACAGCATTGTTGATTCAAAAATATATTTTGGATCAAATTTTGGCAGGGAAGAGGGATGTTTTTTTTGCATTGAATGTGCATGCTCTTGGTGAAGCAGAGGAGAGATTTGCATGAACTTTTTGCATCCAGTTTTATTCTGAAGTGGGCAGTCAGACCAGGTTCAGAGCAATAGAAGATAATCGGGACAGATTTCATTAAGAATTATATAACACAGCTTTTAATTATCAAATGACTATCAGATCTCAGTCAGTGGGACATGTTCCAGGAGGAGATCATGCTGTGTAAATGTCCAATATCTCACAGTAAAAGGACATAAGCAAAGGATTTGGCCACTCGAGCCTCCCATGAAATTGATCAGCCTCAGGGCTCATCTCTCCTGTGCAAAATTCAAATGTATCTGCATTTTTAAAAAAATACATCCAATGACATGCCTCCGGGCATTGATCACATTCTGTGAAAAAGAGTTTCTGTGAAACTCAGTTTTAAATGATCAACCTCTAATGGTACCACTTTGTTCCCTCAAATGAAATTCTCCCACCATTGATCACATCTCAACGTCGGCACTGGTTCGCCTATGAATAATTTTTAACAAAATTAACCATACTGCATGATGGAAGGCCCTTCTGACCCATGAAACCCATGCTGCCCAATTGCACCCAATAACTTACCAACCCTGGGCACTTTTGGAGGATCGGAGAAAACCTGCGTAGGTCAGAATTAGAATTTATTGTCATGAACGAGTCATGAAATTCGATGCTTATAACCATCTTGCAACATTTCTTTCAATTAAAGAAAATAGTTGTGCATGAAATGTAAGGCAGTGACTTTGGTTCATTGATTATTCAGGAATCTGATGGCAGTGGGGAAGAGGCTGTCCTTGTGCCGTTGAGTGCATGTCTTGAGGCTCCTGTATCTTTTCCCCAATAGTAGTTGAGTGAAGAAGGTGTGGCCTGGGTGGTGGGGGTCTTTTAGAATGGAAGGTGTTTTTTTTTAAAGACACTGTCTCATGTAGATGTCCTCGATGGAGTGAAGTCTGGTGCCTGTGATGTCACAGGCCGAGTTAACAAACCCCTGGAGTTGATTCTTGTCCTGAGAGTTGGCGCCTCCACATCAGTGCCTCATACCATGAAGCAGTGATGCAACCAGCCAGAATGGTCTCCACGGTACACCTGTAGAAGTTTTCAAGCGTTCTCGGTGACATAACAAATCTTAGATACCTCACGAAGTGTAGCCGCTGGTGAGCCTTTTTTGTGATTGCATCAATGTGCAGGCTCCAGGACAGATCCTCAGATTTTGACACCCAGGTATTTTAAGTTCTTGACCCTCTCCACTACTGACCCCTCGATAAGGACTGGGTTGTTTTCCTCTGACTTCCTTCTGAACTCCACAATCATGTGGTTTTGCTAACTTTGAGCGCAAGGTTGTAGTCGTTACACCATTCAATGAGCTGACTTATCTCTCTCTTGTATGCTTCCTCATTGCCATTTGTGATTCCACTGACAACTGTAGATAGCATTGGAATTGTGCCTGGCCACATAGTCATGGGTGTACAATGAGTAGAACAATGGGCTAAGCACACATCCTGTGTTGATGGTATTGAAGGATGAGTTGTAGTCGGGTCAAGGGGAGAATATACAAAGTCCTTACAGACAGCAGCAGATTAGAACCCAGGTCGTTGGTGCTGTAATAATGTTGCAATAACTGCTCTCATGTCATCTTAATTGAATCGATCCCTTTGCTTCACAAATGAACGTAAAGCCTGTCCCTTCTCATTCGACCTTCAGTCTGACCGCAAACATTATTATACTTGTGAAATTTAAGTTAAAATCCAAGTGACTCTGATCAATTCTGGCATGGGTGTTTACATCATATCTAGGGCCGTGTCAATTGTCTAATGGACACTCTCTCACAACTCTGCATGAACCATACCCAATCTCTAATCTGCTGCATGGTTTACTTCTTGTACAGAATTTACATGGAGGAGCTTTGTCGCAAGTTTGTTTGAAAAATCCTGATCCATCTCAGCCAAGCCTTCAACAATAGTTCACTTACAATGTCCAGGTGGTGAGTAATGAGCGATATTTTAAAATCCTCTCTTTTTAAGTTTGTTATAATTTGGAAATTATTTTATTCATGGAATCATAATGAAAGAGGAAGCCATTTGACTCATAAAGTCTGTGCTAGCTCAAGCGGTCAACTCTTGTTTCTAATTTGCATATTTGTAATGGACAAATCCAGTCCAACGTATTTGTAGACAAAGCAACACATTCTGTAATCTTGACTATGAGCTCTTCCTCTTCCCCTTGTGAGTTATAATGATTCAGAATCCATTGATGTATTGTGATGGTCCCCTTAATATTGTCTAGTATGCATTCTCTTTTACTTGAAGTGACTTACTCTGCTATGATACTGGAAAATAGTGAAAAAGAAATGAGATGGGCATTGAATGTCCAGGACTTAAAACATCTTTTTTTTTTAGATTAAAATTAAATTTAGACATACATCGCGGTAACAGGCCTTTCCATCCCACAAGACAGTGCCAACTATCTACACCCATGTGATCTACAACCACCCCTCACTCCACCCTGTAAGTTTGGAAGGGTGGGAGTAAACCGGAGCACCCGGAGGAAACCCACATAGGCACAGGGAGAATGCACAAACTCCTTTTAGACCGTGTCCGATTCGAGCCCGGGTCACTGGTGCTGTAAATGCATTGCACTAACTGCCCTACTAACCATAGAGTCCCTGGAAACTTGAATTTGAATTTGGGAACATAATTTGGTGCATTTGTGATTGAAAAGCAAGGATCACTAATGCTAACCATTAAACCGTCAAGTGCATAATGTCCCAAAGGGAAGGAGCTCTGCCACCTTTAAGTGCAACTTCAGACCTTCCCAAGTGATTTACTGTTGACTGATTTTGGAAATGCAGCAGGAAGACACAGCTCGGGGAACAATTAGGAGGGGTAATGACGGGTTGACCTTGCTAATGATGTTATTGATCCATGAATGATTTACTGGGGACACACCGAAGACTGCAGATGTTGAAATCTGAAGTCAAGCGCAGTATGCTGGAGGAGCGCAGCGAGTCAAGAAGCATCGGTGAGAGAAAAAGAAATAGTCAATGTTTCGAGCATAAAGTTTCCACAGTCTTGCTGAGGAGTTGAAGCTCAAAATGTTGACCAATCTTATATTTCCACTTATCCTTCTTGACCCACTGAGTTCCTTCAGCAGTTTGTGTTTGGCTTCATGAATGATTAACAGTGCTTGAAGTAGTATCCGCCCTACGAGTGGGCTGTCGCCCCAAGTTAAGTTATCAGAGCCCGTCAAACATTTCCTAGGTTGCAGTAAATCGACTTTCCAATAATATAAGGAAATTGAAGGTTAGACTCATTTGGTTGATCATAATTCATTCTCTCTGATGTTATTGAAATGCATTTCTCCAGCAAGAAAAAAACTAGCTAAAGGCAATAAACACTGCTACACTTTGGTCTAGCAACCTAGGTATGACTGTATGGAGTTGTCCGTGTGAACCATGCCCCCAATGTAAGCATATCCTTCCAAATATATGTCAACATTTTTGCTAAGCAATTCATTTTTACTAAAATCCCTGGAATATGACACCTATGGGGATTGGTAGATCCTGGATAAGTGAATTTGCCGGTTGCTTGACATTGTGTGTTGTGTGATTGGTGAACTAACCATGAGGGGTTGCCAATTTTAAACGTTTGGATTTTTTACCCATTTATTGTCTCCAATTTTTTGTTGTTGCCAGTTGCTTAAGGCTGCCAGTTTCTTGAATTCTGTATAATCGGGATTTTACAGGACTTGCAAATGGAACATTCTGCATCTTCTGCGCATCTCACCCAAATGCAGACTCTTTCTCCAATATTCCTTATATATGATAGTCGTTAGGATAACTGGCTTCTGTCAGATATAAACCAGAGAACATGGGTTAAGGATGAAAGGGGAAAAGTTTAAGAGGAACATTAGGGGGAACTTCATCACGCAGAGAGTAGGGGGAATGTGAAGTGAGCTGCCAGCTGCAATTTTGAATGCGAGTTCGATTTTAACATTTAAGAAAAAAAAATGGACAGATACACAGATAGGAGGGGTATGGAAGGATATGGACTGGGTGCAGGTCATTGGGATTGAACTGAATAATTTTTCAGAAGAGACGAGAAGGGCTGAAGGGTTTGTTTTGGAGTTGTAATGTTCTATGGTTCTAAATGATCCTGTTTAGTGGTAGGTGACGGGTGAATCGAGGGAGCTGATGGCTTGTGAGAATAAACAATAAAAGTTGGTGAATGGGGTTGATGAAATTGCTTGGCAGGATGGAATAGATGGGTTAAAATGCTGGATTATATGTTGTAAGATGAATGAACAAGAGGAGGGATAATTTTTTAATTCAGGCATGCTGCAGTGAATTGGGCATAAAAAAGAGCACACTTTGCTATCAAGACTACCATTATGACATGGAAGGAGACCATCAGTCCCTATTTTGTAGTCACCTATTCTCTTTCATACATCCATCAAATTCCTTTTGATATTTTTGATGCTTAACTATCCCTGGAGAAATTTACAGGAACCAATCCATCTACCAGCACCCATGAAACCAGAGAATCTAAAGCAAAACCCAAACATTCACAGGTAGAATGCTGGAGGAGCAGTCTAGAACAAAACACCACAGTCTCAGGCTAATGGAACTGAGGATTTAAGATTGAGATGAGGAGAATTGTGAACTTGTGAAACTCTTTGCAGCAGAGAGATCGTAGTTAGATATATTCATATGGGAATTGGATGTGGCTCTTACAGCTGAAGGGATGAAGGGGTATGGAGAGAAAGCAGGAGTAGGGTACTGAGGTCACATAAACAGTAGTTTTAAGGGCTGAAAGACCTACTCCTGCAGCTATTTTCTCTGAGTTTATGATTCACTATCTTTACTGAGAGTTATGCTGCATTTGTTCTTGCCCAGATCACTTCTAATCTACATTTATTTAGTAATTCCTTCCATAAAGTGTACCAGAATGAGAAGACACTTGATCTTTCTGATTTTTTCAGCAAAATATATACATGAGAAGATTGTGAGTTGTCTCTCTCTGTCTCCCCTCTCTCTGTCTCCCCTCTCTCTGTCTCCCCTCTCTCTGTCTCCCCTCTCTCTGTCTCCCCTCTCTCTCTGTCTCCCCTCTCTCTCTGTCTTCTCTCTCTGTCTCCCCTCTCTCTCTCTCTGTCTCCCCTCTCTCTCTCTCTGTCTCCCCTCTCTCTCTGTCTCCCCTCTCTCTCTCTGTCTCCCCTCTCTCTCTGTCTCCCCTCTCTCTCTTCTCTCTCTGTCTCCCCTCTCTCATTAATTTACAATGGAGTTAGTGACTTCATTTCTCCATTTTGGGTTATATTCATGAATAGAGTCTCCCATCATCAATCAGACACGTGAAAGATTGCTCAAATTGGTTCACTAAAGAGTGACACAATGACTTCAGAGGAAGTAATAGTCTTTAATCTTACGTAGAATCCAAATCAGTAGTATCAATGGGACTTGAACTTTCTCCTGCAGTTAGCAGGTGAACTTTGATTTGGTGTCTGTACAGTCCTTTCATTGTCTTGTTTAAAAGATAGATATTGATCTTGTCATTTACATGGGCCGTACTGCTGTACACTGGATAAATGGCGACCTTCATTTTTTTAAGATTGGAAATTACCCTTCGATACTTCAAAGGTTTGCTACATCAATGTCAGAATTTAACCAACCTTGTACAAGGGGAAACTTTGTATTTGGTGGTAATCTCATACTGTATGACAAAATATTCATGACAGCTTGAGATGTTTAGATTTCATCCTGCTGCATAATTATTTTGAAAGATTTTAGTGGACCAATCATTCTAAACCCTGTCACTTCAATATTTCACCAGGCCCACTCACTTTTCTTTCTTTATTCCATTTAACATCAGTTAGTGAAACCAGGGCATGAGAAGGAATTTAAATCTGACCACTTAATGGGATGGCTGCACGGTACCTACAATTGTATATTCATGTAACTTTAATGTACTCATTTGTGCTCATTCTTAAGAAATGGAACGAGCATGTCAGAAAATTAGATTTTGAATGAAACACAGAGAACTCCATAGCTATCTAGCCCAGAAGGTCAACTCAGTCATCATGGACCAATTGGGCCAGAGGATCTGCTCCTTGCTGGTAAACTCTGCAGTCCCTTTCATACCGGCACTTGAACCCAGTAATTTTTACCAGTTCACTTGCCAGTGTGAACACTCCTGAACTGGTGGGGGATGGGCCCAATTGACCTAGGGCGGTATTATCATTGCTGATCCATTTTGAATCGGCACGTCGGGTTGCCCAATATGAATGGGACGCCTGGTATGCCAGGTCCAATTCACACATTGATGACATTCTCGTGCAGGAATGTGAAGAAAACAAAAGGTATTCTTCCAAATAACAACACTGATTTAAAAAGAAGATATAAATTTTGTATTCAATTTACTACATTTGTAACAATAATCAATGTATTGTGATCAGAATTAGAACAAGAATTTATTGTCATGAACAAGTCATGAAATTGAGTGTCGTGCAGCAGCGTCTTAGAGCCAGAATGGTCTCCTTGGTACACCTGTGGAAGTTTTCAAGAGTTTTCGGTGACATACTAGATCTCCTCAGTCACCTCACAAAGAATAGCCACTGGTGAGCCTTCTTTGTGATTGCATCGACATGGAGGGTCTAGGGACAGATCTTTTGAGATGATGACACTAGGAATTTTAAGTTCTTTTTAAAATATTTGTATTAATTTGATAGAAATATTACATGCTTATATTGTTCAGATATTCATTAGTTATAAAGCTATTATATAATGCAATACAGAATTTGAGTCACATATATAATTATACATTTATATAATTCCCAAAAGAAGTGAAAAGCCCTTATGAAAATGACATATTCTAATATTGAGATGTACAGTGTGATTATCTAAATAGAATGATCTCTTCTAGTTGTAGAAAGAAACAAAAGTAAGAACAAAAGAAAAAAAACCATACTGATTTAACCCCTCCCACTAAACACGGTCACCAGCAAATAAATTGTAAAGATTCAAGTATCAGCTCTCGGACATCGTTTAGAAAATACCCTGAGCACCCCTGCCTAGTAATCAAATTACAGTAATGGTCCATGAATGAGCCCCATAACTTGTCAAATTCAACCTTGATCTCTTTAACATTATATATCTAATTTTCTCCAAACTCAAGCAAGACATAACATCCTGTAACCATTGCATATGAGTTGGTGCTATGGAGTCTTTCCATCTTATTAAAATTGGTCATCAATGAAGTTACAGCTACTATTCATTTTTAAGTTGAATTCAATGAAATCTTCTCATCTAGAGAATAACCAAACAAAGCAATAAAAGGACACGGTTCTAAGTTAATACTAAAAATCTGTAATAGAGTTTTAAAGAATTGTTCCCTATATTCTTGTAGTTCAGGACACTCTCAAGGCATATGATTCAGAGAGGCCTCAAAAATGTTACATTTGTCACATTGTGGATCAACATCAGGATAAAAAGGAGGTAATCTAATTTTGGACATATGTATTCTATATACAACTTTGATTTGCATAGAATGAAGTATTATTCATCTGAACTTGATGTATTCAAATCTTGTTCTCATTCATTCTATTCCCATCCCTGAACATATTCTAAGGTCCAGGAATTTGACGTTGTTGACCCTCTTCACTGCCGAGCCCTCGATGAGGACTGGGTCGTGTTCCCCGACTTCCTCCAGAAGTCCACTATCATCTCCTTGGCTTTCCTGAGGTTGAGTGCTGGTGGTTGTCGTTACACCATTCACAAGTTGATCTATCTCCTTCCTGTACACTTCCTCATTGCTGTTTGTAATTCCATCGTAAACTGTGGTCTCAATGGCAAACTTGTAAAGAACTTTGGAATTATGACTTGCCACACAATCATTAATGTATAATGAGTAGCACAGTGGGCTAAGAACACATCCTTGGGGTGCACCTGTGTTGATAATCACTGAGGAGGAGACATTGTTTCCAATTCATACTGACTGTGGTCTTCCATTAAGAAAGTCAAGGATCCAGTGGCAGAGTGGGGTAGAGAGGCCTAGAGTTTGTAGCTCTTGACCAGCACAGAGGGAATAATGATATTGAAGGGTAAGCTGTAGTCGATGAAGAGCAGCCATATGTATAAGTTAAGTTGTTTTCTTGGTGATCCAGAGCTGAGTGGAAAATAAACAATATTACATCTTCTGTGGAGTGATTGTATCTATAGGCAAATTGCAGCGGGTCCAGATCTTTGCTTTTTAATTCTGGCCATGACCAGCCGCTCAAAGCATTTCATCACAGTAGAAGTTAGTGCTACTGGGTGTTAGTCATTGAAGAAGCTCACACTTATCTTCTTTGATACTGGGATGATTGATGCCCTTTTAAAGCAGGTGGGAACCTCTGACTGCAGCAATAATAGGATGGAAATGTCTGTGAACACTCTGGCTAGTTGGCTGGCGCAGATTTTTAGTACCCTGCCAGGAATGCCATCAGGGCAGTACCCTCTTGAATGATGTTCTGACAGAGACAGAGATCATCGGGTCCTCAGGCTTTTCAGGTATTCTAGTAGGCACGAATTGGTTCTTCTTCTTAAAGCGGGCACAGAAGGTGTTCAGCTCATCGGATAATGAAGAATCACAGCCATCGATGGTTTTTGCCCTCGCTTTGTAGGCTGTAATGGCCTACACCCCCTGCCATACCTTACGCATATCTTTCTCTGTCTCTAGTGTCCTCTGGTGTTGCCACTTTGCTTTAGAGATGGCCTTCCACAGGTCATACATGGACTTCTTTTAAAGATCAGAATCAGAATTTATTGTCAGGAACAAGTCATGAAACTTAGTGTTTTATAGCAGCATCACAATGCAAAAACGTACATATTATAACCATCTTATAACATTAAAAAAGAAAATAATAACAATACTAGGGCACGAAAAGTCAGACAATCTCTTTGGCTCATTAATTATTCAGGAATCTGATGGCAGTGGGGAAGAAGTTGTCCTTGTGCCGCTGAGTGCTCGTCTTTTCCCCAATGGTAGCAGAGTGAAGAGGGCATGACCTACATGGTGGGGGTCTTTGAGGATAGAGGCTGCTTTTATAAGACATCACCTCATGTAGATGTCCTCGTTGGAATGAAGTCCGGTGCCTGTGATGTCACAGGTCAAGTTAACAAACCTCTGGAGTTTACTCTTGTCCTGGGAGTTGGCGCCTCCATACCAGGCAGTGATGCAACCTGCCAAAATGCTTTCCACAGTCCACCTGCAGAGATTTACAAGAATCTTTGGTGACATTACTGAACCGCCTCAGGCACATCACAAAGTTTAGCTGCTGGCGACCCATCAATGTAGAGGCTCCAGGGCAGACCCTCAGAGATGCAGAGACTCAGAAATTTGAAGTTCTTGACCCTACTGAGCCCCTGATCAGAACTAGGTCATGTTCCCCTGATTTCACAGTCATCTTCTCAGTCTTGCTAACACTGAGCGCAAGGTTGTTGTTGTTACACCAATCAGCAAGCTGATTTATCTCCTTCCTGTAACCTTCCTCATTGCTGTTTGTGATTCTACTGATGACTGTAGTGTCAAAAGCAAACTTGTAGATGACACTGGAATTGTGCCTGGTGTAAGGTAAAACATCATGAGATGGGAATGTGTAAGGAGTTACCCTGTACAGGGCTGTAACAAGAAGGGGAGGTGTCCTTGTACTCCTGTTAGGTAAAACATCATGAGATGGGAATGTACAGGGCTGTAACAAGATGTGAATGCATCCTTGTACTTACAAGATAAGAGAGACATTGATGGATTGAGAGGCAGGAAGCTAGCAGGGAAAGGATAGCAACAGTTTTAGTCATTGGACAAGTAATGATATGATGATGTTCTAAGCACATATCCAAGGGTATAAAAAATCACCATTTTGCTGATAACGGCAGAATGCATTCTCCGACTAACATGGTTGGTCGCAAGTGTTACAATCCGGTAATAAAGAACAAAGAACCCTGATTTCGACTCAGCCTGGTGTTTGTCTCACTCATTCATGAACAAAGCAGACCTAACACTGGCCACACAGTCATGGGTATGTAATGCATAGCACAGTGGGCTATGCATGCATCCTTGGGGTGCACATGCGTTGATGATCAGTGAGGAGGAGGCATTGTTTCCAATTCGTACTGACTGTGGTCAGAAAGTCAAGGATCCAGCTGTATCTGGACTTCTTGTAAATATTTCGATCTGCACCTTAAACACCCTTGTTCTCGCCCTCAGCAGGATGCAGATTCTCTAATTAATCCAGGGCTTCTGGTTGGGGAAAACCCAGTATGTGCACGTGGGTACATCCACACATCATCCACACAGGTTTTGATGAAGTCAATGACACTTCTTGCATTTTCATTCAAGTCTATGTATCTGACTGACTGACCCAGGCTTCGTGGGAATGAAGTGTTACAGTCAGATTTACCATATCTTTATTTAAATGATGGAGCTGGGTTAAGGGACTAGACAGTTCCTAGTTTGTATGTTAGTATGAACATTGTTCTGTTAATATGTTCTTTACAATGTTTTCCATTTGGGCCCAAGTTTAGTATAATCCAATCTCCCTGAATTTCTGTATTTAGATCATTATATTTTCCAAGTGACACCTCACTCCCAGACAGACTGGTGGTAAAAAAAAATCCAACTGCTTTTGATGGCTTTCATGCTTTCTGCTTATTGTCAAACCACATCTATCAAATGGACATTGGCACCTTTCTTGCTGTGTCTACTTCATATTCTACTCCAAAGGCCTTAAGTACAAGGACAACTTTCCTCAGGCATTCCTCAACATGTAAAACCAACCAATTCTTCCCAAAGTATGATTAGAGGGAGTGTCAAGGTGGAATTCATGCATCAGTTTCATGCTTATTTTGGTCTTCAATCGCTTTCTCGAGATCAGTGGGAGAATCCTTAAATTAATGGGCTGGAGATGTCGCAGAATGGGTTTATCTCTCTCTGTATTCCACTTTAGATCTCTGGATCATCTGAATTTAAAGCCATATGGCAAAACTTTTTATTTGGTTTGAATGTCTCTTTGGGATATCTTATGACAAGGCAAAAAAATAGAATTTTAGAAACCTTCCGTATGAATATAGAAAGCATAATGCTAATGTAAACAACTTCTGAAAGAACAGCAAATAGAATTAAATAATTTAGCAACTTCAAAGACAAGATTGCTGTTTCCAATTTTAGACAAAGACAACTGGTGTACCATCCACTATGTCAAAGGAGTTCATAGTTTTCCTATATTTAGTTTTGTGCTTTTTGCATTGCGATTTGGCATCATTTTCCTCCATGATTTTGATTTCCTGAATCTTCCTCAAAAGTCATTCAGAAAAAGTAATCTGCAGATTCATAAACATTTCTAAAAATACCATTCAAAGTGTCATGCAATGTTCGGCTTTCTACCAGTGTAATACAGCAAAGAAACTCCCATACAACGTTTGAGAGGGAGAGGCTCTAGCCAGTACAAAGTGATTCCTTTTGGGAATTTGAACTCACAAAAGGACATACACTGTGAATGGCAGGACCCTGAAGAGCTTTCTTGAACAGAGAAATCCTGGGGTCAAGAACATAGTTCCTGAACTATGAGGAAGATGTATGGAATGCTTGCCTTCACTGAATACATGTGTGGGAAATCATGTAACAAATGGTCAGGGTGCACTTGGAATATTGTGAAACAACATAATTACAATGACAGAATCCTCATTAAAAAGAAAGTAGTTAGAGATGCAGAATGTTTGATTGAAAAAAGGAGTTAACCAAGGCAAACAAGAAAAACTACAGATGCTGGAAAATAAAACTGGCAGCAGTATTTCAATGCAAATATTGCCGTAAAAATTACATTTAAAAATAAATAAATGAGTTCAAAAGTGAGGTAGTTTCAGTGGTTCATTGTCCATTCAGAAATCTGATGGCAGAGGGGATGAAGCTGTCCTTGTGCCATCTTCAAGCTCTGTACCTCCTTCCTTATGGTCGCAGTGTGAAGAGGGCATGGCCTGAGTGGTGGGGGATCTTGAGGATAGATGCTGCTTTCTTTAGACACCACCTCTTGTAGATGACCTTGAAGGAGGTAAGACTGACATGGGATGAGTTAACCACGTACTGGAGAATTTCCTTATGCTGAACATTGACACCTCCATACAAGGCAATGATGCAATTAGCCAGAATACTCTTCATAGCATATCTGTAGAAGCCTTTGAGAGTCTTTGGTGACATACCAAATCTCCTTAAACTCCTTATCGCTAGTGAGTCATCTACATGATTGCATTGCCATTGAGGCCCCAGGACAGATCGTCAGAAAGGAACTTGAAAATCTTAACACTTTCCACTGCTTTTCTTTCTTTTTCAATCTTTTTATTATTATCATAATTTATAAACACATACAGTTCAAAGAGATATAAAAAATACATAGTAAGTAATGAATTAATACAGAGATATTAAACAATAATATTACAGAATAAAAATATATCATAAAAAAATTTTAGATCAGTTTAGGGTGTGAACTATCTCTAAAAAAAAAGATATAATTAATAACAATATATGAAAAAAGAGGAAAAACAGAAAGAACAAAGAAAATCAATAAAGTGCACAAGTAAGAGTCCTTAATTGAATTTGTGATTCTGATGGTAGAGGGGTAATAGCTGTTCCTGAATCTGGTGGTGTGAGTCTTATGACACCTCTACCTCTTTCTTGATGGCAGCAGTGAGAACAGAGCATGTGCTGGGGGGTGAGGGTCTTTGATGATTGCTGCTGCTGCTCTCCAATGGCAATGTTCCCTAATAGTGGGGAGGATTTTGCCTATAATGTCCTGGGCTGCATCCACTATCTTTTGGAGGGCTTTACGCTCAGGGGTATTGGTGTTCCCATACCAGACCGTGATGCAGCAGGACAGCACACCTTCTGTAGAAATTTGCTAGGGTTTCTGATCTCATACCCAACCTCTTCAAACTCCTGAGGAACTCGAGCTGCTGATGGGCTTTGTTCATGATGCCATTGGTGTATGGGGTCCAGGAAAGATCCTCTGAGATAATGACTCCCAATAACTTAAATTTGCTCATACTCTCCACCTCTGATCCCCTAATGATCACAGGATTATATACTCCCAGCTTTCCAACCATGTAAAGATAGATATCAATGAAAATAATCTATTTTTCTATCTGGGAAAACCCCACAATTTTACGGACACCTTTGAAGAGAATTATTCTAGGATGACTTAATTTTGAGTATTTTAATTGCTTGACACTTCTGGTTGGGATTTGAACATTTTCACCAGATAACAGTGCCTAATTTTAATGTTTTTATATTTGATTGACATCATGTTTTTAGAAACCAAGATGTGGTTTAATCCAATCCTCTGTTCTGATCTCAAAGTCCTATGATCTCTGCAGTTCATCACAAAAATGAAATTATTTCTATCTGTCACAATGGAATCATCTATCTTCAATCCAGGGCAGAGTTTTGTGGCACAACTATCAAGAGGTTTGATAGGGTGGGCAAAATTTTTTTTTCTTCTCCATCATGGATTGTACGTGTAGAATATACTTAATGAAGAAATGTAATAAATTCAATAAAGAGAATCTTGGATGAGCAAATTCTTAAAATAGGCAGTATATTATGGCAAGACAATTTTCAACATGATTCCTGTGGTGATACGACCACCAGCCTACTGCAAGGGGAGATCTCTGTACCACCTAAGGGGCTGACTCCACCTGGCCGGCTGTCAATCAGCTTTATATAGACCTGAGCCGGCCCCTCCTGAGCCAGTCACACGGGAAGCCACCAAGGCTTGAACTGGTGTTCAGACCTTTACTGGGATAAAGCCTTCTGGACAGCTTTTTGAGTTTTGTGCTTGCTTGCTGTTACCTCAGTGCACCACAATCCCGTACTGTTGGAATCTGCCCCATTCTTGATTCAGAAGATGGTTAGGTCATGAACTTCTGTGATGCAGACAGATGAGCCTGCCATCTCACAATACCAATGATCTAGATTCACTCTTGCACCTTAGTGTGGAGATTGCATGCTTCCACTGTGACCAGTTTGCTTTCCTTTCTCTTAGTTTTTACCCAAATCTCAAAGAAGTGTGGGTTAATTGCTCAGTCCAAATTTCATGTGGTATACTGGTGAATCTGCAATGCAGAGAGAAGAGATTAGGGGCTAAAGTACAACAGGCAGAATGGCTTCCTTTGATATTGAAAGAAAAAAATAGAATATGGATCATTAAACTCGAAAATGAACAGCAGGATCTTATTGAGTTGGTTAAAAATGTTAAAATGTGTTAATGTGAAGTGAAAATGAAAGGCTACTTGGAATTCAGGTAAAATCATTAATTCATCTGGTGGAGAAGTGGTAAATGTTTGGGCACATATGTACTTTGGGAATATGGTTTGATCGACTAACTGAAGGATTGTTCTAAACAATTTTATGATGTCTTCTGATTTCAAACTGAGTTCATCAAAATAAGCTAAAGTAATTGAAAATATTTTTCATTAACCATGGAAGCTGAGGTCACTCTAATTTGGTTGGTTTCCTTACCATTTCTACACATGATGCTTCACTCATTAAGATATTTCACTGTCCTTTGTATTGGCATGAACCTGCAGAGTTGGTGACAAAGGAATTAAGCGCAGGGTACGGAGACATTTTAATTGTCTTAATTATATGGTAACTGGACATGTGAGTTTATCTTGAGATATCTTCTCATCAGGTGGTTCAGAAAAGAAAACATTAAAGATTCATTTTGTTTTAATATTAATTGAAAATGTTAGAAATCTAAAATAAATTTATTTCTTTTGATTTTGATAATAAAATAGATAACTGTTTTTTTAATGTAAACATTGATAAAATTATTATAGGAGAAGAGATGGAAAGAGAATTGTAAAAAGAAATTTTATGTTTCTTGAAAAGAATTTATAATTTCATATTTTCTTTCCTTTATTTTCTCCTTTGGGTTGGTTTTTTGATGTTAGGTTTTGCTAGACTATAACCAATGTGCATTGGATTTTTGAATTGTGTTTATATTTGGATTTTTTTCCTTTTATTTTAATTATGTTGCAGATTGTATCCTTGTATTGTTCAATTTTTTATACTTTAAATATTAATAAAAATATTTTAAAAAGAAATCTAAAATAAATTTCAAGTCAAACTTTGGAAACACTCAGCAAATCAGGAAAGAGAATCAAAGTTAATGTTTCAGGTTGAATAACCTTCAAGAGAATCTCTAGAGAACCTGTTGTTCTCACAAAGGGGCTTCAACTTGAAAATTTCCCTTCTCGCAGATGCACTATACCTGCTGACAAACCTGATATTTTCTCTTTTTTATTTTGTTATAATATGTGATTGTTGTCACATTTATACTACTTAAAATTAAATGCAGCATTTGCCAAGATCCCTGTTGATATTAAAGATCTTTATTGAAAGAAATCTTACAGAGACAGGGATGACTTATTCATACATTTCACATTGATTTATAGAAATGTTAGTGTCATTTTGACTTGGAGGTTTTCTTAGTCAAAATATAAAATGCTTTATTCAATTAAATGAGTTTTAAGATTCGCCCAGCCAAGATTCCATTGAATATACACCTGCTTTCATCTCATTACTGAGCAAGAGGTTTAATTATTCAGATTACTTTCTGTCTGGGAATAAATTTCGTGAAATTATTTATGTATAATTGAACTTCAAAAGCACGTGAGATTTATCTGCTATTAATAAACAAGAGCGAATTGTCATTTGTGAGTTATTGGAGGTCATAGATTGAAATTCCTCTGTGGCTTAGCGCAGATTTGAACACCAAGCTAATTTTAATTAATTCCAATTAATTCATTCATTCATTTTTTTAATGAATTCCAAGAGCAGCTGGAATAGTGAAGTTTTGTGGGAGATATTTTGTTTAAGACACTGCTCTTACGATGAAATTCTCCTTCTTGGAAAAGGAATGGAGAGCAATTTATGAAGAGGATGTGTGGCGGGGACGAAGTGATATTGATAGGTTATGTGAATGAGCAAAGTTCTGACAATTGGGCTGCATTATGGGAAATTTGAAAATGACTATTCTGCAAGAAAGGTTAACATGAACTATATCATGTAAAGTGTGTAAATTTGCAGAGTTCTGAGAAAGGAAAATGAGTGTCCAAGCAGATGTTTTGTAAAAGGTTACTTTGGAAATAATTATAAAGATGAAGAAATATTATTGAAATGTTTAAACTATAGATGCTGGAAGCTTAAGTGAACAAAAAGATGTTGGAGGGATTCAATTAGTCAGGATGGTTAGAAATGGTCAGTCAACATTTCAAGTTTAGGCCCTTCAAGAGGAAGGAAAATGGAAACTCTGGTGCCTTTGCCAACATTTTTTGCTGTATCCTTCTAATCTTTGCATATTTAAATGTTTGTCAAAAATAAATGGTAATTGAAACTGGTTTCACAACTTCCTTTGGGAGTGCATTGAAATATCAACCTTCAATGGTATATCTCTGTAAAAACAATTACTAGCTTCACAAGAGAAAACACTGAAAGTGAACTCCAACTGTGACTACATCAATAACACAAAAAAATCAGGCAAGTGTAAATCCACCGGACTGGGTGACAGCAGAAAAATGCTGGAGGAGATCAGTGTGATATATTATGTCAAAAACAGATATGAGGGTGAGAGGGATATTACATATGGAGAAGAAGCTGTCAATCATACTACTAATCACAATAGCCAGGAGGTAATGAACTTCTGTGGTTTCGTTTTGACTCCAAGTTCATCTCAAGCAGAGTGTGGGGGAAAAAACCCAAATATTAACATATTATATTATTGCTAATTTAAATTCCACTGTTTTCAACATGAGTTTCACCATTTGCTTAACCCCTTTTATTTTAAATTTTAAATGTAGACATACAGCACAGTAACAGGCCCTCTGGCCCATGAGTTTGCGCCACCCAAAATACACCAGTCAACCTTTAAACACCCTGCATTATTGGAGGAAACCCACACAGATAAGAGGGAGAATGTGCTAACTCCTTACAGACAGCCCCAGATTTGAATACAGGTTGATGGCATTACACTAACTGGACCTCAATGCCAAACAATATTTTTGTCAATGTGCTCAGTTTATAATGCATAGTGAAGGAAACCAATATTAATAATAAGAAAAGAAGAAGAAGGAGTTAAACTAATCAACTTTATCTTTACCACCACCCATGATCTCCAGCCCTTTAATTATCCACTCGCTGTCATTCTCATTCCACTGGAAGTTTCAGGCACTGTGGGAAGTACCTCCTTCCCAATTTACCTCTGTCCCAATCTTCAAACACTTTCACCCAGATTTGATATGTCTTAGTGTTTTCCATTGTTTCGTAAAACAATTTAATGTCTCAATGTACACAAAATATAAATAATTTTCATTTAATGTGCTCTGTTCGCACGGAAATTATTCAGCCCCTGAGTGCATGGAGAGTATGTATATGCCAACTTTATTATTATTCAGATTCATTTGCCTTTGACTCAGCATTTCTATGAATCACTTTTGCTTCCAATTGAAATGCAATCTTCTACTATTAAATACCACTTTCTAGATGACATTGAAGGAGGTCATTCATCCACTTGAAACTATGTCAGCTTTCAAAGCTATCTCATCAATCCCATTCCCCTACTTATCTCTTTGTAACTGATTCTGTTATCCATGACCGACCACTCCCTGGATTCAGTCACCAGCTGCCTCCATTCACAGGAGCCAACTAACTGACTAATAAGCATAACTTTGGCATGTGGAAGGGAATCAGAGCACTCGGTTGGGGTGGGGTGGGGGGCGGGACCCCATACATCACAGGAACACTGTGCCAATTGGACAAATTTTTAAAAAAAATCCAGTTATTCTACACTTCTCTTTCAAAATTAAATGATATGGCAAACACTATTTGGATAATAAATGTGTACATATTCCTTGCCAGAATATTGTATTTTCCAATATTATATGTATTGATAGTAGATTACAGTGCATTTTACAAGTAATGTTTCACTTGTATATAAGTTTATAGAATCCATGATGGATTGATCAAATAACTGCAATTTTATTTTCCAATAGCCAACACAGAATGTGCTTTAAGTAGGTAGTTCAGGTAACTGGCCAGTACTCGAGTGACCTGGAATAATGATCCTGAGATACAAGTTCATATTCCACCATTGCAGCTGGAAAAATTAAATTCAGTTGATTAAATAATCAATAATGGTGACCAGGAAATGATCAGAATGTTGTCAAAATACATTTGGTTCACTAATGTTCTTCAGGAAAGGATATTGGTACATTTAATTCCTTTCACCTGCATCAGTGCAGACTCAGTGATGTGGTTGGCTTGTTGAAAGTACTGTAAAACCCCTGGTATCCAGCACCTATGAGGATTTGTAGATGCCAGATAAGTGAGTTCTCCAGTTGCTTGAGACTCATTCTTACAATGGCTAATACACCTGCATTAAGAAGAAAACATTTAAAAGACAAAAAATTGATACTGTATGAACACAGAACAAACTTCACTTACTTGAATATATAAACCTTATCAGCATTTATTTTATTTTCAAATTGTATTATAAAAAGTCATATTCTTTGAAAGCATATAACCATCACTGCATTTGCCCTGCATGAAGCTGCCTGATAGATTAACGATAACATTATAGATAATTAACACACACCCTCTCCCAAGTTCACAGATAAAGCCTTACTAATATACTTAAAAATATACTAATAAAGATAAATACTCGTACTAGGCAAGGATAAGGAGACACTTGAAGAGAGTCACCCCAATGGTGTATGGCACCAACCAGTTCTTCATCCTGGACGATATCATTTTGTTCAAACACAATTTAATTTAAATAGCTGCTATTAACAAAGCATAACCAAGACACTCCACTGGCTGAATATTTGCCAAAGGTTTATGTGTTATTTTGGAGAACATTAACTTTTATAATTTTAAATTTTCATTGATATCTATTTATTTATTTATGCTGCTAGAATTTTTGTTGCCGGTTGCTTGAATTCTGGATAACAGGGGTTTTACTGTACATGGTAAATTAATCAGTTCAAACAAATTCAGAATGGGTAATAAATGATGGCCTTGCTAGCGAAAGCCCATGAATGAGTAAAAACATGAGATTGATGGGAATTAAATAATTGGAGAAGACATTACTCTTAGTTTGCTCAAGATTCCAAAGGAATGTGTGATAGTACCATGGAAAGATCAACCATAACTAACGGGGAGGAATATATAATTCAGATGTTGAATTGATTCAGACCTTTGATATACTGGATTGTGCTAGCTTTGCATTTAACTTGGTCTCATTATTCCTCTCATCTTGGTTTTGAATTAAGTAATAGTTGACAGTCATTGTTGAATTGAAACAGATCGTTTATCAATGAGAAAACAGAAGCAATGTTGGCCTTTAGAAATGATTTATTATCCATTTAATTTGCACCTTCTGAACACTGCAAGAAACATCTTTGTGTTTGCAGAATATAATTGTCACTTAAGCAAACAGAGGAATGCTTAGTAGATAATAATCAAAAAGGCGGAATATCCAATTTTACAAAGTAAAATGTATTTAATATATGAATCAAAAAGAAAACAACCAAACCTTAAATATTAACATGCCTAAATATTTCTGTTGGCAAATTAATCAGGAAGGTTTTCTTATGTTTTAGGTGAGAAATTCAAAACGAAATGGATAACAATTTGAAATCAATTTTCACCTCTATTTAATTCAAAAAGCTTTGCCTCTTTGAACCTATTTTTCTGCGTGATTATCTGAACCAAATAACAATATTTGTATGTGGGACACCAAACTACAATACAAGTTAAAATTCTCAAATATCCGTGTGCAATCTTTGAGCAAACTAAAAGATATACATTCTATAATAAGGCAATGGTGAGGCCTCACAAGGGGTAGTGGGTACAGTTTGGGGCCCCTTATGTATTGGCATTGGAAAGGGATCACATAAGATTCACAAGAAGGATTCCCACAATTAGGAGATTAGCGTATGAGGAATGTTTGATGGCTCTTGGTCTATATTCATTGGAATTCAGAAGGAGGGGGACCTCATCAAAACATTTAAAATGTTGAAAGTCCTAGAGTAGATGTGGCAAAGTTGTTTCCCATGGTACAGTAGTCTAGGACAATAGGGTACATCTTCAGGATTAAAGACCATCCATTTAAAACAGATATGTGGAGGAATTTCTTTAGCCAGAGAGGAGTGAATATTTAAAATTTGGCAGCTGTGGAAGCCACATTGTTAGGTATATTTAAAGCGGAGATTGATAGACATCTGAATAATCAGGGTGTCAAAGGTTATGGGGATAAGGCAGGGGAGTTGGCTGAGAGGAAGAATGGATCAGCTCATGAAATGGTAGAGCAGATTCAATGAGCCAAAAGGCCTACTACCGCTACTATTATGGTCTTGTAGCGGCAGCTGTACTACTATTGAAAGAACACACAACCAGATAGGTTGAGCTCAGTGAGCAGAACTGATTTATTGCAGGCTGCTGGGCTGGACTTGTACTCCCAGCCCGGACCTGGCTGAGAGCCACGTTGGGGGGTGCTGACATCACCTGGGTGTCACGTGGTCCCCCAGCGCGGGCTTCTGAGCCCTGTGCTGAGAAGAAGGGGGAACCCCCGATGGCGCCATTTTGGCCGGCTGCCCCGCCGCATGGATTACAAGCGGGGCCGGTTTGCCTGCCTAGTGGGTGTGCCTCCACAGTCTTATGATAATTATTGGATTTGTGTGTGTGTGTCAGTCACTTAGGATGTCAGCACTTGTTGCCCTTTCCATTGCTTTCTTTCACATCGGTGACTTGCTGGATTCTTTCAATAACCAGGTCAGAATCTGCTGTAGTACTGTGGATCTGAAGTTAGATGCAAACCTGATAAGATGTAAATGACCACTTCCCTTTCATGATGAATATCAGTGAATCTCGCGAGCTTTTGCTGCAATTGTTATTGTTACTGATCCAAAACTTCCTAGATTTTTATTCAGTTTAGGGTTGGCACGGTTAGTGGAGTGTTATTACACTGCCAGTGACCCGGGTTCAAATCTGGTTCCGTCTGTAAGAGTGTACGTTTTCCTGTGACCTACATAGGTTTCCTCTGGGTGCTCTTGTTTCGTCCCACCCTCCAAAACGTACAGGAGTTGTAGGTTAATTGGGGTATTTGGACAGCAAGGGCTCATGGGCTAGAAGACGCTGTTACTGGCGCATAATGATGAGCACTCTGCGGCACAAGGATGGCCTCTTCCCCACTGCTATCAGATTTCTGAATAGTCAATGAACCATAGACATTGCCTTACTTTTTGTGCAGTGTTATTTTTACTTTTTTAATATAGATGGTTATAATATGAATGTTCCCACTGTGATGCTGCCACAAACTTGTTCATGACAATAATTTCTGATCCCCTGCTGTATATCTACATTTAAAATATTTTTAAAATTTAAATGTTATTGAACAAACTTCTGAACTTGTTGTGTGCATTTAGAACATAAACGGCTGCTGAAGCAAAAGTGATCCAATTGTCCACAATAGACAATCAGCCATCCTACTGTCTTATCATTTTAATTCTCCTTCCCATTCTCACACTGACCTGTCTATTCTTGTCATTCCCCATTGCTTCACAGAGGCCAAACACCAATTTTAAAGAACAACATATCATGTTCCAGTCAGGTATTTCTCAATCCAAAGCAATGTTCCAATTTCAGTTGACCCCCACACGCTCACCTGCCCAGTTTGCTTTTGTCTCCCTATGCTCCTATTTTTAATTTTTAAAAATTTTTCACACTATGAACCATACTGACCAAAATGCGCACGAACATTTCCCTCTTGAATATACACAGTGTCATTTTCTCCCCTTATTTCTCATCACCTTCCCCACTTGGTTCTACCTGCCAATCAACTCCCACCCCCAAATCTAGTTACACCTATCACCTACAGGCATTTGGCCCACCCTTCCCCGTGCAGCTATGGACTGACAATCTTTCCTTTTCTCTCTCAGTCCTTATACAGTATCTCAATTATGATTGGTGTAGTGGTTAGCACAATGCCTTTATAGTGCCAGCGATTGGGACCAGACAGGGGTTTGAATCCTGTGCCGTCTGTCAGGAGTTCGTACGTTCTTCCCATGTATGCGTGGTTTTTTTTTTGGTGAGCTCTGGCTTCCTCTTCCCTTCAAAAACTTTCTGGGGTGATGGCTAATAGTGTGTCAATTGGCCAGCATGGACTCATAGAGCCAAGTTGGCCTGTTACAGTGCCGAATGTCTAAATTAAAAAAAAAAATAGAGATGCCAGTCTGCATATTTTGCCTCCATAGATGTTGCTTGACTTAATCAGTACTTCCAGGGTTGTGTTCCTGGTCCTATATGTGTGTGTTGCCTCCAGTTTTTTATCCCACATATTTGTGTACATCGATGACACCATTCATTACAAGCAGCAAGATCATGTGCTCACTGGAGAAAGTCACAGAGCTATACAGCACAGTAAGGGGTTCGTTTCAAAATATCTGCACCTCTCCAATTCTTGTTTTTAATTTGTTAACTCCACCTCTGTATGAAAGGTGCCCTAAGATGCCAAAGCCCAAATTCAAGCCAAAACTTAGCTTTAATTTTTCCCCCTCAACAATACTCTTTAAAAGATTTTCCTTCAAAATAAGATGCTAGTTATTTGCCCTCGTGTCCGCGATCGTCAACATAATAATGGTGAAACACTTTGTCTTGTTTAATTGGAGCATTCTTTATTGGACACTGGTATCATTCCAACAATTCATTTGCTGGGAGGAAAAAAAGCAAAATGCGTAACAGTTCTTTTTCCAAATATTTATTTCTGATGTAGCAGTAGACGTTACATTTGATTTCCCTTATCACTTCAACATGCACCTTTCTTGATTCACTCTGCTTTTTGAGTACAATTTATTTTTATATTCATTCTTGATCTGTAAATAGTGCCAGACAGGCTCCCTATCTAGTCAGGGCTCAAAGATTTCTCTTCAAATTGTTTCACTTTTTAGAATGATGCTTCTTTTATTTACTTTTGGGATCTCGGCATCACCAACAAGATTATTGCAAAACTCAAACAACCCTTCAAATGCGATGAGGCCATATTAGAGAATCAACAGCTGGGGAAGGATTTGGAGTTGCATGTTGGCTGGACTCGATCATGTTTGGGCTGCACTTTGTGAGAATGGCAATTTTAAAAATTGAATTGTTGATTGTCATAGGTAGTGAAAAACCTTGTCGTGGCTGATACCTTGTCACGACCCACATTACAACAGTAAATACCTCAGCATCTAGCCTCGAAGGGCAACCTCTGCATTGTACCACGAATAGTGCAAGAATAAAACATAGTGAAACAATAAAATATAAAGAGCAGGGTTTCATTTTAAAAATAAAGGTACAGTAAAACATCTTCTACCAATGGGAGATCCATTCACAAGTCTGATAAAGGCAGGGAAAATAAATTCTTCTGCTCAGCAGAGTTAAAACAGTTGTATTTTTGGCATCAGTGCAGTTGACATTATTTTGTCCTCAAATTCCAGATTATTAACGGCATCTAAATTCAACAGCTGCTCTAGAGGGATTTGAACTCTCGACTCTGAATTATTCATCCTGAACAATGGATCGCCAGTTGATAATTTAATTGCTGCTCCACCCACCATGTTTGTCATGAAAAGGACCTCAGTTTTAAAGGATGTGGATGCCTTATATTTTTAAAAAACTCCCAAAGTCTGGAAGTTACATGACTGAGGTTACATGTACATGGCTTTTATTAGCATAAACAGAAGGTACGTCTCATTTTGCTGACCTGAGGCCTAAGCTTGTTCTGGGGGAGGGGTTATGGCATTGCAGCCTTTATTAGGGGAATCAAGGGGGAGGAGCTCCAGGTACAATCAGCAAGGGGTGGGACAGGCATACACTTACAAACAGTATTAACAGTGGTTCCACCATGTTCACTCCCTCTTTTAGAAGAAGTCCAGTGGGGTGAAGTGGGTTCCAAGTCCATCACAAATTCGATCTGTTCTGTGGTTTTGTTCGTCGTTGTGACTGTCGTAGCACTGGCTGTGGCTCAGCTGTTGATTCCTGGACAGTCTGGTCATTGTCAGTGGGTGGGGTGTCTGGTGACTGAACTGAGACAGTTGAGGTGGGGCATGGGGTAGGGTGACATGGTATGTGATGGGTGGGGGGGATGTATGTACTGGTTGGCTGAGTCCCAGGGTCTCACACATGTGCCAGGTCCAGGATGGACACAATATCCTTGCGCCCATCCAGGTAGGGAGGTTGGCATGAAGGAGGTGGACTCTCTCAACTGGTGGGTCAGACTGATGGCTTCTCTCATGCTTCCGGAGCAGGACTGACACTGGTGACATCCACCAGGTTGGCAGTGATGTCCCTGACATAGACTTTCTGGGGAAGGGAAACAATCTTTCATGTGGCATGGCATTGGTAGCAGTGAACAGGAGATATCTGATTGCATGGAGTGCTTCAGGGAGGACCTCTTTCCAGTGGGAGATAGGCAGGCCTTTTGACCTCTGGGCTAAGAGGACAGCCTTCCAGACGGTGGTCTTCTCCCTTTACACCTGGACATTCTCTTGGGGATTGTATCTAGTGGTTCTGCTCGTGGTGATACCTCTGCCTAGCAGATACTGAAGGAGGAACCCCCCCCAGTTGCTACAGGGGTATCCAAACAGGATGAAGAAGTTGCACAAGGCTTTAATGACAGCGGCAGTGGTCAAGTCCTGGCAGTGAATTAATCAGCTGTGACCTGTCTGGCTGGTAGAAATGTGGTTTGTACTTTACACAGACCTGGCAGTTTCTGGTTATCATTCTGATGTCCTCAACTAAATAGGGGAGGTTGTGGGCTTTGATGAAATGGAAGAACCTGCAGAGATCATTGTGGAGGGCTTATAAATTATCTATCTGCACACTAGCACGTTCCTCAGGAGAGGGCATCCAAAGGGTCATTGAGCTTTGCGTGCCAGAAAAAAATATCATAGTTGTAGAGGGAGAGTTCAATTCTCCACCTCTGAATCTTCTTGTTCTTGATTTAACCCGCTGCTTGTTACTGAACATGAAGGCAACTGCACGTTGGTCAGTCAGCAGAGTAAATTGTTTGCCGGCAAGATAGTGCCTCCAGTGCCGTACTGCCTCAGTGATGGCCTGGACCTCCTTCTCGATGGAGGAATGCCGAATCTCAGGCCTTGGAGGGTGCGGAAGAAAAAAATGCTATGGGTCTGCCCACCTGGTTAAGTGTGGTGGCCAGGGCAAAGTCAAATGTATCGCTTTCCATCTGGAATGGGGTGGATTCATCCACCGTGTACATCGCGGCTTTGGCAATATCTCCTTTGATGTGACAGAGGGCCAACAGGGAAAGGAGGTCACTTTTATGAGAGGGTAGACCTTATCTGCATAGTTGGGCATAATAGAAAAGAAACCCCAAGCACCTTTTCAGGTCATTGAGCAGTGGGGACTCCAACAGGGGGCACATGCAGTCGGGATCGGGGCCAAGAACTCCATTCACCATTACGCAGGTGAGTGTAGCCAGGCGTGATGTTCGGAATGCACATTTATCTTTGTTGTAGTTGAGGTTAAGGATTTTGCCTGTCTAGAGGTATTTCTGGAGGTTAGCATCATGGTCTTGAAGATTGTGGACACAGATAGTGATATCGTCAAGGTAGGGTTATGCGGCCAGCAGCCCGTGTTCGTCCACCATTTGGTCCATTTCACTCTGGAAGATGGAGACTCCTTTGATGACCCTGAAGGGGACCCTCAGAAAGTGGTAGAGCCAGCTGTCCACCTCAAATGTGGTGTATTGGTGGTCCTCCAGGCAGATAGGAAGTTGGTGGTATGCTGACTTTAAATCATTGATCAAAAATACCCAATATTGGGTCATTTGGTTTACCATGTCGGCTATGCAGTGGTGGGGGGGGGGGGGGGGGGCTGGGGGGGATACGCATCCAGTTACGTAAACCTGTTGATGGTTTGACTATAATTGATAACCATTGGGTCTTGTTCCCCACTTTTAACCACCACTACTTGAGCTCTCCAGGGGCTGGTACCTGTACTGGGTTCAATGATTCCATCGGTCAGAAGCTGTCTCACCTATGATTTGATGAAGGCCCTCTCCCCAGCCCTGTATCACCTGCTCCTGGTGGCTACAGGCTTACAGTTGGGGCTGAGGTTGGCGAACAGAGATTGGGGAAATCCAGAAGGTGGAGACCCCGCAGTTCGCGTGCAGTTGGCGGATCGTAGGTTTCTGGTTGGATGCGTTTGGAGGAGAGGGCAGGCTGTTTAAATACATCACAAGGAGTTTAAAATTTTGCATGGTCAGCGTCACTACTCAGCTGCTGAGGATCATGGCCTATGGGATTTAGAGCCCATGGAAACTGTAACTCACTTGTCTTGCCACGAGGGAGTAATGCTGCACCATGTCGAGGTAGATGAAGCTCTCTGTGCTCCCGCTATCGAACGGGCCGCTTGTCCTGCACCTGTTTACTTCTATGTCCATCATTGACCTGGCGAGCTGATGAGGGCTACTTTGGTCAAGTGTAACTAAGCCAAAGTAGCATCACTGTCTGATCCGCTGTACTGGCTCGTGGTCGGGCAAGATAGCAATGTCCAAGATGGTGCCCCCCATGGGGTGCATGTGGTACTTCTGTTGTTCATTGGAAGTGGCATCATCCAAGATAGAGGTGGCCCTGGTTGGGTAGAAGGCTGCTTAGATTTGTATACTTTCATGTAGTGTCCCTTCTTCCCGCAGCTGGAACAGACCACTCCTTCGTCGGGCAGTGCTTCCTGAGGTGTTTCTGCTGGCCGCAGAAGTAGCACTTTGGGTACTTGCCAGCGGTGGTGGCTGTAGTTAGGTCGGGACGTGGGACTGCCTGTGGGCATGCATCTCAAAATGGTAGCACCTGCATTCCCCACGTGGCGACCAGGTTATTTCAAGGGTTTTAGCTAGTTCAGTGGATTTCTGTGGCTTCAGCTCACCCTATTCTAGCAGTCACTGGCAAATGTACTCCAATCAGATGCCTGCTACGCAGACATCTCGGATCAGCTCCTCCAGGTATTCTTTTGCTGATACGGTCTTGCAGGACCCAAAAGATAATCATCGATTGACTCCCTGGGTTGCTGCTTATGTGTGTCTAGGATGTGCCTGGCAAAGACTTCATTCATCGGGGCCAGGTACTGGCCTTTCAGAATGCCCATTGCTTCCGTGAACGTCTCGCAGTCTCTGACCATCGTGTAAATGTGGTGCCCGACCCATAAGAATAGGAAATGCATCTTGTTTGGATTGGATTGGACGATCTCAGTGGAGGCCTGCAGAAACAAGTTGAAGCAACATAGCCAGAGTTCAAACTTGTCGGATGGTTCCAGTGATCGAGGGTCAATTTCCAGCCTCTCTCATCTCAGCAACTTGTCTATTACAAAACAAATTATAATAATAAAATTGATGCGATATCAATAACTCCAAAGACTAGTATGGTACAGTTACCTGACTAATAGGCTTTTATTACCGTAAACAGAAGGCCCATCACATGTTGCTGACCCGAGACCCGAGCTTGTTCTGGGAGAGGGGTTATGGCGTTTCCGTCTTTATAAGGGGAAACAAGGGGGAGGAGTCACAGGTACAATCAGCAAGGGGTGGGCCAACCGTACACAGGATGTTAGCAGGATTGGAAGGTTTGAGACATTAGATAACTCTTCGAGGTATATAAAATCATAAGGTGCATGGTTATAGTTCTTTTACCAGTCTAGGGAAGTCTAGAACCATAGGGCAAGATTTAAGATGAGAAAGGAAATATTTTCATATTGAGGGAGGTGAGTTTGTCAGATGATCTGCAAGAGGAAGTGGTTGAGGCAGGTACCATGACCATTTAATAAGGTTTTTAAAGAGACACACAAATAGGGAAGCTTTGTAGGGATATAGGATAAACGCAAGCAAATGGGAGTAACTGAGGTAAGTAACTTGATTGTCATGGGGGAGCCGGGCCGTGTAGCCAATTTCTATGTTCTGTGACTGTAATACGCTTCTGATTCTAATATTAATTGATCCATTGTTCTATATAAAACAGAATGTTGCTACTCCAGCCTCTTGAACAACTGAAATAAACATGAATCAAGAATTGGATAGATTGACATGCCGACCATGCTGTACATTTTCGATCGTGAACAAGAAATCAATAATTTTATGGCACAATACTAGCTAACTTATAAAAATATTATACAGACCAATCTATAAATATTGCATCAACACAAAACAATGGAGACTTGGAGTTCTGATGTACCCTTACCATTAGTGATTGGGGATCTATTCAGATTTGCAAGGGAGAATGGAATGGTCACATTAAATGTAGCTTGCAGTTGCAATATTTTATGTCGGTGGTATATTTCCTGCTTTCGGTTTACAAGCTTAAAGGAATGTATATTGAATTTCCCTTCCCCTCCATGCCTTTGAATTCATTACACACTCATTAATGCCACCAAACATAACGTTCTCACTGACATGATGGCTAACAACTCTAGCAAGATATAATGTAATATGACAGATTATGTTGTGTTTGTATTGTATGCTTTGGGGAGATAAATTGGGGCAGGTTTTTAGTGTAGGGCAGGTTTTTAGTGTAGGTCACGTACAAAACTTTAAAACAGATCTTATTAAAATAGTTGAGCTCTGCTAATGCTGGACATGCCTGGGTCCCAGAGCCTTTGCAAAAGCTTTGGAATGTGCCCAAGAGACTTCACTAATGGATTGTTGTTTACAAAAAAAGGCAACAGATGAAAGAACTTGTCAGAGCTGCAGACTGTCTGGAGTGGATCTTGCTGCTCTAAGAGGGTCATGTGGTTTTTCAAGCAGAGAGAGTAAAACAGGCTTTCTTTCTGAGAGAGAGAGAGAAATAATTTAGTTCTGCAGTTCTACAGTCAGCAGCAGCAGCTGGGACTGGAACAGGACAAGCTAGAAAGCTTGTGGAAAACCGCATTTGGAAGATGGGTTGTGAGTGCTTAGTTCAGCCTAGTCAAAGCTCTTGTGGTTCTTGCAAGAGGAGAGGACTGGCTGTCTAATGTTTCACTTGAAATAAGAGAAACAGAAAGGAATTCTGTGGTGATCTGAAAGAGAGAGGTTATCATCTAGAATCAGAAGCGTATTACAGTCATAGAACATAGAAATTGGCTACACGGCCCGGCTCCCCCATGACAATCAAGTTACTTACCTCAGTTACTCCCATTTGCTTGCGTTTATCCTATATCCCTACAAAGCTTCCCTATTTGTGTGTCTCTTTGGCAACATACTAAAGTAGCTGATTAAAAAGTCATCAGTTGTGAGGTGTCCAGTGTACAACAAATCTCTCTCTGAAAACAGACAAGAACTTTCCTGAACGGTAACCATTTACCTTTCAAGCGCCAAAGCCTGGTGAACTTTATACATGTTAAATTCTGTGCACAGTATAAGAATTGCCTGCAACCAGAGAACTTGGAGGAATGAGAAATGTGATTCGACTGTGAATCTCAGAACTTTTCTGAACTTAAACACACATTACGTATATGTGCACTGAGAATTAGAAAGGGGTTAAGTTAGGTTAGCTAAGTCAATAGTGATAAGTTAAAGTTTGATTCTGTTTTCGTGTTTAAAGACAATTAAAAGCAATTTTTGTTTAAGTAACCATTTGTCTTGATGAATATCTATTGCTGCTGGGTTTTGGGGTCCTCTGGGCTCATAACAGTATGTAAATTTGTATGACTCCAAACCTGTAAGACATTTTGTGCAATTTGATCCTGTTCCTGATATAAGGGATGTGATTACTCGGCCTTGTAGTGTATACCAATTATTTCAACAGCCTGATTTCTATTTGGTCATCCCTTTGAACTAAAGCTATCCATAGATCTTGTATCATTCTTCTACCTCTTGTGAATAAAGTTGGTCTTGGGGTGGGCATGGGTGGGTGGGGGGGGGGCAGTGAATTATACAGAAAATTTAATTGAATAACAGAAAGTATAGGTGAGGCAACATGAGATAAAGGAAAATCACTTGGACAACTTTGATATATCTATAACTCGTAGTCTGAATGTCATTAGGTGTTGGTACTTCCATGTTAACAATGGGCGATGAATGTGTTTTAATATTTAACATTTACTTTCCTGAGTGTAGTGAAATCCCCAAATGTTGTGATGCCCTGCATAAAATTGCATTTGATTTATAACTGTGGAAAACCTATTCTGCCCATATAATCAGATGAAGTGTCTGTGTTCTGCAGGACCATCCTTCTTCCCATCTCTCCTTGTCAGTTCATCATTTGATTTGTTTCTCCCTCATGCCCTTACCATCTTTCCTTCAAATGGATCTGAGCAATTTGTCTCAATGACTCCGTGTGGTTGCAGGGAAGTCACATAAAACATTCTGGAAAAAGTTTGACAGGATTGATAGTGAGACATTGTTCTCCTTGACTGGAGAATGTCGTACCAGAGATGGTTTGTGAGGCTGGTGTGTATGAATGCTATGGCCTTCTCTTTGTTTGATAGAAAGGGCAATAGAAATTTCTTCACAGTGATACAGCTAGCTTATGATCTGGGAATGGGTGGGGTGGGTGGGTGTGTGTGTGTGTGACACAATATTGGCCCTTTGGCCCATGATGTTGTGCCAACCAAAATAATAACCTTACACCCATAACTCTCAATTATTCTTACATCCATGTGCCTCTCTAAGAGTTTGTTGAATGTCGCTATTGTTCTAGCCTCCACCACCACCTCTGGGAATGTTTTCCAGGGACCCACTATTCTCTCTGTAAAAAAAAAACGTATCCCTGACATGTCCCCTAAACTTTTCTCCCCTTATTTCTTCCCCTTACTTCACACACATGTCTTCTGGCATTTGCTACTGTCGCCCTGGGTTAAGGTATTGATGTTCACCCTATCTCTGCCTCTCATAACGATGTAGACATCTATTAGTCACCTCTCATCGATCTTCACTCCAAAGAGAAAAGCCCTGTTAACCTTGCCTCGCAAGACATATTCTCCAATTTGGGTGACATCCTGGTAAATCTCCTTTGCATCCTCTCTATTGCTTCCACATCCTTCCTGTAATGAAATGATAAGAACTGAATGCTTGTGGTCTAACCTGAATTTTATAGAGCTGTAACATTACCTTATGAATCTTGAACTCAATCCCCCAACAGATGTAGCCCAGCATACAATAAAGCCTCCTCCTTAACGACCCGCAGCAAGAATCAGACAAGAAAGTGGAATGAGTTGGAAGATTACCCATGATCATATCAAGAGATAGAGTAGGCTTCAGAGACCATGTGACACACTCTGACACCTGGTTTGATTTTCATATTCTCTATTTCCACATTCTAACCACCTATACCTCTTTTCTAATGGTAGCAGAGAGAACAGAGCATGTGGATGTGGATCCTTGATGTTTGCTGCTACCCTCTGATATCAGCATTCTCTGTAAATGTTCTGGATGGTGGGGAAGGTTTTGCCTGTGTTGTCCTGGACTGTGGGGAGATTCCAGATGAAAATGGAAATGTCAAGGGACACTCAACAGCTATGGCAGGGCCTAAATGCCATAACGTGTTACAAACCCAAATCCAGTGAAGAAGCAGGTGGAAAGGTTTTGCTCTCAAAGGAACTTGATCCCTTCTATGCCCAGTTTGACAATGATAACAGCAAATCACCACATCCCCTGATAATCCCATCCTGTCCTTATCTGAGGATGACTTGTGTGCTGCCTTCAGGAGAGTGAATCCAAGGAAAGCATCTGGCCTGGATGGAACACCTGGCCAAAAATTAAAAATATGCTGACAAACTTACTAACGTATTCATGGATATCTTCAAAATCTCACTCCTGTAGGGCATGGTGCCCGCCTGTTTTAAACAGGTGTCAATCATACCAGTGCCCAAGAAGAATGCAGTAGCCTGCCTTAATGACTATTGACCAGTAGCAGTAATGTTTTGAGAGGCTGATTTTAAGGCATATCAGCTCCTGTTTGAGCAGTGACGTGGATAAATTCCAGTTTGCCTATCTTAGTTACAGGTCTACACTGAATGCCATCTCACTTGCTCGACACAAAGCCCTGGAACACCTGGATTGCAAAATGCATTCATTAGGATGCTGTTTATCGGCTACAGTTTGGCATTTATCCCCTCAAAACTGAACAGCAAACTCCAAGACATAGGAGTTAACACCCCACTGTGTAATTGGATCATGGATTTTCTCACCTCCAGACCACAATAACTGAAGATTGGTAAGAACTTCTCCACAATCTCTATCAGTACTGGAGCACCAGGGATCTGTGTCCTGAGCCTACTGTTCACTCACTTTATACCTACGATTGTGTGGCTCAGTACAGCAATAACACCATCTACAAATTTGCCGACGATACCACAGTAGTGGGTTGTATAAAGGAAGGTGATGAGTCAGAATGGACACTGAAAACATGGCTGAACGGAGCACCACTAACAACTTAGTTCTCAATGTCACCAAATCTAAGGAGCTGATCGTTGACTTCGGGAAAGGAAAGTCACAGATATACAATCCAGTGATTACTGGGCAATCTAAGTTCTTGGGGGTCACTATCTCTGAGGATATTTCCTGGACCCAACACACCAACGACATCGTAAAGAAAGCACGTCAATGCCCCTACTACTTCAAGAGTTTAGACATCAGAAACTGGCAATTTCTACAGATGTGCGGTGGAAAGTGTGCTGACCTGCTGCATCATAGTCTGATATGAGAACACCAATACCCTTGAGGATAAAGCCCTCCAAAAGGTAAACACAGCCCAGGACATCACAGGCAAAACTCTCCTCACTATTGAGTATATCTACAGGGAATGCTGCTGTCGGAGAGCAGCAGCAATTATCAAAGACCCACACCACCCAGCACATGCTCTGTTCTCACTGCTGCCATCAGGAAAGAGGAATACGTGCCACACGACTCGCACCACCAGGTTCAGGAACAGCTGCTACCCTTCCACCATTAGATTCCTCAATGACAAACTCAATTAGAGACTCAATTATGTACTCTAACTTCCACACTTTATTGATTTTCTTTTCTTAATTATTCTCTCTGTATTGCACAGTCAGTCTGTTTACATTCATTATCTGTTTACAGTTCTTTATTTGTTTGCATGTATATGTTGAGTACAGGTTTTTTATGTTGCACTACCAATTAATGGTGATTCTGCCGCCCCCGCAGAAAGGAAAAAACGGAATCTCAGGGTTGTATGTAATGTTCTATATGTACTCTGACAATAAATCGGATATCTGTTGCCGGCAGTGTCTTCTTATCAATGTTCTGCATACATTTAGCATAACTGTCCTGCTTTCAATTCTGTTTCTGTGGAAATCCTTCATTTAAATTTTCATCACCTTCTAAAATTGTATTGCTGTTGGAAATGACTTATTTGTCTGCGTGGTCTCTTCTCCTCAGGGATCAATAATGGTTACAAAATTCCCTGGTTGGTGGGCTTGCTCAAATCTTAGGCCTGGCAGCAAAATACTGTCTGTGGACTCCAGCAAAATCCCCTGGATTTCCACGTTCTGACGCATCACTTTGTGACATGAATGTATGCAGAGGTCAGCAGGTTTTCCATGCCAGGAGGAGTGGAAGGGGCACTTTGTCCTCCATTTCATGCCTCCTGACCTGTCTGATAAAGGATGCTTTATGTCATTGGTGTGCAATTACATTGAGGATGAGAAATGCTCATCCACCCATGCTGCCAGTTCTTGCTCATTTCTATTGCTTTCACCTGCAAAGGGAACAGATGGCACACCATCAGTAATTAAGCATGTATTAATATTTCAATATTGACATGGCAGCACATGCTAGAACCATTTATTCAGTGTCTATAGACAGAGCTAGTCAGTGGGGAAGTACTGTCAGTGTTGAATATTGCACAAATAGACCCCAGATGGTGTTGGGACATCTCCACCCATGGACCATTCATTCTTAGCCACTTCTGCATTCAATTGGTTATGGCTTCCACAACAGCCGAGCCACTTCAGTGTGTACACCCTGATGAGAGGGAGGGATTCAGACAATTGCTAGAGAAACTCAATGGATTGAGCAGCTCCAAGGGAAGAAAAATAAAAGAATTGTCAACCTCATGGTCTTGAATCCTTCATCGGACCAAGAGTGTGGAGGAAAGAGAGCAAATATAAAGAGGATATGGTGGTAGGGGTGGGAGCGGAGCCAGTGGGAGATTGGTGGACCAAGGAGAAAATGAGAAGTATCCAAGATAGAGGTGGGAGGGGGCCAGACAAGGAATTAGGGCATGGAGTCAAGCAATGAGGAGATAAGTTTGATGGGGCAAGAGCAGGTAGAAACAATGCCAGGAGAGTGCTGTTTGTGGATCTCAAGTATGAGATGGAAGTGGGCAGTCTCATCAATTGGCAAGGTTTGTCTTCAAGATCACAATTTGCCTTGTGGTTCGTGGGGCACACACCAAAAAGCTGTAAAATGTATTGTCAAGAAATGGCACTGCTAAAGGACCTTGTGCTTGCAATGGATATCACCAGAACCATTCAACAGCTTTGTGTCTAACTCCCTCAGCTATTGCCTGATATTAAAAAGTGATGTAGAATTACATTATTTTTATTGTTTCCCCCCTTCCAGTAAGTACAGTTGTGCCTGTCAGCTCTTTCCACCACTGCTGCCATCCTGGTAAATCTTTAACAATCCATTTGACCAAATCACAGGGACTCATTTCATGCAACAGTGTAAAATTGAATCGATCATATTAAGAAAGTTGGATCTAACATGACAAGCTATGCACCATGGAATCATTTCTTCATGTTACTATTTACTTCAATTGCTTTGACTTCTCCCTGAGGTTGTGAAGCTTAGCTGCCATCCCTTAAAACATATCAGTTGTTATGTTATGTATGTTTTAAAGTTAGATTGAGTTGTCTGAGCTGTTTTGTAGATCTCCTAACCAGCAGTTGATTTACTAATTTGTTCTGACATCTCCAACAAGCCATCCACTTCAGAACCCTGATTTGACTGTTTGAAGAGCAAGTACAAACACAGGAAGGCTCAATAATCATCTATCTCAATCATTTATTCTGGATTCTATTCAAGAGGAACAGGGAAAGCACTAGGATTTGATATTAGTGTTTGACCATGTGTGTAAGAAAGTGGTATAAATATTTCAAGCACGAGTTAGCAAAACAATGCATTTACTTTCCATGTGAATAGGGACTCTGGATAGTTTTTAATCCTTTGGTCGAGGAAATCTGGGTTGGTAATCAGGGAACATCATGATATTTCATTTTCCCTAAAAGAACATTCTTTACATATCATTTCCCAGAACGGAATTCGTCTACTGAGTTCAGCTTGAAATAAATGTACCAATAGATTTTCCTTTGAGTACTGTTGTTGATTATGGCAAATAGCACCTGTTTCAAAATATGATTTCCTTTCAGGTGTTCTTGTTTAGTCTTCACCATTTATGGCCAAAACCTGTGGATCCAGTCAGTGTTTATTCAAGCACATTGTGAGACACATAACCCTTACAATATTGGACCTGCTGAATATATTTTGAAAATGTTTCATTTGAAATTCAGCAATTTCCGAGTGAGTTATAAATGAATGCTTTCAAAATCTTTAAGTATACAGTTTGGCAGAAAACTTGCAGCTTCCCTGCAGAATTGCAAGGAAACACAAGTTGTGGAAAGGCACAATACACAAAATCACTTTGAAAGTATATCGCTAGAAGCATGTAATTATCTTTGGAATTTATACCTTACAATTATAGTACTGTGATGACCTGTCCATAAATCTTTCACATGGAGTGATTGCTGATAGATTGTAGAGTCATAAACTTCCATAACATGGAAATAGGCCCTTCAGCCCAACTTTCCCATGCCGACCAACTCATTCCATTTTCTTGTGTTCAGACCATAACCCTCTATACCTTTCTTATCTGTGTATCTATCTAAATACATTTTGAATGTTACAAATGTCCTGACTTCTATCAGTTCCATTTACCCACCATCCTCATTGTTACGAAGGTGCCTTTCACATACCTTTTAAATCTTTTTTTTCTCTTCAACATATATTTACATCCTCAAGTTACAATTGCGAGGGAAAAGGTTATGACAGTTTTGTGGTGAAACTCTCTCTCAAGGCATCCTACTTAGATCAGACATTGGTGTTATTGATTACTCTGTCAGGTTCACAGAAATTTTGCAGGGCTGATTTTAAGATATAGTTTCCTGTCATTTCCTGTTTGCACTTCAGAAGTGTTCTTGTCCTTATGAAGACATTTTTGGTATCCAATTAAAGTAATAATGTGCTGTATCATCATTATTGACAAGTGAATAAAGCAATTACAAGCCTTTCATCTATGAGATGTCAGTAAAATGACATGATGCCCCCACAATATGTTGTCCAAGTTGTCTGCTTACAAAGATCATTGAATGATCTATGGTATGATGTACAGTGAGTGCTTCCGTGAAGGTAGCATACCCAAGTGTACACGAGTACGAGTTGCTGAATTACCGACTTGTCAATATGCCAATCACTCTGGGATATCTGCATAAAGATGAAATAGAATCTCTTGCAAAGTTAGTAGCTTTCAAATTATTAAACTACAGAAAGCCACAACCCTGTAAGTTTTTGGAAGGTGGGAGAAAAATGGAGCACCTGGGGAAATCCTACACAGACATGGGGAGAATGTACAAACTCCTTATAGACAGCAACAGATTCGAACCTGGGTTGGTTTTCACAGTAATGCCCACATCCTGTGCAAAATTATTTGAAATACTGGAGCTTTGATAATGCTAGACATAGTGCCTTCTTTCAGTTTTTTTGCAAGAGTTTTGAAGAATGCTCAAGAGACTTCACTAATGGATTGTTGTTTACCAAGGCAACAGATGAAAGAGATTGTTGGAGCTGCATATTGTCTGCAGGAGAGCTTGCTGTTCTAAGAGGGTCATGTGCTTTTGTAAGCAGAGAGAGTCAAACAAGCTTTCCCTCTGAGAGAGAGAGAGTTACAGCCAGGAAGAGCAGCTGGAACTGGAGAAAGAGAGTTACAGCCAGGAAGAGCAGCTGGAACTGGAACAGGAAAAGCTGGCAATAAGCCCCAGTTTGGAAGATGGCCTCATCAAAGCCCTTGTGGTTCATGCAAGAGGAGAGGACTGGCTGTCTCATGTTTCACTTGGAATAAAAAAGAACTTGTGGTGACCTGAAAGAAGGAGGTTATCATCTGGAGAACCCCGAAGGGGCAAGTTTCATCAGCAAGACACTGGAGTGGAGTTGTGGATGTCCTGGAACAACAAATCTCTTTCTGAAAACTGACAAGAACTTTCCTGAGTTGTAACCATTTACCTTTCGAGCACCAAAGCCTGGTGAACTTTATACATGTTAAATTCTGTGCACAGTATAAGAATTGCCTGCAACCAATGAACCTGGAGGAATGAGAATGAGACGGTGAACCAAAGAACTTTTCTGAACTTGCACATATATTACACCACGTGTGCTTAGAATTAGAAGGAGGTTAAGTAAGTCAATAGAGTAAAGTGTGACTCTGTTTTCATGTTTAAAGATAGTTAAAAGTGGGCATTTATCTTGGTGAATATCTACTGCTGCTGGGTTTCAGGGTCCTCTGGGCTCGTAATAGCACATTGAACCGATTCCGCCACATGTCGCACATTAGCAACCCCTCCCACCTCCTCACCTGCCTTTTTGAAGTTAAAAGCATCAACTTCCTAAGCAGCCAGGGATCTTGTTACAATCCTGTGGGTTCCCAAAATGTTCAGTTACTGACCTCTGAAAATGAAAAAAATGCTGATGCTGCAAATCGAAACAAAAGCTAGAAAATGCTGGAAATGCTCGGTGGGGGGGGAGGGTGGGTGGGGTGGTGGGGTGGGGGGGGAGGGGTTGGTGGGGTGGTGGGGTGGGGTCAATCTGCATTCAGGGGAAGAAAACAAGAGTCAATGTCTCAGGTCAGTCACCCTTTCTAGCAGAATTTGGATCCAGATTCTACATCCTATTTGATTAAACACTAAGGTGTTTGCCACAGTTCAATTTTAGTTGTGGGTTCAAGCACCATGAGGGTGACCTCATTGAAATATCCCAATATTTCTATTGTGCGAAATATTTGCACCTCATTTGTTGGTGCTACAATACTTTGATAGTTCTGGATAATTTTTTTTTTTAATTCTGTAGAAGCTAGAAATATGAAATAATGCCTGAAAAAGCTGGATACCCTCACATTTCTAATTCCAAATAAGAGCCTGCAATTTAAACTTTGGCCCTTAACTGTCTCTCTTTCTACAGATGCTGTGTTTCCAGAATTCTCTGATTCTGTTCCCTATAGTTTTCAATTTGCTGTTAGACAAGCCCTAAGGCTTGTTATAAGTTCTTTGGATGCATACCTCCAACATAATTTATTGGTTACCATGACATTATCAAGTGTTTACTTCACTCTCAATTCTCTGCATTGCTTTCTGTGGAGGAATATATAACAATGAAATTAATGTACTTCACGGAATATTAAAGTTGTGTGTCACCAACTTTGCTGAATCTAAAATAATATTTTTCAAATATTTCTTGAACACATGCACTCTCCATCTTGCCTGCCATTAGATATACATTTTACCTTGTCACAATGATATAATTTGTAGATTTTTTTTATTGGATTAGACCGTAATCTCAAATATAAAAGAATCCACTTCTCAATTTTCAATCTAAAACTATAATTTTGCATTCTTGACATTCCCCATATGAATATAAGTTGTATCTCTCTTGTTTCTAGAAGAGAGTCTTTGACAATTTATGAAAATTGGCACTTTTACCCAGCCTTCTTATGTTGCAGAGTTTGTCAGAGGGGGAAACATCGTATTCGTTAGTCCTGTTCCTTACGGAGTGGCTGCGGTCATTTTACACTGCAGCCACTTGTAAAAATGTGTAGGGAAAAGTTACAGGATGATAAATTCCAACTCTACATTTTTACACCGCCACCGGAGCAGAAAATTTCCTGCTCTTCAGCAGCTGTGAAAGAATGCCACCTGAAACAGTGGCACAGGATAAGTTGTACTTATTTCATTTTTTTCTACTCTTTTCTTTTAAAAATAGATTCCTTTTTAACATCCCGCCTTTTGGTAATACTAGAACTAAATACTTTGATTGAAAAATTTAAGTTTTTAAAGCTTTTATGCCACTATTAATACACTATTTATTGGTTGAAAAGGACACTCTTTTTGCTCTTTGGAGAGCAGTGCAGGGATTACAGATGCGCAGCAGTGAGGGAGATTCCCATAAAACTCCAATATTTTTGCTCTACTTGAAATCATTTTTTATTCCCTACTCTTTCTTCCAGGATTTAAGAGATTATTTGTCCTATATAGCATCTGCCATTGATCTGTTGATCATTATAAGCTACATATTATCTTCCATATTTTAATAATCTGTTCAAACCTTCCATTTGGAAGGTTTGTATGTTTACCCTTAATTTCAGCTCTACAATTACCTCTGGCCAGGATACTTTATATTTGCATTTATTTGTGACTTGTTTTATGTGCAAGATTTCATCAAATATTTTTTTTTTCCAAACCTATGCAAATGGAATTCTTGTCAATCATTGCACACTGCAGTGTAGCTGCAATTTATTGAATAATAGAAATAATGAATGATTCAACAAACTCGTCTCTGTGTTCTGTACCAGTTTGAATGAATGGGCCCATTTCAAATGAGTCAAAATCTTTTTTTTTGTTTAAGATATTTAATAAAATATTGGTCTCCTTGTGATAAAAGTGAATAGCAAAACAGTAGAGAAAAACTTTACATTTGGAGGAATATATCTTCAAGAAATTTTACAGTAGTTATTTCTGCTATCAAAAATAAAATTGTAGTCCAAGTGAATCCATGACTCTGCCCTTTTGCTCACTAAAAACATGGGATTTTGATCTCGGCTGCCTGTCCCACAATTCTTGACTCAGGTGTATACCAGAATTCTGTCCATCTCAGCCATCATTGAATAAACTTCCACTGCTCTTGGATTGTTCACCCACTAACAGGGAACGTGAGGTGGGTTTGGACTGTCACGAGACAGTTTAGATTTAGCCTACTGATTATGTGTTGTTGTGACAGAGTATATAGATAGATTTTTGGGAGATGAATTGGGAAAGATTTGTTAGAGTAGGTTACCTACAAACACTTTAAAACAAATCTTATTTGAATTACTGGAGATCTGCTAATGCTAAACATATCGGCTCCACATCTTTTGCCTGGAAGGGTACTTGCTGTTTTAAGAGGGTCATGTGGTTTTGCAAGCAGAGAGAGTTAAACGGGTTTTCTCGCAGAGAGAGACAGAAAGACAGAGACAGAGAATCACTTTTACAGTGTTACAGCCAGTATCAGCAGCTGTGACTGGAACAGAACAAGCTGGCAAGTGTGGAAAGCCCCATTTGGAAGATGGCCTGGTCTAAACCCTTGTGGTTCATGCAAGAGGAGAGGACTGGCTGTCTCATGGTTCACTTGGAATAAGGGAAACAAAAAGGAACTCTGTGTTAACTTGAAAGAAAGAGGTTATCATCTGGAGAACCCTGAAGGGGCAAGTTTTATCTGCAAGACACTGAAGTGGCTGATGGAAATACATCAGTTGTGGATGTCCTGGAACAACAAATCTCTCTCTGGAAACCAACAAGAACCTTCCTGAGTGGTAACAATTTACCTTTCAAGTACCAAAGTCGGATGAACTTTATAAATGTTACATTCTGTGCACAGTATAAGAATTGTCTGTAACCAGTGAACCTGGAGGAATGAGAAGTGAGATTAGACTGTTAATCAAAGAACTTTTTTGAACTTACACACACATTACATACACTTACGTTTACAATTAGAAGGGGGTTAAGTTAGGTTAAGTTAAAATTTGATTCTATTTTCATGTTTAAAGATAATTAAAAGCAAACTTTTGTTTAATCTATTGCTGTTGGGTTTTGGGGTCCTCTGGGCTTGTAACAATATAAATCTTTCTCAATGCCAAAGGAACCATAAGTTTGGATACTTGGCATGTTTGGGGAGTTAATGGTGCATGGCCACCTTCATTAAACTTCCACTGATCTCTACATCATGATCTGAAATGTTTGCCAATGGCTAAGATGGATTATATTCAAGTCAAGAAAATAACAAAATTTAAATGACAGAAGGAGACGGTCAAGTATCTAGGAATGAATATTGATAAGAATTTAAATAATTTATTTAAATTAAATTACATACCTCTGTTGAAGAAAATTAAAGAAGATTTAAGAATATGGAAGGATTTGCCAATTTCTTTAATAGGAAGGATAAATTGTGTGAAGATAAATACTTTTCCTTCAATACAATATCTATTCAATCATTACCGATTTTTGTACCTATGATGTTCTATCAAGTTTTAAATCAAAGTGCAAGGTTTATTTGTTGAGACAGAATGCCTAGGATGGCACTGGAAAAACTAACATGGAAATATGATCGGGGACTATAATTGCCCAATTTAAAAAAATACTATAAAGCAGCTCAACTTCGATTTTTGTCCTTCTGTTATTAGATTGATGAAAAGAGAGCATGGGTACAAATAGAAATGAGTAAACTAGGAGAAAATAATTTTTAGCATATTTTGTAAAAATGGCATGAAAGACTGTTGAGAGGGCAAATTGATACACCAATTTTGAAACATATATTTAAAATATGGAATGGAATACATATAGAAAGGGGAGTCAAAAATGATCAGTTGACTAGAATATTATTAAAGCAAAATCCTTTGATTCATTTTACCATTAATAATGTTTATTTTTACATTTTTTATAACTGCAGAATATAAAGGATAAAGGATTGTTTTTTAGGTTCTCTTTTTTTGCATTTTGACCCATTGAAAGCTAAGTACAATAGACCAAATAATACCACTTTTTCTCATTATCATCTTAAATCATATTGGAAAAGTAAGTTAGGGATGAATTTTAGACTACCCGATCAAAGTCAATTTGAATATTTAATAACAGATACATTTATGGAAAGATTTATTGCTAATATGTATATGAAATTGCAAGAGACTATGCAGAAAAATATTTATTTAAATCTAAATTGAGATGGGAATGAGATTTAAATACACAAATTCAAGAAGAGGTACAGTCAAAATTATGTCATGGAAGTGCAACTATTACAATTAATGTGAGAAACCAAATTATACAATTTAATTTTTTACATCAATTATATTAAATCCATATAAATTACATGGAATTAATTCAAATTGTTATGATAAATGTTTTAGATTTAAGAAAGTACTAGGAACTTTTATCCATGCAGTTTGGCAATGTGAAAATGTAGGAAATTTTTGGGAAAATAGAAGTTTTTTTATTGGGACAAGCTCTGAGGGTGCAAGTTTGGAAAGATCCCAAAGTATTTTTATTAGGAGATATTTTTGATTTGAAGTTAGATACTTATCAGAAGAAGTTTTTAAGTGTAGCAATAGCAAAGAAATATATAGCCATAACATGGAAATTAGAAAATAATGTGGGAAAATAACATATAATTTATGGAATCAACCAGAAAAATTTGATAAGATTTGGAAACCTTATATGGATTTTATTGCTGTGACTTCATCTACTGCATCCGCCATTCCCGGTTCAACTCACCTTAGTTAATTCAAGGTTCAAGATCACTATGTAAATTTAAATGTAAATTAAAATGTAAATTAAATGTAAATTTAAATTTAAATAATCACGAGTTATATGATTATCAGTCAGGCTTTTATTTCTTCTACCTTTCCGACTTTTTTTTGGGGGGGGGCAGAAAATATGAAATTATGTATTCTTTTTGCATTGCCGTTTTTTAAATTAATTTTCATGATTAGATAAATACTGTTCTTGAATTAATGCAAATGAAAAATAAAATGTACAAAAAAAATGTCAAGCATGTTTGTGTGGCTAATGTCCTCACAATGCTGTAGAAATTCAGCCAAGTCTTGTGCAAGTAATTATGAAATTTTAAACAGAATTAAACGAGCCCAAAGCAGTTATGTCGTGTTCTTGTATGACTTTAATCTGATTTGCGAATTCGTTCACTCAGTTCAAGTCTCCCTCAAAGGCATTATTACCTCTGGTTAAAAATTACTCTTCAAAATATTGTTGTTCAATGCACAGGCATGTGAACGCACTTTTGTAATTTTTTTTCATCCAATAAAAGTGTAGTGTCTGTTTTTTTTTCCTTAAACATCACTACAATATCTCCTTCCACCACTCAGCAGGCAGTATATTTCAGTCCTCAAACATCTCCTTTGGATTTTCATTCTCTCACATGAAACAATGCCCTTTAGTACTAAATGTTTGCACTCTGAGGCTTAAAATAAAACCCTAATATTCAGCCTCTCAGAATTTTAGAAACTCTTGTCAGCTGTCAAAGCTCCTGAGAAAACAATCCAAGGTTTTTAACCTCTCCTCACAGATAATTCTCTCCAGTCCAAGCCCTCTCCTGGAGAACCATGTCTCTACCCTTTGGGAAGCCACCATCTCCTTGCTGGACTGCACACAATACTCCAAATGTGTTACGCAGCTGAAATGCGACCTTCCAGCCTTTGTGTTTAATGTCCTTACTGACAAGTCCAAGCATATTTACATCCCTTTTACCACCCTATCAACTTGTATTTCCACTTTCAGGAGCTATGGAATTTCTCAGAACCTTCTGTAATCACTGCTTCTCATGTTTTTGTCATTGGCTGTTTAATATTGAGTTGTGAGCCTTTTCCAGTTCATTTACACATTTTTCTTTTGCCTGAATGTGGAAGGAGAGAGGGCAAGATAGTTTTGTATTTGTTGTCTGGGGAAAACAGCTAACTTAGGGGTCAAATCTGGTGTCCTTATCAAGATTATATTAAATTTCAGGCAGTGTGACCCAGAGGTTTACCCATGTTGCTTGTAGAAGAGAAGACCTTGAGAGCACAGAAAAATAGTTCAAGGTAGTACCAAAGAAGAAGTGTCAGTGCAAAAGATTCCAACCTCAGTTTGCAAAATTATAAAGAAAAGTTCTCACATAAAACATTTTAAAATATTAATTTACAAAGCACACATGGGGAATGAGTCACAAACTCATGCTGTCAAAATTACACTGCAATATTTATGTGATTCCATAAAACTGACATTGAAAATTATCATCTAGGTTCAAATTGTTGCAGTCACATTTTGCACCAGAGTCCATTCATATAAATATAAAGCTCCTGTAGTTAAGCACCTGATGCTGTAGTTATATAGACCCATGAGGTTGAGAAAGCTAAATATAAATTTTGAAGTAAAATCACTAATGATGAGGATGAAGTTAGAGCCATCATGTTATGTGCAACGAACTTCCAGTGTTAGCACATTTTTGGTCGTATTTCTTGAAATAGAATGTTGTTCCCCTGACTTCCCTGTTCTTGTGATATTCCTCTGGTTGAAGCCATCTTCTTAAGAATGGGAGGACAATTACAAGGGACTCTGCTCTAAAGCAACATGCAGGAGATTACAATATTGATCTTGCAACTTCGACCACGATTCACTTTTTTTTCCCTAAAATTGATTAAGTCTGCAGTTTGGAGTGGTTCTGTTGGGTGAGCTTTAACCAGTTAAGAATGAATGAGACTGCTTTATGTCTTAAATCTTTAAATCAGGTGAATAGATGCTGGTTAGTCAAGTCCTCACACCAACCCTCTTTACTATCTTCTTCAGCATGATGCTGAAACAAGCCATGAAAGACCTCAACAATGAAGACGCTGTTTACATCCGGTACCGCACGGATGGCAATCTCTTCAATCTGAGGCGCCTGCAAGCTCACACCAAGACATAAGAGCAACTTGCCCATGAACTACTCTTTGCAGATGATGCCGCTTTAGTTCCCCATTCAGAGCCAGGTCTCCAGCGCATGACATCCTGTTTTGCGGAAACTGCCAAAATGTTTGGCATGGAAGTCAGAAAACTGAGGTCCTCCATCAGCCAGCTCCCCACCATGACTACCAGCCCCCCCCCCCACCCCCCCCACATCTCCATTGGGCACACAGAACTGAAAACGGTCAACCAGTTTACCTACCTCGGCTGCACTATTTCATCTGATGCAAGGATCGACAAAGAGATAGACAACAGACTCACCAAGGCAAATAGCGCTTTTGGAAGACTACACAAAAGAGTCTGGAAAATCAATCACCTGAAGAAACACACAAAGATCAGCGTTTACAGAGTTGTTGTCATACCCACGTTCCTGTTCTGCTCTGGATCATGGGTCCTCTACCGGCATCACCTACGGCTCCTAGAAAGCTTCCATTAGCGCTGTCTCCACTCCATCCTCAACATTCAATGGAATGACTTCATCACTAACATCAAAGTACTCGAGCTGGCAGAGTCTGCAAGCATCGAATCCATGCTGCTGAAGACCCAACTGCGCTGGGTGGGTCACGTCTCCAGAATGGAGGACCATCACCTTCCCAAGATCGTGTTATATGGCGAGCTCTCCACTGGCCACCGAGACAGAGGTGCACCAAAGAAGAGGTACAAGGACTGCTTAAAAAAAAATCTCTTGGTGCCTGCCACATTGACCACCGCCAGTGGGCTGATATCGCCTCCAACCATGCATCTTGGCGCCTCACAGTTCGGTGGGCAGCAACCTCCTTTGAAGAAGACCGCAGAGCCCACCTCACTGACAAAAGACAAAAGAGGAAAAACCCAACACCCAACCCCAACCCACCAATTTTCCCTTGCAACCGCTGCAACCGTGCCTGCCTGTCCCGCATCAGAATTTTCAGTCACCAACGAGCCTGCAGCAGACGTGGACATACCCCTCCATAAATCTTCATCCGCGAAGCCAAGCCAAAGAAGAAAGTCAAGTTTGCAACCATCCATTGCACTTCACTCTCAGATCAATTGGGAACCACTAAACTGTTTACCCACAAAAGCTTAGGGATGAAGAGGAAATTCGGGCTTACTCTCTTCTTCAGTAATATCATTCTGAGGTTCATGTTCCTGCACGAACACCCATGTTCCTTGATTTCCTATGTGTCTAAAATTTCAGCAATCTCTATCATGAATGTACTCAACAACCTCATCTCCACAGCACTCTCGGGCGAGATTAACTACCCTCTGGATAATGTTGGTTCATCTGAACAAGATACTCGAGAGCTGAACTCTTATTTTGATTCTATGGTCGCTGGTTCTAGATATCCTAGCTAAGGAAAATTATGCATCTCCAATGACCCTGTCAAAACCAAATTAATCTAGTGTGTTTTGCAGACATCAGTGAGAAATGCAAGGATTTCATTGGGTTTTATGGTTGAAGGTGTTCATGGAAAATGTGAAAGGCTAAACCATGGAGAGATTTTAAGTGCGTGAATGGGAATTTTCTCAGCCAAACTCATGAATTTTGGTGAGAATCCAGATGATCAAGGCAAAGGATGCATTAAAATATAGCAACACCATTTTGGGTATATTATAGTCTAGGTACAACTGTAGTAGTGGTTCTCAACCTTTTTCTTTCCACTCACATACCTCTTTAAGTATTCCTTGCTTAAGGTGGTATGTGGGTGGAAAGAAAAAAAATGAAAACCACTGTTTTAATCATACCTAATTGCCGCATTGTGTGCATGGTTTCATAACTCCAAAGGAGAAGGGCCAATAACAGTCTTTCTCAAGCAAAATATTTTAGTAACAATTGGGTCTAGAGCAGCGATTCTCAATCTTCCCTTCCCACTCGCATACCACCCTTACCCATAATAAGCAATCCCTTACTAATCACAGAGCATTTATGGCATAGGGATTACTTAAAGTGGTATGTGAGTGGAAAGAAAAAGGCTGAGAACCAGTGGACTATAGGTATTGACTATATATGAGATGTTCTTGTATTATGAATGAGATGTCACCTGGAGTGCCCACAAAATAGCCTCTTTTGCTGCATTTCGATAAATGTGACTATAAATTTGAATTTAATATCCACTTTCAATTGAATCTTCTCTAAAATCCATAATATTGAAAAATTGTTAATGGATTTATGCACCATTCAAACTTCAAACCAGATAAATAATGCAAAAAAATTGCAGTGCTACCAGAACTGCTAGTCCAGATCACAGAGAGCGTGGAGTGGAGACACAATGCTCCTCCATAGGGTTCTACTGCCCAGTCCAACTACCTACCTCTCCATATAGTCTTTAAAAAACCTGTTAAATGAGCTGACAGTGGTTCATCTTCAAATCCTGCGACCCCGAGGTTTGGGCCCAAGATAGAGTCGCCTGTGTTGAGCAGCAGCCCCAAGGGGTAACAGACTGTGGAGAGTAGAGGACTGACATAAGGGCTCCAAAAAAAATATGAGGAGAACATTCCTGTTTAAGAAGGAGAAGCAGAAAGATGACCCTAAGGAATGGTGACCACATCAATGGACCAATGAGGATCTCTGCAGCTGAAGAACTCACAGGCTGTGGGTGATTCGAGTCATGGAACCTACACAGGCCGGGTGCTGAATACTTCCTGATAGTGTCAGAGGTTTGGATCTGAAGCTCAGGTTGCCATTGCTTTGGACTGATGTTTGTGGGGCTGCAGAGGCTGTGGGAGCACTACAGGTGAACCCATGGACACTCAATGACTGACGGAACTCTCCTTTGTTTCGCTTTCTCTGACTGTAAGGGGTGCCGGGACGTTTTTGCTGATGACGAACCTTTGATATGGCTACAGACCCTTTTATATAATAGTGCATCTGTTTTAGTACATTACAATAAAAGCATCTTGATGCTTTAAAATAGCAAGTGCGCTTGCGATGAGGAAATCCTCTTGGCAAGCAAAAATGAAGGTTTCCATCTGAATCTGACAAATCATGAACCAATTCCTAACTGGGATAAAGAAAGGACTTTATATTTTGGATACGTTTGATTAAATAGGTAGTAAAGTGTGATGGATATGAACTCATACATTCTATCTTAACCTCCTGTGATCAGACACAGTTGATTTCACTGTTCAACATCAAGGAGGGAAATTTGAGAATGTAATTGTGTTTGCTAACGTGAGTATATAAAAAAATAATTAGAATCTGCAAAGACTGAAGAGAATGGGATACAATTACCAAGGGATTAGGACACGAGACACAGGCCTTCCAAAGTTTACTTTTGTGATAATGAGTGATTCCCAATAGAAACACGTAAGCTGTAGTAAACCAGAAAGAATGGTTGAAACATTTTACAATTTATGGTTCAAGGAACAAGATTTGGATAGTTACTGCTAATAAAACAAATAAAAGCAGCTTTCAAAGAATGTCAAAGACTGTGTCATTTGAATACTCCAACAACAAAATGCCATCAAGGGGATTGAAATGAGATCAAAGCAGTGTACAAACTGAGTAAATCTAATCTGTTTTACTGCAGCTGTAATTGAAATATGGCTTAGTTCTTAATGGCACATAAATAAAATTGTTAAAGCTAAGTGTTCACCAACTCAATCCCATCCAATGCAGAATATAAATGTGAATAATGAGGGCAGAATTAAGGTTTATTTAGCACTATTCACTTTTTACTACCTAAAACCCATATTTTGCAGCAAATACATGCATCCCGATATACCCATTTATAAGGAAAAGCATGACAGGAAATCTTTGTGGGCAGATGACAGGAAGGATTTGAAAGGCTCACCCTCCATTCCAATCAAAATGTCTCTCTAGAATACAGTTGACAAGATCGACAGATATCCAATTTTATGCAAATCCTCCCATACATTTTTAAAGCACTTTTCAAGATTGTAATAACAATAAAATATTTCAAGGTATTCATCAATGACTGGAGACTCTCTATGGCTCATTAGTTTAATTATTGGTATGGTGTGGTAATTATTCAATTAAAGAATTGTATCCCAGAGCAATCTGATTTTGGTTGCTGTAGAAAATTAACATTTCTGACACAAGGACAGTTCTCAGGAATGGAACCTTTATGTAACCTGGGGTCTACCTACATTAGATGTCAATTCATGTACACAACCAGAGAACAGGCTCTTCAGCTCATCTAGTCTGTGCCAAACTATTTATTCCACCTAATCCCATCAACCTACACCCAGACCATAACCTTCTGTACCCCTCCCATCCATGTCCCTATCCAATCTTCCCTTGAATGTCAAAATCAAACCTGCATCCACCACTTCAACTGGCAGCTCGTTTCACACTCTCACCACCCTCAGAGTGAACAAGTTCCCCTTAAACATTTAGGTTTCACCCATAACTCATATTTTCTCATTCTTGGTTCACCCTCCCTCAATGAAAAAAGTCTGCTTCCATTGAAACTATCTGTACCACTCGTAATTTTGTAAACCTATATCAAATCTCCCCATTCTTATCTTCACATAGAATAAAATCCTAACCTATTCAACCTTCCCCTATCACTCAGCTCTTCAAGTCCCAGCCATATCCTTATAAATTTTCTCCACACTCTTTCAATCTTATTGATTTCTTTCCTATAATGTTTACATTATGTCACCATATAGTGTATTATTATCTAGTTCCATCCTTCTGAACAAGGATATCTCTGTAATTTTATTTTAACCATCAACAAAATCCAAATGAGGAGGATCAAGCCAGAAAGCTTGAATTATATCCAACTCATGATGATGAAATGTGTTGAAACCTCTTTGTGACTTGGCTGGATCTCAGACTCTTTTTTGGTCTCTTTCCTTCTATTTTTAAGTTCTAAGGTTCTTGCTTGGCATGCAGTCCCAGACTCCAGAAATATTGGCATAGTTCTTTTGAAGAGTTTTTCACAGCCATTCTCCTACTCATGCCAGATGTCTGCACATGGGCCAATCTTCCAAGAACAGCCCTTTCTGCTGCTTTTTAAATTCATCCCTTCATCCCTGTTCATGAGACACTGCCACATTCTTCACTAAAATGCAAGGTCCTGCAACTCCACCCTGTATCTGAGAGAATTATGGAAAGGTTACAAGAGCAGAAAAAAAATAATTTCCACCATCAAATCTGTGCCAGTTCTCTATAAATATCATCCAGATAATCTGTTTACTTTCAGCCCTCTTTTGTTTTCTTTCAAGTGCTTCCAGACCATTGGTTCAACAAGGGAACCACTGGCAGCATTATGGGTAGAAAACAAAAACTGGCTTTTTCTGCAGACATACAGTTCCTTTATAACTGCATTAACACGGACAGTGGTGGCGGTACTTAGAGCAGCATCCATGGAAGGCATTATCTTGGAATTGATTTCATATTCATGTGACTTTGGTACAACATGGTTTCATTTCCAAGATCTGCCTCATTGAAGTCACAGCCTTTCAGTCGATCACATTATCATTCAAGTGCTGACTTACTCTTAGAAATTTACACAAAGTCAAATTCAGCCATATTTTTTCTTCCTCTTTTCCTCTCTTATTGGACGACCACAGGTTTAATTTTGGAAAGTGGCACAGGCATGGATTTGAACATTAAAACAAATGCAACTGATTTAGGGAGAGAAGCAGAGAGTAGGACCAATTACATTGATCTTCCAATGAGCTAACACAGACATGAGAGATCAAACTTGCCTCATCTCTATTGTTCACTTCTGCCAAGTCAATCAGCAAATGTTGATTATTTTAGAAGCAGAACCTATTCTATTGATAATATTTTATATGGTAGATTTCACTCAGAAGAATCTTAGCCATTGGCGTGCCTTGTGTCCATGTGAAGAGAAGTAACCAGTGAAAAAGAATACTAATTTTGAAAGCTCGACTTTACATTAAAAAATGAGATGGCTGAGCTTTTAAAGGTAAAACTTGTTAACGGGTTTTTTTGTGCATAGAACCAATTAGTATTATTTTGGTAACAGACATACCAGAAGGATTGAATATGCTAGCAGTTTTTTAAAAAAAAAACAGAATATGTTCGAAATATTCAGCTGAGATGCTACCTGGCCTGTTGAATGTTTAGAGGATATTTTCTTGTTTGATACAAGTTTGAGTCATTGTCTTGTTCTTATTTCAACCAATCATATTTGTTACATAGATCATGTGATGCGTATAGATCCCATGTGGCTTAGTCAATACTTTGCTTTCCAATTTGGAAGTCTTCCCTTGTATTCTAATGACTCCACAGAGTTGTCAGTGTCTTTGTTGCTTCAGAGAAAAATTGGAAGCTTCAAAGGTGCACAGTTTCTAGGTTGGTAATACACAGACCATGTTCCACTCTTAGCTGCTTTGCTTGAAGGAGTTTCCTCTTCAGGCAATTGACAAAAGAGGCAGAAATGGGAGGAAGGCAGTTTTTGGATGCAGTGAACCACCACTATAATCAGGAATGTCTGGTCTGCAAGGGTCTGTAAAAAGTTTCCCTCTTTTTATTCATGGAAAGTGAAAGTTATTGGTATGCTGGAATTTATTGTCCACACACATTTGCCACTGAAACTTGGACACAGTCAAGAATCGATGACCTTGCTGCAAATGGAATAATTTTTCAAAGGAAATTGAATAAATGCTTTAAGAGGGGAGTAGGTGGGACTGCAAGGAAAACTCAGTCGAGGAAGACAAACATTATGGCTCTTTCAGAGACTCGTGCCAGGAATGGTTATACTCTCTGCTGTATTATACTATTTTTTTACAAGATCCTGTTAATCTACTTTCAAACTAATTGCATTTCATAAATCCAGAAACGACAACCTGGACATTGGGCTGAGCAATTCCAACCTCAGCAGAATTAGGAGGAAATATGGATTCTGAGTGGAGATTTAAAATGCCTGCTCTATATTCTTCCATTATCTCGTGCAATAGGACCTGGTAATTAGTTTATAGCTGTGTCATGACGTGAGTAGAGCGCAGGTAAATGAAGTATCATTGTTTCCCTTGGCTCTTTTGCCCTCAGATAATGAGTTAAATACAGGCTATGTGTAACCTGACACATTCATGATGACTCAGTCTAACAAGATTATTATTAATCGTATTAGGAATGCAAGAAATCTATAATTATATTTTGTTTCAATCCACGTGTTTGTTCAATCAATATTTAAGTATAATGGAACAGAAAATATTACTTTTCTAAATATTTTAATCATATACTACATCTTTGAAGGTCAAACAGCAAGGTTGAAACTTTCTAATAAACTGAAAAAATAATTCATAATTTTATTATTTTTAAATTTAGAAATGCTGCATACTAATAGGGCCTTTTCGTCCCATGAGCCCATGCCGTCCATTACACCCCCAGGTACATTTTTGATGGGTGGGTGGAACCAAGACCGCTCAGAGGAAACCCACACAGACACAGGGAGAACGTACAAACTCCTTACAGACGGCGCCGGATTCAAACCCCAGTCCTGATCGCTGATCCTGTAACAGCGTTGCACTAACTGTGACCCCCATATCAGCAACTTTTAATTATTTACAAAGTCATTGATTTCAAAACAATTTCGCTGGGTGACTGCAATTTATTTTCAAAATATTTGTTCTGGGTGAAGCAGAATTGTATCCTGCCAAAGGGATGTGTCAGTTCCTCCCATAAGCACTGGGGACTTAACTGTTCAGTTAGCTCACTTACTGTTTGAGTGTAGACAGAAAAGTGAGGGTCTGAGTGTGACTTCAGCATTTCACATTCACGTGGACATTCGAATCTTCTTACAGTTGCACAGGGAAATGCAAGTATCTCCAGCAAAATCTTCTTTGTTGCTATTTTCCTCATTCTTTATTTCTAATTTTTTTGTAAATTTAGGCCTGAGTTTGAGGTGATGAATGCCCCTCTCTCCTGAGGAGAAGTTTGAACACATTCATTCCAATTAAGATCCTTTAACGGGTATTAGGGACCATGGACACATCTTTGATTTGGATTGGAAAATAACCATCTCTCAGGGGAACAGGAAATATCTTAAAGCACTGAATTAGCTTCTCCTCAAATCATGAATATGAATGAAACCTAATGGCGTACTCTAATATTTATAAACTGTTCCTGTTTTCAGCAGAAAGTTCTTAACATTATCTTTAGATATTTGGTAGCTGCGAAACAATTTTAAATTTTTTTTAGGCTTTTCTTTGTGTTTTTTGGCTATATACTTATGTTTGTGTTCTGAAGTCTGAATCACCATCGGCATACTTCACTCCATATCCTAACCCACTTGGAGAGCAACAACTCATTCGCCAGGCTGCTGTTCATTTACTTCAGCTCAGTGTTTAACACAATTGTTCCCCAGAAACTACCCTCACTAGGACTCAACACCCCTCAACCCCTTTCTGTAACTGGATCCTGGACTTCCTTACAGAAAGACCGGGTCAGTGACAGAAATTCGAGCACTGGCACACCTCAGGGCTGTGTATTTAGCCCGCTCCTGTTCACTCTTCTGAATGCGTTGCCAGATGAAGCCTCAACAGTTTGGCCTCATCAACAACAATAATGAGTTGCACTACAGAGAAGAGGTGGAAAATTTCGTGAAATGGTCCAAGAGAAAAGGAATGATTGTGGATTTCAGTTGGTCCAGGAATGACCACCCTCTTCTACACATCAACAATTTTGTAGTGGAGAGGGTGGAAAGCACTAATTTCCTTGGAATTCACTTAACTAGTGACCTATGTTGGACTCTCAAAATCTCCTCACTTGTCAGAAAGGAGCAACAATGACTGCACTTTCTAAGGATGCTGAACTGGGCAAAGCTACTGGCACCATTATGTCAACTTTCTACAGGAGCTCTATCGAGAGTGTCCAGCCAGCTGCACCACACTGTGGTAAATTTGCTGCAGAGAATTAGGTTGGAGGTAAATCCACAGGACCATAAGAGGGGAACATAAGATCCCTAGAGTCTCCTTGCTTTTCCACCCCTCTCCCCACCCTCAACGTTGTGATCTATAAAACCATATAACAATTACATCATGGAAACAGGCCAATTTGGCCCTTCTAGTCCATACTGATCCAAGTACCCTCCTCTAATCCCACATACCAGCACTCTGCCCATATCCCTTCATCCCCCTCCCATCCATATACTTATCCAACTCTTTCTTAAATGACAAAATTGACCTTGCCTCCACCACCTTTCCCAGAAGCCCATTCCACACAGTAACCACTCTCTGAGTAAAGAAGTTCCCCCTCATGTTATTCCTAAACCTTTGCACGTCAACTCTCAACCCATGACCTCTTGTATCCATCTCTCCTGCTCTCAATGGGAAAAGCCTTTCCACATCAAATCTATCTATCCTTCTCATTATCTTAAACACCTCTATCAAATCCCCTCTCAGCCTTCTATGTTCCAAGGAATAAAGACCTCATTTGCTCAATCTCTCCTTGATTTCCAGATGCTGAAACTCAGGCAACATTTTTGTAAATCTTCTCTGCACTCTCTCTATCTTGTTAATATCCTTCATATAAATCGGTGACCAGAACTGCACACAGCACTCTAAATTTGGCCTCACCAATGCCTTATACAGTTTTATTATTACTTCCTAACTCCTATATTCTATGCACTGATTTATATAGGCCTTCTTCACCACCCTATCCACATGTGCTCCTACCTTCAGGGAACAATGTACCATTATTCCTAGATCTTTCTGCTCCACTGCATTCTTCAACGCCCTCCCATTTACCACATGTCTTGCTTTGATTATTCTTTCCAAAATGAAGCACCTCACATGTATCTGCATTAAACTCCATCTGCCATCTTTCTGCCCACTCCTCTAAGCAGTTTAAATTCCTCTGCAACCTTTAAAAACCCTCTTCATCATCCGTAATTCCCCCTATTTTAGTATCATCTGCATATTTACTAATCCAATTTAATGCCCCATCTGCCAGATCATTAATATATATGACAAACAGCAATAGTCCCAATACCGAATCCTGAGGTACACCGCTTGTCACTGACCTCCATCCTGACAAACATTTATCTACTACTACTCTCTGGCACCTTCCTTCCAGCCATAGTTGAATCCATTTGACCATTTCCAAATTAATACCCAAGGAATTAGCCTTCCTAACTAACCTCCTATGTAGAACTTTATCGAAGGCCTTACTGAAGTCCATAAAGACAACATTCACTGCTCTACTCTCATCAACATTCCTAGTCAGCTCTTCAAAAAATTCAGGAAGATTAGTCAAACACAACCTTCCACGCACAAATCCGTGTTGAGTGTTTCTGATCAGACTCTGTCCCTCCATATACTTATATATACTATCTCTAAGAACGCTTTCCATCAATTTACCTACCACAGACGTCAAACTCACCAGCCAATAATTGCTAGGCTTGCTCCTCAAACCCTTTTTAAACAAAGGAATCACATGCGCAACACGCCAATCCTCCGGCACTATGGCCGTCTCTAATGACATTTGAAAAATCACTGCCAGAGCCTCTGCTATTTCCACACTAACTTCTCTCAAGGTCCTGGGGAAAATTCTGTCAGGACCTGGAGACTTATCCACCTTTATATGTTTCAAAAGCTCCAGTACTTCCTCTTTCTTAAACACTATAGTCTCCATATATACCCCCTTTGCTTCTTTACCCTGCACAGTTTAATATTCTTCTCCTCAATAAATACTGAGGAAAAGAAGTTGTTCAAGACCTCCCCCATCTCTTTTGGCTCCTTTCAACCTAACAGGTTTATAAAGATGTTGTACTCTTAAAACTTCTCCTTTAAAAGACCCTCCATTTCTCTATTACATCTTTCCCAGAAAACAAATTGTCCCAAATCCACCCCTTGTAAATCCTTTTGCATCTCCTCAAACCTAACTTTTCCTGTCTCAAAAACCTCAACTCTGGGGCCAGATCTATCCTTTTCCATAATTACCTTGAAGCTAATGGTACTATGATCACTGGACGCGAAGTGCTTCCCCACTCATACCTCTGTCACCTGACCTATCTCATTCCCCAACAGTAAATCTAACACAGCTCCCTCTCTAGTTGGTACCTCCACGTATTGATGTAAAAAGCTATTCTGCACACATTTTGCAAACTCCAACCCATCCAGCCCTTTCATGGAATGGGTTTCCCAATCAATATTCGGAAAATTGAAATCCCCCCTCAATCACTACGCTGTGCTTATTACAAATATCTGCTATCTCCCTACTAATTTGTTCCTCTAATTCGTGTTCCCCATTCGGTGGTCTATAATACATCCCTATAATTGTAACTTCCCCTTTCCCATTCCTCAATTCCACCCAAATATCCTCCTTGGATGAGCCTTCTATCACATCTAAGCACTGCTGTAATATTTTCTCTAACAGGTAGTGCAACCCCACCCCCTCTTGAACCCCCCCCCCCCCACCCCCTAGTTCTATCACACATAAAGCAACTAAATCCAGGAATATTTAGCTGCCAGTCACATCCCTCCTGTAACCATGTTTCACTAATCGCTACCATGTCATACTTCCAAGTGTCAATCCATACCTTCAGCTCATCCATCTTCCTTTCAATGCTCCTAGCATTAAAATATATGCATTTTAGAGATTTCCCACTTTTTTACTTCCTGTATGCCCCTATCTTTACCAACAGCTCTCTTATGACCTTTTGCAATCAACCTCTGTCCATCTTTATATAGAGCATCCCTCTTTTCTATCACCTGCCTTTCCCCCCCTCAAACACTATCTACAAGCTTTCTCTGATTGGACTCTAACCTTCACCTTGCTGATCTCCTTCATTTGGTTCCCTCCCCCCAGCCATTCTAGTTTAAGGTCTCCTGAGTAACCCTAGCAAACATCCCCACCGGAATCCTGGTCCCCCGGGGTTCAAATGCAACCCATCCTTTTTGTACAGGTCACACCTACCCCAAAAATGGTCCCAGTGATCCACAAACTTGAATCCCTGCCCTCTGCTCCACTCCTTCAGCCACACATTCATCCTCCATCTCATTCTATTCCTGCTGTCACTGTCACGTGGCAAGGGCAGTAATCCCAAGATTACTCCCTTTGTGGTCCTTCTTTTTAAATCTCTACCTAACTCCCTGTACCCACTTTTCAGGACCTCTTCTCTATTCCTCCCTATGTCATTGGTACCTTACATGTACCACGACTTTTGTCTCATCTCCCTCCCCCTTTAGGATATCCTGGACTCGAGCAGCAACATCGTGGACCCTGACACCATGGAGGCAAACCACCATCCGGTTCTCCTTGCTCTGTCCACAGAATCCCCTGTCTGTACTCCTGACTATCGAGTCCCCTAGGACTATTCCCCTCCTCTTCCTTTCCCCTCCCTTCTGACGCTCAGAGGCTGACCCAGTGCCAGAGGCACAGCCACTGACGCTTTCCCCAGCTGGACTGTTTCCCCCAACAGTACCCAAAGAGGAGAACCTGTTGTTGACGGCCACAGCCATAAGGGTCCTCTCTACCACCTTACTATTCTTCTTCCCTCTCCTAACCATGACCCACCTGTCCTCCTCCCGTGGCCCTGGCATGACCACCTGGCTGTAACTCCTATCTATAATGACCTCACTCTCCCTGATCAGAGTGAGATCATCGAGCTGCAGCTCTAGTTCTCTAACATGGTTCCTGAGGAGCTGCAGCTCAGCACACCTGGTGCAGATATGGACGTCAGGGAGGCTAGAAGACTCCATGACTTCCCACATCTGACACAGAGAACAGCAAATTGCTCTCACACTCATCCCTTCTCTCTCCTCCTTCCTCAAATAAGTAGAAATTACTAAAGAATACAAAACAGTCTTACCTTAACTTATTTGAAGGGGATGCGCAAAATCATTGAGGACCTCTTCCATTCTGCACAGTGTATCGTTCAGCTACTCCCATTGGAGAAGAGATACAGGAGGGTCTGAGCCAGCACCACCAAGAGGAGGAACAGCTTCTTCCCACGGACAGTGAGAACACTGAACAACCAAAGGAACTGCTCACACTAACTCTCCAAGCCTTTCATATTCATCAAACTATATTTATTTATCTATTTGTATAGTTGAAATACTTGTCCTGCATATGTATTGTTTGCCTATATGTGAGTTATGCCTCGTCATATAACTGTGAGTTTTGCACTGAGGACTGAAGAACACTGTTTCATCGGAATGTACTTGTACAGATGACAATAAACTTGGCTTAACTTGACTTTCTGGCATTGGCAACACTGGAGTTCAGAGGACGCAACTCATTCACCTCCCCATGTGCTTTCTGATGAAAGAGATGCATTTCCACAACATCATTAATGATTCCAAGACATCCCAAAAGTGTTTTGTAGCCATTAAACATCCAGTAATCCCTGTAGTCAATATGGCAGACATCCTGTACAATGCAAATGTTTCATGCCATCCTTGGAGAAATCTACAAACAGCCTATTTTAAATTAAAGGATAAATGTTGGTTGCACACCAGGGACAATTCTTGCTCTTACTCTCATAACTTCTCCATCTGAGAGGATGAATCATGCCTCAGTTGAATAACTCAAATAAAATGCGACATGTCCAACAGTATGTCAGTCTAGTTAACGTGCTGAGGTAGACATGCATTGAGACATGCAAGCTGTGACTGTTAACAATGAGTCATTGGAAGATTAGAATGCAGTGGTGGAAATGTCAGCCTTCAACTGGAAATTGTGGTATGATTGGGGATATTTATTAAGTGTGTAGGCAGAATTACTGCAAGAAGTTGTGAGATCATGAGGTATAAACCCTTTTATAATAAAGACAAAAGAAATGTATTCATTAAGTGAAATTTCAAATTTCATCTCTTGACCTTTTAATGAATTGGTAGGCAGCAAAAAAAAAGATTCCTCGAGAATCCATAAGTATTCTCAAGTAATTTGCAGGAAAATTATATAAATTTTAGGTTAATGCTGAGCCCATCATATGGCATCAATTCTTCATTGTTTTTATATAAAATTGCTATAACAGGAATACTCATTTGTATCTTTTTTTTTGCTTTTTTCCATGAGATTTAATAATTAGACATTTTTAATTTTCAACGTGATATCTGTTATTTCTAATGTATAAAATTAAAAATTATGCTGCAAAAGTTTATAATCATTGGGTAATAAATGAACATATTAAAACATTTGAGATACTTTCAGATGATTGAAATGAATATCCACATGCTAAAATTATTTTGCTATTATTGGAATTTTTGGTAGTCAAACAAGATAATAAATGCAACAATTTTAAATAGAGCTGCCTCATTGTTGAAATTCTGGTCTTAAACAAAATCATCAATGATCTGAGATACCAACAGCAGATCTCATTGAAATTCATGCCTTGTGTTATTTCCTGTGCTGAGATACAGATATAAATTCTTCAATTTAGCAACACTGTGGTGAACTGATGAAATCAAGTTCCTTGAGCTGCATCCATTTCCTATTTTGACCTGCTAACTCTACACTGTTTAAGAGTGTGTGGGCCATTTCATCAAAAACTAATGAGGTGCAGATGGCATAGAAGAGGGATAAGACCCTTCAAACTCATACATCTCTGTAACTGATTGCATTATTTAGAGGCGCAGGAACCAGGAATGTTACAGCATATCCCCACGGAATGATCCTGTTAAAATGAAACAAGTTGAATCTTTTCTCCCTTATCCCATCCCTGTCCTGACCATGGTAGTCAACTTTCGTCGCTTGGGTTCCCATATTTTCTTGACATGAAAAGAACCCATTTCCCCCTTTCTCCATTCCACAAGATTGTGCAAGTCAAGACATTACTCCACAAAATGATCTCCTTGTAGAAAGATGCTCTGCCAATTTTTTCCCACATTTGTTAACCCAGGACCATTGACAAAATAATTATATTTAACTTGAACATATTAAAAAATGTCCTATGATGTTAGTTAAATGCCAAGATCCGGTATTTCTTTGCACTTTGTATTGGGCAGCACGGTTGACATCGTGGTTAGCGCAACTCCTTTGCAGTGCTGGCGATCATGTCTGAGGTTTGAATCCTGCCCTGTCTGTAAGGAGTTTGTACATTCTCCCTATGTCTGTGGAGGTTTTTCCCAGGGGCTCCAGTTTTCTCCCAGTGTTCACAATGTACTGGCGGGTGTAGGTTAATTAGGTGTAAAGTGTGAGGCACAGACTCGTGGACTGAAATGACCTGTTACCGTGCTGTATTTCATTTGATCTAATACATTTTCCAGTGACAATCCTTTGTACATTACTTAATGTACTTCCACAACCACATTGACTAGGTTATTTAAAGTACCTCGAGTCGCTTCACATTTTGTTTGGAGAGCAGATAAGTTTGAGAGACTTTTTCTTCTGAATTTCAAAATAAAATATAATCATTCAGTGTCCAATTTCACTCTCAATAATTTACAGTTATATGAAGCCATGCACATTAAAGACAATTTAGATTGGAGGGAGCCAAAGGGAACATTGGAACAGGGATATAAATATACAAACAAACAGAGTGGGAAAGTCATGGAGTTATGAAGTTAAATGAGGCCAATTCTGATGAGAAAGTCAGGAAAGTTGTATGGAATTCTAGAGGGTAAATTAGAATTTTATGACATTTCTACCAATGGTGAACTGAAGAGTATGGGTGCAAAGGCATTGAGTGAAGCTACTATCAGGTCAAGTTGCATTTAGTTGTCATTCAGACCATAAACCTTGCAGTGTACTATAAAAACAAGATAGAGTTTCTTTGGAGCTAGTTATTAACATTGGATGAATTACCTCAGAAAGTTATTTTATAAATAGCATATCGCTTATTAAATATCACGTTACATTCCGAAGCCTCACGGCTTGGGGGATAAAACTGTCTCGTAATCTGGTCATGAGGGCAGGAGGGTGAACAGATTGTGGGAGGGGTTCGTGGAGTCCTTCACGATATTTATGGCTTTCCGCAAACAATGGCCATTATAAGTGTCCATCATGGCAGGGAGAGAGACCCAAATAATCCCCTCAGCATTCTTTACTATCTGCTGCAGGGACTTGCATTCTGAGATGGTACAATTCCTGAACCAGGCAGAGATGCAGTTACATAGGATGCTCTGAGTGCATCCCCTATAGAATGTAGTGAAGGTGAAGGGTAGAAGCTGAATTTTCCTCAACCTCCGCAGGAAGTAAAGGTGTTGTTGGTCTTTCTTGGCAATAGATCTGGTGTTGGGGGATGAGGAGAGATCCTCCGCCAGATACATGCCAAGGAATTTGGTGCTCCTGAATACCTCGATGCTGGAGGCATCATGGTCAGCAGAGAGTGGTCCCTTTGTGCTCTCCTGAAGTCAACCACTATCATCGTATCATCAAAATTTACAGCATAAGTGGAAGCCATTCAGCCTATCGTGTCCTTCCCTGCCCAAAAACTGGAGCGATTGAGAGTACTTACACTACCCATCTCCCAGTGAACTCTTTAGGTTACATCTCGAAGTATGCACCAGGGAATTACTTCAATGCTGTGAATGTTTCTGCCTTTTGCATAACTTCTGAGAGTTAATTCCTGATCACTATTATGTATAGAGTGAATATTATTCTTTCACTTCCCTCTTATCCTTTCAACAATTAATTTAAGTCATTAGTTCTTAGTTCACCTCTGGTTCTTTCCATTTGATCATCTCTAAATCTCTTGTAATTTTGTGTACCTCAATTAGATCTCGCTGCAGTCCTGTTATTTCTAATGAACCCCAGTCTAGGAAGTCACTTCTTTGAACCATAATCCCCCAAACCATTTTCATCAATCTTCTTTGTGTTCTCTCTCTCTTCTGCCCTCACATCCTTCCTAGAGCAATCATTCACTCACTCCATCCTGTGCAGAAGAGACATGAGCAAATTAGTTTTATTACAAAGAATAGATTTATTGCAATGAAAATAGACTTTTGCAGTGTTGTACACATGCAGACAGGATCTAACAGTTTTATTCAAATGGAGTGCGTCTTGGTGAAGAAAGGAAAAACAACCTCTCCTTCCATTACTGATGCTCCAACTTTTTAGTTTAACTGCATGGCACTGTGTAAGATTAGTCTCATGGTTGCAATTATAATGCTGAACTTCTTTCATTAGGACATTCCAATTTGTCATTGGCCTTTTTTTTAATAAAAGCATATATGTTATTTAGAGATCCATAAAGTTGCAAGTCAGCTTTTAACTTGTGAGAAGCAAACAAAAATAAAATATTATGGAAAGAGTAAGATAAACTCCCAGTGCCCTCCAAAGTGAACAAAACCCAATGGCCAACAAAGTCTTTATTAACTCTATCAACAATACTCCAGGTAAATAATGATTTGTATGAAAGCAATCGTCTCCGGTGAGTGATCACAGTCTGAATCTTTTGCAGGGGTGTTTATTTTTTTATGTGTATCTGGTAGATTTCTGAAGAAATTTCAACTGAAACTCCTTAATGTTTAATACAGAGAAATACTCAATGCGTAAGCAATTGAATGAGGAATTTGTCCCATGTGAACTGAACAGCAAGTAAGGGATAAATTTTATGCTGCACCACTCCACATTTGTACTGCCGGAGTTCATTAAATATTATTCAAAACCAAATGCATGTTCATTGCACTTTTTTTTTAAGATTGGTTTCAACTTACTTTCAAGAAGATAAAAGCCTTTAACGATTTGTCTGTAAACTTGTCCAGAATTAATTTTACTTATTCCTAAACAAGTTTTATCTGTTATTTTGAAAATTTCTTGAATGTTTAACCACAAAAGTGCTATTTAAATAATTTATTGCCAAACTCATCTAAATATGTGATTTCAAGACTCCATGGGACAGTGCAAATATTGCATTTTCAATATTAATGTGTTTAAATTGGGGTCTAATCTGTCCACAGAAATGAGAGAGGCACACTCCACCTTTGCCTTGTTTATCAGCCTTCTCTGACAGTTACTCACTTGAATGAGAACATATGGCCTCATGACATTGTGTTCCAACAGGGATAAATCTAACATGAAGGCAGAATATATTTCTGACACTTGTACCTCTGTGACCTCTCACAGTTCTCTGCATCTAATGTTATGGAAAAAAAACACCTGACATATTCCAAATTAGTGTGCATTATTAAAACCTGCCTCTGAAAGTAAGACCGTGTTTGAGTAGAGTAAATGTGAATGAAGTGACTTCTATTTCTATATTTGAGCTCTGCTACTTCAGGCATTTTCCACTTATGGCTCAAAAGAGGGAGCCACAAGTTGTCGGTCCTCAAATCAAGTCAAGTTGGGTTTATTATCATCTAATTATGCAAGTACAACCCGACACAACAGTGTTCTTCAGTGCTCGGTGCAAAACACACAGACACACAATCAGACAAAACACACATAGAGTCAAACAATACATATGAAGGGCAAGTGTTCATCTATACCACACTTAATGTCTCAGATCGATTTCTCTGCAGCAACCATACCAAAATGCTTGGACATTGTTGATGAAGCTTCTATAGAAAATTGATATAATGGTGGCCAGTAGCCTTGTCTGCTTCAGTCTTCTCAGGAGGTGCTGTCGCTGATGTGCCTTCCTGACAAGGGAGGAGAGTTTACAATAGGTCACTAGTTAAGTGAACTCCAAGAAATTTGTTCCTCTCCACTCTCCCTTCTATAGAGTTGTTGATGTGTAGTAGAGGGTGGCTATTCCTGATTCTGCTGAAGTCGACAATCAACTCCTTCGTTTTGTCCACGTTGAGACTCAGGTTGTTACCATTTCATGAGATTTTCCACCTCTTCTCTGTAGTGCGACTCATCATTGTTGCTGATGAGGGATCTGGCGACGCAGTCATGGGTCAGTAGCGTGAACAGGAGCAGGCTGAGCACACACCCCTGAGGTGCCTCAGTACTCAGTGTGATGGTGCTCGACATTCTGCTACTGACTTGGACGGACTGTGGTCTTTGGTTCTGATTTGTTCTGACCTATTGAAGAGAACAGGAACAAAATGTGTGCATTCCAAAATATTTGCAGTGGCAAGGCAGACACAAAAGGATACTTTAACGGGCAACTCCAAACAAGTGTATTGTTTACTTTTTCAAGCAGGTTACATCACATTTATCTGCAGAACTGCCATTTTTTTTTCCGTACAAGCATGAAATAGATGGCCAATTTGGCGCAACATGATATGCTGGATATTTTCCCTTTTATCTTGAGCTTTGCTTTCCAATTTGTTGTACAAAGTGCCTGAAGCAGTGTAAATGCTAGCTTCCTGGGAAGAACTTAATGGTAACAAATCATTCACTTCAGCAAATTATTTCCCATCTGCAGAGATGAATTGATAACCTTTTTTCTATTTTTTAGTGATTTAGTCTTGTCTAATAAACAAAGCAGCAAAACTATCTGGAGAACCAAGGGGACTATGCAAAAGAGAGAGAGAAAGCTATAATTTTAAGCAATCGTATTTGGCTGAGAGACAGGTTCGTACTAGAGATTTAATATTATTTCATTGGAGATGAATGATTTGCTTTACCCTTCTTCACAGCTATCGTTGAAGCATTTAGTTCCACATGTTTTATTGCAAGCAATATTGAATGTTCCATCAATGCTCACTTGTTTTGCTTGTAAAGAACATAAAGTAAATTAGACAACCAACAGTTTTCACTTTTGTACTGATTTGGCAAACTTAACTGAGAACGTCACCCATGTTGAAATGGATGGAAAATGGAGACCATTTCATACCAATCAACTTAAACACAGTACCTTTTCAGATGGTGCACTGTCGTAAGTGAAGGTCTCCTGCACTTGTGCCTTGTGATCCGAGTGGACTTGTTATGAGCCCAGCACGTTACTGGATGGATGAATGAACTCCAATTGTTTGCCCCTGTTTCTAATTGGCTTAAATAAGTTATGGCCAGTTAACTGTTCCCTGGGAAGGACACTTGGATATCTTGGGGATGACTGAAAATGTATCTAGAAGCTGAGTCAAGTAAGAAGTCATGATCTTTGAAAAATTGCATGACAATTTGACTAAGTATTGTGACAATGCTCAGTTCTTACTATAACCACGGTGTTGATTTTTCCATTATTTCTAAGTTGTCTGACATTTTGTCTGACATCCAGTTCCATTTGGGGCTGGACGGTCAGCTTAGCAGTTAGCGTAATGCATTTACAGTGACAGCGATTGGTGCTAGGGCTCGAATCACTCTGTCTTTAAGGAGTTTTTAGATTCTCCCCATTTTTTCTTGGGTTTCTTTCAGGTGCTCCAGTTTCCTCCCAACCTTCAAAACGACCTGGGGGATGTACATCAATTGGGTGCAATTGGGCGGCATGGGTACATGGCCCATAATGGCCCATTAAAAACAAAACTTTTTCCCACTGAGTATTGGAAACAGCAAAGATTTTATCTTCAATTCTCACCACAAACTCTGTACTCTGGCACCAAACCCAGTCTTTCAACTGAAAATGGTCAGTAACTCAAATAGACTGTTTACAATAGCAGGTGATCCTGTTGAAGATGCTGTATCCTGAGCAGTTTCCAAACTTACATTGATGAAGTTCATCCATATGAAAGGTTAATTCTGTGTTTTTTTTCTTTATATATCTTGACTTACTTCTAGCATTTTTTAAATTTTCACATCGGACTATTCTTGAGATGCATTTCCTGTCTTATATTGGCACCAGACTGAAAACCGTGGATGTCAGATGATTCCATGGTTTCACCACTACCATGGCATTTTTGCTGCTGAAACTTCCATAGACCATAGAAACAGGCCCTTCAGCTCATTTAGTATGTGCTAAACATTTATCCCTCCATCTATGCACTAATTGCTTCAAACGTTTTACAGTGCACTCCTAACACCTTCAACTATCAATAAATGGAAGGCCATCCAAAACTCTGCTCTCCATGTCTCCATCCATATCAAATTGCTTCCAGTTATCTACCTTTGCTTCTTGACTCACACTGGGATTCTGGATAAGTAAGATTTTTATTTTAATATTCAGTTCTATTTCTTTAATCCCTCTGAGGTCCTCTCCATCATCCTAATGTGCCACAAAGCTCTACAGAAAATTAATTTATCTCCAATCCTCTAGTTCTGCTTTCTTGAACACTTCTGATTTTACTTCTTGAACTATTGACAGCCTTGTTTAAACTCTCAATATATAAAGCTGTTTGTTTTTTTTAATCTTTCCATCTATTTACCTTCCTTCAGATTCCTGAAGCTGCTCTGTATTATCAAGTCACAGAGTCAAATGGCATAGAATTGGACCTTCGTCCATCAAATCTGCATGGCGTACATGTTTTTATTTACACTCATCCTGCTCCTCTCCCATTTTATTCTTCCCATGTTCCATTTGGACTGCTCCCAGATTCAATCATTCACTAGGGGCAATTTACATTGGCCAACTAACTGTCTATCTGCCCAACCTTGGGCTGTGGGGGGAACCAGACCCTTAATTATTTGTGCCTTCAGCTCACCTCATCTATGTTGATCTTTTTGCCCACACTCAGTGCTGGAATAGTCATTAGGCTGAATAGGCTGAATCTTAGGGGCCAGGAGGAAAGGGAGCCCATCTGTGATGTGATTGATCACCCGATAGGCCAATGAAGTGCTGGCATCCGCGCAGAGGATATGATGTACAGCCAATGAAAGTTGACCTTGGGGATGCGAGGACGTAACATCGTGCAGCCAATGACATGAATCGAGATCACTAGCAACTGTTGGATTGAGAATAAACACCATGGTAGCCATGGAGACTGTGACCCATCAATAGCTTAGGCCCAGAGGAAGGTGAGTACCATGCACCATTGAAATTGGGCCACAGCCACATCGTGGAGTGGCTGCTTCTGCTGTGGGCGGGGACGGTGGCAGTCTCCACAGTCCCTTGGGAGCCATGTGCCGCCCCGCTCTGTGTTTACCACATCCACTATAAAATAGGTTATTGTGGCTGGAGCTCATTGGCCTGAGTTGCAGCCATGATCTCTCTGTATTACCGGCCACTGCTTGTGCCCAGAGGCTGCAGATCAGGGGACAGAGTTGGTGTGTAATGACAAGGGAGAGGATGCGGGGAGCCAGCCTGCCCTGCCAGTGTGTTGATCGCATCAGAACCTGGTGGCTAACTACTTCCAGAGCAGAGAACCAATTTGGCTTGGCAGGCAGAGCAACAGGTAACATTTCAGGTCAAGACCCTCATCCAGGGCATCAGAATTCTCTTCCACCTCCTCCTCCTCCACATTTTATTCAGTGAAGGGTGGGGGCCATGGGGCAAGGTCAGGGGAGGCCTTACTAAAGCTCAGCCTAGGATCTGAGTGGAAGTTAATCCGTCACTGCCCACACTAATCTGATTTGACTGCATTAGTTAGAGCTGTATTCTTCCCTGCCTTGCCTATTCTAGTGTCTAAGAACCTCTTAAATGTAGTAATTCATCTCACTCAATACTAATTTCATCCTCATCTCATTTTGAATATTCCAGCAACAATAACCTTAAATGAGAATCAAATAAATGGCTGCAGGTGAGGGATATCTGAATTAAAACAAGAAAATGACAAGCAAAGAAAATACTCAGCAAGTCAGGTAGCATCTGTAGAGAAAGAGAACTAGTCAATTGTTCAAGTCTACCACCCAAGATCCATCTCTTCCTATGTAAAGGAAAAATATCCAGAAGTTTTTAACTGAAAACAAAAAAAAACAGGTAACTATCAATATAAGGAGACAGAGATGTACAGCATGGAAAAGCTCATTAGACCATAATCTTCGATATCCTGGCTAATCAAGAGCCTAGCAACCTCTGTTTTAAATAAACCCAATGACCTGGCCTCCACAACCACCTGTGGCAACAAATTCCACAGATTTGCCACCCTCTGGCAGAAGAAATTCTGACACATTTCTGTTCTAAATGGATTCCCTTCGATCTTGAAGTTGTGCCCTCTTGTCCTAAACTCTCCCACCATGGCAAACAACTTTTCTACATCTACTCAACTCTTTCAGTTAATTTTGACTATGCTGAGAAGATTTTTTTGAACTGAACTTGTACCCATTTTACCGTGTTTGGCTCATATACCTCTTAAACTGGCCATGTACCAATCTAACTGCATTTTAAACTTTGTCATTGCAGCAGTCTCTACAGCTTACTCTCACAGCTTATTACATTTGTCTTCCATCCTCTGAGGAATAAAATAAAATCCTCTTAAATCCCTTTTAATTGTTCTCCCATCTTTGCCCTTTAGATCTGGGCTCCTCTACTATGACAATAAGATTGCAATATTTCACCTTGTCTATGCCCTGCAGGCTTTGCCTCTTCAGGCAAAGGCAAGGAGAAGGTAACTCTGATTTCAAATCTCTGGACACAGCTCGCCTAGTCATCAGTACCTGGAAAGGGGCCCAGGTATGGGCAAATAGCACATGTCAGTCTGGCAGCAGGGGCTGGCAGCTGTGACAGAGCATGGGAAACAGTTTCCATAGCGGCCTGCAGCCGCAAACTCAGTGGTCGAAGGATCCATAAGGACAACGGCCAGTGGACACGGTCTTGAAACAGACTACTGCGGTCCAATCCTGCATCACTCTGGCTGTCATGCGTCGCACTCCGCCAGGTCCAGTGGCGTGGTACCCAGAGGGAGGCATTTGTCCTGGGCAAGGACTTGCCTCCAAGTCCTTGGCCCGGCACACAGTGCTTAAAGCTCTATGCCACTCAAAATTTAGGCCCCTCTGTGAATATATGATACTATTTTGGCTGCCTTAGATTATAAAGAATGAGATTGCTCTGGAGATGGTGCAGGGACTACTGATGCTGGAATCTAGAGCAAAGCTCAATCTTCGGGAGGAATTCTGCAGCACCGGTGGAAGAAAATGAATGGTTCACATTTTAGGTCAGAACCTTTCTTCAAGAATGAGAGTCCAGAGGAGAGATAGCGGTATATTGAAGGCAGGCATCCCACTTCAACACCCCTCCCATTCTCACACTGACCTGCATATCCATTGGCCTTCACCACTCCCAGACTGAGACTCAAAGAAATGAGAGGAACATCACCTCACATTCTGCCTGGGCTGTTTACAATGGGATGAATACGGAATTTTCTCATTTCAGGTAATATGTTCCATCTCTCTTCTTCCAACACTTCTGTTCTTCTTCCTCCCTCCCAATTCTTGACTTCTTTCCCTCACATCACCACCTGTTCTCACCTCTCTCTCTCTCCCCCCACCTCACCCACACCATCCCCTTTTGTTCTATCTGGTCCAATTTGTCCTTCACCTCCCCTTATCGATTCTATCATATCACCATCAGCACGGGTTGTCATTTATTCCACTAATTAACTCCCTCAAGCTACTTACAGCTGCACTCTAAAACTCACCTTCCTCCACCTGACTTTTTTCCCCTCTCTATCCCATTGTCTGGCATCTGCCAATCAACTGCCTCGATCTCCCCAACTGCCCTTCATCCTTCACCCCTCCCTCAATATAATCTCAACATAATTCCCCACTGGCCCCTGTCCAACCCCTTCCACCCTATCCTCATTCTACTGGCAATCTTCCCTCTGTGCACTCACAGCCTCAATGAATTATTGTGACCTGAAATGCTGATCATTCTTTTTCCCCTGCTGAGTTCCTCCATCAGTTTTTTTTTAACCAAGACGTTGCCTGGGATGCAGAGCCTCAGTTATGCAATGAAAATGCACAGGCTGCATTTGTTTTCCCTGGAGTAGAAATGACTGTGCGGGCACCGGACAGAAGTGTGCAAAATGATGAGGGGCATCCACAGAGATGACAACATTAAACCTCTCCCCACAGCAAGGATGTCTGTAACGAGAAGCCATTAACTTAAAGACGATCAGCAAAACATTTAAAGAAACTGTGAATAAGACTTTTTTACACCAAGATGGTGATTGGAGTTTGGAATTCAGCTTGTGAGGAAAAGGGAAGCAGAACATATTAGAAGCATCTGGGCAAGAACTTGAACCTACATGGAATTGAAAACCATGGATCAACTGCTGGTGTATTGAATTTGTATTGATGGTTACCTAATGGAGTTGAGCAAGAAAGTCTGCAGATGCTGAGGACAAAAGTACTGGAGAAACTCAGGAGGTCACGCATCATCCATAGGAAATAAAGGGTAACAAGCGTCAGTTCAAATGGTTGGGAAGACAGGTGGGGTGGAAGCACCTGTTCCTATACGGTGATATGGGAGATAAAGGCAAGAGCTTGAGGGAGACAATGTCAGAGTTTCAGAGGGGGACATAATTGTAGTATATAAAAAAATGAGAGACAGATTTATATAAATTTTAAATTTACATACACAGTAGAGTAACAGTTCTTTCTGGTACATGAGTCTGTGCTAGCCAAATACTCCAATTAACCTACAACCCCCGCCCCCCATAAATTTTATAAAAGGTAGGAGGCAACTAGAGTACCCAGAGGAACCCAACACAGACAGAGGGAGAAGGCTGCAATAGTGTTGCACCACTAAACAAGAAGGCAGAGGCTTAGAGTAAGGGGTAAGTTATTGAGATAGGATCTATGAAGAAATATCTTTACACTGTGGGTGATTGAAATCTGAGTGACGGTGGTTGACACATTTTAAATGACGAGAACTTGAATTGCCAAGGGACAAAATGCTACTGGCCCAAATGCGATAAAATACGATTAATATTGATAGATTTGTATCATTGATTAGTATTGAGAGGTACTTAAATGATTCGCATGGAAGCAATGGGCATAAAGGTCTGTTTCTGAGCTGTATGGATGTTTGGGTATGACTCCCATTGCCTACTCCTGACCAACAAAAGTAAAACATGAAAATCTGTGGACACATGTAAACAAGTAACTCCACTCACTTCAAGGGATCTTTTGGTCTCACGATACGACAAGTATTTTAAATAAAAATCCATCTCAACATTTGTTTATTCAAATAATCCTTTTTTCATTTTCCATATTTAAGCTGTGTTTCAATGGTCCGGCAAAAAGAGATTGATGCCACAACACACAGGCTTTATTGAATTCTGGGTTTCCAATAAGCAGCGGCTGTAATTTACCTCCTCTGCTTGATTATTGATTGTTTATCTGTCAACTAACATCGTTGCCCATTAATTCCTTCTAACTTTTAGGTGTAGTGAATGTTGGTTTCTCGCCTTTGAGCATCTGCCAATCAAAATGTCCTAATACCAATGCACACACGACAAACTTGATGAATAGATGCAGGGATAGGTCAACAATTCCTAATGGATCCTTTAAGTCGGCTCTTGAATGGATGAAAGCAGCCTTCAGCTTTTTGAAGTGTCACCTTTCAGAATCTGTAAAATCATATGGTAGAGAGTGTAATGGAAGGGCAGAGGCAGATTTGTAAACTAATCATTTTAAAAGCTTCCTGTGTCATGGTAATTTCACATGCAGATCATCTCACAAAAAAGGAATGTCTGATAAGCACGGAAACCAGAGTCAGATTCCTCTGGTTTTATCTGGTTAGCTTATTAAATGGATTACTGGGGATTTGTACTATTCTATAGTAACTCCACTGAAGACCAGCGACCTGGATGTTCCTATTTTTAAAAAAAATGTTTATACATTATCTGAGTGAGGCAGAGTGCCAACACGACTTGTGCTTTTTAGAGCACTGAGTAGGTGGATATATCGTGTCAACAGGGATTATCTTCTCAGCTGAACCCTGTCAGCTTGAGGTCACATGAGCAAGAAAAAAATCCTTTCTGGTGCAGTTTCAGAAAAGAACTCAACAGTGTAGAAAACTTGGGCACTAATCGTTAATGATGTATCCAGTAATTGCCCTTAAAATGGCTACCATATTATTTCATTTATAATTTCCAGAAATCAACTACCTATTTGAACAGATGGCTATCTGGAAATTCTTCAGCAGATGAAAGCATGAAACATGCAAAGTAGATGTGATGGTATATTATGGAATTTAATTTTATATACAAAAGCACAATGCACTGGCATGCCTCCATATTGTGTTAAGAATCACTGAGCAGGTATTAAATTCAAGGCTGTTAGTCAACTTCACGTTGACAGCATTTCCCTTGGCTCGTCCTCAAAATAAATCAATTTTCTCAAATCATTGAGGCAAAGTTATCTGGACATATATGTGCGTACAAAACCGTAGTGGAAGGGATAGAGGAAAGTTTCATTATACAGCAAATGGATCATCTTTTGCCATTGCGAGAAAAAAAAAACTGTCCATGAATCTAGAAGTTCGTGGTTTCAAGTTAAGGCATTTTCTCTCTTACAAAAGGGGTAAGTGAGAGTATGATCAGGGCAGGGAGAATTCTTTAATGTGTTAGCAGCTCTCCCCAAAACAGCAGGAGATAAATAACAGAGGTGATGGAGAGGAGTTTGGATTGTGTGATGGAATGAGTGCCACTGCAGTTTCTCATGGTCTTGAGTAGAGCAGTTCCTGTACAAAGCTGTGATTCTGTGGTGCATCTGGAAAAGTTGGTCAGGTACCTTGGAGACATGGTGAACTTCCTTGGGCTTCAGGGAGAGTAGAATCCCTGGCTCACTTCCTTGGTTGGTGTGTAATTCCTGAACCTTTGACATAAAACTCAGGGGAGAAAATCAACGTGTATGTCTATTGCCTAATATATGCCAGAATGTACCGATAAATCACTCAGTTGGCTTAAAGTTGGTGGAACAGGATGTTAGGGTGGTCACAGATGGCATCAATACTCATACATACATTATGGGTAATGAATTACTCCACTATCCACATTTATCTGTTATATAATTATGATAGATAATTCACATTGAATTTTTGGCTCCAGCAAAACATTTCACCACCTCATTATTTTGTTTAATAGATTAGCTTGCTCTTTCTCTCTGTTTCCAGCCATCTGATAGGATTTTGTTCTTTGAAAGCTCAATGGCAAGATTGTGTTAACAATCCCAAACAAGCAGCAATTTGATCTTTATAAAGGTGATATTTTGCAATTTTCTTCCCTTATTTATCAATGGAAAGCAGAGAGATATAGATCAATAGGATAATTCAGAGGCTATATGTTTCCTTGCAGATAGTTTTAACATTCATCTTGGATATGATATCCTACTTTTTTATAATATAAAATTATATTACTGTGTGCAATTTATATGCACTGAAAAGATTTGCTTTGTGAGCTATCCAGTCAAATCAACTTATGTAATAATAACAAATAGACAAATAAAGGAAGTGTGGGAAGTAATGTAACAAGTAAAGTTGTGAAATATTGTTAAATACAATGAACATATACACCAAACTTCTTTCTTGCAGCAGCCAAACAGGTACTATGTAAAAAAATAAACAACTAAAAGAATTAAATCGGGGGGTTTCCAAACCTTTTCTGTCTGCTCCCTCCTTGTCCTCCAGGCCACATCCCGGTGCTTGGGTTGGGGGGGGTAGTGGCAGTGCCGAGAGGGAGGGTGTTGGTGGTGGTGCTGAGAAGGGGGTAGTGAAGGCACCAATATAGCATCGTCATTTGGAAAAACCAACATAGCGGCCACCGAGTCCAGATCTCACGAGAACGTCTTGTCGCCCTTTATTTTGCTCACTACTGTCACCCCAAGTCTGCCCAGAAGATTACTGTATTGACTTCTTCATTAAACTTCACAGCAAACTGAATAATAAAAGATAGAAGGTTCAGAACACCCTTTATCCCCTGACCAGCCCTATTTCACTCACCGCCCCCTTGGAACTTTCCACTGCCCACAGGGGTGGGGGGGGGGAGGGGGAGTGTTGCAGCAGTGCCTACTTTGGGAATCACTAAGTTCATTAACAAGAAATAATAAATATAAAATACAATTTGATCATTAATATTCTCCGTTATCAAGGAAAGTGGCCTTACAATCGCGCAGACTGTCCTTTTATGTGGTATCATAGTATTTTAAGATGAGTGTAATAAGGGGAGGTTCAAGAGCCTAACAGCTGTTGGAAAGAAACTGTCTTAAATCTAGAGGTACTGGACCTCAGGGTATAGAAAAAAGTGCCAAAACAAAGTGCAGGGAATAGAAAAAAGTAATTTTAAAATAGCGCAAAATTATCACCTTTTGTCGGTGAGAAATTCATTGAAGAGTATGAGATGAAATTATTTTATTTAATTTAATTAATTTAATGGCCATCACGTTGATGTAACCATGAAAAAGGCGCACCAGCAGCATATTTCATTGGGAGTTTGAGGAGATTTGGTGTGTTACCAAAGAATTTAGCAATTTTTTACAAGTGGACTGTGAAGAGCATTCTGACTGGTTGTGTCACAGTCTGGTATGGAGGTGCCAATTCATAAGACAGGAAATGAACACCGAGTTGTGAGCATAGCCAGTGCCCTCTTCTCAGTGCTACCATCAGGAAGGAAGTACAGGACCCTGAAGATGATACCAACGTTACAAAATCTGCATCTTCTCCCCTGCTCTCTAAAAGCAAAATCTAAAGGAAAAACAAAGTATTTTCAAAATATTCAGCCTGTCATAATGCACTTCTGGAATCAAGTCAACATTTCAGGTAATCAGATTAAAGATATTCGACCTGAAATATTAACTGTTTCTCTTTCTGCAGATGTAGAATGACTGGCTGAGTATTCCCCAGATAAAATCTGTGGTTACATGTAGAGCTGAAAGGTATGATGAGCCGAGACTTTGATGACACCAACTCCAATTGCTTTGCAGTTCCAAAAAAACTCAAGAAACTCAACTCCATCCAGGACCAATGTCCTCTTTTCGCTATTGGTATCCTGTGGTTTCAGTGTGCAGCATCAACAAAATATATTTGCTGTCGTGGCTTGCCAAGGCTACTCTGACCATATCTCAGGAAAAAGTAATTCTTCACAAGGACAAAGGATGGAGTGGGATGAGAACACTAACATCCACAGGTCACCTATCATCCTTGATTGTCATGGGGTCTAAATGCTTGAATTCATGGGATCATGGGAGTACCTTCCCCAGGAAAATTATATGGAGCATAGAACACTACAACACTGTACAGGCCTTTTGGCTCACGATGTTGTACCGACATATATATTTGTACCAAAAGAAAAAAAAATTAACCCTTCCTACCCCTTTATTTTTTTTTATTATTTAATACTTCACCGTGAACCATTTCAAATAACAATATATACAAACATTCATCATTAAAATATACACAGTGACATGTGCCTGTCTAAGAGCATCTTAAATGCTCTTGATGTTTCATACTCCAACACCAACTCTGGCAAGGCATCCACAGCTCTCTGTGTAAAATACCTTCTCCTGATGTCTCCCCTAAACTTTCCTCCCTTCACTTTGTACAGATGTCATTTGCTTTTTTTTCTACTCCCACCCTGGGAAATAGGCCCTGGCTGTCTACCTTATCTATGCCTCTCAAAATCTTTTATACCTCTACTAAGTCACCTTTCATCCTTTTACATTCCATAGAGAAAGATCTGGCCCTGCTATCCTTGCCTCATAAGATTTAACTTCCAATCCAGGCAACATCTTGGTAAATTTCCTCTGCACTCCCTCCACAGCTGCCACATCCTTCCTATTATGAGGTGACTGGAACTGAACACAATATTCTAAGTGTGCTCTCGCCAGAGATTTGTAGAGTTACAACATGCCCTCTCAAGTCTTGAACTCAATCCCCCAATGAATAAAACCCAGTACCCAATATGCCTTCTTATCTATCCTATCAAACTGTGCAGCAACCTTGAGAGATGTATGGATTTGGACCCCAAGGTCCCTCTGTTCTTCCACACTGTTAATTATACATCCATTAACCCTGTATATAAACCTTCAGGCTTGACCTTTCACAGTGAATCACCTCACATTTATCTGGATTGAACTCCATCTACCACTTCTCCCAACTCTGCATGCTGTCTATATCCTTTTATAACCTCTGTAACTATCAACAATTTTTCCCACCTTCGTATCATTCACAAACTTACTGACCCATCCTTCCACTTATTCATCTAGGTCATTTATAAAGATTGCAAAGTTCAAGGGTCGCAGAACTCACTAGAACTGACCTCCAGGTAGAAGATGTTCTTTCCATTACTATTCTCAGCTTTCTGCAGACAAACCAATTCTGAATCCACACAGCCAATGGATCCCATGTCTCATTACTTTCTGAATGAGTCTCCCATGAGAGCCTTGTCAAATACCTTACTAAAATACATCACATCTACCACCTTACCTTCAGCAATTTCTTTTATTGCTTCCTCAAAAAACTCTATTGAGCTCAAGAGACACAAATGTTCCCTCACAAAGCTATGCCAGCTATCCCCAGGAAGATCATATTTCTCCAAATGCTCGTAAATCCTGTCCTTAAGAATCCTCTCCAATAGTTTGCGCACCTATAAACAAGGGGAAAACATTTGCCATTCTCCAATCCTCTGGCACCTCCTCTGTGGCCAAGGAAGATACAAAGATCATTGACATTGCCTGAACTATCTCCTTCCTCCTTTCCCACAGCAATCTTGGTATATCTCATCTGGCCCTGGGAACTTATCAATCTTGATGTTTTTAAGAAGTTCCAACACTTCCTCTTTCCTAATCTCAACATGGTCGAGCACACAAATTTGTTCTACTCTGAACTCAGCTTGACCAATGTCCTTTTCTTTGGTGAATACTGAGCCAAAGTATTTATTGTGGACCTCCTCAACCTCATTTTCCTCCTTTATCCTTCAGCGGCATGACTTTATCTCATCATCTTTCCGTTCTTTACATATGCATAGAACGCACTGGGATTCTTCTTAATCCAACCTGTCAAGGGTTGTCATGCCCCCATCGAGCTCTCCTAAATTCTTTGTTAAGTTTCTTCCTGGGCATGGTGCATTTCCCATAAGCCTTTCCTGTTTTTTGCTTCCTAAATCTAATGTATGCCTCATTTTTCCTTTTAACCATCTGCCTCACCAGTTCTGTTAACCATGGTTCACTTTTCCTACCATCTCAGTAGGACAATTTACTCTCCCTAGTTCCTGCCTCATCCCAACATGTTTAGCCCTTCCCCTATTAAAAACTTCCCTATTTTGTCTGCTTTTATCCTTGTCTATATCTATGCAAAAGCTCAGGGAATTATGATTACTGTCACCAATATTCTCCCCCACTTAGAGTTCTGTCAACTGACCAGGTTCAATACCCAGTACTATAACCAGTATGGCCTCTCATCTAGTCATCTGGCCAAAATTACTGTGTCAAGAAATGTTCTGTCCCATCTATGAAGTCAGGAGGTGCTAGTCAATATTTAGGAAGTTGAAGTCTCCCATAACAACAACCCTGTAATTTTTCACTATTCCAAAATGTGTTTACTTATCCGTTCCTCAGTATTCTGAATGGTCTCTTCCTATTTCTGACAGCCACCACTAGAAACTCCTTCTACAGTGTCCTACCTTTCTACAGCCATGATACTGCCCCTGACTACCAATGCTACTCCTCCCCACTTCTTTTACCTCCCAACCTATCCATCTTAAAACACCTAAACAATTGAGTTCAACGTTTGAAGAGAGAGGACCAATGGATTGGGCAATTGAGTTCAAGTTCAATACAAAAGGGATTTAAAAAAAGATACTCAGCAGATAACATTTGATTGGTCAATCGCGTTCAACAGTTAAATGGCAACTGACCCAACCATCACTATAAATGTGAGGATCTGAATAGCAGAGAAGATATTAATGCAATGGACTGACTCTTTCAATGCAAAAAGTATTGTAGGAAAGGCAGACAAGCTTAGAGCATGGATATGCACATGGAATTATGTCATTATGACCATTAGTGAAACTTAGTCACAGGAGAGGCTTCTGTTGCTTTTGAATGGGGGAATGAAAGGCAGAGGATTGGCATTGCTCATCAAGGAAAATATCACAGTTGTACTCAGGCAGGACAGACAAGAGGTCTCATCTACTGAGGTTATATGGGCGGAGCTGAGGAACAGGAAAGGTATGACCACAGTCTTGTGATTGTGTTATAGATTGCCTAATAGTCAATGAGAATTGGATGAGCAAATCTGTAGAGAGATAGCAGACTGCTGCAGGAAATACTAGGTTGTGAGTGCAGAACATTTTAATACTTGACATATTTGCTGGGACTCCCATACTGTAAAAGGGCTGGATGACTTGGGGTTTGTCAAATGTGTTCAGGAAAGTTTTCTAAATAAATGTACAGAGGTACCAACTAGAGAGAGTGCAATACTGTAAGTCCTTTTAGTGAACGAGACAGGAGAGGTGACAGAGGTATGTGTAGGGGAACATTTTGGTCCAGTGATCATAATGCTGTTAGTTTCAAGGTAATTATGCAGAAGGATATGTCTGGGCCTTGGGTTGAGTTCTAAATTGGAGAAGGGGTATTTTTTTTAGGAAATGAGAAAGAATCTAGAATGCGTGGATTGGGATAAGTTGTTCTTGAACAAGCATGTTCAAGGTAAGTGGATAACTTCAACAGTAAAATTTTGAGAGTACAGAGTTTGCATGTTCCTCTCTGGATTAAAAACAAGGTTAGCAGGTGTAGGAAAACTTGTTTTTTGAGAGATATTGGGGATCAGGTTTAGAAGAAGAGAGAGGTATAGCAGATATAAACAACCTGAAGCAAATGAAGTACTTGAGTAGTATAAAAAATGCAAGGGAAAAACCTGAAGAAAGAAATCAGGTAGGCAAAAAAAAAAAGCCAACAGGTTGCTTTCGCCGACAATGTGAAGGACACCCGTAAGGGTTTCTCTAGCTATATTAAGTGCAAAAGGATAGTTAGGGTCGCCTTGAAGATCAGAGTGGTCAAGTTTGTATGGAGTCAGAAGAAATGGGGAGATCTTAAATATTTTTTAAAAATCGGTATTCACTCAGGAAATGGGCACGAACCTGTGGGAATTAAGGAAAACAAGCAATAAGGTCATGGAACCTATACAGATTTAAGAGGAGGAGGTGGTTACTGTCTTAAAGCAATTAAAGGCAGATAAATTGCCAAGGGCTGACAAGAATATTCCCTTGGACTTTAAGGGAGGCTAGGATAGAAATTGCAGGGGCACTGGCAAAAATATTTAAAATGTCCTTAGCCACGAGTGTGGTTCCTGAGGATTGTTGTTCCATTGTATAAAAAAGGCTCCGAATTAACCCTGGAAATTATAGGCCAGTAAGTCTGACATCATTTGTAGATAAATTATTGGAAGTTGTTCTAAGAGATCAGAGGTATATTTGGTAGCCAGTAGCTGATTTGGGATATCAAACTGGCTTATCCATAGTAGGTCATGTTTAACTAATCTTATAGAGTTTTTCCCAGGAGATTACCGGGAAAGTTGACAAAGGAAAGGTTGTGGATGTTGCCTACATGGACTTTAGTAAGGCCTTTGACAAGATCCCACATGGGATGTTAGTCAGAAGGTTTCAGATGCTAGGTATTCATGGTGAAATATTCAACTAGATTCGACAATGGCTGGACGGGAGAAGCCAGAGAGTAGTGGTGGATGATTGCTTCTCTGATTGGAGGCCTGTGACTAGTGGTGCGCCTCAGGGATCAGTGCTGGGACCGTTGCTGTTTGTCATCTGGAGTGATAATGTGGTAAATTGTGGTAAGTTTGCAGATGACACAAATATTGGAGGTGTTGTGGACAGGTTAAGCAGGTAGGACTTTATGCTCTGGAGCATTCAGAGTGAGGGGAGATTTTAAAGAGGTATTTAAAATTATGAGGGGGATAGAGGGTAAGTGAGATATAAACCAGAGGACAAGGGATAATAATGAAAGGGGAAAAATTTAGGGGGAGAGTGAGGGGAGTGTGGAATGAGCTGCCAGCTGAGGTGGGCTCAATTTTAACATTTAAGAAGAATTTGGAGAGTTACATGGATGGAAGGTGCATGCAGGACTATGGACTAGGTGCAGGTCAGTGGGACTAGGCAAAAAAAAAAATGGTTTGGCACAGACTAGAAGGGCCGAAGTGGACTGTTTCTGCGCTCTAGTGTTCTCTGGTTCTAATTTCAAGATTTTATTTTCTGTGGTGGGTCAGTATGACAGCACCACCATCGACAACTTCACTGACAAAACCATGATCGAGGGTTGTAGAGTCAGAATTCAGGAGGGAGATTTGAAAACTTGTCTGAATAGTGCAAAACAACAACCTCGACTCAGTCATCAAAACAAAGGAGCAGACTGTTGACTTCAGGAAGGGCAAAAAACAGAGGTGTACGATCCAGTGATCATTGGGAGATCAGAGGAGGAGATAGTGAGTAAATTTAAGTTCTTGAGAGTCCCTGTCTCAGAGGATCTTTCCTGGACTCAACAGACAAATGGCATGGTGAAGCAAGTTCATCTTTGCCTCTACTTCCTCAGGAATTTGGTATGACATTGTAAACCCTGGCAAATTTCTATAGACCTGCAGCAGAAAGTGGGCTGACCAGCTGCTTTATGGTCAGGTATAGGTTCACCAATAACCTGAGTGAAAAGCCCTGCAAAAAGCTAGTGGACGCAGCCCACGACATCATGGGTAAAACAATCACACCATCAAAAACGTCTACAGGGAATGCTGTTGTCGAAGGGCAGCAGCAATCTTCAACGATCCACACCACCTAGCCCATGCTCTGTTCTCGCTGCTACCATTAGTATAAAAGGTATAGGTCAGAATCAAAACTTATTATCCTCAACAAGGCCCAAAATTCAATGTCTGCAGCAGCATCAGAATGTAAACATTCATATTATGAACCATCTTACAACAATAATAGATTAAAAAAAATAAAAAATAATAGTTCACGAAAAGTAAGCCAATGTCTTAGGTTCATTGATTATTCAGGGATCTGATAGCAACGGGAGAAGAAGCTGCCTCAGTTTACACTGAGTGCTTGTTTTTAGGATCCTGTACTTCCTTCCTGATGGTATCAGAGTGATGACGGCATGGCCTGGATGGTGGTGGTTTTTGAGGATAGAGGCTACTTTTTAAGACATCACCTCATGTAGATATCCTCATTGGAATGAAGTCCAGAGCCTGTGATGTTGCAGGCTGAGTTAACAACCCTCTGGAGTTTTTTTGTCCTGAGATTTGGTGCCTCCATACCAGACACAAAGATAAGCGTATACAGAGCCGTTGTCATACCCACACTCCTGTTCGGCTCCAAATCATGGGTCCTCTACCGGCACCACCTACGGCTCCTAGAACGCTTCCACCAGCGTTGTCTCCGCTCCATCCTCAACATCCATTGGAGCGCTTTCATCCCTAACGTCGAAGTACTCGAGATGGCAGAGGTCGACAGCATCGAGTCCACGCTGCTGAAGATCCAGCTGCGCTGGATGGGTCACATCTCCAGAATGGAGGACCATCGCCTTCCCAAGATCGTGTTATATGGCGAGCTCTCCACTGGCCACCGTGACAGAGGTGCACCAAAGAAAAGGTACAAGGACTGCCTAAAGAAATCTCTTGGTGCCTGCCACATTGACCACCGCCAGTGGGCTGATAACGCCTCAAACTGTGCATCTTGGCGCCTCACAGTTTGGCGGGCAGCAACCTCCTTTGAAGAAGACCGCAGAGCCCACCTCACTGACAAAAGGCAAAGGAGGAAAAACCCAACACCCAACCCCAACCAACCAATTTTCCCCTGCAACCGCTGCAACCGTGTCTGCCAGTCCCGCATCGGACTTGTCAGCCACAAACGAGCCTGCAGCTGACGTGGACTTTTTACCCCCTCCATAAATCTTCGTCCGTGAAGCCAAGCCAAAGAGAGAGACCAGACAGTGATGCAACCAGACAGAATGCTCTCCACAGTCCACCTGTAGAAGTCTTCAGTGACATATCAAATCTCCTCAAACACCTCACAAAGTATAGATGCTTGTAGACCTTCTTCGTGATTGCATCAACATGGAAGCTCCAGGACAGATCCTAAGAGATGTTGACACCCAGGAATTTGAATTTCTTAACCCTCTCCACCACGAGCCCTCAGTGAGGACTGGGTCATGTTCCCCTGAATCCCTCCTGAATTCCACAATCATGTCCTTGGTTTTGCTGACATTGAGCACAAGGTTGTTGAAATTACACCATTCAATGAGCTGATCGATCTCCCTCCTATATGCTTCCTCATTGCCATTTGTGATTCTGCCGACAGCCGTAGTGTCACTGGAATTGTGTCTGGCCACACAGTGGCGGGTGTATAATGACTAGAGCAGTGGGCTAAGCACACATCCTTGGGGTGCACCTGTGTTGATGATCAGTGAGGAGGTAATGTTGCTTCCAATTCATAGTGACTGTGGTCTTCCGAGAAGAAAGACAAGGATTCCAGTGTCAACAAGGCTCACACCACCAGATTCAGGAACAGCTGCTATTCCTCCACCATCAGACTCCTCAACAACAAATTCAATCAGAAATTTATTTAAGGACTCTTGCTTTTGCACTTTTTTGATTTTTTTTAACTTTCTGTATTGAACAATCAGTTTGTTTACATTTCTTTATTTGTTTATGTGTGCACGCTGAGTTCTTTTTTGCCCTGCCAATTTCTGGTTCTGTCTTGCCCGCAGGAAAATGAATCCTTGGGTTGTTTGTGATGTCATGTATGTACTCCAACAATAAATTTAAATCTGAATCTGATTGCTTGCACAAGAAGCCTTCTCTTCTGTGCCAAGCATAATGTGTTGCTTGAACTTCAGTGACAGATATCCTTTGTCAAGTGCGTTCAGTGACAGCTGGAAAATAGCCAAACAGATTCTGTAGCTTATTGAATATCAGCAATGTTATAAAAGAAGATGGATCAAATGTACAGTATCAAACATCTCTAAGTGCACTGCAAACTACAATATAATTAGTGTTAAATGAGCTACATCAGCAATCAGTGTGGTTAACTAGCCTTTAATTCCACTGAAATTAAAGCAATAAATAACAATTTTTTTTGCTAAAAAAAACACAGTAATTCACTCTCAGGAAAGAAAGCCAACTTTTGCACAAGAATCCATTTTGATTTTAGGAACTCACATGCAAAGTGTGGATGAGGTAAATTGTTCAACTGCTTCATTGTTGCATTTTTTAGGTATTGCTCGAAGTTCACACCTCATGCAGTCGAATTTCTATAACTTATTTTGTCATCTTGTTATTAATACTTCAGCTAGGTGATATAATTGTACCTTCTATTCCAGTAAAGATGGACAAGGTCCCAATTTATAAGCCTTTAAAAATGTCATCATAAGTGACACAATTGCCTTGCAATGTTAAAGGATGCTTTGCAGGCTATTTCTTTACTTTGCCAGTTATATTGTGATGGCATTGCAAAGTTGTCATTCTTACTTCAGAAAAGGTAGAATTTCACTCCTGAGGGTTTGACAGCTTAACTCCTGATGAAGCAAAGAAGCGCATTTTAAAAGTAGATTTTGTTGGAATAAAAATATGAATATACTCTTGTATTTTCGGTGTTATCAGATTGAACCTTTACAATTGTGCAATGTATGGGATTTTAAGACTGGAAAACAAAATGTGTTCCTTTCTTTTGACCATGAGGTTTGTGTATTCCACTTCAATAATTACGACTAAGGCTCACATGTCCATTTTATCTTTGTGAGAATTCAACGTTTCTCACATTGGGCAATCATTCTCTACAGGGCTTTAACACCAAAAATCAATCTTCTAGACTAGAGGAACTTCACGATGTAAGCAGGATTAATGGAAGAAAAAGAATGGTCAAAGTTTTAGGTCAGGACCCTTCATCATGTTTTCTGCTCCAGATTCCAGCATCTGCTTTCTATTTTGTCGCCGAATTAATCAGCAGTTATTTCAGGGAAGTTTTGCTGCAAAACAAGTTGTGGTTTCTCCAAATCATATCACATGTGACTTGTGTTCAAACCCAGAATATTTAAGTGAAGATCGATGACTGGTCACTTCCGATGCCTTTCTTTCCTTTACCAATAAGCTATGGACTGGAGCAAGCCACATTGGCCCTTAAATCTGCTTCAGCATTTAATCTCTGATCAATGGCTTCAAATCTACTTCCTGCCTTTTCCTTTTGATAAGTAAAAACACCACGCTGGAGAAACTCGGCTGGTTAAGCAGTGTACTTCATGTAGCAAAGATTAGGATACCTAACCAACGCTTTGTGTTATGTATTTGTGGTTTAATAATATATTAGCACACAGAGATGTGATGCTTCTTTCCTGGTTTAATACAAATGTAAAATGGTTCCCCCCCCCCTCCCCCCCCCCCTACAGTATATGAGTGACACTGTCATCATGCCAGGCATGTAGATGTCATATACATGCAGGTATATATACATAACACCCTCCCTCCACTGACCACCCCCACTCCCCCCCCCCCAAACAACATAAGTGGTTTGTGAAAATAACATGTGGACTAAACTATGATAACTATGTGGTGCCACCACACTAATGGTGGTGATTTCAATAACAATATAATGTAATTATGAGATGATAAACCCACAAGTCACTGTACATAGTCCTTCAGTCATTCTGGAGGGACGTTTCTCCCTTTTGGATTATCTCAGAGAGGTGGAATCTGTCAGGGTACTTTCTGACTTTTCCAGGCTCTTTGCCTTCTGGGGTCGTACTTCTGTTGGTGGCAAGGACTGTGAACTTTTGTCTTTGACGAACCCCGTTCGGACTTTGCATAGGACTGCGCTGTTGGGCAGGACATAGTGTAGGACTGCTCTGTTGAGCCATAGGGCTGCTCGGTGGAGCAGTCAACATAGACGGGGATTCACTTCCCAAAGATATTTCTAGAATGTTGATGGTAGAATGAGGCAATGGAATCTCGTCTGGAATCTCATCGGGGTCGCGAGCGGTGGGCATGGCCATAGGATCATCCACTGTTCTCAACTGGTCGATGACCCATTTCCATATTTTAGAACAGTACAGAGCAAGAATAGGGAGTTTTGTTTAAGAATAGCGCCTCTCATCCATGGCTCCCTATTGTCTCTGTAGTCCCATACCGGTATTTTTCTCTCATTTCCAGAGATCTGGTAGATTTATTTGGAGACTTGGATTGCTTTAGGGCAAAGGGCAATGTCTGATGCACTCTTAAATTATGCCCATACATTAATTCAGCTGGTGTTTGTTTGGATGCAGAGTGTGATGTGTTTCTATATCCTAACTGAAAATCTGCAATTTTGTGCCTCCATGTGGTGTTTAGGTTTTTAGTAATTTTCGTGTCCTTTTTGAAAGTGTGGACTAAACATTCCACTTCCCCATTGGGGAAGTGCTTGGGTGGTAGGGTGCTGACAAGATGTGTCATATATTATTATTGCATAGGAATTCCTCAAGGCCATCTGATAACATACTGCGGCCCATTATTGGAAACTAGTTTAATAGGCAATCCATTCGATGCAAACATACTTCATAGTTTTTCAATTGTCTGGTCTGTGGTTGTTCTTCCTCACGTGTGATACCACGTGATACCATTTAGAGTGTGCACCTACAGTGATAAGGAAGTTTTCTCTCATAAAAGGACCAGGAAAATCGATGTGAATCTTGTGCCATGGTCATGATGGGTTTAGCTTTGGCTTGAGGGGCTTTTGGTTGCATATCTTAATAAGTGGCACATCTTCTTACCGTCTGTTAAATATCAGTGTCTACTGAGGGCCAACAGACATGCCTATGTGCTAACGCTTTCATGTGAACCATTCCTGGTGGTTGCTGTGGAGCTCCGATAACATGACTGTCTGCCATTTGGCAGGAATGATCGCCCTTGTCCCCCACAATAAACAGCTGCCTTCTACTGATTTCTCATGGTGTCCTGTATAATAACATTTCAATTCCACAGAGATAGCTTCAGCCTCAGGCCACCCATTTAACGTGAAGAATTGAATTTTTCACAATGTCGTTTCTTTTCGTACTTTTTTTGTTGATTATCTTTGGTGAACAATGAAGCTGCTCTTAATTATGAGCTGTAATCTCTGCCGTCCATTTAATTATTTTGTCTTTCTACTCAGTTTCTGGCCGGGGTAAGTGAGATAAAGTGTCGGCATGGTTGCTTTGTGTTGCTGGTGAATGGGTTCATATCATAATCAGATGTGGCTAGCAGCATAGCCTACCTTTGAATCCTTGTGGCAGCTAGCACTGGTATCCCATTTTTAGGCCCTAGAACCAAACTTGGTGGTCCACTATCTGTTACTAAGGTAAACTTTCCACCATACAAGTATTGGTGGAATCGTTTGACACCAAATATTATGGCGAGCCCTTCTTTTTGCAGCTGGGCATAATTACATTCACAAGTTGTCAAAGACCGGGAGGCACAGGCCATGAGTTGTTCCCCTTTTTCTTTCACTTGTTTCAATACCGCTCCTAATCCCGCTGGTAAAGCATCCACTACAAGGGTTACTTCTTGGGTCACAGAGGATGAGAACATTGCCAATGGACATTCGTAGTTCTTTCAAGCAGTCCACTGCGATACTAGTCTGTTCATTCCAGCACCATTTCTGGTCTTTTCTCAACAATCGATTTAGCGGGTTGCAGAGCGCTGACTTATTTGGAATGTGTTTCCAGTAATTGTTGACTAAACCCAAGAACGACTGCAATTTGGCTCGGATGGTTGAGTAGGATGATCTGCGGACAACTTCTGTACCGAAGTTGTCAATTTGGACTCCTTCACTGTTAATTGTAAAGCTCAAATATTTCACAGATATATTTAAAAATAGCAATATATATTTGTCCTGTCACAGATGGACGTTTGCAATTGGGTTAGGTCCTTTTCTAGATTGGATAGGTGCTCAGAGTTGTCCTGACCGGTAATTATGATGTCACTGAGGTAACATCCTACATTGATGCCATGTAATAATCTGTCCGTGGCCACTTGAAATATTGCCAGGGTTGCCGATATTCTGTATGGCTTTCGGGTGTAGGTGAACAACCCTAAGTGAGTATTGATAGCCACATATTTCTTCAGATCTTCATCCAATTCTATTTGTTGGTATGGTTGTGATAAGTCTAGTTTTGTGAATTTCTTTCCCCTGTTCAGGGTCTGGAATCATTTTTCCGCCTTGGCATAAGAAGTTCCAGTATCTGCAGAGCCTGGTTAATGGTGGCTTTGTAATCACCACAAATTCAAATTTCTCCATTGGCTTTCGCTCTGGCACAATGGGAGCTGCCCTATCACTGTGTTGGATCCATTCCAGTATTCAATCGTTTTCCAAACTATTAAGTTCCAATTAGATCATTCTTTTAATTGCAAATTGTACTGTTCTACACTTAAAGAATTTCAGTTCCACGCCTGATTTCAGTTGTAATTTCACTTGAACATCTTGAATTTTTCCTAGGCTATTCTCGAAAACCATTTGATACTTTTTGAGAACTTGTTCCAGTTTTGGTTGGGCCTTATCTTCCTGGCTTAAATTCATTACTGATCCAATTTATACCCAGTCTAGCTGAATGTGTGCTAGCCAGTATCTTCCGAACAGCATTGGCCCCTTTGTGTCCACAATGTAGCGGGGTAGTCTTTTCAGTGGATGCCCTTTGTGTTGTATGTTCACATTGCACTTCCCAAACACTGTGACTATTTTAAAAATTTTAGAGTCTCTGCTAATAAAATTGAAGTGCCAGTTGATGAAGTAGATAAAGACAAAGACAATAATCATGGCTTTTATTCTCAGAAACTCATGATACAATAATGAAAGACAATAGATGCATATACAGTTATATCCAAGGGGTGTGTCCTTAACAGTAGAGATAATGCACAGCCAATGTTAGTACAGCAAGCCTCGCCAGAGGGGGGAGACAGGCAGCTTGGCAGGCATTCACCACACCAGCTAACATTGTTATTCATGATTTTTCATGAACTGGCTGCTCCTCTAGAACCTGAACATTACTGGATTTAGGGCAAGGTTAAAATAATCAATCTAATTAGTAAAGTGAATTGAGGAGAGTAAAGATGAATTGATCAGATCTAGTTTGGATTTCCTTCAGCATTTGTTTTCTTGTGACGAGTTTTCTGTCTTTTGTGAGGGTGGGAGAATGACAGTTTGATATTGGAGAGAGGAAGAAAAGGATATTGATCCAGTTGCTGCAACTGGATGGAAACTGGACTGGAATAGTGTGATGTTAACAATATTTGGACTCAACAGGAGTTGAATCACAGGAAGTTTTAATGATGTGTAAAATTTAGAAGGCTAAAGGGTGATTTGATTGAAAATTTCAATATTGTCGTGGCAGGGGAAATGGTTGATGGACTGCTTTGAGAGATCAAATGTCCGCTGGTCAGAGAGACCAGGATTAGAGAGCATAATCTGAAAATGAAAGTTTGAAGAATTGTTCAGAAACTGCGGACTTTTGAAACGTGTCCCTTGAACAAACATTGAACCAGGCCCCAGGCAATGATTTTAATCTCCACAATAGCAAAAGGCAATTAGCAGAATCACAAAATACAGATTTTCTTGAATTATCTAGCTGTATTTCTTTGCTTAACTGTGGAATAATTTTAAGTCCTAAATCAGCAGTACATATGGTGATAAGTGAAGTCTTACACATTCTCTATTTTATTACATTTCTTTGAAATGTAGTTATTTTTATTATTTCATTATACCATAGCCTCAATATATGCTCAGAAACTGGACTTATAACCGAGAACATTACAGCACAGTAAAGGCTCTTCAACCCATGATGTTGTGCCAAACAATGGAAAATAATCCTTCCCTACCTCAAACCCATAACACTCTAATTTTATTCCATCCACATGCCTATCTGAGAGTATTTTAAAAGACCCTATTGTACCATCCTCTACCACCAACCTTGGCAGTACATTCCAGGCACCCACCACTCTTTCTGCAATGAACATATATCCCCTAAATCTTCCTCCACTCACTTTGAACAGATGTCTTCTGGCATTTTCTATTCTTGCCAAGTATTAAGGTGCTGGCTGTCCAATATATCTAAGCCCCTCATTTAAGTCACATCCCATCCTTTGTCACTCCAGAGAAAAGCTTTAGCTCTGTCAACATATTTAAGCTTGCATCTCTGTACCACATATAAACAAATACTCTGATTTCATAATTTTCTGATAGAATGCATATGAATGCATTAATCAAAATAAAACATGGGAAATAAAAGCAGGAATGAGCAACATGACCCTTTAACCGTTTCATTCAATAAGATTGCAGTTGGTTTTATTATAATTTCTCACATAAAATTTTGCAATGGGTTCTTTTGTATAAAGTGCATCAACTGCAAAATATCTTTAACTAAAGTGTGGTATAGTTTTTGAAGTTTGACATCTATTACATCATACGCTGAAAGCAAAGGCATTCTACAGGGAGAGTGAGTTCCAATTCCTCTGGTCAAGTTACGCTCCATTTCCACTAAAATTCATTTGCATAATCACATGTAAAAATTTCCAGGAACCAGTAGAATTAGGAAGTTTAATAGAGTGTAATTATTTCCTTTCATTTCTTTTTTTTTAAGTATCCCTTGATGTATTTAAGTGTGGGAACCAGGAGCAGTGAAATGAATACAGCTGAAAATGGGCTTATGACTAAAATTAAAACATTTTTAATATGAATCTCTACTCCTCTACATCTGAGTACTTGATTTAAACTTACAGAAAATGACTTTCGTTGACTCAATGTATTTTCAGCCACTGGTGAATTTCCTGGCAACATTAAGGTTTTTCTGACCTGTAAAATGCAGTTAATGGTTTCCTTGTATCTAATTAAGTGAATAAAATTTGGACAGCCTTCTGGCAAAAGGCCAATTGGCTTAATCTCCCAGTTGATGGGTGGGTTTGAGTCAATCATATTTAATTGGAGCCACCGTGAGAGACAAATGACAAACAAATGAATAGGGGGCTCTTGAATGCCACATGCTTGGTGTTGGTTTATCCTTTGGGATATAGTTGATAAAAAAAAGCATAATCCTGAAGTTCCTCATTTAAACTGAAATAAAATCAGAAATTTCTCAGTAACATCCAGCAGCACCTAATGGAAAAGACACATTTGTTAGGACTTTTCATTACTGGACAAGTGTGGAAAAAATAAATTTCTCCATTGGTGGAAAAAGTCATGAAGATTAAAGAAAGACCCACCCCTCCCTCAAAACAGTTGCATTGAGAACAACACAAAACTTATTTTTGAAAAGATCACGCCAGACAGAAAGTTCCCTGCTGTGTGTGTGTGTGTGTGTGTGTGTGTGTGTGTGTGTGTGTGTGTGTGTGTGTGTGTGTGTGTGTGTGTGTGTGTGTGTGTGCGCGTGTGTGTGGTCAGAGTTAGATGTGCTGAGATCAAGCTGTGTTGGGACCTATGCAACGCAAATGGGTATTCTGACATTTTTTGTGATAAAGTATCATTGCAGTTTAAGACATGTTTTCACGATATTGCAACATACATAATTTCAAAACACGTAACAAGTGAACTGGGCTGAGGAAGAGTAAAATAACAACAAAAATCGTTGTGTAATTGATCAATTTAATTGTTTCAAGTTTTGTTTCATATAAACATCTCTAAAAATTGGAAGAACTATTTCAATGTTTTAATGCATTAAGAAATATAACACTTTTGGGATGTCATTTTCTTTGACAAAGATAACAAGATATAATCACTTGAATGTGGGAATTTTTCCAGAAACTATTAACAATGGCAAATTTATTGTCATATTAAAATATGTTGTATAATGTGTATACAAATTGAAATTCTTATTTGCTGCAGCCAAACAGGTACATCATAAAAATGACAATTGTACACATAACTTCAATTTTAAAAAGTCAATAAGTACAAAAGAAAGGTCGATAATAAAGATTCACATCTATCCCAGTACAAGATTCTCACTGAAGCAGAGCAAGCAGTGTTCTGAATGAATCCTTCTATTATGTACGAGTCATTCTCTTCAATGAAGGTCAAGTGGTTGTCACAGGTGAAAAATACATCAGAGCAGAGAAACCTGACTAAACAAGCATGGAATAATATGAGACGGGAGAGTGGAATAACATATGATTGAACTTCACCAGCCATCCTCCATCCAACAGCAGAAGGTGATCAGGGCAATTGGAATGAAATGAAAAGGAGGAGGCAAAGAAGCAAAGAGGACATCATTCACCTGGTTGAAGGATGTGCTGGAATGCACATATCTTTGGCTGGTGGTTACACAGATGTTCCTATTTTCACACTGAACCACGGAGATGGGGTGGAGGCTAGATGTCACTGTGCCTGACCTTCTTCTCCAAGGCTGCTCTCACCACTGACCAGCTGATAGAATAGCACAACCCCATTTTTATATATATATATATATATATATATATATATATATGTATAGAATCTCTGACTTCAATTAAAAAAGGTAGGTGCAGATAATTGGTCTGTTTATTTTACTTTATTCACTTTTTTAGTTTAGGTAATTGAAGAATTTTTGCATTATTTATTTTTCTGAACAGTTTTAAAATGGTTATTGTTATCAAGACCAAATTGAAGCATTTGAAAATGTTTGTGACAGATGAGGCTTTGTCATCCATTCTCAAGTTGAAGTTGATTGTCAGCTTTATGCAATACAGCGAGAATGTTAATTTTGCCTGCATTCATCAACCGTAACATAGCATAGCAACAAATAAATGATACAGAATCCAGAGGTACAGAGGGAGATCAGTTAGAACTGAGCTATTTTACCAGTGTGTAATTTGTCTAGGAGTCTGGTAATGGTGGAATAAATATTCTTTTAATAAGTAGGCTGTTTTTTTTTGAGGCAGCAGGAAGTACAAATGGAATCAATGCCGCCATTTGGGTTTGTGCATTGGTCGGAGCTGTGTTCATGAATCTTTGCAGTTTCTTCTGATCTTGGATGGAGTAGTTCTCACACCATGCAGCAATTCATCCTGGCAGGAAATTAAAAGGAACACAAATTAACCTAACTGTAGTGTCAATGCAGTCCTAATGTCAAAGATTTGTATGGCCTCCTTTTCTGTTGCAACACTGCTATGATGCAATGATTGAAAAAGTAATTCCCAATAAAACTTTTTTTTTTGTCAGACAGCACAGCAATAGATCTTTGCACAAGCACAAATGCTGCCCAAATATCCCAATTAACCTACAACCTCTACATTTTGCAAGGTGGGAAGAAATTGGAGTGCCTGGAGGAATCCCACACAGACACATGGGGAAAATGTACCATCTCCTTACAGACAGTGCCGGGTTCAAACCCAAGTCGCTGGTGCTGTAATAGCTACACTAACCATGTCACCCATTACACTAACCCTCCTACCCATACATACTCACATAGTTACTCTATTAAGGGGAATTTTAAAAATACTTGCAGATGGTAGAGACCTGAAGTAAAAACATACACAACAATGCAAATGCTCAGCAGATCGTGCAGTATCTGTGGGATTAGAATAGAAATAATGTTTCATGTCTGAGATCCCTCTTCTGTTGAAGACGTGATTGATTGATTTTCCATTACTTGATACATTTTAGTTCTTAATACCCTCTGCACTAAAATGTTAAAATAGTTCTTGCAACTCTCACAACTCTGGGAACTTTTGGCCAAGATGCTCTTGGAATGCAAGCTACAAGGAAGAACTTCTTTCTAATTATCTTATGTAAACTAATCGTGCTTTTGCATACCTTTATCAGATCTCCTCTGAGGCTTCTTTAGCCCAAGAAGGATAACCACTGCTTTATTATAGAGTGATTGTAGTGGTGGCTACACTGCTCTTGCAATAACACACACAACCAGATGGGTTGAGCTCAGTGAGCAGACTAGTTTATTGCAGGCTGCTAGGCTGCACTTATACTCCCAGCCCGGACCTGACTGAGAACCGCGCTGGAGGGCGCTGACGTCACCTGGGCATCACGTGGTCCCCAAGCACGGGTTTCTGAGCCCTGAGCTGGAAGGAAGGGAAACCCTCCCCCCCACCCCGACGGCGCCATTTTGGCCAGCTGCCCTGCCGTGTAGCTTACAAGCGGGGACGGTTCGCTTGCCTTGTGGTGAGCCACCACATGATCATCTAATTGAGCAGATCAGTAGTATTGATGCTGTGAAGTTGTTTTCTCAGACTGGAGATTTGGATTTGCGGGTACGAGCTCAGGATAAAACCATTTTCAGCTGTGATGAGAATGTTCACACAGAAGTTTGGAGTTATTGATCTTGAAGCACTGTGAACTTTTTCTGTTTGCCAGTCAAAGAGAGATGTAGATTTTTGGATTATAATGCAGTTAGGTAACATAGGTTGAGTCATGGACGTAAGTTTTTAGGCCTATCAAGCCCATGCCAACCATCAACAATTCATTCACATCTCTCATTTCTGTTTTCATTCTCTGTCCATTCTTCCACTCACCTAAACATTAAAAGGAGCAATTAGTGTAACAACCCAGAACACCTGAAGGAAACCTAGTCATCGAGCTGTATTCATGGAGTCAGACAGCATGGAACAAGGCTTCAGCCTAACTCCTCCATGCAGATCAGGTTGGCGTTCTGAAAAAAAATGCACTTGCCTGAATTTGGTACATAGCCACATGGAGAACATATAAACATCACTGCCAAAGTGAGGATTGAACTGCTCGACTAGTTGTACTACCCTGCTGCCCAGATGCATTGGACAAGAGAATGGATGAGATACAGGGTAAGCCATGATGAGGTACAGAACAAGATAGAGAATGAATCATGAATCTTATTCAATATTGGAATAAGTTTGAGAGAGAATGGATTATATATATTTTTTTCGGCATGGACTGCTTAATTAATACCACAATATTAATATTTAATATCCCAGCAATTATTGCATCTAGTCTTCACCATTTAAATTGCAAATCAAACCATTCACAAAGGGTAAATCTGACAAAGCTTCCTCCTCATATCTCCAAGTGGGTAACTGGCAGAAAATGAATGTCAAAATTTATGTCTGCACTTTATGGAAGGGACTTTAACAGAGCAATATTGTAAAAACAACCGTCCGTTTGTCTGATTATTTCACAATAATTGTTTTTTGGGAATTTAACTTTGAACAAAGGGACAATTTAAAGCCCAAAATATTTAACTTCTCAAAAATGAACTGGGGTGAATTGAATTTTAATTACGGATAATTAATGGATACAATTATTGAAATTAAGATTACACCACACGGAAAAGCAATAAAACATTTCTATTATTCTTTCAGTTCAAGTGTTAAGGTGTTAAGGTGGGTATGTGCGACATTATTTTGTTGAAATGTCAGAACAGTCACTGCCGAACATCTGTAAGTGACATGTCTTGGAGCTTGTTCTTTCCACCAATGTGTGACTTGACCTGCTGATATGAAAGGCTTGGGAAATGTATTAATGCCATTGTCAGCTGAAGGTGTAAGCAGTTGTCATTATCTTGAACATGACAGAACATCGTAGGTAACTTGTTGATTTGTGGTAGCATGGATAACATTAGGGACAGCTCCCATGTTGGTAAAACTCTCTGGAAAGATAAAAATAAGGTATTAGCAAATGCCTCGTGAGTGAATATGATAAAAGCAGCTTGCCTAATTATTTAATTCAACAGCTGTAGGCTGCAATCATTCAGATTTTGCTTGCTAAATATTTCTCTTATTCTATAGTCACAGTGGAAAAATAATAGGAAGATTTTCATAAAAGTACAATGTTGAGGATTTGTTGTCCAATAGAAAAACTAATTATTGGCAATAACAACTTGTTATTCTCAGTATCAATTTATTCCTGATCAGCAAGTTCATGTATTTAATATCCATAATATATCCTTCACACTTGAAATCAAATTAATTGAGGGGATGGTCTCAACATTTCAACAAGGGAGTGGGACACAAACAACCTGCTCTGACCACACTATCCTGTTCTCTGACAATAAAGGTTCATGTTCTTGGAAACTCATGTTATTACTGGCTTGCTTGTTCACACAGAACAGAAGAAAAGTTGGGTCAGTGAGACCTTCCCAAAGCAGAAGAGGTGGGATGTGTAACACAGCAGCTAATGTGATGTAGTGTTGAGAAAAGAATCAGATTCAGTAGGTCTGGACACAGGGGTTTGCAATCACATGTAGCTTTTTATTAATTGTGTATTGTTTAACATTTTTCCACACTCTTTTATAAATTATGTGTGTTTCACTCCTGTTAATATTTTTCCTCTCTCTTCAGCAAATTGTTGTTGTGTTAATAAAAGCTACATGTGATGCAAGCCCTGTGTCCAGACCTCTCGAATCTGATTCTCACAGGCAGTGCCGACATGTGCACGCTATTTGCTGAGTAGAATCCCCTGATCTACCTGTTGACACCTATGACAATGAAACTTTTCTCGACCCAACATCATCTTCCCTTCCCATTTCAACCCCGCAACATGAGTCGCCCCTCTTAGGCTGCCCCACCTCAGTTATGCTCCACCTCTGACACTACCTACCTTGGCAGATTAAAGCCAGCTAAGTTCAGACCCACGAATCCACATTCGATGTATTCACACAGCTAAGTGATGCACTCGAAAGAAGGATAATACCTGGCTTTAATTGTCTGTGTAAAAGGGATAAGAAAAATACCTGTCCTAAGAACCTACTGTATTGGTGCCCTGGGGTGAGATGATTGACTTTCAACATTCAATTTGCTTTTTGATATTTCTGGCTCCAAGCATTGAGAGTCTTTTCTCTCTGTGACATCATGTGAGGAGTTTTATCTTGGCTCCCTACTATTACAATTGGTCAAATGCTATCTTGAAGCCAAGGGCAGTCATTTTTGCCACACCCTTTGAATTCAGCTATTTGCTTCATGGTTGAAAGATCGTGATCTTCTCCTGCTTCATTAAAGACCTTGCTTCTATCAAAAAATTACACATATGGATGTTCATTGATGATTGAATAATGTTCCATTCTATTTTTGCCATCTCACCAAATGAATTGCACCTGATATGGGAGCACCAATGCCGTTGATTGGAAAGCTCTGCAAAAGATAGTAGACACAGCCCGGAACACCCAAAACTCTCTAAACTATCAACAAAATCTACATGGAACGCTGCCATTGGAGAGCAGCAGTAATCATCAAGAATCCACACACCCAGGAAATGCCCTGTTCTCATTGCTGCCGACCAGAAAGAGGTATAGGTGCCATCAGGTTCAGGAACAGTTGGTATCCCTCAACCATCAAACTTCTAAGCAACAAAATCAATAAGAAACTCATTCAAGGATTCTTAGTTTGCACATTATTTATTACTGAATATTTCTTTCTTTCTTTCCTCTATATTGCACTGTCAATCTGTTTACATTTCTTTCTTTTGTATGTGTATCTTTTCCTGAGTGCGGTGTTGCACCACCGATAAGTAGAAATTCTGCCTGGCCCACAGGAAAAAAAGAATTTCAGAATTGTCTGTGATCTCATCTATATACTCTGACAATAAATCAGAACTTTGAATCAGGCCTGCATGGAGAAACTCTGAATACCATGGGTTTCAAAGTGGCAGGTGCCATAAAGTGCCAGACATTAACAATCTGCAACAAGACCAGTTGAATATTCTATCCTTGACATTCAGTGACATCTCATTTCCTGAATCCCTTATTTTCATCGTTGTCAATCAGAAACTCAACCGGACTACCAATACAAATTCCACGCCTCCAAGATCAAGTCAGAGGCAATGTATTCTTAATGAGTGGTCACCTGCTGATTCGCAAAAGCATTTCCACCATCTATAAAGTACATAATGGTGATGTGATGGCATACTTTCCACTTCCCTGGATGAGTTAGGCTCCAACAACTAACTCTATTCATGAAGCAATGGATGCCCCAGTCACTTTCGAGTTGCCTCTGAGAAAGAAAGAGCACAGTTTTTAAATAAAGTCATGCACATCGCACACTGTGAAAGAAGCATTAGAGTATATACAACCAATTAAGATATCAGTGAAAATACTTTAAAAAACATTCTTCATGATTGTTTATATTTCTAAAGCTTTGTGTGAAATAATTGCGATTATTTTTTTAAGTAAAACAATGTTTCAGTACCAAATAATTTGCTAAATATATCCCTAAAACCATGCTTCCAATTCATGGAACAAAGCATATCTTCAGCAAGATGAGCTTAGAATAACTGGGACTTGCATCGACAATGGTGCGAGTCCTTGATTATGATGAAGGCGGAAAACATGATGGTCCCTGGAGATAGACAGAATCACACCTAGAAGTAAATCACAAAATTCTGTAGACACCATTGGTGAAGTAAAAAGCACTCAAATGCTGGAGAAGCTCAGCAGCTTCAGGGTTTTCACATCGAGTTAAACAATAAATTCTGCAGACCGTGGAGTTTCTCACCTTGAATTGTAAGAGGCAAAAATCCCCAAATTTGTGGTTAGTTTCACAATATAAATTGCGTGAATATAATAGCATTTTTTCAGCTCTTAACACTGCAATATCCAGGCAAGTAGTAGAACCAGTCAAGACTCTTGAATGATTTCAAGGAATCTCTTTCCTTTTCTTCTCCTTTTATGTACTCTTGAAATACTTTGCCTGTTGCTTTGAAAACTGTCAATGGTCTTCCTGAAATGTGCTTTCACAGACGTTACTGAACAATATAACCTTGCCCTCTTTTTAAAATATTGCAAGATATTGAGATGGTAAAACACCACAAAATAGAATTTCAAAGAAATGAATGTCATAAATGTCAAATTTCAATAAATTTTACTTCATGTGGCATCTGCCTTTAAGTTTATCTGAAGCATCATCATCCAGTTAATCTTTCTTTCCCGCCATTAAGACATATATTGATCATAATGAACACAAGTGCTTTTGTCTAATCTCTCATGGGTCTAAGGTTCAGGAGGAGGTCATGGTCAGAAGGTTTATTTTCAGGAGCTGTTTGTTCCCATGGATGCATTATAGTTCAACTTAATAGAATGATAGAACACCACAGCACAGAAACAGGCGTCTTTGCCCCTTCTAGTCTGTGCTGAACCATTTTCTTTTGCCCAGTCCCACTGATCTGCACCCAGTCCATAGCCCTGGATACCTCTCCCATCCATGCACCTGTCCAAATTCTTCTTAAATATTAAAATTGAGCCCGCATCCACCACCTCAGCTGACAGCTTGTTCCACACTCCACTACTCTCTGTGTGAAATTCTTCCTCACATTCCCCTAAACTTTCCCCCTTTCATTCTTAATCTATGTCCACTGGTTTGTATCTCACATACCCTCAGTGGAAAAAAGCCTTTCTACATTTGCTCTGTCTATCCCCCTCATAATTTTATAAACATCTATTAAATCTCCCCTCATTCCTCTGTGCTCCAGGGAATAGTCCTAACCTGTTTAACCTTGCCCTGAAATCGGTTCCTGGAGTGCAGGCAACACACTTGTAAATCTTCCCTGCACTCTTTCCATCTTATTGATATCATTCCTGTAGCTCGGTAACCAAAACTGCACACATACTCCCAATTTGGCTTCATTAAAGTCTTATACAACTTTATCATAGCATCTCAGCTCCTCCAGTCACTACAGTTTCATTTTGAAAGGGTTGTAATACTAAATCTATGTGCCTGTCTATTTCAGATTATGGTCCACTTTAAAAATCTTGTGCCATAGTGTAAATGTGTACCATTTTAACATTTCTGGCCAGAACTAGGCAGTCCTGTCCCGTACAGTCTCAAAGAGATCCAATAATGAAAGCATATGGTCCCAAGGCAAGGGGATATCTGAATTATTTGGATTCGGTGCACATCCATAATAGGGTGCCAAAAGTATATTGCTATAGACAACTGTAGTGGAGAAACTCAGCAGGTCACCAGCATCCACAGGAATTAAAGGGTAACCTTTCAATTTTTCTGATAAAACACTTGCTCCATTTCCAATTAGCTGCGCAGCAATATTTTTCATTTTTTGTAACTAAGGTGGCCATTTCGAACTCACAAAAATGGAGTACATGCAGGGTCAGCGTTAGAAACTCTCTCGGAAGGGGGAACTGCCATCACACTTCTCAGTCATTGCGCATGTGCCAGTTGGCACTTCGTGTGCTGCCGTCACACTTCCCCTCACCGTGCGTGCATGAGTTGGCACTCACGCATTAAACAGGTAACTGCCCTTTCTGCCACTTAACTTGTTCTCCACTTGGGGGTGTAGGGCCTACACCCCCAAATGGAGGACAAATAAACGTCCGGCTCGAGGTGGCGCCAGAGAGAGGGCTCAAATCCCAGATGGTCCAGCCTAAAACCAGACGTCTTGCCACCCTGCTTATAGCACAACTACTGGGTTTAGAACACAGAACATTGAACACAGCTCAGGAACAGGCCCTTTGGACCATAATGTCTGCCCTGAACATGATGCCAAATTAAACCAAGTTTCTTCTGCCTGTACATGATCCATAATCCTCCATGACTATTTAAAAGCCTCTGAAACACTATTAAAATGCTTGCTTCTACCAGCACCCTTGGCAGCTGATCCATACACCCCCGACTCTCCTAACAGCTCTTGCCCCTAATCCAAGCAAAATCCTGGTAAATCTCTTCTGAACTGTTTCCAAAACTTATTTTAAATGGGGAAATGGTCTCAAAATCATGGGGGTCTGCTCTGCTGTATGGTAGTAATGAAATCCTGTCAGTGCATCAACCTTGTGGAGAGAATTTAATGGATTTCTGCTGGAATAAAATTATAATTGACAGGTTACTGTATAATCTCTCATGATGATTGTGATGCGCTGTGGTAGCAGCAAGCTGACACAAAACACAAAAGACTGAACTTCAGACATTATTCTGCAAAAAGTCTGTACACACCAGTGTCAGCTGTGGTGGCTCCCGAGTGACTAGCTCAGGAGGGGGTGGCTCAGGCTTATATTCGGGTCGGCCCCCAAGTGGTCCTTCTGCCAGTACAGAGATCGCCCCCTGCAGTCGGCTCGTGGTCGTATCTCCACATTGATCGATTGACAGCCGGCCAGGTGGAGTCAGCCCCTAAGTGGACCTTCTGCCGGTACAGAGATCGCCCCCTGCAGTCGGCTTGTGGTCGTATCTCCACATTGATCGATTGACAGCCGGCCAGGTGGAGTCTGCCCCCAAGTGGTCCTTCTGCCGGGTCAGAGATCGCCCCCTGCAGTCGGCTAGTGGTCGCATCTCCACATTGATCGATTGACAGCCAGCCAGGTGGAGTCTGCCCCCAAGTGGTCCTTCTGCCGGTACAGAGATCACCCCCTGCAGTCAGCTCGTGGTCATATCTCCACATTGATCGATTGACAGCCGGCCAGGTGGAGTCTGCCCCCAAGTGGTCCTTCTGCCGGTACAGAGATCACCCCCTGCAGTCGGCTCGTGGTCATATCTCCACATTGATCGATTGACAGCCGGCCAGGTGGAGTCTGCCCCCAAGTGGTCCTTCTGCCGGGTCAGAGATCGCCCCCTGCAGTCGGCTAGTGGTCGCATTTCCACATTGATTGTGAAATGGTGAAAGAAATGTTATTCCTCCTCTTACACCAACATCTTCAAATACATATGATGACAGTCCCAAAATGTGTACGTTTTGTTTATTTTTTTTTAGAAATATTACAAATCAAGGAACAATTTATCCTCAAGACAATGAAATTGATATTGCTTACTTGATGGAAAATCACGTGATCTTCTCCTAATATCTGGAATTCTATGGCTTTGGAGTGGTAATATCAATCCTGATTGAATTTTCATGACCAGAATAAGTGAATTATGCAGACCTTTCAAGGAGCACATGCTGCATCTTGGCTCAGATGGTAGATCTGCTACCTCTCACCTTCAGAGATCCAGTTTCATTCCTGATCTCTTGTGCTGTCTACATGAAGTTTGCACATTCTCCCTGTGATGCTCCCACATCCCAAAGCAGGTGGATTGGTGGACTCATTGCTCACTGAAAAATTCCCCTCATGTGCTGAAAGACAATAAAATCTGAGGTGGGTTGATGGGAATCTGGGGAAAATAAAATTGGGTCAGTGTAAATGAGCAGTTGATGGTTAATGCGGAAAGCAGGGGCATCTGTTCAGTGATTCTTCATGTTTTGTTGTAGAAACAAAGTCTCTGCATGATGTAGGATTTCGATAAGACGTATTAACAGCAGCAGATTCTCTGACTGAAATCTCCAGCATATGATAGAAATCATTCAGAAGCTTTTTTTTTTGGGGGGCGGGGGAAATAAAATTGGATTTGTGTTGATTAAAGGTAACCATGGAGGGATGAGAGAGGAGTTGGCCAAAGTTAAATCCTCAGTGGGGTAGATGGTAGAGTAACAATTGACAGGAGTTTCTGGGATATCTTCCAGAGGAGAAGAAGAAGCATTCCAAAGGGAGGTTCAATCCATGCCATTAGGCAAAATAATCTTGCACAATTGAGTTTAAACAAAATGAAAATAGGAGTGTGAATCGGCCATTTGGAGTTTCAATTCTTCTCTGCCATTCAGTATGATCATGGCTGAATGTACAATAATTTAGAATAAAATTCAGGTGCTTTTTTTTTCAAATGTTTGCAGTTAAAATATTTAACTTCATCTTCCTTGAAACAAAACAAGATGGAAAATAACTGATTTCAATCAGACCATCTCACGGTTTTGGATCATTTTATATTTTAGCCATCTGTTCTGCAATAACTCAAGTGTGCTGTTCTGAAATTTAGAAGTAAATTACAATGGACTGATTTGAACAGATAAATCAAAGAGAAAGCAGTGGTAGGTGAATTCAGAAACATAAATTAGAAATATTTGGACTATAGAGAAAAGCTATTTGGCCTTCTGTGACTCTACTAGTTCAAGAAATAACAATCTGGCCTCATCCCACCTTCAAGATCCACATTTGTACCAGTGGATATCTCATCCATTTGAGGCAGTGGATGTCTCAACACTTCTAACATGAGGAGCAATTCTGCCTCTCCCACCCTGTCAGTCATTGAGCTACAGACCACTATCCAAGATTGGTGGAACTTTTCTGATCACCATTTAAAAGGGTATTTCAGTCATAAATGCATGATTCAAATGATGGAGGATGGAAGGCAATTTAAGATGATGAGGGAATAAACAGAGTGGACAACCAGCTCCCTTTCCTAGATGAAGCATTGGTCAATACCAGAAAACATCCATTTCAGATGAGCTTAGGGGAGATGTTTGAGATAGAAATTTTACATAGAGAGTCCTTTGAAGGCTGGTACAATAGGGGCATTCAACAACACTCTTAGGCACAGAGATGCAAGAAAAAATGGAGGCTTATGGGCTACAAGGGAGGGAAGAGTTAGATTGATCAGGTAGTAGGTTTATCTAGGTTGTCACATCATCTTGGGCTGTGCTGTACTGTTCTATCTCTTGGGGTCTGTCAGTCATATGGGTCAGATCAGGAAGAGGTAGCAGATATCTTTTTCTCTTCACTTGAATCCAGATAAATAATGATGGAGTTCTAGAGTTATACAGCATAGAGCCAAGCTTACATATCCATGCTAAACTTTGAATGTCAATATTATCCCATTCAATTGTTTTTGGCATAAAGCCTCTATGCCATGGTGATTCATGTTCTCATTTGGATATGTGTTAAATGCTGGCATAGTCTCCACCTCCATCATCACCTCTAGCAGGCCATTCCACCTTCCAATCACCATGCGTGGCTAGAATTTTGACTGCCCGGTAAGAGCTGGTGGTCAAACAAATCTTCCCCTGATCCCCTTGTGTCTCATTCTATACCTTTTATCCTCTTCTCTTAGACCCTGCCCATTAGCTCAGCTACAATTGTACAGGTGTTTGGAACCAAAATTCTACCCTGATTTACAACAATATTCTCTTTTTTTAAAGTTTATTGCAGAGGGAAGTTTAAGACTCAAAAGCTAATTTAAATTTCAACAGTACACATTTTGCATATGGTATTTTTTTATTTATCTCTGGGAAAGATTAAGATATATCCATGCTATTCAATTGAGCACTTAAGAGTCAACTGCCTCAGCTAGCATGATTTTTGACTATTTCAATGAGATGCTTGGCTCTATTTTTTGCATCAATATTCAGTGAATGTTGCAAGGCAATTGTTCTTTACTGAAAGTAAGACCATGACAACATTTGCCCCTGTTTAGAGTTTGAAGACTCCTTCAAGAGTATCAGTTATCATAAGTTGATAAGATGGTAATGAATAGACACAGCAGTGGATTTGATTTGCTGAATGTGAGATTTTTTTTTAATATTGCAGAATTTTGTTCCTTATTATCAGCTCTATTTGCTAATCTTGTACCGTTATGACTCCCTCCAGGTCTTCCCATACTTTCTGCAGTGCTTTAGAAGATTAGAGAAAGGATAATATTTTAAATCACAACAGGCAGTTGCTAATTACTGATGTAGAAGTCGTAGAGCATGGGAACAGACCCTTCAGCCACTTAATCCAGACCAACTATCTAACACACAAATATACTAATTATGAAAGTTCAAAGATAAGGATATATTGTCAGACCACATGTATGGCATCATATATAAGCCTGATTTTTTAAATCTCTGCAGGCCAGGTTTTGAAGCTTGATGTATGCACGCACTTTTATTGATAAATAAATAGATAGATAGATAAAAACAGGTAGATACATGTGTGTATATATTTACATACATATATTTGTGTATATGTGTATGAATGTGTGTGTGTGTGTGTAAACAGCAAGCAGATGGAACACTGAGTAGAACACCTTTCTGAGCTCTATTTGAGGGTAAATGTTGTTGCTAGCTCAGCCATTGATGCCATCACTTGTTTACCAGTCATGGATGAACTCGACTCAAACCCACCATTGAGGACCTCAGTCTGGCACCAGGGAAGCTCCTGGCAATGATGCAATCCCACCAGACCTGATCAAAAACTGCAAGAGCTCATTCATCCAACCTTTCTGTCAGTGCTGGAAAGAAGGAGCCATACCACAGGATATGTGGGACTCCAAAATTGTCATTTTGTACATTAACAAGGATGATAGCAGAGACTGCAACAACTACAGGGATGTATCACACCTGAGTGTTGTTGGCAAAGACTTTGCTTGTGTAACTCTGGCTCATCTACAAACTCTAGCAGAATGGGTCTACCTTGAGTCTCAATTCGGTTTCTGTGCGGGAGGTCAACTCTTGACATGATTTTCTCACTCTGTCAACTACAGGAGAATTGCAGTGAACCACAGAAACCCCTTTATTCCTGCTGTCATTGACTTGACCAAGGCATTCGACCTTGTTAGCAGGGATGGGCTCTTACAGATTTTCCCCAAGATCAGCTATCTCCCAAAACTCCATATCATCAAGTCATTCCATGATGACATGAGAGCTACTGTTCAGTACGATGGTAGTTCATCAGACCTCTTCACTATTCGTAAACATAGAAAACATAGAAACATAGAAGATAAGAGCAGGAGTAAGTCATTCGACCCTTCGAGCCTGCTCCACCATTCTACGAGATCATGGCCGATCTTAAAGTTCAGTACCCCGTCCCCGCCTTCTCTCCATAACCTTTAATACCCTTATACTGAAGAAATAGATCTAATTCCCTCTTAAATATATTTAATGAACCTGCCTCTACTGCCCTCTGTGGCAATGAATTCCACAGATTCACCACCCTCTGGGTAAAGAAATTCCTCCTCATCTCGGTCCTAAATGGTTTGCCTATTATCCTCAAACCGTGGCCCCGGGTTCTGGATTTTCCCATCATTGGAAACGTCCCATCTGCATCCATTCTGTCCAGTCCTGCCAGAATTTTATAGGTCTCTATGAGATCCCCTCTCAATCTTCTAAACTCCAGCGAGTACAATCCCAATTTGCGCAATCTTTCCTCATAAGTCATTCCTGCCATTCCAGGTATCAGCCTGGTGAATCGCCTCTGCACTCCCTCCATTGCAAGAACATCCTTCCTTAGATAAGGTGACCAAAACTGCACACAATATACTCCAGGTGGGGTCTCACCAAGGCCCTGTACAGTTGCACTAAGGTATCCTTGTTCCCATACTCAAACCCTCTTGATATGAAGGCCAACATACCATTTGCCTTTTTAACCGCCTGCTGTACCTGCATGCTCGCCTTCAGAGACTGGTGTACAAGTACCCCTAGGTCTCTCTGCACTTCCCCATCTCTTAATCTATTGCCATTCAAATAGTAATCTGCCCTCCGGTTTGTATTACCAAAGTGGATAACCTCACATTTATCCACATTGTAGTGCATTTGCCATGTATCTGCCCAGTCCTTCAATTTATCCAAATCACACTGGAGCTTCCTGACCCCCTCTTCCGTGCACACAACCCCTCCTAGCTTAGTGTCATCTGCAAATTTGGAGATATTACATCCAATCCCCTCATCCAAATCATTAATGTAAATTGTGAACCGCTGAGGTCCCAGTACAGATCCCTGTGGCGCCCCACTGGTCACTGCCTGCCACTCAGAAAACGAGCCATTTAGTGGAGTCAAACAAGAATGCGTGTTGGCCTCAACATTATTAGCATCTTTTTCTCTCTGCTATTGAAGAACACATTTGGGATGTCGAAAGAAGGCATCTGCTTGCACATCAAATCCGATAGAGGCTGTTCAATCCTGCTTGCCTGAGAACAAGTACAATGTTGTGAAAGATCTTACTATTGTCAATGACGCTGCTGTACCAAACACACCAAGCAGCAACTGTAAACTCTCATGGTCCGCTTCTAAGATATGCAAGAACTTTGGACTTACCATCAGCCTAAAGAAAACAAATATCCTTGCCCAGAACATGGTTCCATCGATAACTAGTTATCCATCGATAACTACAAACTAGAAGTGGTCCATGTGTTCACATACTTGGGGTCAAGCATTAGTGACAGAGATGCTTTCATCAACACCTAGAGCAAGGTGAAAGAGTGATCTTGAGTCAGGAAGGAAATCAAAAGGTGTATCAGCAGAGCAGAATCAATCCTTTCTCGACTCTCCTCGTGGGTCTGGGCAAATCAGGAACTTGCCTCAAATACAACGATTGCTGTGTACAATCCATGGATTACCAGCACTCTCCTGTATGGTAGTGAGACATGGACAACCTATGCCAAGATGAAAAGGAAACTCAATAGTTTTCACCTGCCACATCCTCAGCATCACCTGGAGAAGCGAAGTCCCAAATTCTAAGATTTGCTCCCTCATTGGACTTCCCTCAATATTCACACTCTTAAAACGAAGCCGACTGCACTGGTTGGGCCACGTCCATCGCATGAAAGGTGGTAGACTGCCAAAAGTCATCCACTGCGGAGAACGAGGCAAGAGGACCCCAGCTTTGCTTCAAGGACCTCTTCAAGTGTGACATGAAAGCCTTAAAAATCAATACAGCGAATGGCGAGGTACTTTCATCAACACCTAGAGCAAGGTGAAAGAGTGATCTTGAGTCAGTTTGAGGAGCGGAGACCTAAGCGAAGGGCACGTTGGACCGCGGACCTCAACTTTTGCAATTTCAGGACTGGCCTCCAAAACCACAGTTGATGCTGCTAAACAAACTAGTGACTACCAAAGGCACAATACCCACGGTCAATCATGACTGACGGAGGCCAAGAGAAAAAATGTGTGTGTTTATATATAAATATATATATAAATAAATAAAAATATATAGAAATATATATACACACACACACCTATAATCATATATTTATAAGACATTCTTGGTTGAACTCAGGAGAACAGCAAAATCTTTTGAGTGAACAAACAATTTAACACTGATTTGAAGTGGGTTGTAGATATAACCATATAACCATTACAGCACAGAAACAGGCCAAATTGGCCCTTCTCGTCCATGCTGAACACTTTCCCCCACCTAACCCCACTGACCTACACTCAACCTGTTAACCCTCCATTCCTTTCCCGTCCATATACGTATCCAAATGTACCTAAATCGGAGAGAGAAACCTTGTGGAGAGGTAGCAGATGAAAAAGGTTGTGTGCGTTGCTGGAGTGTATGTCAAAGAAGCAGATGAGTCAGGTATTTTTTGCTGTCACAGATTTTAACGAGAATGTTGACAGAATTTCAAGGTTTGAGTTACAGGGAAAGGTTGTGCAGACTAGGGCTTTTTTCTCTAGAGCGTAGAAGATTGAGGGGGGACTTGATAGAGGTGTTTAAGGTTTTAAAAGGGACAGACAGAGTAAATGTGGATAAGCTTTTTCAATTAGGAGTGGGTGAGATTCAAACTAGAGGGTATGGTTTAAGATTGAAGGGGGAAAATTATAAGGGGAACATGAGGGGAAATTTCTTTACGCAAAGGGTGGTAGGGATGTGGAATGAGCTTCCGGCAGACGTGGTTGAGTCAGGATCATTGGTTCCATTTAAGGAAAGACTAGATAGTTACATGGAAAGGAGAGGACTGGAGGGGTATGGACCGGGTGCTGGTCAGTGGGACTAGGAGGGTGGGGATTTGTTATGGCATGGACTAGTAGGGCCGAACTGGCCTGTTCTGTGCTGTAAGTGGTTATATGGTTACAACAGTGAGTGAAAACCTTGTTTTGCGCATGCATAGTATTCATGGTGTCAGTTCAAAGAAGGGAAAGGAAAGGATGAATATGCTGTCATGCCCATTGCCTTAAATGATGGATCAGAAGAGCTGAAGCAAAATAATCAGGAATCATTTCCCAACCTTGTCAGTCTGTTGCTTGCTGTAGCAGCCCATTTCTGTTTGTGCTCATTAGATTTGGCAAGGATTCAATAGTAGTCATGTACTGCCATTAGAAATTAATGTTGCATTGAGTGTCCATAGAAAAAGTTTGGATTGATCATGATGTCTGCCCGTATATAGCAAAAGTGATACAATCTTGACTGTCAAGTTAAGTTTATTGTCATCTGTTTGTACAAGAACAACCCGACGAAAGTGTTCTCCAGTGCTCACTGCAAAATATGCAGACACACAACCAGATATAAACACACGTAGAGACAAGCATTCACCTATTAATTTTTTTTTTAATATGAGAGTCTTGTATGGTTAGTGTGAGCAGCTCCTTTGGTTGTTCAGGGTTCTCACTGTCCGTGGGAAGAAGCTGTTCCCAGCCTGAATTCATCAGCTTTAATACTTAGCCTGCCAACTGTACATTACGACGTTAAACTCGGTGGCTTCTTTCTGGTGAGTAGGCCTCGATTCTTCGGCACTTTTAAAAGGCAGTTTCTTTCGTAATTGAGTTTTAGATTTCTTCACATTTGCAGCCATTTGTGTATCTTTTATCTTCAAATATCTTCAGGGACTTTTTCCAGGTTTTCCAAACTTTATAATTCGGACATTAAATAGTTCAGCTGGGGAGAGGTGGTTTTGCATGTCTTCTCCCTTCGCCATGTCGCCACGCACCACCACATCCCCCCTCCACCCCAGCCAGGACACTCTCAATGGAGTTCCTATAGAAGGATGACGTAACATCACCAGTAGCTTTGCCTGCTTCAGTCTTCTCAGGAAGTGCAGTCGCTGTTGACAAGTGAGGAAATGTTGAGTGTGCTTGATAGGTCTCTATTTAAGTAAAGTCCAAAGAACTTGGTGCTCTCCACTCTCTCCACTACAGTGTAATGGAGGATAGCCATTCCTGGTCCTCCTGAAATCCACAATCATCTCCTTTGTCTTGTCCACGTTGAGACCTCAGGTTGTTACTCTTGCACTATTTCACGAGATTTTCCACCTCTTCTCTATATTGGGGCTCATCAGAATTTCTGAGGAGGCCGACTACTGTTGTGTCATCTGCAAATTTGATGGCATTGTTGGAGATGGATCTGGCAAGGCAGTAGTGGGTCAGTAGCATGAACAAGAGCGCGCTGAGCACACAGCCCTGAAGTGCATCAGTTCTCAGCGTGATGGTGCTCAATGTTTTCCTCACAACCCAGACAGACTGTCGTCTTTCCATTAGCAACAGAGAGGGGTGTTGAGTCCCAGTGAGGACAGCATTTTCACCAGCTTCTGGGGAATGATCGTGTTACATGCCAAGCTGAAGTCAATGAACAGCACCTTGGCATATGAGGCCTTATTCTCCAGGTGAGTCAGGACAGAGTGAAGCAACAAGGCTATAGCATTATCTGTGGAAAGATTTCTTCTATAGATGAATTGAAAAGTTTCCAGGATCTCTGGGAGGTATGCTTTGGTGTATTCCATCACCAGATGCTTGAAGCATTTCATAATGATGGAGGTCAATGCCACAGGGCCATTGACATGGAGGCCTGTTATTGTTGCCTTGTTGGGTACCAGGATGATGGTGGCAGTTTTGAAACCTATGGGAATAATGGACTGATGCAGTGAGGTGTTGAAGATATCCATGAAGACCTCCAGTCCTTCAGTACATGACCAGGTATGTTGCCTGGTCCCACTGCCTTGTGTGGGTGCACCTTAGGGTTCTCCTCACCTTGGCCATCGTTATGCAGGGCCCCATTCATCGGGGGTGGGGGGGGTGGGGAGGATGGAGTTTTTGTGGGAATCATCCTGTTCTCATCAAACCATGTATAGAAAGCTTTCAATCTCTCAGGAATGGAGGTGTCATTGTCCATAACTATTAGTAACTGAGTTGTGAACCTCTGGATAAAACCATATATTTGGATTAACAAATTCATGTTTAAAGTATCATTTACAAATAAAGATGCATTCTGTTTAATCAATGTCGAGCAAAGTCACATCTGTTTAGCTTGCATATTCGTTGGTGATCAAACTTTTTCTCCCTTTTTCTGCTTTAACCATTTATTTCTAATGATGTCCTAATTGTTGATATTTTGCATCAAAACATTTCATAAAAACTAGTTATGTAAAGTTGAGATCTCCAGTTTATAGAGGAGAGAAATGAGATAGGGATTAGTCATGGATTGGTGAACCACAGAGGGGTGAAGGATGATGGACAGCTGGGGATAGCGAGGAGAGGTGTGGGAACAATCCTAAGCAATCTCCTCATTTCTAAACTCTAAACCCTTTGCAATGAATTCCAATATGCCATTTGCACTCCTAACTACTTGATGCAGCTGCCTGTAATTTCTGCACAGAACATTTGGATTACTCTCTAAGTCTTCAGTTTGCAATCTCTTTTTCATTTAGATAATCTATCTTTTGTTTTCTCATAACAAAAACTGCATGGCCTCACAGAATGCTGGAGTCATCTCCACTTACAACCGTCATATCTCAAAAAATTAAAACGGAGGTGATAGCAGTGCAGCTCACTTGCATCTAATGTCAGCTTCTCTGCTGCCAAATCTTGTGGTGAAGCACACTGATCATTTTTCAGTTGTGACAATAGCACAAGCCGCCTATGCATTGATTGGAGGAAGAGATTAAAGTGTACTAGCTGATCCCACCAAACTGCAAATAAGAGTTACTTGTTTTAGAGCAGATACGCATAAATATTATAAAGGTGTAAGTCTTTTCACATGAGGGTTCATAGCATCTAACCAACCTGCAGTGTGTTTGTTGGCTCATCCCCAGATGAGCAAGGGACAAGATTTGTCAAGCATGAACTTTATTAGCAAGCTCCATAATGCTCGATATTGAAATTACGTGTCATAATCTTCATTCCAAACAATGTCAGGAGTTACAGAAGCCATAATCTGACCTCCATAATCGACTGGGAACTCCCATACAGCCACCAGAGAAATCTACTGCGCCTAACTGCACAGATCAAGTTCCGCCTGTATTGCTCGCTCAAACTGAGATTGCTGTTCACTTCCAAAAGGACAACCAGCAAAGAACATTATCAGTGCCCACAGTTTCATTGAATATTAGTGCACGACTTTCATTGAAAGTCCCATTGATGCCACGCTAATCAAGCCATCTAGGTCAATGGTAATAGATGTCTGTTATTTGTGAGTAAAATTGCTGCATTATATGAGTGAATATACTCCGTTTCCCAGCAGCTGCCATAGAGTTATCAATTGTAACGCAGGTCAGTACATCAGAATTGTTTCATCTTGAGAAGGCAGGTTCAGGGAGATGCTTGGGAGCTGAACATCATCCATTGTAGTCACCCTTGCAAGTATCAGAGGTAGAAGTAATGAAAACCTATATAGTAGTTGCCTGAAATGATCTGCTGTATGGCACCCATTTAACATAGTGGCTGGAATGTATGAGGCCATACATTTTGGTAAATGGAAACAATAGGCAGATTATTATATAACTGAAAAAATATTGCAGATGAATTAGGTGGAGAGGGGCCCAAATATTCTATGGAATCACAAAGAGTTAGCAGGAAAGGACAGCATGCCAAGAGAGTACAATTGTAAATGGTCTAGAGTTTTTTTTTAAAAAGGCTGATATCCAAACCCACCCCAACCTTCCCCATCATCCTTCACCTCTCCATCTCCCCAACTAGCCCATCTCATCTCTTCCAAAACTCTCTTCCTCACGCTGTCTTTTTGCAATGACCCAAAGCATGAAGAATCCCTTGCACCTCCCACCTATTCCCCCTCTTCCTACAAACCTCTACCCCCCCTCCAACAATGATCTTTGATCCCCCTGAATTCTTCAGCAGATTATTTTGTGCTTCAAGTTCCACCTCTACAGTCTCTGGTGTCTTTAGAATGACGGGACTTTTGTGTTGTTCCATATCTCTCTTGATATGCAATCTTGACTGTTACTGCTATCCTGGCTTTATCTGCCTCCCTTCTGACAAGGGTCACCGGCCTGACACATTCATCTCTATTTACCTTCCCACAGATACAACATTTTTCAAATATTTTGTGCCAAAAGCCGAGTATTACATTCTAAGTATTTTCTGTTTTGTTTTTATTTAGAATAATTCTTTAGTGACATTAAAATAAAGATTAAATATGCAACACTTTATATGTACAGGCCCTTCAGCCCTCGATGTTGTGCTGACCTAGATATTCTTACCCCAAAAAAAGTACTAAACCCTTCCTACTTTGTAACCCTCTATTTTTCTTTCATAACATCCAATGAAAAACCACTATGACAAATTTATTGACTTGTTTGCACACTTTCTGATGGCTAATCTCCTTTTAGGGGCCAAGAATTCCTCAAAGAATAAAGAGAAATTGTTACCAGGGCTATATCATTGTCACATCTGGGGATTTAGATGTCACCTCCACATTACCATACACCCTTCCTGACGGACAAAATATCAGGTGACCGGATGCATATAGTAAAATTCCAAAAGTTGCAGTTGATACCCAACTTGAAAGTGTAATGAACAATGAGGGCATTACCAGTGAGTGCAAAGCAGCCAAACAAAATGAGAGGCGGGGGGGGGGGGGGAGCTTAATTTAGGGACGTACTAAGTAATAAAATTTGGCAGAAAAATACATTGAGAGAATAGATGCTAAATGGCATTTGCAGTACAAAAACTTACAGGAACGGAGAAACCTGCGTTGGTGTGTGTACACATTTTTTAAACTGGCAGGACCTGTTGAGAGAGCAGCTGGTAAAAAGTATGTGATCCCGGAGGTTCATAAAAGACATATAAAAGCACAAATATTACCTTTAACCAATTTTAAAAATATGAGTTGGGCCAAAAGTAGAGAATTACATCTCATTTCAGTCTGTAGAAAAAATATGGACTGTTTCAGTGAAGGTTAACCATAATAGTTCTAATTTTGATAAATTATATTTGCTGAGTTAAACTGGAGAATCTGAGTTGTTTTCCTTGGACCAGATCAGACATAGAACTTGACAGTATAGTACAGGTCCTTCAGCTCATGATGTTGTGGTGGCCTATGTCAGCCTCCTCCACAACAATCTAATGCTTCCTTTACTCGAAACCATTATTTTTCTTCAATTCATGTGCCTATTTAAGATTCTTTTGAATGCCCCTGTTATATTAATCTCCACCAGCAACCCCAGCAAGGGCCCATCACAATAAAAATTGACATTTGATATCTCCCCTAATCCTTCCTCCACTCATCTTAAACAGAAATATTCTGGTATTTGCTATTGTTAACATGGGACAAAGATGCTGGCTTTCTACCCTGTTTCTGCCCCTCATTATCTTATTTGTTTCTATTAAATTACCTCTCATTCTTGGTCCTCAACAGTTAAATGAAGTTAGAAGATGAGAAGACAAGAATAAGGCATACTGCCATTCCATATGATCATGGCTGATCTATGCTGGCCTCAACTCCTCTTCTGTGCCAGTTTCCCATAACCATCAATTCCTAAATCTTTCAAAGATATACTTATCTCCAAATCTGGAATGAGCTACAAGCAAAGGTTGTGGATGTGGGATCAATTTCAACATTTAAGGGAAGATTGGATAGGGACATGGATGAGAGGCATATGCAGGTAAAGGCTGATGGTACTAGGTGGAATAAATAGTTCAGTATTAACTGGATGGGCTGAAGGGCCTGTTTCTGTGCTGCAGTTCTTCATGGTTCAGAGACACAACTGTTAAAAAGCAGATACTGGAAATCTGAAATTAAATCAGAGGTAACATTTCAGATTGAAGAGCCCTTGCCAGAACTTTTGATTTTTTTTCTGTAGAACTTTTTTCTCTCTCGCTTTTCTCATCTTATTGAAAGGTCTTTGACCCTTTTCCACTGGCATCCCAATTAATTGGCAGTGCGATGTCTTGGGATAGGAAACCTTTTATGCCATTTCCACTGGGCCACTTTTAACTGGGACACGAATTGCTTTTCCATTGAACACAACTCATCCCTGAGGATTGGAGAGTCTACCTTCAACTGGAAATGGGTGATTTTCTGCTGTCCCTTTTCCACTGGTTTTATCAGAAAATGCCCAGGATATGAGTAGGGGTAGAGGTGGTTAATCCTCGGCATCATTTGATGCTGAAATGGTGACTGTTTTCTTTCTCCACTGGACCCTGTCCCAGTAAATCCCCCGTTAATTCCTGGGACAGGGTGGCAGTGGAAAAGAGGCTATTATCTCAGTTTCTCTTTCCATGAATGCAACCCGAGTGTTATCTGTTTTGTTCTCTCTCATTTTCTTGCTGCTCTTCCATCAATTCAAATTGCTCACAAATCTAAGTTCTTGAAATCACCTGATCGCCATCACAGCATGCCATATGTCACAATCTGAGGGGTATCTTTGCAACTATTCCTGAAGAAAAACGTTGAGCTTTCAAGGGATTTGAAGATTGCTTTTTGACAGCATCCTTGTTTGACAAAATAAATTGCAATTGTGAACTGTTACTTTATTGAGTAATAAAATAGGTTTATTTAACTATTATTCAAGAGTTGTGAATGAATCTGCTGTTCTCTCAAGCCGTTTCTCTTCGGTCCGTTTTGCCACTTACTGCAAATGAAGCAGGCTGAGGAATTTTTAGAAAATATTGCTTGTCAGTTACCAGCTCAGAATGAATCCAGTTCTTGATGTCTTGAGCTTTCAATTTCAGCCATACCTAAATGTTCTCAAGCTGCTTCTCTATTTGTTTGCTGAATCTGGGTTCTGTATTTGTTAAAATGCTGGAGGAACTCAGCTGAAGGAGGAAAAGATATATTACTGACATTTCAGACCTGAGCCCTTCTTCTAGGTATAAGCAAAGAACAGGAAGGTGTCAGAATAAAGGCTGAAGAATGGCAAGGGGAAGAGTCCAGATCAACAAAATATGTTATTTGGATTGAATAAGATTGGAGGAACAACACCTCATCTACTCTCTGGGCACCCTCCAACCAGAAGACATTAAAATTGACTTCTCTGATTTCTGTTAAGCACTCTCCACCCCCCCCCCCCTTCGTCCCCGTGTCACCTCCACCTCCCCAGCTTTGTCTTTCCCTCTCTCTTCCCTTTTCCCTCTGTTTCCTTTCACAGAGCCAAAATCAATGTTAATCTCTCCTCTTATCTTATCCAATTAATGTCCTTTGTGGGTCTGGACTCCTCTCCCTTCAGGCTTTATTCTGACGCTTTCCAGTTCTTTACTTATGCCGTGAAAAAGGGCTCAGGCCCAAAATGTTGATATCATATTCTTACCTCCTGTGGATGCTGTGAGACTGCTGAGTTTCTCCAGCATTTCTGTGTGTGTTTTATTTCAATCACAGTGTCTGCAGACTTTTGTGTTTCACTTATGAATTCATTGGACCAATCCCATTAACAATTACTTCCAACATTGTTGGCTGTTGACAGTCTTTGGTTAACCCATTTCAAATGAGAGTTTTAAAAAAAGAGGAATTATTCTTCTAAATTACTCATTTTTTTCATGAGATTGAAATGTACCATCTTTTGCATATTAAAAAGGATAATGAGGCCACATAGCTTTATGGCTAATAGCTTATTAATATTTAGATAAGAAAAATCTAATTGCCACTCTCGGCATAATATAATTACAAGTACCTGAACTTTATTTCATACTTGATGTATGCGCATGTGTTCCGATTTTTATTTAAAAATAACTGAGTGTGGGTGATATCAAGTGAACTTGATCACATGATGAAATTGCTTTACCTTGCGTGGACAATGTTGATTAGTGAGAAATATTCTGAGCCATAAATTACTGCTAATTATGTAAAATACAAACATTGATCAATGTTTTAAGACAATCCACCATTAAGCTAATAGAGTGTGCGCTGACACTTCAGATACTACTGCCATGTCACTGACAACAGGTGCTGTCTGGGTGGAGTTTGCACATTCTCTCTCTGACTATATGGATTCCTTCAGGGTGTTCCAGTTTCCTCCACATCCTATGTTATGGAAAGCTCATTGGCAACTATAAGTCTCCACTTTGTGTCAGTGAATGGCAAACCAATCATAAGGGAGTTGATGAGCATGCGAGGAAGAATATGTTTGGCGCCACAGAGAACTAAGGAGAGGGTGTTTCGGATTGAGGAATTGAATTGCTTACTGAGATATATTGGTAAAACTGTACAATCCTTGGATACAACAGATTGCACAAAATAAAACTCTCGCCGTAGCAGAGCCATGGATGGGCCGTGGAGCATTGTCGACCTGCAGCCTCCTGAAGTCCACTATCATCTCCTTTCTCTTGCCCACATTGAGACTCAAATTGTTATTCTCATTTGCCATGTTTCCCTAACTACTCTCTGTACTCCAACTCACCGTTGCTGCTGGTGAGACCCAACCACTGGTCAACAAATTTGATGATTCAGTTTGAGTTGGACCTGGCAATGCAGCCATGAGTGACCAATGGACGGGAAGTGATGGACCTGGCTCTTTTTTGCTACCTTCTATAGCCTTCGGTGTTCTGCAGTTGCAACGCCCTGTAATTTCTTGCTTTCTTGGGCAGAGAAGTTCCCATACCAAGTCACATGGTTTCCATGGGCTAAATGATGTAATAAATACATGGAGAGTAAAAGCTAGCAGATTCCTTGAGTACTCAGATCCCACTGATTTCCAACACAAACTGCAGGTTTACCTGAGTAACACCTCGGCTTTTTCTCTGTTTTTCCTTAAGAACTGTAGGAATTGTACTGACTTCCTGGAATTGTAAAAATGTTTGTTTTGATATTGGATCAGGGGGTATCAGATTTTTATAGGCTGCAGAAATTAATTGCTGTGAAAAATTAAAACATAACTGGAAATCATGATTGTAAATGACACTCACCTGCAACATGATGAGCATAGCAGTTTACACGACACTCACCTGAGCGTAGCGGTTACTGCAATCCAGTGACCAGGACCGGGGGTTGATATTCTGTCTGTGTCTGTGTGGGTTTCCTCTGGGTGCTCCAGTTTATAATCACCCTTTAAAGTAAAAAGTACTGAGGGTTGTAGGTCAATTGTGTGAAATTAGATGGTAAGGGGTCATGGGTCAAAAGGGCCTGTTACTGTGCTGTAGGTCTAAATTGTTAAAAAAAATAAAATTCAATTCTGTGAATTTTGTCCATATTCTTCCAGCATGTAACTGGCCATACTTGGAGAAACCTGAATTAGCTGGAGATGAACTGTTGCCACTTGCAAGGTTTTCATTGAAACGAGCTTGAGCAACCCCCCTGAGGTCTGCTTCTGCACTATGGAATTGTGTCGAGCTGCTACTGAGAACATGTCTTGGGTAGGGTTGTGTTGACTTGGGTAGGGTTGTGTTGACTTGGGTAGGGTTGTGTTAAGAAATCTCTGGTGGGTTCCATAATGCAGATCCTATGTATTCTCAAGCACCCAAATATCATTCCTGCCCATCTTCCATATCCACCAATCTTCTCAGACAAACAACCTTTCTGATCAACAATCCTTAGCTACTGATTCGACGCCCTGAAAATCAAACCCATCCACAAATCACTGATCACATCTTCTGACCACCAACTTCACTCACTAATCACACCTGCTGTCTTCACACAGATTCCAGATCTCCACCCTCTATGACTAACCATATCACCAACTTCTACTCACACCCCGTAACTCCCAATCTGACAAACCAACTAGACACTGCATCTGGTGCACCAGCAATCACTCAGGAGACTATTGTGGAGAAGCCAATAGGCTTTAATTCACTTGAGAACATAGCATATCCCTACTGCTCTACACTGAATTGCAGGGGGTTGTGGGGAGGGGCCACAGGTACATCTGGCCAATAGGTGTGCTTGACCAGATAATTATACATTACAGTGGTTTACCACAGCACCCATTCCCCAAAAACTGATCTAATACCTAACTTGCAGTCCTACTTGCAATTACTAAATCCTAAGCCAATTCGATAATTTGCACTCCTTAACAACTGACCACCACAATTTATTCCATGGCAAGCTAAATTATCTCTGATATGACTCAGAGTCTTTCACAGAGCAAATTATTCTTTTTTTTCTGCTTGGAGTGAATAACTGAGATAAAAGTGGGGAGCTTGGCACTTATCCAATTACAGCGATATCCCATTGAAATGAGGTGCCAGTTATTCCTGAATTGCTTCAGATGAAAAATTGAACCAGGTCTTTGGAAAGTCTCCCTGCTTGGCTTTGAACATTTGTGATCTTTATCAAGGGATGGAGATGGACATCAGTTAAACAGTGTGATTTAGATGAGTGATCATATTCTTATTGAGTGAATAAATCACAAGTTTAATCACCACTTCAGATTCTTGAGCTATAATGTGAGGCTCAAGCCTGAAGGACTTAAAAACAGTCATTGTATTTCTATAGAGAGCAGTTACTGCAATTCAAAAGTACTCCACGTAACATGGGATATTTTGACTAATGCAATTTTGATCTTTTATCTAATGCTTTGAGCACTACAATCCTTCAATGCCACATTGGAGAAGGGTTACTTGATTTCTTTATCCACCAAAAGGCATTTCCCATCCCCTAATGATTTAGCCATTTTTTTTCCATCTAATAAGATAGCTTAATATCTACTAATAAGGCTGCTGTGATGAAAGTAAAATGTGCAACAAGTATTTTCAAAAGTAGAGTTGTATGTAATATCCTTCAACTCCTTTTGATCTGGACACGAATGACCAGAAGGTTATAAATTCAAGTGATTTTTCTTCCAGTCCTTTGTGCTTAGCGGCCAAAGTTTCTCAGTTCCATCACTATTAACTGGACCAATAAATGGAGAAAAAAGAAAAAGAAAATAATTGTTCCTGGTTAGACAGAGGAACAAATGGCTCCTCATTCAACTTACTTTTGAGTTGGCCTGAAGTTAAAAAAAAACTGCAGGAAGAAATCCAATGGTCAAGCAGCATTGAGTAAGCAAAGGTTTCAGGTCGTGGCTGATTCACTGAGTTTTCAAGCAGATTAATTTTGCTCTAAATTTGAACATCTACAGTCTCCTGTGTCTCCTTATGAACAGCCTTGATGATCGATAGTGGAAACTGGTTCAATTCAGATTTTTTAACTGGAAGAGGTGCCATAAGAGGAAATAAATTATGTGAAATTATGTGTTTAAAGACTATACCCTTGTTGGTGTCATCTTGAAAGTTGTCATGCAAAATACATAATCTTGTAATCATTTTTTGACCAGTAATTTGTTGTTTAAAGGTTTGAAGTGTATATGAAGATAACTGGTGAACCTATTAATTGTACTAATTAAAACACATAGCCAGATGATTTTGAGACCATGCTACCTATTAACTTATCAGACTTAGTTATTTGTACGTAATACAGAAATTAGTTGATCAGAATGATTGAAGGTAATTACAGGAGATGATAATGATTCATTAATATTAATTCATCTGTGAAGTAATTTTCACTATTTTTGCTAGAACAGGAATGACATTTTCCTTTTCCTTACCAAGTTGAAAATTAACTCCACACGAACGTTTTCTGGAAAAGGGAAAAAAAAAATCCTTTTTGCTTGTGATATTAAGTTGATAATTAGCTCCACATGTATTTCTCTCTGCTTGGTCATTGCAGGAGTGCTCACACTATTATTAGTAATTGGAAGCTTCATTGATTCCCCACGGTTGCTTTCTGATCACGTCTGCACTGAAACATGATTGCGTTATCTCACACTGATTCAGTGAATAAAATTTTCTCTTTCTCTCTCTCTCCTCTCTCTCTCTCTCACACACACACACACACACACACACACACACACACACACACACACACACACACACACACGCGCACGCACATGCACACGCACACGCACGCACACGCACGCACACAGATATATGGAAATTAATCTCTAATGACTGCAGGTTCATTAATTTTGATGATAGGACAATTTTCTCAATGATTAATACCTTGCATATATTGTTAATTAGAACATAAAACAAAACAGCAACAGGTCCTTTGGCTCACTTAACTGTGCTGAATATGATGCAGAATTTAAACCATAACTTGGTTGCTTGAACATACGTATCCCTCTACTCCCTGCATATTCTCTACAAGCCTCTAAAACACCACAATAGTGTCTGTTTCCATCACTGCTCTTGTAAAAATGCTTGTTCCACAAATCTTTTAAATTCTTCACTCCCCTTAACTTGAACACTTGTCCTCTATTGGGGGAAAAAGGTACTGTTACGAGCTCAGAGGACTCCAAAACCCAGCAGGAATAGAAATTCACTCAGACAATGGTTTCTTTAAACATAATAACAAGATCAAACTTTAACATATTACTATTAACTTAACCCCCTTATAATTCTAAGTGCATGTGTATGTAATGTGTATATATTCAGAAAAATTCTGTTTCACAGACCAATCATTCACTTCTCACTTCTCCAAGCTGTCCGGTATCAGGCAATTCTTATACTGTGCACAGAATGTAATATTTAATATTTATGAATCTTCACCAGGCTCTGGTGCTTATAGTTAAATGGTTACCGCTCAGGAAGGTTCTTGTTGGTTTCAGAGAGATATTTGTTGTTCGTTGGACACAAACAAACTGATTTACTTTCATCAGATTTATATAAATCTTTTTCTCTTTTAGTTTCTTGTAATTTTATATCCATATAAAATTTTTAATTGTATTTATTGTTTTGCAGGGAAAAAAATGAATAAAACATTAATCAAATATCCATGGACAATGATACAAAACATTTTTTAAATATTTTTCTCCCATCCCCTCACACCCAAAAGTATGAAAAAGAAAGAAAAGAAACACTTACCATTTAATATACAACAATATTAGCATAGACAATTATTAATTCTTATTAAAAATTACTAATTAAGAGGAATGGATAAAATCGAAGAGGTGGATGGAAAAATATTCATAAAATTTTTCAACATGATTCCTTAAACTATATGCAATTTTTTCCAAAGGTACACAATTTTGCAACTCATTATGCCATCTATTTTATAACACTTCTCTATCATTTTTCCAGGATATCGCTAGACATTTCTTTGCAGCTGCTATTTCAATACTTTTTTTTTACTTGGTATTTGTCTAATTTCAATTTTATATCCTTTTCATAAATATCTCCAAATAAAAATATTCTTGGATCCTTTGGTACCTTTATCTTCATAATTTGCCCTAAAAATAAACTCAGTTCATCCCAAAACCTTTCCACTTTTTCACAGGACCACATTGAATGGAAAAAAAAAGTCCCTATTTCTTTCGTACATCGAAAACACTTATTTGAATAATTAGGATTAAGTCCATTTAACTTACATGGAGTATAATACAATTGATGAAGAAAATTATATTGAACCATTTGATATCTAACATTTACTATATTTGTAACACTTTGTAAATCAACATTCTTCATTGCTTCTGCAAAGCCAACCAGAGCCTCAATGTCTTAGCTTCAGGCAGAGCTCTTGCATTTTAAATGAGATGTCTTTTGTGAAGTGACCTACACTAAACCCCCACAATCATTCTCTTTTAAAAACATATTCATCCATAACCATAACAATATAACCCGTAGCAGTGCTGACTTATCTCCCCTACAAATGCCTCTCATAATTCTATAAACTTGCATCATGTCACCTCTCAGCCTCCCGCATTCCAGAGAAAATAACCTAAGTTCATTCAACTTTTTTACATAACTTGTACCTTCTAATCCAGGTAACATCCTGGTAAATATCTTATATCCTTTCAAAGCCTCCACATATTTTCTATATTGAGGGTGATCAGAATGTACAGATTATTCCAAAGTTTTAGATAGCTGCAACATGATTTGATTTGTTTCATACTCAATGCCCTTCCTAATGAAGCTAAGCTTACCATACACTTTACTTACAATCCTATCTATTTATGTGGCCATTTTCAAGGATTGATGGTCCTGAAGCCTTAGATCCCTTTGCACATATATATTTTTAAGATCCCTGTCATTAATTGTATGCATTCTTCTTAGATTTGGCTTCCAAAAATGTCACATCCAACATCCAATATTTGTCTGGATTAATTTCATCCGTCATTCCTCTCCTACATTCCAGTGTCCACCAATCTTAGAGTAATCTGTAAACCTACAAATCATCCATCTACGTTTTTTTCATATCGTCATTTACATAAACCACAAACAACAAAGTTCCAGGGCCGGCGGTTCCATTAGGCTAACTAGGCAGCTGCCAAGGGCACAGACCTCATAGGGACACTTCTAGGGTGACCAAAAGTCCTGTTTTAGGCCAGACAGTCAGGCTTTTGAGTAATCTGTCCTCCATCTGGTGTCATCTTGAACCAGATGTTAATTTTTCTTATATTTGGGGGGGGGAGGGGGGTAGGGACAGAAAGGGGCACTTTCCATGTTAAAAGCAACATCCCGGGGTCTTTGCTTCTTCCAATGCTGGCTGGCACAGGCACAATGGATTGGAGTACTGGGGCCAGTCACTTCACTTCCATTGGTGGGAGGGATACTCCAATCCATTGCACGTGCACCAGCCAGCACTATTGTATGCAAGGAGAAACTTGGCTGCGCACAGCCTACAGATCCTGGGATGCCACATGTAAAATGGTAAGTGCCCACTTTCTATCCACTCTCCCACCCTGGTCTGGCCTGTCAGCTTCCCTCCTCCCCCCTCCTAGTCAGCCACTCCCTCCCACCTGCTCAGTCTGGTCAGCAACCACCCTACCCCTGCTACTCAGTGGGGTCTAGGGCACAAAATAGTCTGGCACTGGCCCTGCAAATGCCTCAACACTGATGCATGAGGACCATCACTGTTAACATGCCTCGAGCTAGAATAACATCTTTCTAACATGACCCTCTGTCTTCCATGGGCTACCCAAGTCTGAATCCAAACTATCAATTCACCATAGATCCCAGGCATCTATACTCTCTGGATCAGCTTATCGTGAAGAAGCTTAACTGAGTGGAATATAGAAGCCTGGATTTATCTTTGGAGATAGATATGGGACATGAAGCTTTCCCAAAATTGTGCAGATTTTCCAAGTTCCTTTGTGTTCTTATCCCATGTGCTCTTTAGATTTTGTCAAGCAAGATGGATATTAATGGGAAAAGGTATGGGCATAGAGACAACTATAACTGTTTCTAAACATTTAGATATTTAGCAAAAATATATATTTTTTTAAATTAATGCAACATTTAACAATGTCACAATTGCTGCCAAAACCTGGGACCCAAAATACAGTATATTTGGCAATTTGCCCAAACTCTAATGCAGCAAAGTCAGATTTTTTTTTTCAGTTTTGTTAGCTGAAGAGGGAAATATTATCTTGAATATTAGTATATTCTTTCTGAGATTTTCTTGGTCTCATAATGATCGAGCAAGCAAGGCCACACCTGAATAAATTATTTGCCAGTGTTGCCTGGAAGAATCAGCCAAGATTGTCTACTGCTAATGCTCCACCTCAAATGATGCCATTTGAGCCAATGCTAATGTTTTAATAGACAATAGACAATAGACAATAGACAATAGGAGCTGGAGTAGGCCCTTCGGCCCGTCGAGCCAGCACCGCCATTTTAGATCATGGCTGATCACTACCATCAGTACCCCTTTCCAGCCTTATCCCCATAACCCTTAACTCCTTTGCCCACTAATGACCCAGTGTCATTAATTAGAAGTTAATTATGGCAGTTTTCCTACTGTTTTGAATCAATCTTGCATCCCACAAGTTCAACCAGATATTTCAGCATGTTTGTGGAAATAAATACTCCTTCATTTGAGAGTGGCAAAAGCTGATGAAACCTCAGAATGGTACACCAAGTTATAAAATGATGAAAGCTAAGCATCCACTTTCCACAGAAACGCTCCACACGACAGGTTGAAGAAGTTGTGAGAGGTGCCAAAAGGAACGAAATGGAGTGAGAATTTTATTTCAAAATTGCATGGGGAAAAAAAAAAGAAAAATTCTGCAGTTTTTCATAAAATGTTATTTTGATTAGGTTAAAGACCTTATCACAGGCATACATCATGTGGTATTCTCCAACTCATTCCTTACACAGGACCTGGTCTCAGATCCACTTAAACCATGCCTGAGTGAAGCTCATGTTTCTCAGAGGTTTTGATAATCATGTTCATTATGTTTGTATTGAATTTGAAAAGATTTGGGGAATAATCAGGAGGGGAATGCTGCAAACCATAATTTTATTCACAAATAACAATGAAACAATGTCATACCGTGCTTACTCCTTTTGATATACAAGGTTGGAAATTTGTTTTGAGGCAAATAAAAAAGCAAAAATTGACATTATTAATGACTAGGATCATGGACTGCTTTCAATTTACCACAGATGGATTTTAGAATTTGAGCCCAGCTCCTGTTACATTTTCATTCAATTCCACCCAAGGTGAACTCTTGAGACAATTGGAAATCATGATAAGCTTTGTATCATCTTTGTTTAGTTACATTGAATATTGAAGATTGATGGCAATGATTTCATACTGACTGGATCAGAGAGCAATAACTGGCTTTCAGAAACAGGAAAGGGCCTATTTTGTTAAACAGCCAAAGCTCTTTAAATTATCATAATTAATGTTTTTTCAACATTTAGCTCAATGTATTGTTGGATAAAGAAATACAAGAAATAAACAATAAATCTTGATACACAATTATTGCTGGTGGCACTCAGCAGGCGAAACAACATCCATGAGCAGGTATGGTCAGTGAACGTTTTAGGTCTTGATAAAGGGTTCAGCCCTGAAGCTTTGACTGACCATTTCTACCTATGGATGTTGTCTGGCCATTTTGACACCTCCATTAATTCTTTGTTTCCTCAAGATTCCAGCATTGGCAGCTTTTGAGTTTCACTAAATGTTTAAAGATGTTGATCAGGTACTGACTGTACTGTTGTGCCCCATTCTGGGCATCACATCTTAGGAAAGGTTGAAGAGACTGCAGAGGAGGTAAACTCATGTAGTAAGAGGGGTGTGAGGAGCATGAAGAAACCAGAGAAACTGGTCAGTTTCCAACGTGAGGGAAAATTAAGGGGAGATTCGATGAAAAGTAAACCAAAGAATGGAGTGTATTTACTGAGCAATTTAGGAACATCTTCACCGGGGAAATAGATTTAAGATATTGGAAGAAAGCAAACTAGAACCAAAATGAAGACACACAGGAGATGGCCGATGCTGGAATCTGAAGCTAAACGCAACCTGCCAGAGGAACTCAGTGGGTCAAGCAGCATCAGTGGGAGAAAAAAAGAATGGTTTGTAGTGGCGGCTACACTGCTCCTGCAATAACACACGCAACCAGATGGGTTGAGCTCAGTGAGCAGACTAGTTGATCGCAGGCTGCTGGGCTACACTTATACTCCCAGCCTGTGCCTGGCTGAGAACTGCGCTGGAGGGTGGTGACATCACCCGGGCATCACGTGGTCCCCCAGCGCGGGTTTCTGAGCCCTGAGCTGGAAGGAAGGGAAACCCTCAACGGTGCCGTTTTGGCCGGCTGTCCCGCCGTGTGACCTACAAGCGGGGACAGTTCGCCTGCCTGTGGTGAGCCAGCACACTGCCCACCTCCCCACCCTCCCCCCCCAGAACCGGCACCAATGTCCTTTTTTGCTGGATGGCCTCACTTCTTCGGCTGGGCAACGACAACGGGCTTGGTGGGATCGAGGTGTGCTGGCTTCAACCTGTCTATGGTAAACAGTTCATGCCTGCCACCCAAGTCCAGTGTGAATGTCAAGCCAGAACGCTGTATAACCCTGTATGGCCCCTCGTATAGTCACTGCAGAGGTGCTGCAGTCGGGCCCCGCCGAACGAAAATGAATTCCACAGAAAGCAGCTCACCAGGAATGTGAGACAGGCGGGTGCCATGCCTGGGTGGTGGTGGGGTTTGAAGGAGTCCAAGCGTGCCCTGAGGTGAGGAAGTAGTTCGTGCGGTGACCACTGGGGATTGTGAGATGCGTTGACGAACTCACCAGGTAGTGCCAACAATGCAGTGTAGTCCAGCTCAGCTGATGACACCTGCAGATCTTCCTTGGGAGTGGAGCAGATGCCCAGGAGCACCCAAGGCAGTTCGTCCATCCAGTCAGGACCGGTGAGACGGGCCATGAGCTCCAACATAAGGTGGCGGTGCAGACGTTTAACCAGTCCATTGGCCTGAGGGTGGTAGGCAGTGGTGCGGTGTAGCTGTATCCCTAACCTGTTGGCGAGCAGTGCCCAGAGCGCAGATGTGAACTGGACACCCCGAACGCTGGTGAGGTGAGGCGGGACACTAAACCAGGCGACCCAACCATGCAACAGGGCTCGGGAGTTGGTGGAGACGTCTGGCAGCGGGATCACCTCGGGCCAGCGAGTGGTGCGGTCCATCACCATAAACAGGTAACGGTTGCCCAAGGAAACAGGTAAGGGCCTGACGATGTCCACGATAATGTGGCTGAACCATTCCCGGACATGCTCGAACTCGTGTGGAGCCCTGGTGTGCCTGTGCACCTTGAACATCTGGCAATGGGTGCATGTTCTGGCCTAGCCCGTGATCTGCTTCTGCAGCCCATGCCATACATACTGTTCTGCCACCATCCAGACGTTGGACCTGATGGATGGATGTGAAAGGTCGTGGATGTGACGGAAGACCTGCCTGCACCATTGCTGTGGAACCACTGACCGCGGGGTGCCCAAGGAGATATCTCACAGGATGGTGCCTTCGCCACTCGGAGTCAGGAGGTCTCAGAACCGCAGGCCAGTGATGGCAGTCTTGAAGGCCCTCATCTCCTCATCAGCTTCGTGGACCCGAGTGAGCTGGTCGAAGTCGAGGCCGGGCATCAGCGCACAGATGGCCGGTCTTGAAAGTGCATCAGCAACCACATTGTCCTTCCCCGCCATTTGCCGAATGTCGTTGGTAAACTCCAACAGGAAGGAGAGGTGACGCTGCTGGTGGGCCAACCAGGGATCCTTTGCCATCGCGAGTGCCTGGGTGAGGGGTTTGTGGTCGGTGAAGATGGTAAAAGTCCTCTCCTCCAAAAAATAGTGGAAATGCCGCACTGCCAGGTACATACCCAGTAACTCACGGTCGAAGGCACTATACTTGCATTCCGGTGGGCGGAGTAGGCGACTGAAAAATGCCAGCGGCTTCCAATGCCCATTCACTTGCTGCTCCAGGATGGCACCGATGGCTGTGGCAGTGGCATCGACAGAGAGTGTGGGTGGGCGAGCATGGCGGCCTTTGCGAGGGCGTCCTTGGTGGCCTCGAATGCGGTGCTGGCTTCTGGGTTCCAAGCGAGCATCTTGTGCTTGGCTGCGATGAGGGCGAACAGTGGCTGCATGATGCGCGCAGCCCCTGGGATGAAGCGCTTGTAAAAGTTGACCATACCTGTGAGCTCCTGCAACCCCTTGAGGCTGATAATGGCAACCTTTGCAGCAGTGGGTGTAGCTCCTTCGGCCGTGATGTTATGGCCCAGGAACTGCATGGACTCTTTCGCGAACTGGCACTAGGCCAGGTTGATAATAAGGCCGAAGTCGGCCAGCTGGGAGAAAAGGGCATGTAGGTGGGTCTTGTGTTGCGCCAGATCCTTGCTGGCAACAAGGATGTCATCCAAATAAATAAAGACGAAATCCAAGTCCTTGCCCACAGAGTCCATGAGGCGCTAGAAGGTCTGAGCGGTGTTCTTGAGCCCGAACAGCATGCGCAGGAATTCGAACAGGCCAAAGGGGGTGATGATAGCTGTCTTGGTTATGTCCTCAGGGTGCACTGGGATCTGGTGATATCCGCGCACCAGGTTAACCTCGGAGAAGACACTCGCACCGTGCAGGTTGGCCGTAAAGTCCTTGATGTGAGGGATGGGGTAACAGTCAGGAACGGTTGCCTCTTTGAGCCATCGATAGTCTCAGCAAAGACACCAGCTGCCATAGGCTTTCGAGATCAGGTGAAGAGGTGAGGTCCATGGGCTATCGGACCGCCGAATGATCTCCAGCTCCAACAGGTGCAAAAACTCTTCCTTCGCTACCTGGAGGTTGTCAGGCAGCAGCCGGTGTGCCTTGGCATGAACCAACGGGCCGTGGGTGGGGATGTAGTGGTACACTCCATGGCGCAGCGAGGCAGTGGAGAACTGTGGCTTGAGGAGTGTCAGGAATTTGTCCAGGATTCGCTGGAACTCATCTCTGGGTGTGCTGATCTTGGTCATCTGCGGTTGCTTCTAGCAGAAGGTGTCAAGGCGAACAGCTTGGAAGGTGCGGGCATCCACCAGGCACCTATCTCGAATGTCCACCAGAAGCCCGTGTGCGAGGAGGAAGTCTGCACGCAGGATGGCAGTCGGGAGGGGCAAGATGGTGAATCTCCACGAGAACTTCCAGTGGCTGATCTGGAAGTGGACGGTCTTGTCTCACTACATCCAGATTGCCATTGCGTTGGCTGCATGGAGGTGTGGTCCATGAGGTCGGTTCCTGGATTTGATGGCTGTGGCCCGAATGATGCTGATCTGGGCTCCAGTGTCAATGAGGAACTGCTGGCCGCTGAATAAGTCCCGCAAGGCTGTGTCCTTGGCCAGCCGCCGCAGCTATTAACAGTGGCCGGCCTGGTCGTTTCCCTGGAACGAGCAGGGCTGACGACACTTCCGAGCTTCGGCTCCCCAATGCTGGTGGTAGAAGCAAAAGCCTGAAGCGGGTGCTGTGGCCTTGGTTATGCTCTACCGCAGCACTAGGTGTGGGCTTGTTATGGTCATGCCCATGCATCGTGACCTGCTGGACCACTGAGCCTTCCAAGAATCGTGCAAGCCATAGCTCTTTGGCCTTTTGGGCATCCTTCCTCAGGTTGGTGAAGCTCTCTTGGACCAGCAGTGGCCAGATGTCCCTGGGCATATGTTCGAGGAAGATGCGTTCGAAAAGTGGGCTGTTGGTTTGCTTACCCATGAGTGTGAGCATCTCGTCCATCAGTTCCATCGGGGACTTGTCCCCCAGGGCGTCAATGTGCATCACCCGAACGGCACGCTGGTGTCTGGATAGTCTGATGGACCCGGTAAGCACTTGCTTGATGGTCTCGTACTTGTCCTCGACGGGTGGGTGCTGAACAAGGTGCAGCGTGCATCTGGCGGTGGCCTGGTCCAGGGCAGTGACCACATGGTAGAATTTGGTTGTATTGGATGAAATCTGGCGGAGGTGAAACTGGGCCTCCGCGTGGCTGAACCAGGTCTACGGCTCCTGAATGCAGAATTCAGGTAGTTTCACAGCTATAGCGCTGATCCCAGGCTCGTTCATGATGGGTTCAAAGACATTTGAACCAGTCGGGGTCACCAATTGTAGCGGCGGCGACACTGCTCCTGCAAGAACACACACAATCAGACGGGTTGAGCTCAGTGAGGAGACTAGTTTATTGAAGGCTGCTGAGCTGCAATTATACTCCCAGCCTGGACCTGGCTGAGAACCGCGCTGGAGGGCGCTGACGTCACCCGGGCCTCACGTGGTTCCCAAGCGCGGGTTCTGAGCCCCGAGCTGGAAGGAAGGTGCCATTTTGGCCAGCTGCCCTGCCGCGTGGATTACAAGTGGGCCGGTTCTCCTGCCTTGAGGTGAGCCGCCACAGGTTGATGTTTTGAGTCTTTTTTTTAACTGTGGCAGATGGTTATGATCTAGACAGTGCAGCTTGAAAGGTTGATGGAAGGAAATTCAATAATAGCTTTAAATAGTGTGGTGCCTTGTGGAATACACAATGAGAAGGACTAATTAGATCTCTCTATCCAAGAACAAGGAGGGGAGAAACCACCCTTCCGTGCAGCTTCACTCTGTCGTACTCCTTAATTGCTGTATCACTTTGGTCTGTATGTTAATCTGTGAGATCCTCACCATGATGAGCATTCTTGTTTAGAAACACATCCACCTTTTATTGCCACCACATAGTACCATGAGGGAAATGAGTGAAATAACATTCTCAATGAACTGACAGCAATTCAAGCACTTTTCCTTGATCATTGCTTCTCTGTAAGAAAGGGATAACCATTTAACTGTAGACAATGACTCGATGCTAAATAAATATCAACAACAATAGCTGAATGTCAAATCACAGAATGAGCAAGCTAATTATTCTATAATCTGGCTTTTGAAACAAATCAATCTCCATTAAACTTAATTATTGATCATCAGATTGCAAGCATCTATAATCATTACCAACTTTGCTATTACAGTCCAACCGTCATATCTTTCCTGTGCCCTAGATGCAGAAAGGAACTAAAAAAATGAATTGTATTTTCTGGTTTAAGGAAACTGTCAGTGACACAAATAAATGAAACATTCATTCTAATAATATTTCCATTGCCTTGATGAATGCAGAGACTTGCAACACTGACATTTGTGTTTTGACTACAAATATTTCTCCAAACACGTAACTGAGGCCTGCGATGATTTCATTATACTGTAGTGTGTCTTTGTGCGGGGAGGTTGGGCTCCTTGACTTTCATGGGACTCTGCTGCCTGATGCCTGTAACCATGTCTTTGAAATTCTTGTCACTTATACTTGGGAACTTTCATGCAATTTCTTGATGGAGATGAATGTTGTAATTCTATTTGCAGGGTCAGTTGTCACCAAGACTTCCAGCAATCCCTGTTTCTACCTGCAGTACTTTCTGAGCTCTCTCTCAGATTATTGTCAGATTCTTTACGATATAAATTGTTCAAAGGCCATGTGTCATACCAACATCCACTGGAGTTTCCCCTTGATCTCTTGACATCATGTTTCAACTTAGGGTCAGGGGAGGACTTCAAAGATCTCTGTTTTGGCAAAGTTGTTGGATATTAACCCTTTTTTTTCCCCAAAATCCCCAAACCCTCTTTTTAAAAAAGGGACTATTTTCTCTGCACCAAAGATCTTCAGTGGAAAGTTACCTGAAAGTCTGCCACTCAATTTGGCAGCAGAATCCTCAAGGGGCTGAAGAATTGACAGTACATAGAATGAAGACTGTCAAATGGTGCGCTGGAAGGCATTAGGTGCAAGTTATTATAAGCCTTCTGGTGATGGAAATGTTTGGTGAATTTTGACACTGTAGTGAAGAACTGTTGAATTGTGACTATTTTAAAGATGGTTGCATTGTAATTATACAAAGCTGCATCTTAGAAAAAATTACAAATTGTACAGACAGAGATCAATCGTCAAAGCACTAACTATTTTGCAGGGAACTTCACATCAATTTTAAGCTCGATGGGCTGAATAGTCTATTTCTACTCTTTTGTCTTATGTTACAAACCAACTCAAATCTTCATGACACTGAAAAACAATCAGCTGGAGGAACTCAGTGGGAGATTTGTAAAAATGGTCACTGTTTCAAGTCAGAACCATACAGCAAGATTGCATCAGATTGTTATTTGCTCCACATTCTAGTGCCAGCAGTCTCCTGTGTGTCTCAAGTCTGCATTAAGCTCAATGGCATTAATAACGCAATGACAATTATACTAGAAAGGTATGCAACTGGCAAATTAATTTTCCCAACTTTCAGAAAGGGAAGCGATCATTGCAGTTCAACATTTTCTTAGGTTTTTTGATATGTCAGAGTGTAAATCTACACATTGTGTTGTGTGCCAAAAAAATATTCCGCAGGATGTTATGATTGGACCCATTGTGGTTAACCTCTATGTGTCCAAATTTCTTGCGTACAAAGTTTTTATTGTTATAACTACAGATAATGAAGAAGATCAGACCATCAAGTCAAAACTTGCTCCTAGGAAATAGTCCTATTAGTCCTATTCCCTCTTCCTTATTTTGTTTTATACTTTGATAGGTTGTCTTTTGCGCATCCCTACTAACTCCCCTCTGATTCCTTTTAAAATCAACTTGCACTCTAGAATAGTTCACAGGAGTCAGTTCAATGTGAAAGGAAACCAGAGCACTTTTGAAAACTTACCCAAACTCTTGGAGAGAATATGCACAGGTGGGTCCTAGAAATGAAACCTCTGCACCACTGTGCCGCCCTTTATTCAAGTGGTTACAAAACCCTAAAATTTGTTGCAGAACTGAGGGATGTATCTTATAAAATTAACAATTGAATTGGTAAATGTAGACTAGTTCCATGATGCTGAATGCTTCAAAAAACTGGGCACTGAGTGGCATCAGCTCCCGAACATGTCTGTGATACAAATAGTCTGAACAGAAATCAGCCCAAGAGACCCTCTAACTGTCAACTTGACTTTAAATAAGGCTCTATGACATAACCATCACACTTGATTGGTTTCACACATGGCCCACTGGGTACAAGCACTGAATTTAATGTAAAATTAATTTGTTAATGAATGTCTCTTGTCCACTCCAATATCCAAATCGTTCTCATTCAATGTCATTAGTGTTTTTCAGAGAGCAATGTTGGAAAAAACTGTGAAAAATTCAGCATAAATTAACATAATTACTCACCTTGTGGTCATTTACACTGTGCGCCTTAAGTTCCTGTGCACGTTAGTCCCAGTGCTTTTACGTGGAGCAACATGGCCTGACTCATCAGCTGGATGTCGAATTCATGAGGTGAGTTTTATAGTGTGATTTAGACTGCAGGCTTCCCCCGAAAAGTAGTAGGGGTCCTGCAGGATAAATTGTGCTGCAGGAAATGACTAGAAATTCCTGCACTTTCATTTTTAGACTGCCCATGTAATGACAAATTCTGTTGATTGTGCCATTACATGCCACCAGTCTAAAAATCCTAATTGATTCAACATTCCAGAAAAGACTCTCAGCAGCAGGGTGTATTGGAGAGCTGGACTTGTTCCCTTTGGAGCAAAAGAGGTAGAGAAATGATTTGATCGAGAGCTCCAATATCATAGTTATGTGTATAGCAGGTAGATCAAAGAAAGCTGTTCCTAATAGCAGCTATTCAGGAACAAGGGATCATTCATCAATATTTTGGGCAAAATATGCAAGGGAGATGTGAGGAAAACCTTATTGCAAGAAGTATAGTTCTGAGCCAGACTTTATTACCCATAAGACTGATGGAAACAGAAATGCTGTCAGGAGGGAACTGGATACACTTTAGAAGAACAGTTTGGGAGAAAAATGGAAAATAAGACTCACAATGTTGTTATGTTAGGGTCTAGCATTGATTCGATGGGCCAAATATACTCTTTCTATATGATGACAAATCTATGACTGTTTTCAATTATTTTAATGATTTGTTGTTTCAGCTGGAGATGTGAGAAAGCTGAAGCAGGAATATTCTTGATTTTAGAGGTTGGCATTCATGAGAGGACTTCAGTTGGATAAGTTTTCACAGTTAGTATTTCCACCACTTGTGTGTGCAAGGTCAACCTTTGCTCAAGTGTGAATGTCCAACTAGTGCATTGCTGAATACCACCTGAAAGAATTTAGTCCACCCAATTTCAATAATGATGGTTCTGATTGCATTGTATTGATACATAAGCTTGCTTGAATCCAAACTTCCTTGCCTTAGCCTGAGATCTGTAGCAATGTTGTGCTACACTTTGCTCCAAATTCTCAACCTTGCTCGTCATGTAAAGTTAGCCATCGATTAGAAAGTCTTTTTGTATTTCCTTTCCACCATTTTCTTTCATATGATGCACTAAAATGACAATGGGTCATGTAAGGTTAAACAACATTGTATGAAACTCACGCATATAGGCTGGTAGATGAGTTGGCCATTGTACATTTCCCAAATGTAGAGTTGAGCAAAAATTAATGGGTATAAGGGGAGACAAAATTAGATAAGGGAAGATAGTGTAGGTGAGACAGTTTGCAACGAGAGGGCTGAAGGGTATATCTTTGTTCTTTATGATTCTGCGACTAACCTATAACTCTGTGATTATATTGTCTTCATTTAACTTGAAAATACTGAAGGATAATCCAAAAGACTCAACAGAGATACTATTTCATATTGTGTGAGAAACAAGAACGAGTTACCTAATGTTAATTGGAGTTGTTCATGGAAAAAATAGGAGGGAGTCTCTGTTCTCTGTAAGCTGTGAGCTTGTGTGCGGACATACACATTTTGCAACCAGCACACAAAGGAAATTAATGTGTGCACAAAGCAGTTCAAAGTATAGACTAAAATCTTAACTAAATAAATGCAGAATGCAATCATGTATTATAAGAAAACATGAGAGATAGGCTGTGCCAAAATTATCTTGAAACGATTTCAAGTTTACATTTGCACAAGCATTCAATGTGCACATACTTTGGTCATAAGGGAAAAAATGCACAACCTAAGATTTATGCACAGACTGTCTTCTAAAAATTAGAGGGAACATTGGAAGGAACTCTTCATGGAGCATGTTCCATGAAATAGATGCAAATCTATTTGCATCTAAATGCAAATCGATTGATTTTTGTCAGGTAGAATCAAAGGAAGCTAAATTGAATAGTGATTGATGCCATCATTCAAATGAACATCAGCTTAAGACACTGAGCGCTCTTTTATTCTTCCCTATTCTGAGATCACTGTTACTTAAGCAAGTAACCCATGGGATTATCTAGATCACCTGGTAGTCATGATCAATTCATCTTGAAAAATCCATGCAGAACTGTGCTTTGGTGCTTCTGCCATTTCCCAATACAATTTATTCCCACTGGAATCCACTGGATTGCATGGAGCATAGAATTATTTCAATTGTAGGGGTATGTATTTGGCTTTTTAAAACTGTGCAGTGTAATTCCTCTAATTAATTCTCAGATGTCAAGCAAGCTTCATAAAATATCTATCCTTTTTAGTTATGCCCAGCTGCATAATGTGTTTCAAGAGATAATATTACAGAAAAGAATCTAATGGTAAAGGATCTGTATCATCCATTGGGATTGTAAGACAGGACCTTGATTTAATATCTCATTTGAACAGTAAGTGCCTTCCTCTACCCACTAAAATACAGCAGTATATTCTACATGACCTTAAAAATCCCTACATACTTTTAACCTAATAGTAGTTCAAGTACAGAGATGGCAGTGCTACAAATTTATATAATTCCCTGATGTGACTAAGTTGCAATAATTTGATTCATCTCATGACCAGGAGAAATCTGTTCCATACCTTGATCCTATATCAAAGTTGCATCTGTGAACTGCACAGTGGCGAGCAGAGTTTCAGAAGTAACTGTACAACCAGGGACAATTATGACGTGCTAACAACATTTGGGCAGATGTATGGATAGGGAAAAATTTGGAAGGATATGGACCAAGTGCAGGCAAATAGAGGGAGCCCAGAATGCCAACTCAGTTGACTTGGATAAGTTGGGTTGAAGGGCCTGTTCCATGATGTATGCCTCTATTATGCAATAACTCTAGGTATCACTAAATGCTCCACACCGAATAGTGGGACACAGAGTCATCTCAACCAACAGAACAAAATTCTCTGCAAAAAGCTACCTGCTGGCATAACTCAGTGGGTCAAGCAGCATCAATGGGAGAATTATGGACAATATTTCAGGTCTGAACTGTTTTTTATTCCATTCACTATCCTCTGTAGGGTCTTGTGGTCCGAGGTGGTACAGGTTCCAAACCAGGCGGTGATACAGTTGCAAAGATGCTCTCAATACATCCTCTGCAGAATGTAGTGAGGATGGAGGGTGGGAGATGAACTTTCCTTAGCCTTTGCTGGAAGTAGAGGGGCTTCTGGGCTTTCTTGGCTATTGAACTTGATATAAGGGACCAAATGAAATTATCCGACAAGTGACTCCATGATACTTTTGAAGACCTCAAAGGTTGAGCCATCAGTGGTCAGTGAAGCATGGTTCCCCCAGGCCCTCCTAAAGTTGTCAACCATCTCCTTTATTTTATTAACATTTAGAGTGGGAAATAGAGATAATTGTAACATTAGGCTGGTGCATGGACAAGAAAAGGTTTAGAGGGATATGGGGAAAATGCAGGCAAAAGGGATCAACCTGGTCAGCACGGACAATTTAGTTCAGAGGGCTTGTTTGCTTGTTGGAGAATTATATAACTCCATAACTAAAGGGTTCAGAATTAGAACAGGTCAAGTATCAAACAGTAAGATTTCAAACCAGGTCAGGAGTCTAATAAATATAGGGTCCATATTTCTTAAGCAGTGGGTGATTTAATGGTTCTACAGTGCATTTGATCTTGTCAAAATACTGAAAAACAAAGGATGTACAGGAAAACCCCTGCTATCCGCCACCTATGGGGATTGGTAGATGCTGGATGAGTCAATTTTCTGGTTGCTTGATTTGCGTGGTGTGTGGATGAGCGAACTAACACAGATGCATGCCAATTTTAAACTTCCATTTTTTTTGCCTGTTTATTTTTCACAATATTTTTGCCGGTTACTTGTGGCTGCCAATTGCTTGGATTCCGGATAACAGGGGTTTTACTGTACTTACCCTTGTGGATAAAACCAAGCTTAATTGAATTTTGATAATTGCCTCATATTTTTGATGATGCAGTACCCCAACTTGGTATTTTTAACTTTAAAATTACTTTTATTTATTTTCAATAATTTGTACAATACAATTATCAAATGTGCTAACTTTGTAACTGAACTAGTGGTAAATTTTGGTCCTCAAGTACTTCAGAGCTTGCTGATTCCTGGTGCAGAAACATTAATAATTTAAAAAAGGAACAAATTCTTTGAATATCCTCACCACCTTCCAGTCCTCTCTCTCTCTCTACTTACTTCCAGCCCAACAAACTTCTTGAATCCATAGGCTTTCCCGATGCTGATTTTTCATGTGACTTTTTTTTTAATTGGTGTATCGACATCACATTTTTGTTGATAGACATTGGAGCAGAAATAGGCCCTTCAGCCCATCGAGATGACCCCACTATTCAATCATGAGCTGATCCATTCTCCCACTCATCCCCACTTCCTGGCCTTCTCCCCTTGATGCCCAGGCAAATCAAGAACCAACTTACACACAGCTTTACATGTCTGGATCCTAAACTTTAGAATACCCTCCTTTTGGCTCTCCCTCTAAAATAGTTTTCCTGAAACAAACTTTAATAGGCTTGTGATCTTTTTGAAAATACCCCTGTGAATGCCCAAGGAAATAAAACAATATTAAAGACATTTTCTGGCAATGAGTTCTGTGGTGCAGTACCTTGGTGTGTCAATTTCCTTTGAATATTACTTGACCTGTAAGTAAATCGGACCAAGTGTTTTTAATCTTTTTAAACAGCAAGAGGTGAGATACAAAAATTAAACGACACTTAAGGTTTATCTTTCACCTTGAAAGCACAAGAGCATCATTGATCTTTATGGCATAATACAATGTTTGCTTGAACTGGTCAAAATTAATCAGTATATGCAATCCTGTAAGCAAGATATGTAAACCATTGCAGTTTCTTTTATTAAGAAATACCTGTTTGGCTGCAGAAAATGTGAATTTTAGTTCATATACACATATATATATATATATATATATATATATATATATATAAATTATTATTATTGTCAACTGTTGTAATGCGGCAGCATTGCCAAACCTGCTGTAACGGCAGAGCGGAGATCAGTGATAGCATGCTGCTCCAACTGCCTGATCCTAATGCTGATGGCTCCGTACAGCCTTTATACAGCCTGTTAAAGGAGCATATGCTTTTTCATGTTAAGCTCCTGCAACTGCAGGGTCTGTGCCCAAGATGACGACGTCTGTGCTCGGCAGAGACCCTGAAGGGTCGCATACTCTGGAGGAGCAGCAAACCAGCATAGAGAATCAGAAAGAGGGAGAACAAGGCAGCAGCCAACATCATAAAGGACCCAACACCTTGGTCACAACCTCTTCTCCCTACTACATTTAGGAAGAAGGTGCAAACCTGAAGTCATGCATCTCTATATTCAAGAAAATTTTTCAAGCAATCAGCCTTATGACCCTAACCATAAAATATACTAACACCACAAATACCACAAATTTGTACGACCGAAATACCACTTTTTTCTTGAACTAGTGTAATTATAATTTTCCACATCATAATTTAATATATACAATTGGAATTGTTTTATTTTACAAACTATTTGGTTACAACACATAAGAATTTCAGGATATTTACACTGCACTTATGTATATGACAATAAATCATCAATATCACTTTCAGGGATAATAGTGAAATTAAATTTATTGTCATCTGATTGCACAAGTACAACCCAATGAAACAGTGTTCTCTGGTCCTCGGTGCAAAACATGCAGACACACAACCAGACATAATACGCATATAGACAAACAATACATATGCATGACAGGTATACAAACAAATAAATAAATATTGTGTGATGAATATGAGAGTCTCCAACGGTTAGATGAGCAGTTCCTTTGGTCATTCAGCAGTCTCATTGCTTGAAAGAAGTTGTTCCTCAGTCTTGTGGAGTGGGCTCTGATACTCCAGTATCTCTTTCCCAATGGGAACAGCTGAAAGATGCAGTGGGCAGGGTGGAAGGTGTCCTCAAGGATGTTGATTGCCCTCTTCAGACAACGGGAAATTATCCTGGTGGGGTGGGGTTAAGGTTTGGGAGGGAGACTCCAGTGATCCTCTCTCATGGTCCAGTGGATTGAACTTTGATCCATTTCTCTGCAGCAAACATACCACACTGTGATGCAGTTGGCCAGGGCAAACTCAATAGAGCTCCTATAGAAGGTTGACCATTAGCCTTGCCTGCTTCAGTCTTCTCAGGAAATGAAGTTGCTGTTGCGCCTTCCTGACAAGTGAGGAGATGTGTGTCCATGATAGGTCACTAGTTAAGTGAATTCCAAGGAACTTGGTGCACTGTATACTGCAGAGTTATTGATGTGAAGTGGAGGGTGGATGTTCCTGATCCTTCTGAAGTCCACGATCATCTCTTTAATCTTGTCTAAGTTGAAACTCTGGTTGTTACTCTCTCACCAATATTTTCTTCTTATTCTCTGTAGTGTAACTCATCATCATTGTTGATTAGGCCATCTACTGTTCAGTCGTTGGCAAACTTGATAACACTGTTGGAGCAGGACCTGGCATTGCAGTCATGGTCAGCCGTGTGAACAGGAGTGGACTGTATGCACCGCCATGAGGCAGGGATTCCTAGGAGTCCATAGCAATGTCTTTTTCGAAGTAGGCTTTGACCATACACTTGGATCTTTCCTTCTGTATGCCTGGTTCTCTCTTCGTGTGACATACAGCACGATTACAAGCCATTTTGGCCCATAAGTACATGCTGCCTAATTCAAACGGTGAGAGGAAACCAGAGCCACTGGGGTAAACCCATACAGACACGAGGTGAATGGACAAACTCCTTGCAGACAGTGTGGCATTTGAACCCTTGCTCCCGATCACTGACATTGTAAAGGCATTGTGCTAACCACTACACCAACCATTCCGCACTGTAAAATTACAAAGGAATACCCAATGGCTCATATTCAGGAGGCAGTGGGTTCAGGTTGTACTCCAGGGAACAGAACACAAAATCCTGGCTCAACCCAGTGAAGTACTAACGGGAAATATAATAATTAACCATCTATGCTTCCATTTCCCCCCACCCCCTTTCATGTGTTCATCAGATGTGGACATTGCTTGTGATGGCAGCATTTGTTGTTCATTCCCAATGAGGTGAGGAGGAAATTAGGAGCTGAATGCCATTGCAGTGTTTAGAGGTAGATATGGGCTAGACTAGGTAAAGATAGTAGATTTCCATGGACATTTGTAGAACATAGAATGTAGAAGACTATAGTATAGTACGAGCGCTTTAGCCCTTAATGTTGTGCTGCCCTATATATTCCTACCAAAATAATTACTAAACCCTTTCCACTTCAAAACCCTATATTTTTCTTTCATCCATATGACTGTCTTGGAGTCAGTGAAATGTCCCTAATGGTTCTGCCTCCACTACAACCCTGGGCAAGGCATTCCAGAACTCTGTGCGTAAGAAACTGACCCCTGAACATTCATCCCTTCATTTTGTTCAGATGTCCTCTTGTATTTGCTCCTCCCACCTTGGAGAAAAGGTGCTGGCTGACTACCATATCTGTGCCTCTCAAAATCTTGTTCACCTCTATTAAGTGACCTCTCATCCTTCTATGCACCAAAAAGAAAAGCCCGAGCTCTGTTAAGACTTATTTTCCAATCCAGGCAACATCCTGGTAAATCCCTTTTGCACCCTCTCCATTGCTTCCACATCCTTTCTATAACGAGGTGAGCAGAACTGAACATAATATTTCTAAGTGTGATCTCACCAGAGATTTTTAGACCTGCAAAATGATCCCCCTATTCTTGAACTCAATCCCCAAACTAATGAATCCAGCCTCCTACAGGCCTTCTTAATTATCCTACTAATCTGCACAATATCCTTGGGAGATGTATGGATTTAGAACCCAAGGTCCCTCTGTTCTACAATACTTTTAAGAATTCAACCAGTAACCCTATACGCAGCCGTCTGGTTTGACCTTCCAAAATGCATTACCTCACAGTTATTCAGATTGAACTCTATCTGTCACCTTTCCTTCCAACTTTCCATCCTGTCTTTGTCCTTTTTAACCTACAACAACCTTCAGCTCCATCTACAACTCCTCCAACCATCTTCCTTCTTTGGCTTGGCTTCGCGAATGAAGATTTATGGAGGGGTAGGTCCACGTCTGCTGCAGGCTCGTTGGTGACTGACAAGTCCAATGCGGGACAGGCAGGCACGCTTGCAGCAGTTGCAAGGGAAAATTGGTGGGTTGGGGTTGGGTGTTGGGTTTTTCCTCCTTTGTCTTTTGTCAATGAGGTGGGCTCTGCGGTCTTCTTCAAAGGAGGTTGCTGCCCGCCGAACTGTGAGGTGCCAAGATGCACAGTTGGAGGCGAGATCAGCCCACTGGCACCAAGAGATTTCTTTAAGCAGTCCTTGTACCTCTTCTTGGGTGCACCTCTGTCTCAATGGCCAGTGGAGAGATCGCCATAAAACACCATCTTGGGAAGGCGATGGTCCTCCATTCTGGAGACGTGACCCACCCAGCGCAGTTGGGTCTTCAGCAGCATGGATTCGATGCTTGTGGACTCTGCCAGCTCAAGGACTTCGATGTTGGTGATGAAGTCATTCCAATGAATGTTGAGGGTGGAGCGGAGACAGCGCTGATGGAAGCGTTCTAGGAGCCGTTGGTGATGCTGGTAGAGGACCCATGATTCAGAGCCGAACAGGAGCGTGGGTATGACAACGGCTCTGTCCACGCTGATCTTTGTGTGTTTCTTCAGGTGGTTGTTTCTCCAGACTCTTTTGTGTAGTCTTCCAAAGGCACTATTTGCCTTGGTGAGTCTGTTGTCTATCTCTTTGTCGATCCTTGCATCTGATGAAATGGTGCAGCCGAGGTAGGTAAACTGGTTGACCATTTTGAGTTCTGTGTGCCCGATGGAGATATGGGGGTGGGGGGCTGGTGGTCATGGTGGGGAGCTGGCTGATGGAGGACCTCAGTTTTCTTCAGGCTGACTTCCAGGCCAAACATTTTGGCAGTTTCCTCCAACCATCGTTTCATCAGCAAATAAACTGATCCATCTTTCTACTTCTTCATCTAAGTCATTTATAAAAACCACCAAGACCAAGGACCCCAGAACAGATCCTCGCAGAGCTCCACTAGTCACTGACCACCAGGCAGAAGATGTTCTCTGCTTTCTACAGGCAAGCCAATTCTAAATCCACATAGCCAAGTTTCAATGGATCCCATGCTTCATCCCATGCCTCTGAATGAGTTTCTCATAGGAGACGTCAAATGCCTAAAATCCATTTACACTCTACCTTCGTAAATTTCTTTTGTTACTTCCTCAAAACACTCAATTAGACTTGTGAGGCACAACCTTTCCCTCATAAAGCCATGCTGACTGTCCCAAATAATTATAAATTCTGTTCTAAAGAATCCTCTCAAACAGTTTGCACACCACTGACATAAGACTCACTGATTGATAATTCCCAGGATTCTCCCAATTACCTTTTTTTAAATGAGGGAACCAGATTTGGCATTCTCCGATCCTCTAGCACTTCCCCTGTGGCCAATGAGGATGCAAATATCATCATCATGCCCCAGCTATCACTTTTCTCCCTTCCCACAGCAACCTGGGGTATATCGTATCCGGCTCCAGGGACTTATCAATCTTAATGTTTTTAAGAAGATCTAGCACTTCCTTTTTCCTTTCCTTAATCTCAAGATGGTCCAACACACATACTTGTTTTATTCTGACCTCGTCTTTTTTTCTGGTGAATACTGAAGAAAACTATTAATTTAGAACCTCCACAACCTTCTCTGCCTCCAAGCACATGTTGCCTCCTTTATCCATAAGCAACCCAATCTTCACTCTTACCATCCTACTGTTCTTCATGGACACATAAAACACACTGGAGTTCTCCTTAATCCTATTTGCCAAGGCCTTCTCTTGCTTCCTTTGAATTCTTCTAATTCCTTTCTTAAGATCCTTCCTGGCTACAATATAAATCTCATGAATCTTTTCTGTTTTTTTGCTTCCTAAATTTAATGCATGCTTACATTTCCCTCTTAACTCGCTGCCTCACCTGTTTTGTCAACCACGGTCTCTTTTTTCCGACCATCTTTTGCCTATCTCAGCAGCACCAACTTATTCAGAACCCCGCGCAAATGACCCCCTAAACATCCTTCACATTACTTCTGTGCTTTTCTCAGAGAACATCTCTTCCCTATTTACTGTCCCGATTTCCTGCCTCATCGAATCGTGATTAGCCCTTCCCCAATTAAACACTTTATCATTTTGTCTGCTTTTAGCCTTGTCCATAGCAATACGAAAGTTCAGGGAGTTGTGGTCCCCATCAATTACCAAGAGGTCTGTCACCTGACCAGGTACTAAATCCAATATGGCCCCTCCTCTTGTCGGCTGGTCCACATACCGTGTCAGGAGAATCTAATATACCTTCAAATGATCATTTAGTGGTTTCTTGGTTTCCATAACTGGGAATTATTTAACACCATGTTTATTTAAACTCCCCAGCTGCCATGGTGTGTTTTGAACTTGTGCCTTCAGATCAATGTTCCAGGCTCTGACTGTTAGTCCAGTTACTTAACTGCTATGTAACTTTATGCCTTAATTAAAGACCCCCTGAAGCCACTTCAAGGCACAGAAGAAGAGTTCTCCCTGGTTGTTGAATAATTATTCAGTTCTGAACCAATTTCACCAGAACCACTTAATTGGTAATTATCATTGTTTATCAATCTCTGCAATGTGGCTTCAAATGCCCTCAATTGACTCTGGGTTTGTGAAAGGCATTGGATGTATAAAGAAAGCTTCCCATTTTTTATTATAGTCAGGAGGGATTAATAAAACATGATATGCGACCAATAGTTCCAAGGGCTCTCAGCCACAGGGTTTTCATTGCTTTTTGTCTGGTTCTGGTAAGGATTAATAAATTGAGCTTGCTTGCCATGATTAGACAGGAACTCCATTGTGGTTGCCTTCTGCTCTTACCAGAATGGTGGAAGACAAACTATACGGGCCATTTTCATCCAGCATTTCTTCTACAAAATGACTGCACATGAAAGGAATGTGTCCATTAAACTTGAAATACAGTTTGAGAAGGAAAAGTGTAACCTTTCCTCTTGTCCAAGTATCTTGATACAGCTATGGAAATAAAAATCACATTCTACACAGCTGAACAAAGCATCCATTATTTATGGAAAATGAGACACACTGAATTAATAATCATTACTGTTTCAAACATGTCATCTTTCATTTCAACCATTCTATTATGGTTTGAGGCAGAGATGGAAATTTTTGCCACATTGGTTAGTTAAATGAAGAGAAGCGCATTGAATTTACGTAAAATGTAACTAACCGTTAAGATTGATTAATATGTCATTAAGGTTCCTTGCTTTCTAAAGAACACAATCCTTACACAGTGGTAATCAGACTTAAACCTAGGAAAGCAGGTAATTATCATTATACAACATCTCCATTGACTTCAGTGCAGTTCATTAAGATATTTTAATTAACACAGTGAAAGTATCGATATGATATTTTATACACAGAGGGACAAAAATTCTGAACTTTAAAAGTTCATGGGCATTTTCAGTGCAAATCTTCTGTCAGGCTGAGGAAAATACCTTATGATATCTGATGAACATTTTCAAGATAAAGGTTCTTGAAAGATGTAAAAATAAATATTGAAACAAACATTAATGACCACTACATAGTTGTAAAAGATGTTAATGTTAACAAGACTTAGTATATTTTTGGGAAGCTGTTTCCTGAATATTCCAGAAATGAGACTGATAAAAATACAAAATAAGAAAATCACAAGGAAATGAATCTGATTCCCAAGTAGAATAACAGATCTCCCAATTAAAATTAAATATCTGAATCAATTAAGTTAAAAGAAACATTTACAGTAGGAAATGTGGCAACCAGGTGATGTCTGACAAGCTTCTATAAAGAAATAGCAACAGGAATTGGACTGAAACTGTTTTTGGTGCAGTCAGTCATTTTTGCATTTGTTGATGCACAATCTTCTCAAAATGTGGACTGGCGTATGACAGGATATTATACACACTAAAAGGTGGGCTAAAACAGGTGCTGTGCATTTTTCCAGCTTCCAGTTTCCCAAATTTTGCAGTGCAGTCAATCAATGGCCATTCCCCGTGGCAGCGAAACAGCAGCCACAGACATAACGGTTACTTTGGAGGAGATTAAAATTTCCAGGAGGTAGCTCGGGAGAGATCTATAATCCATTGAGAGGGACTTGGCTGTCACCATCAATGAATCACTAAAGGGAAAAGGAAATCTCTCAGGGCCATCAGAAGGATGTTTGGTTGGAAGACCGCTCCTGGTGATTCATTCAGCTGTGAAAATCTCCGCAAAATCAGAGCAATAATGATAAATTTCATGTCCATGAGTTAACCTGCAGTCCGTGGAAAGCAGTTGAGGTGAGCTGTTCTATTCATTTGATTGGGAACACATTCATTGATGTGTGATAATGTAGACTTTTGAAGCAACATGTGTGGAATTGTTAAGAGTTATTAGGGCTCAACTGCCTGATTATTGGTGTTAGATGCACTCACAAAGAAGGCTCACCAGTGGCTATACTTCATGAGGAGTTTGAGGAGATTCAGTATGTCACCAAAGACTCTCGCAAATATCTACAGGTGGGCCATGGAGTGCATTTTGGCTGGTTGCATCATTGTCTGGAATGGAGATGCTAATGGACAAGAAAAGAAAAAAAACTGCAGAGAGTTGTGAACTCGGCCAGCCCCATCACAGGCACCAGTTCTCACTCCATTGAGGACATCTACAAGAGGTGGTGTCCTATACTCCAGGGAAAAATGTCCTTGTCCATGCAGACTCGTCTTGTAACTCATGCCCTCCAGTCCTGTAGCAACCTTGGAAATCTCATTTCAGAATCAGAATTATGTTTATTACAATGAACATGTGTCATGAAATTTGTTGTTGTGTGGCAGCAGTAATGTGTAGACCAGGGTGCTAAATTGCAATTTCGTAAATACATGACTTTAAAAAAAAAACTAGTGCAAAAAGAGGAAAAGTGAGGTCATGGCCATTGGTTCATTGTCCATTCAAAAATCTGACGATGGAGGCGAAGAAGCTGTTTTTTTTGTAGCCTTGAGTCTGTTTCTTCAGGCTCCTGCGCCTCATACAGGAGCAGCTCCTGCCCCTCCACCATCAGACTCCTCAACAATGAACTCAATGAAGGACTCTTGCATTTGACTTAATTGATTTGTTTTATTCTCTGTATTGCACAGTCAGTTTGTTTACATGTTATTATTTGTTTACAGTTCTTTATTTGTTTACATTTGTATGTTGTGTACATTCTTTTAGCACTCGCAATAAGTGGTAATTCTGCCATGCCCACAGGAAAAAAGAATCTCAGGATTGTGTGTGATGTCATGTCGGTACTCTGACAAATATGAAATCAAAAATAAATCTGAAATCAAATGTGAAAAAGGGTAATGTCTGACTGATGAGGGTCCTGGATGATAATGTTTTTTGAGGCAATACCTCTTAAATATGCCCATAATAGGGTGAAGACTGTTATATAGTCAGGATAATGTAAACTATTTTGTAACTGCGTAATAATACACCCTTCACACTGCAGTAACTGTAGTTCACCACTGTATGAGTGTCAATGAGTAGGAGAAGAAGTAAAATCTCTTCTGTTATTTGAATCTTGCCTCTCTAAGTTATTTAAGAAGCTTCCCAAGTAAAACAAAGACATAACATGGTAGTAGTGGTGGGATAAGAGAACAAGAATAAAGCCAAACAACTGATTTTAAGTCACTGAAAATTGAAAGGGAAGAAGAAAAAAAACATTACTGAAAAAGAATGGCTGGAGCAACAGCAGTTCACCCCAGTGACGGACGGGGAGGCTGAAGACATTGTTGAATCATTTAAAAAGTTTCAGCAGGAGTGCAATTTAGAATTCAAGAGCTATTTTAAACATGAAACAGCAGAGGAGAAGGTCATTTATATACTTCTCGGGACAGGGGATTTAACAGCTGAGATCTTACTGAGGTGGATAAAATTATTGAGAGCAGATACATGCAAAGTTTGCTTCTCACCTTGAACCCAGGTCTAATCATAGAAATAAATGCTATGAATTTCAAGGTTTAACGCAAGAGACTGATGAAACTGTTGATAACTTCCTCACTAGACTAAAAATTGTTACTGCAAAATGCTGATTTAAAGACTGAGAAGAAAGATTATTTGATCAACTAATATGAGGGAGTGCCCATCCCGAAGTGCAAAAGTTTCTTATAGGGAAGGATAGCTTCAAACTAACCAAACCTATAGACACACCCTGAGCCTTCAAAGCCACGAGTATACAAATGAAATCCCTATTTATGCGGACCCACCCACAGCAAAGAGAAGGAAGGGTTGATGCTATAAAAAACACAATCAGAAAAGTGCAAACCCACAAGACCTGCAAGAAGTACAGCACCCCTTTGATGACCGAAACAAATGCCCTGCATACAGTTCTGAATGTAGAGAAAACCACTGGGCGAAGATGTGTATGTTTGGTGTGAAGAAAACAGTAATACCAGTGAAGAAAAAAGACAAGAAGAAGATCCACCACATAAAAGGAAACAACACAGACACAAGATGTCGGGTGGGTGAAAGAAGGATGCAAGTTGGACACAAGGATCCAAATACAGAGGATAGTCCTGAACAAGCCTATAATATTTAACCTAAAAGTGAAGCTGAATACTGGATCACAAAGCAACGTCCTTCCACTCAGACTCTACCGCCAGATGTTCTCAGAGAACATAATAAAAGGGTATCCAAAAGACGGTGCATTGGAAACAGCAAATGTCAAATTAATGGGCTATGGTGGACCCATGATCAAGCAGCTAGGGAGAGCTAAGATCAATGGTTGCCATAAGGTAATGAACATCCTCTGTACTTTCTACGTGGTAGATGCAGACAGACTGGATAGCTGCCAGAAGTTGCAGTTGATCTCTGTCAATTATGAGAGCCAGACGAAGAAGGTATCCAAAGGAAACACAACAAAAAGAGGAAATGTTTTCCACAGAAGTAGCTTCCAGGCCATGGCACACAGTGGGAGCCGACTTGTTCACCGAGAATCAAGAGTGGTATTTAGCCTGTTACTACTCTAAGTTTCCATTCATCAAAAGGGTGAAAGACCTGAGAGCATCAACTTTCATCTCAGAAATGAGAGAGCTCCTTGCTGAACAAGGAATACCCGAGCAAGTAATATGTAGCAATGGAACACAGTTCATGTCACAAGAATTCAGAAGGCTGGCTGCAGAGTATGGGTCTGTTATCACTACATCATCCCCATACTACCCTAAATGTCATGGATTAATTGAAAGAAAAGTGTAAACTGTGAAACGCAACTAGTTAGGTGTCACAAAACAAAAGAAGACCCATACCCAGCTCTTCTATCATTACGACCAACATCTTTAAGTGCTGACATGAAGTCCCCGGCAAAACTTCTAAATGGCCGGAGACATAAAACAACTTTGCCAAGCCAAATACACCCTCCAGAAGACCAGGAGGAAACCAGAAGAAGACTGGCTGTCACGCAAGAAGAAGGACGCCAGCATTATAAGAAACATGGATAAACATTGCCAGAACTCTTCAGAGGGCAGCATGTGTGTATTCAAGAGCAGATGTTGAAAACATGGATGCCAGCAAAGGTCATCAGAGAAGTTGAGACATCAAGATCATAAGTTGTCGAGACAAACTCTGTCAATCAGCTAAGGAGGAACAGAATTCACATCCGGCCGACACAAGATGTTATAAAGCAGAAAGCTTTAATACCACCAAAGTGTGCAACACCAGGGTCAAGTGAAGAGACCACAACCACAACATCAACGCGGCAGTTGTCAGGTGAGGCAGAACAAGCTACATCAGCTACACATGTACCAGCAACACAGCCCAACGGTCGCAGCCAAATCCACAAGATGAAGAAGGAACATACTGCCGCCAGTGCAATATCGATAAGAACTATTTTAAAATAGTTTTGTAAATAAACCAGTGTACAAGTTCAGTTACTTAAGTTGCACTGGAAAGAAAGTGAAAAAGAACATTAGATTTTTCTTCATCTTGAGAAGGAGGGATGTCAGGAGAATGTGAACTATTTTGTAACTGCATAAGAATACACCCTTCTCACTATAATAATTGTAGTGCATCACTCTGGGGACTATGTATGTGAGTGTGTGTGTGCGCGTGCACGTGCGTCTCTGCATGTGAGTGCCTATACTGATTCCTTGGGTGGAGAATTCCACAGATTCACTATTCTCTGATTACAAAAAAAACAATTCCTCCACATCTCCATCCAAATTCTACCCACCAATAAAAAAACCTTAGGGTATGTCCTCTCATTCTGATCTCACCTACAAGTGGAAATTGCTTTCCTCTTCCTATCTTTCGCATTCATCATTTCATATATTCCCAGAATATCCCCTCAGAATTCCAGAGGATATAGTATCAGGCAGTTCAATTGCTCCTTATAGGCTAAACCTTTTGTGGTGCTACACCACCGGCCTACTGCAGGGGGCAACCTCTGTACCTGAAGGAGTGTACCACCGGCCTACTGCAGGGGGCAACCTCTGTACCTGAAGGAGTGTACCGCCGGCCTACTGCAGGGGGCAACCTCTGTACCTGCAGGAGTGTATCACCGGCCTACTGCAGGGGGCAACCTCTGTACCTGAAGGAGTGTACCACCGGCCTACTGCAGGGGGAAACCTCTGTACCTGAAGGAGTGTACCACCGGCCTACTGCAGGGGGCAACCTCTGTACCTGCAGGAGTGTACCACCGGCCTACTGCAGGGGGCAACCTCTGTACCTGCAGGAGTGTACCACCGGCCTACTGCAGGGGGCAACCTCTGTACCTGCAGGAGTGTGAGGGGACAGGACAACACCTGGCCGGCTGCCAATCAGTCGGCCTGAATGGATCAAGCCCCACCCAGTCGGGTGTCAATCACCCTCCGGGATATAAGCCTGCGCCGGCCTCCCGAGGCCTCACACTGAGTTGCTGCAGCCACAGCCAGCCTGGCTCTGTGGAAGTCTTTGTGGATTAAAGCCTGTTCAGTCTTTACCTTGTGTGTGTCTGATCCTGTCTAACAGTGCACACACCTTTAACCTTCAGAATCAACCTGCCTCCAAGCCAGTATACATTTTCTCAAGTAAGTAGACCAGAACTCCATGCAGTACTCCAGTACAGCCTCATAAGTGCCCTGTTCAGTTGCAGCACAACGTCCCTGCCACCCCTCTAACAATGAAGGACAGCACCCCACTTTGCCTTCTTGATTACCTATTGCAGGCTCCAACGTCCACCATGCTGTCTCACCATTCTTCTTGGCTGACCTCTTTAAGTGCTAAATTCATGAGATATGATTTCTCATTCTGACTCTCTCAAATCAGTCCTTCTTCCTGTTTTCTATTGGAGGACAATGAATATTATTTTGTGCTATTTATGTATTTTGTGCATAATGTGCACCCTTCCTAGAAAATGGTTAGCTGCTTTCAAAGACCCCTTCCCATTTATTCCATTTCAAGATACCTATTCACATTCAACAATCTTCTATTTTTAAGGCAGGAATGTCACAAAGAGCCAATACCTCAAAATATCTGGTTGGTTCAGGCTACTTGCAATCAAAATTGTTCCCTATAAATGCAACAATGCTCTGGGGAAATGAGAAGGATTGTATACAATGTCCTGTATTCCATGTGTGAGGGTTAATTAGAGCATGACTGGGTTCATTTAACTGAATTGTCAATCTAAAAAACTAAATTGAGTTTTCAAAGGTAAGGCTTGAAACAATCTTTTTTACTTGTTCTGTCCATGTTCACTAGCATTCAGTTTCAATTAAAGCAAAGTGGGGTTGGGGGCAAGGTGATGAGAAGCTTTTGTGCATATAGATAATTTAATTAGGAAACTGAGTTTTTTGTATCTAATTACAAAGCCTAGGATAGATTCTCGCAGAATAATAAGGTATCTCCAAGCTTCCTTCACCATAAAAAAAAGCTGCAAAGAGGTTTCTTTGATTCGGTTGTTTAAGTTAGCATTTTGCCTAAATGTTCTGTGCTCCTGCCACTTGTTGAAGATTTTTTTAAAATCTTTATGACACAATATGGTGTAATTGAAGGAAAGGAGAAATTAATAGTTTCTTCCTTGCTTAAGTTATTTTGAATTGGTTCTTTCATCAGAGAGAATATTACTGAATTTTGCTTCAAACAAGATAACGGTTGGCCTTGTGTATTCAAAATCTACTCTCGATTTCAACAGGTTTGCATAGTATGCTTTCTGCCAAAGAAAACACATTTTTTTTTCCCCTCCTTTAAGCCATTGACATGGCAGGATGATGAAAATTGATCAAGTGTAGCAAGCTTAATCAATCACAGGGGAGTGTGTGAACATTCAGATGGCAGTTTCCAAAAATGTGAAATTGAATTTAGGATGAGAAGAACATTTGTCAAATTGCACTAAAATGAGACCTGCAAGAGAGAAAAAAAAAGAAGTGAATTAATTCATGTCTGTTTCTATGAATTAAAACAGAGTGGAAAGAATGATGGAAATGTAGGGTGAAATTTCAAGGCACACAGATGTCGATTCTGAGTTTGATTATAGGACTGAGTAAAACAGAACTCTTCCTGAAGATTTTTCAAAGAACAATCTATGGTGCTGTTCCAATGACTCATGTGCACCATCACCCACTGCCCCTCCAACTCGACCACCTCTCCTGGTACCAGCAAGAATAATGAAATCTCTGCATGTGGAGACCCATTGAAAAAAGTGCTGGCAAATAATCCTTTTACTCGGAATTCTGTTGGGCTCATGACTTGATTTCATCTTTGGTCCTTTTTTTACATCACAAAATGAAGCAGATCATTGCTCATTATTTTGTAGGCGGCAGAAGTTAGGAACAAAATGGGTAAAATGTTCTGTAAAAAAACACCATTAAATATCAGTTTCCTTGATTTTCAAATCTGAGTGACTCAATTAATCTACCAAAACAATAAAATTTGCAGACAATGTGATTGCTGGAGAAACTCAACAAGTACCGTAGCATCCATAGGAGGTAAATATGTACAGTATAACCAGCATTTTGGACCTGAGCCTTTTGTCACAATATGAGCAAAATGTTGCCTCCTGTAGACACTATGGGACCTGCTGAGTTTCTCCAACAATTTTGACTTATCATTTTTTTAATCAAATTATTTTGTTCCATCCTGCTGTTGCATTGATTTTTGAAGTGCCTTTCCTCCGATCTCAGAGGTGGCCTCAGATGTTATATCAGGAAGGAGGTGAGAATAAAAGGAAGACATGATGACTGAAAGGCTGCTGGAAATTTGAGTAATTCACAGCAGGATAATGATCATTGAACTCTGCTATGGGTAAAATAAATGAATTGATTTAATTAACATTATCCCCACCAGTTAATGCAGGCTGCTGGGACCAGAGAGATAATGGTTAACAGTTAGGTTGCGCCTACTAGTTAATCAGATTCTAACCAATTAAAATTTTCATTATTCAAATTTGAAATGGTTCATTAATTTGGTTGTTCAGCCTTTATTAAAAGGAGATCCTGTCACCTATCAGGGAACCAGACATATTTTGCTCAATAGAATTCAGTCTGGTTTGCTGAATGTTTAACTTGTTTGTAACTATAGGCTGTCCCTTTAGTAGTTCGGTGTCCAATTTCCAAATGCTGGTTCTGAGGCTTTCGTAATGTATCATTCTTAATGACCCCACTGTATTACTCAGTGTCTGGAAGGCATTAGATCTTGGTTCTCTAACTAGTGTAGGTTTCAAACCTGAAATTGGCACAGCCGGGTGACGAGCCAGCATAACAGGGGTTGATACATCAACAAAGGTTCTGACAGTAACCAACAGATCTCGAGAAAAAAAAAATGCATTTCTATTGAGACATTTGTGTGCAACATAAGTGAAAATGTTGCCAGACTGAGATTAAGTCATCCGTGGCTCTCAAGGAACAAATAGAACAGGGAGAGGAGGAATGAGACAACAAGTTGGTTGATGTAAAATATGGATATACACAGCGAGCTGTGAGAAGTGGAAAAGGAGCAAGTTATCAAGAGTAAAAACATACAGATATTCTGGAGAACTCAGCCAGTCACACAGTGTGCATAGGAGGTAAATGAACCTGGTCAGGTGGCAGACCTCTTAATGAGGGAGAATTTTGGTGAGAGTGACCAGAACCCCCTTAGCTTCAAAATAGCTATGGAAAAGGATATAAATAGTCAAACTGGGAAAATGCTTAACTGGGGAAAGCTAAATATGAAGGAATGAGGTAGGAACTAGTGAGAATAAATGGGAAACAGATGTTTTAGGATGAAAACACAGAAGTAATGTGGAAGAGATTTCGGGACCACTTATGCAGGGATCAAGATAGATTTGTCCCATTAGACAAGGAAAAGATGAAAGGAAAAGGGAACCATGGCTAACATAACAGGTCAGGCAACTAGTCAACAAAAAGAAGGAAGCATGCATTAGATATAGGAAGCAGGAAGGGCTCATGAGAGTTATATGGTAACCAGGAAGGGACTTAAGAAAGGTTTAGGAGGCCTTGAAGGAGGCATGAGAAGACTTTGACATGTAGAATTAAGAAGAACCACAAGGCATTCCATGTGTATGTGAAGACCAGAAGGATGACGAGAATGAAGGTGGGGCCACTAAAGGTTAAAGGAGGCAGCATGTTCCTAGAGGCAGAGGAGGTTGGGGAGGTCCTAAATAAATACTTTACATCAGTATTCAAAAGAGTAAAGGGCCTTGATCACAGTGAGGTTGAAATTGAACAGGCCTGTGTTCTGGACAATGTGGAGATGAAAGAAAAGGATGTGTTGGATCTTCTTAAAAACACCGATTGATAAGTCCCTGGGGCCGGATGCGATATACCCCAGGTCACTGTGGGAAGTAAGAGAAAAGATAGCTGAGGCAGTAGCTATGATCCTTGAATCCTCTTTGGCTCCAAGGGAGATTGGAGAATGGTAAATGTAGTCCTCTTGTTTAAGAAAGGTTATAGGGAGAATCCTGGGGATTATAGACTGGTGAGTCTAACATCAGTGGTCTGAAAACTAATGGGGAGGATTCTTAAGGATAGGATCTATGAGGTGGATAAGTATAGCCTACTCAAGGTTAGTCAGCATGGCTTTGTGAAGGGAAAGTCATGCCTCACGAGTTTAATAGAATTTTTTGAGGTGATAACAAAATAAATTAAGGAGGGTGGGGCAGTAGATGTGGTCTACATAAATTTTAGCAAGGCATTTGACAAGGTCCCCTACAAGAGATTCATCCAGAAATTCATGAGGTATGAAATAGTGGATCCTTAGCTGTGTGGATAAAAACATGGCTTGTAGGAAGAAAGCAGAGAGTAGTAGTGGAAGGAAAGTATTCTTCCTGGAGGTCAGTGACTATTGGAGGGCTGCAAGGATCTGTTCTGGGACCCCTGCTCTTTGTGATTTTTATAAATGACCTGGATGAAGAGGCGGAAGGATGGGTCAGTAAGTTTCTGGATTACGCAAAGTTTGGAAGAGCTGTGGAAGGAGCTGAGGGCTGTTGAAGGTTACAAGAGGATATAGACAGGATGAAGAGTTGGGCAGAAAAATGGCAAATGGATTTCAATCCGGATAAGTGTGAGATGGTGCACTTTGGAAGGACAAACCAGAAACCTGAGAACAGGGTTAATGGTCAGTTATTCTGGAGTATAGATGAACAGAGGGGCCTTGGGGTTCAAAACTATATATCCCTCAAGGTCGCTGCACAGCTTGATAGAATAGTTAAGAAGGCCCATGGGATTCATTAATAGGGGGATTGAATTCAAGGTTAGAAGGGCATATTGCACCGCTACAAATTTCTGGTAAGTCCACTTTTAGAGTATTGTGTTCAGTTCTAGTCACCTCATTATAGGATGTGGAAGCTATGGAGAGGATGCAGAGGAGATTTACCAGGATGTTGCCTGGATTAGGAAACAAGTCTTATGAGGCAATGTTAGCAGAGCTGGGATTTTTCTCTTCAGAGCGTAGAAGGATGAGAGGAGAATTGATAGAAGTTTACAAGATTATGAGAGGCATAGATAGGGTGGGCAGGCAGCACCTGTTTCCAAGTTCAGAGTCTGGAAACACCAGAAGACATATGTACAATGTGAAGGGAAGGAAGTTTAGGGGAGATATCAGAGGTCATTTCTTTTTACACAGAGTGTTGTGGGTGCCTAGAATGCCTGACCAGGGATGATGGTGGATGCTAAAACATTGGGGCATTTAAGAGAATCTTAGACACATGGATGAAAGAAAAATAGAGAGTTGTGGGGTAAGGAGAGGTTAGTACTTTTTCTGGAAGGAATATATGGGTTGGCACAACATTGAGGGCCGTAGTGCCGGAACTGTTCTGTGTTCAGTATTTTATCAACATTTTGGGCCTGAGCCCTTCTTCAAGGAATAAGGAAACAATTGGAAGGCATAAGAATAAAAATAGAAGATTGGCTGGTGGAGGAGTACAGACCAACAAAATGTGTTAATTAAATATGGTAAGCGGAGAGGTGAAAATTGAATTTGGCTCTGTGAAAGGAGACAGAGAGAAAAGGGATGAGAGAGTGAGAGTGACAGAGCTGGGGGAAGGTGACGGGGATATTTAACAGAAATCAGAAAAATCGATGTTAATGTTATCCATTTGGAGGGTGTTGTTCATCCAATTTACAGGTGGTCTCAGTCTGACAGGGCATGAGACCGTGGACAGACATGTCAGCATGGGAATGTGGTGGGTTATTGAAATGGGTGGCCAATGAGAAAGCCATGCTTTGCAGGGGACAGAGCCAAGGTGTTCAGCAAAGCGATCTGATCTTCATCCAGTCTCTTCAAAGTAAAGGAACCATAGCAGGAGCATCGGATGCAGTGGATGATCCCTGCAGATTCACAAGTGAAATGTTGCTTCACTTGGAAGAACTGTTTGGGATCCCAAAAGGCTCTTCATCTGAAATATCCCTCCTTGCTCAGAGAATCAAGACACTGCCTCTGTTAATCCTGCTCCAATTAATTACCTCAGTGAAATTAAATTGTCAGCCTTGTCATGTCTCAGGATTTGAAGTTCAGCCCAACATACCAAAGCAAAACAGGTTTGCTTCCAACGGACTTCAATCCTTGTGTTTTAAATAGATCCAGGTGTAGCATATCTACCAATCATCCTTGTGCCAAGTTTTACCATTTGCTCTCCCAGCTTGGTTGATTTTCATTTTACATCGAGGATTATAAAATGATGATATTCAGAAGCTCATGGCATTGAGGACCTTACCCAGTGAACTTAAAAATTTCATGCATCGTTATCTTTTTTCTCCTTGCAGTCAGGTGAGCCCACATAATTGAATGCCTATTCTTCACATTGAAGATACCCAAAAATATCTCAGGCTGAGCTGTGGAATATTATGCCTAATTACTTCCGAAAAAGGCCTTGGTAGCTGAATAAACTTTATCGTACTTTGGTTTTGGAGTTACCTTTGTTCATTGGGGAACCCTAAAATGAACAATTTATTCTAACCTATTATTCTCATTATAATGAGAATCCATTACATTTGATAGACTAAATGTAGTAATGACAAACATATGTTAAATAGAGTTGGATGCATCGGATTAAATTTCCTCCTGTTGGTAATTTTAGTTAAGAAAAAGCCTCCTTGAGTATACATTTATGTATAAATGTCATGTTTCTGCTCATGTTGATTTTCATTACTAAAATCACAGGAAGGAGAATATCAGTAACATGCTTCCTCCCCCTTCCCCCACTACTCCTTGGCGATTTCAGAAGGGGCAGGGAATCGAAGTCATAATGAATGCAGAAAAAAAGGCTGGAGCTTTAGAAGATTCCAAATTAAGAATACTGCATGGAGACTGAAAATTGCAAACAAAATTGTGCTGTTATTAAAAAAAAAGTATTATGTCATTGAGTGGTGTGTATTCCAGCTTCTTTTCAATAGTTATGGTAAGTTTTTCAAATAGATCCCAGCCAAAATGGACCTCAAGTCGTCAAGTCACCTTTATTTATCATTCATATTATAACTTCTTTGGCTTGGCTTCGCGGATGAAGATTTATGGAGGGGGTAAATGTCCACGTCAGCTGCAGGCTCATTGGTGGCTGACAAGTCCGATGCGGGACTGGCAGACACTAAATCAATGCACAGTAAAGACAAGATTCTCAGGACCATGGAGCAGATTTACATAAATAGGAGTTAAATAGGAGGAGGCAAGGGGAAGAGACTAAAGGAACAGAGTACCCCTGTGGCTATTCCCATCAATAATAAGTATACTGTTTTGGATACTGTTAGTGGGGATGTTCTACCAGGTACAAGATGCAGTTGTCACGTCTCTAGCACCAAGACTGGGGCCTCAACTTAGAAGGGAAGGAGGAAAAAGAAGAGTGCAGCGGTGGTAGGGGATTTAATAGAGATCGAGTGTCTCGGATGATCTGTGGCCTCCCTGGTGCCAGGGTCCGATATATCTCAGATCAAGTTCTTTTGATTCTAAGGAGGGAGGGTGAGCAGCCAGATATTTTGCTCCATGTAGGGACCAATAATCTGGATAGGAAGGGTGAGGAGGGAGTTAGGTGCAAAGTTGAAGCACAGGGACCTGCAGTGTGGTAATCTCTGGATGGCTGCACGTTCCGTGTGCTCGTGAGGCTAGAAATCAGAAGATAAACAGCTAAACATGAGGCTAAAGAGATGGTACAGGAGGGGGATTTCTGGATAATTGGGCTTCCTTCCAGGGAAAGGGGGACCTGTTCCAACGAGACGGTTGTACATGAACTGGAGGGGGACTAATATCCTTGCAGGAAGGTTTGCTAGTGCTGGTCTGGGGTTGGGGGGGTGGGGGGTTAAATTCGATTTGCAGAGGAAGGGGAACCAGAGAGATAGAGCAGATAGTAAGGTGGGCCATGAGAGGACTGCACGGAAAGACAGAAAGCAAAGGTTTGTATATGATCGGAATGATCTCAGATTCATCAAGAGGTATTCTCGGTAAAGCAGATGAGCTAAGGGTGTGCATTTGCACTTGGAATTATGATGTTATTGCTATTGCAGGAGGGGCAGGACTGGCAGCTCAGTATTCTGAGTTTTTGATGTTTCAGACGTGATAGAGAGGGGTGAAAATGAAAGGGGGAGGAGTGGCATTGCTAGTCATGGAAAATATCACAGCTGTGCGTAGACAGTACAGCACTGTGGACCTGCCTACAAAGGCTATATGGGTGGAGCTAAGGAATGGGAAAGGTGTGAGCGCACTCATAGGCTTGTATTATAGACAGCCCAATAGTCTGAGAGAATTGGAGGCACAAATCTGCCAGGCGATAGCAGACCATTGTAAGAAACAGAAAACTGTGGGAGTAGCAGATTTTAACCTTCAACATATTAAATGGGACTCCCATTCTGTAGAAGGACTGGATGGCTTGGAGTTTGTCAAATGTGTACAGGAAAGTTTTCTAAATCAATATGTAGAGGTACAATTGAGAGAGGATGCAATACATGATCTCCTATTATGGAACCAGGCAGGTCAGGTGGCAGAGGTCTATGTAGGTGAGCATTTTTGTGTCCAGTGACCATAAATTCATTCAGCTCAAGTTAATTGTGGATAAGGATAGGTTTAGTCATTGAGTAGAGGCTCTAAATTGGAGAAAGGCCAATTATGTAGAATTGAGAAACGATGTCAGAAGAGTCGATTGGGATAAGCTGTTTTCTGGCAAGGATGTGTCCGGCAAGTGGAAGGCCTTCAAAGGCGAAATATTGAGTGTGGAGAGTTTGCATGTTCCTACCAGGATTAAAGACAAAATTAACAGGCATAAGTGACCGTGGTTAATGGATATTGGTGATATAATTAAGAAGAAGAGAGAGGCGTATAACTGGTATAGGCAACAAGGAGTAAATGAGGTGCTCGCAGAGTATGGAAAATGTAAGAGAATGCTAAAGAAGGAAAAAAGAAGGCATGAGGATGCAAGGTAGATAAAAGAAGATGTTGTCTACATGAACTTTAGTAAGGCCTTTGACAAGTTCCAACATGGGAAGTTACTTCAGAAGGTTAACTTACTATATATAAATAGAGAGGTTGTAAACTGGATTCGAAATTAGCTGAGTTAGAGGATTAGAGAGTGGTAGTGAAAGATGCTTCTCAGACTGGAGTCCTATGATGAGTGGTGTGTGGATCTGTGTTGGGACCATTGTTGTTTGTTGTTTATATCAATGATCTGGCAAATTTTCTGATGACACAAAGATAGGAGGTGTGTTGAACAGTGAGGAAGAGTTTCAAAATTTACAGAGGAATCTGAACCAACTTGGAGAATGGGATGGTAAATTGATGATGGAGTTTAATGCAGACAATTGTGAGATACTGCATTTTGGAAGAGAAAATCAAGTAAAGACATACAATGTAAATGGTAGGTCACTGAGGAGTGCAGTGGAACAAAGAGACCTGGGGATACAGTTACATTGCTCTCTGAAGGTGGCATCGCAGGTGGACAGGGTTGTAAAGAAAGCTTTTTGGCATCTGACCTTTATAAAACAAAGTATTGAGTATAGGAGTTGGGATGTTATGTTAAAGTTATTTAAGATATTGGTGAGCCCAAATTCGGAATATTGTGTGCAGTTCTGGTTGCCTTGCTACAGGAAGTTATCAATACGATTGAAAGAGTGCAGAGAAGATGTACTAAGATTTTGCCAGGTCTTCAGGAGTTGAGTTACAGGGCAAAATTAAACTAGTTAGAACTTTATTCCTTGGAACGAAGAAGAATAAGGGGAGATTTGATAGAGGTTTCAAAATTATGAGGGATATTGAATGAGTAAATGCAAATAGGGTCTTTCCATTTAGGTTAGAATAGATAAATATGAGAGGAGATAGCTTTAGGGTGAAAGGGGGAAGGTTTAGGGGGAACATTAAGGGAAACTTCATTCAGAGAGTGGTGGGAGTGTGGAATGAGCTGCTATTTAATGATGTCAGGGCAGACTCGATCCTGAGTTTTAAGTCAGTCAGAGTTTATTTGTCATTTTTAAAACTGTAAAACAGCCATAAAAACAAGATAATGTTTCTCCAGACAGGTGTGACTTAATAACATAATACTATACATAAGACCAAATATAGGAGCGGGCAAAATGGCACCATAGCATGGGGCTGCTGCAAGCAATTGCCGTACAGCCATTACGAACCATGGCCTCCATCTTGTCCCAGCCTCCCAATTACAATTTTAACACTTACAAATGTACATCATGACATTACAGTAGGCTTTAAACAAACTACCTCTACAGAATGTATAAAATTAACAGTGAACGGAACATGTATTTTGTGGGTACTTTATGAGACCATTCCATGGGCACAGTAAGACAGGATACCAATCTCCATATCAGCATAAAGTGACTTCTGACCCAGCAGCTGCTGCTCCCCCATCCAGAGGCTGCTGCAGCCTTCTGCCATCTGCGGTTTCCAACCACTACCGGGCAACAGATAGTAATGAGAGTCCTCCAGCCTGTTTTTTAAGTGAAAGTCCCTCAGTCGACAGTTCTTCGGTGCCTTGGCCTTTGCACGGAAAGCTGCTGTGCCCCACACTGCTGGCCGAAAAGCCCACCATGGGTGCCCAAGCCAGCAGGCGGCTCACCGTTCCAAACCCTCAGACTACCTCCGCGAGTCTTCACCATTCTTACAGCCTGACACGGCACCACCACCAGCGACGAAGATGGCCCTCATGGCCGCACCCCTCCTTGAGGCTGCAGGCTGCTTCCCTGCTAATTCCAGCCTTGAGGTACTGATGATTCCAGCCTATCCCCACCATGCAAGCAGTCAGTGTAATACACCCCCCCCCCTCCCATTACATCATCACACATGTATGTTCTAGGAATTGAGGAGCTTGTTGGCTTGGGGGAAAATAAACTGTTGCACAATCTGGATTTGTGGGCCTGAATGCTTTGGTACCTCCTTCCAGATGGCAGAAGGGATAAAAGTTTACAAGAGGGATGTGAGAAATCCTTGTGCTGAAAAGAAAATAGAACATTGAATGTTACAGCACGGTACAGGTTCTTCTGCCCACAATGTTGTGCAGACCCATATACACCTATCAAATAAGAAGTAACCCTCCTTTCCTCATGACCCTCTATTTTACTTTCATCTATGTGTCTGTCTAACAGTCTCTTAAATGCCCCTATTGTTCCAGCCCCCTGGCAATGCATTCCAGTCAAGCCAACTCACTGTGTAAAAAAAAATTACCCCTCGTGCCTCCCCTAAAATTTTTCTCTTCACTTTGCACAGATATCAAATTAAAAATAAAACTATCACAATAAGCAAAATGTTTTCATGCTGCCCCTCGTAAAATTTGGATCAGGGATAATTTTCTTATAATAAATGTGAACATTAATAAATAAATAATCAAGCAGGAAAGTGCTCTGGAAATAGCTGCTTCTTACATTGTGAGTCTATTTCCAGAACGTATTCATGTCCATTAGTCTACCTTTTGCATGGTTTTAAGTAAACCAAGAAATTTGAACTGAAGATTGATTTTGAATTAACTGTTTCGTCAGGTAATCAGAAGCATTAAAAAAAAAATTTCTGCTTGTATTTTTCTTTTTGTTGCTTGTATTCAAAAATTCATTTTCCCACTGATGACATTCTTCAGTAGACTGAATTTTGGAATGAATTCGAGCTCTTCATGTTGGCCAGTCAGAAACATTTTGCTGAGCTACGGCACTCATTTGTTACTCATTTGAGAATGGTTATCTCACCTCTCATCACCTCCAACCTGTCACCTTCTGAGATATTTGTGCTCCTCCAACTCTTGCTTTCCCACTAATTTAATGACCCATTTATTGGCTATTTCAGCTTCCAAAATCCTGAACTTTAGAATAGTCTTGTCAAATCTTTGTGGCTCTGCCTGTCCATTTCTTTCTTTCTTCCAAGATTAACCAAACCCCAAACTCTCGGCCAAACTTTTCACCTGCTGTGCAACTTGCTTCTTCAGTGACTCAGTATCTTTTTGGCTTGATTGCCTTGGTAGATTGTTGATCCATTGAAGGTGCTCCGTAAATTAGAAGTTGTCAGTAATGTCCTCTGTTTTAGTTCTGATATTCTTTTTTTTTAATTTTTTTTTATTTTTCACACTATGAACCATATTAACCAAAATACATACAAGCATTTCCCTCTTGAATATACACAGTGTCATTTTCTCCCCTTTTTCCCTCTCTCTTCCCTCCCTCCTTCCCACCCCCCTCCCCACCCACTAAACTTTCAACATACAATGGAATAAACCCATTGAACAATGTCATCATTCAATTAAAATAAACAAGAAAATTGTGTCATCTACTTTTACACACTGGGTCAGTTCATTTCATCTTCTTCTCATTCTGTCATTTTAGGGGGTGGAGGTCCGCGGTAGGCCCTCTCTGTTGTGTTCCATGTACGGTTCCCAAATTTGTTTGAATATTGTGACATTATTTCTTAAATTATATGTTATTTTTTCCAATGGAATACATTTATTCATTTCTATGTACCATTGCTGTATTCTCAGGCTCTCTTCTGATTTCCAGGTTGACATAATACATTATTTTTGCTACAGCTAAGGCTATCATAATAAATCTTTTTTGTGCTTCATCCAAATCAAGGCCTAGTTCTTTACTTCTTATATTACTTAGAAGAAAGATGTCTGGATTTTTTGGTACGTTGCTTTTTGTGATTTTATTTAATACCTGGTTTAGATCTTCCCAAAACTTTTCCACTTTCTCACATGCCCAAATTGCACGTACTGTTGTTCCCATTTCCTTCTTACAGCGAAAACATCTATCTGATACCGTTGGGTCCCATTTATTTAACTTTTGGAGTGTGGTATATAGCCTGCGTAACCAATTATATTGTATCATGCGTAAACTCATTTTTATTGTATTTCTCACAGTTCCGGAGCATAGCTTTTCCCATTTTTCATTTTTTATCTTTATGTTTAGATCTTGTTCCCACTTTTGTTTGGGTTTACAGCTTATTTCCTTGTTCTCTTTCTCTTGCAGCTTGATGTACATGTTTTTTATAAATCTTTTAATTATCATTGTGTCTGTAATCACATATTCAAAGCTGCTTCCTTCTGGTAACCTCAGCCTGCTTCCCAATTTGTTCTTCAAATAGGTTTTCAGTTGGTGGTATGCAAACATTGTACCATGAGTTATTCCATATTTGTACTTCATTTGTTCAAAAGAATAAATTATTTCCCAAAAAACAATTTTCTATTCTTTTGATCCCTTTTCTCTCCCATTCTCTAAAGGAAAGGTTATCTATTGTGAAAGGGATTAGTTGATTTTGCGTCACTAATAATTTTGGTAGTTGGTAATTTGTTTTTTTACTTTCTACATGAATCTTCTTCCAAATGTTGAGCAGATGGTGCAATACTAGTGAACTTCTATGTTGCACCATCTTGTTCTGATATTCTTGATACACCGTAAATACTTAGAGATACCCAAACATGATCGTTCATTGTAATGGAAGAAAGAAGATCTTTTTTGGCACTCGTGTATCTTTTGCGGAATGGCAATGATAGAACAGTGCATAGAAGTTTGATCACATGACTCCACGCTATCATTTTTTTCTATGATCCAACTATGTTAAGCAATGAGTATTTTGTGGCTGCTTTATGAGATGACACATCACTCCTGTCTGTCATGATGAGCTTCTGTGCACTCTCATTGCATGGGCTGGAGGTTCTCAGTGATGTCTCTGATTTCCTACTGTTGTTTTTTTTTGTCTTTGAACAGTCATGGACCAGCCATTCCAGGTGTATGTCAATTCCCAGGTGTAAGTCAAGAAGTCACATTTTTCAAGGAGACTTCAATGGCATTTTTGAAATCTTTCCACTGATCCTGACAATCTCAATATGACTGTGCATGTTTCCGGAGGCTGATCAAGACCTTGTAAACAATGTGACCTCTCCAATTTTCTCAGCTTGTAATAATGGGTCTCAGCGGGAGAGCAAGTTGACATTAGTTCAATAATGTTTATAATGGATTTGAAATATTTTGCACAGATATACCAGATGTTCACATAGTGTCTTTTAATGACACACAATAAATATCTGAATCCTTAACATAAATTTTCATAAGACCATAAGATGTATGAGCATATTTGGTCCATTACTTCTACTCCACTATGTGAATTAGGTCTGGTATATTTTCCTCTGAATCCCATTCTTCTGCCTTCTCTCCATAACCCTTGACAACATTACTACTCAAGAACCTATCAACCTCTGTTTTAAATATTCCCAATGACCCGGCCTCCACAGTTATCTATGGCAATGAATTCCATAGATTCACCACCCTCTGGCTGAAGAATTTTCTCCTCATCTCTGTTGTAAAGGGACATCTTTTCATTCTGAATCTTTGCCTTCTGGTCTTAGACTGTCCTAATATTGGCAAGTTCCAGTCTTTTCATTATTCAGTGGATAATTGTTTGGGCCATACATATGCCTTTATATGGCCCAAGCCATTCACAAGCCACCTTGTAGAAGCCATGCATCTAAATGGTATAAAAAGTTTGTATTGGAAACCTGACTTAGTGAATTCTACTTTAAAATAGTTTTCTATCCTGCAATCCAACACCTGAAAGAAAGATCTAGATACTTTAGGGATTGCATGGTATGTGCAATTCCCTACGATATCTCAGATCATGTGCATTGTTGAAATTCCGTGAATCAATCCTGCATTTGTTGGTCTGCTGAATTATTAATCTACTGAATATGAGCAGTGATGTGATGTTGAGACTCTATAAGGCACAGGTGAGACCTCACTTGGAGTACTGTGAGCAGTTTTGGGCTTCAGATTTAAGAAAATATGCACTGAAGTTGGAGAAAGTTCAAAGCAGGTTCACTAGGATGATTTGGGAATGAAAGAGTTATCATATGAGGAATGTTTGACAGGTCTTGGCCAGTATTCATTTGAATTTTGGAGAATAAGGGGGATCTTATTGAAATAATTTGAATATTGAAATGCATGGGCAGAGTAGAGATCGAAAAGTTGTTTCCCATGGTGGGAGAGTCTTGGACAAGAGGGCACAACTTCAAGATTGAAGTACCTGTACATCTGCTTAAACTATGAATGCACAGCAATTTCATCAGCCAAAGGGGGGTGAATCTATGAAATTTGTCGCCACACTTGTGGAGGCCAGATCATTGGGTACATTTAAGGTAGAGATTATTAGGTTTTTAATTAGCCAGGACATCAAAGGTTATTGGGAGAAGACCAAGCAGTGTGGCTGAGTGGGATAAAGGATCTGCTCATGGTTGAATGGTGGGATGGACTCGATCGGCTGAATAGCCCATTTCTGCTCTGATATCTTATGAACTTGTGCTCTAAACAAGAGTGGCCAATTTGTAGGCCCAGTTGTCCTTGTAACATGCTATCTAATGCAAGGATTAAGATATAAATTGATGCATTCTTCAGCTCAGAGGGACTGTTCAATGACAGAAACTGTGTGCAAATAATGGCAACACAAAAACAGAACTGCACAAATATTTATTAGAAAGAGCAAAATAACTCAAGAATTTGACTGGAATAAAACCCAGCAGGATTAACATAATCAAAACACAGTGAAGAAAATATCTTCTTCTTCTTCTTCTTCTTCTTTGGCTTGGCTTCACGGACGAAGATTTATGGGGGGGGTAAAAAGTTCACGTCAACTGCAGGCTCATTTGTGGCTGACAAGTCCGATGCGGGACAGGCAGACACGGTTGCAGCGGCTGCAGGGGAAAATTGGGTGGTTGGGGTTGAGTGTTGGGTTTTTCCTCCTTTGCCTTTTGTCAGTGAGGTGGGCTCTGCGGTCTTCTTCAAAGGAGATTGCTGCCCGCCAAACTGTGAGGCGCCAAGATGCACGGTTTGAGGCGATATCAGCCCACTGGCGGTGGTCAATGTGGCAAGCACCAAGAGATTTCTTTAGGCAGTCATTGTACCTTTTCTTTGGTGCACCTCTGTCACGGTGGCCAGTGGAGAGCTCGCCATATAACACGATCTTGGGAAGGCGATGGTCCTCCATTCTGGAGACGTGACCCACCCAGCGCAGCTGGATCTTCAGCAGCGTGGACTCGATGCTGTCGACCTCTGCCATCTCGAGTACTTCGACGTTAGGGATGAAAGCGCTCCAATGGATGTTGAGGATGGAGCGGAGACAACGCTGGTGGAAGCTTTCTAGGAGCCGTAGGTGATGCCGGAAGAGGACCCATGATTCAAAGCCGAACAGGAGTGTGGGTATGACAACGGCTCTGTATACGCTTATCTATGTGAGGTTTTTCAGTTGGCTGTTTTTCCAGACTCTTTTGTGTAGTCTTCCAAAGGCGCTATTTGCCTTGGCGAGTTTGTTGTCTATCTCATTGTCGATCCTTGCATCTGATGAAATGGTGCAGCCGAGATAGGTAAACTGGTTGACCGTTTTGAGTTTTGTGTGCCCAATGGAGATGTGGGGGGTGCTGGTAGTCATGGTGGGGAGCTGGCTGATGGAGGACCTCAGTTTTCTTCAGGCTGACTTCCAGGCCAAACATTTTGGCAGTTTCCGCAAAGCAGGATGTCAAGCGCTGAAGAGCTGGCTCTGAATGGGCAACTAAAGCGGCATCGTCTGCAAAGAGTAGTTCACGGACAAGTTTCTCTTGTGTCTTGGTGTGAGCTTGCAGGTGCCTCAGATTGAAGAGACTGCCATCCGTGCGGTACCGGATGTAAACAGCGTCTTCATTGTTGAGGTCTTTCATGGCTTGTTTCAGCATCATGCTGAAGAAGATTGAAAAGAGGGTTGGTGCGAGAACACAGCCTTGCTTCACGCCATTGTTAATGGAGAAGGGTTCAGAGAGCTCATTGCTGTATCTGACCCGGGTCATGCCCAGCGCGGAATGCCACACTGACCACCGGCTGGTTCGCTGCAAGCTCAACCTTCACTTCAAGCCAAAGCCCAGGAACAGTAAAGCCCCCAGAAAGACGTTCAATGTTGGAAACCTGCAGTCGGACGAAGCGAGAGGAAACTTCCAGGCAAACCTCAAAGCAAAGCTCGACGATGCAACCCGCCTCACGGACCCGTCCCCTGAAACCGTCTGGGATCAGTTGAAGACTACCATACTGCAATCCACTGAAGAGGTACTGGGCTTCTCCTCCAGGAAAAACAAGGACTGGTTCGACAAAAACAGCCAGGAAATCCAGGAGCTGCTGGCAAAGAAGCGAGCTGCCCACCAGGCTCACCTTACAAAGCCGTCCTGTCCAGAGAAGAAACAAGCCTTCCGTCGCGCATGCAGCCATCTTCAGTGCAAACTCCGGGAGATCCAAAATGAGTGGTGGACTAGCCTCGCCAAACGAACCCAGCTCAGCGCGGACATTGGCGACTTCAGGGGTTTCTACGAGGCTCTAAAGGCTGTGTACGGCCCCTCACCCCAAGTCCAAAGCCCGCTGCGCAGCTCAGACGGCAAAGTCCTCCTCAGCGACAAGATCTCCATCCTCAACCGATGGTCAGAACACTTCCAATCTCTTTTCAGTGCCAACCGCTCAGTCCAAGATTCCGCCCTGCTCCAGCTCCCTCCACAGCCCCTAAGGCTAGAGCTGGATGAGGTCCTCACCCAGGATGAGACATATAGGTCAATCGAACAACTGAAAAGTGGCAAAGCAGCAGGTATGGATGGAATCCCCCCAGAGGTCTGGAAGGCTGGCGGCAAAACTCTGCATGCCAAACTGCATGAGTTTTTCAAGCTTTGTTGGGACCAAGGAAAACTGCCTCAGGACCTTCGTGATGCCACCATCATCACCCTGTACAAAAACAAAGGCGAGAAGTCAGACTGCTCAAACTACAGGGGAATCACGCTGCTCTCCATTGCAGGCAAAATCTTCGCTAGGATTCTACTAAATAGAATAATACCTAGTGTCGCCGAGAATATTCTCCCAGAATCACAGTGCGGCTTTCGCGCAAACAGAGGAACTACTGACATGGTCTTTGCCCTCAGACAGCTCCAAGAAAAGTGCAGAGAACAAAACAAAGGACTCTACATCACCTTTGTTGACCTCACCAAAGCCTTCGACACCGTGAGCAGGAAAGGGCTTTGGCAAATACTAGAGCGCATCGGATGTCCCCCAAAGTTCCTCAACATGATTATCCAACTGCACGAAAGAAAATATATTGTACTGATAATTATGTATTGCAACAACTTCATATCTGATCTTGCTATTGAAGACTTTACTTTTCCGCTCCATAATAAATTATAGAGGCCATAATGTAACTTCAGTGTACTGTGTCTCCCACTGTGGCTTGTTGATCTGGAGAATATGGGAATATGTATGTTTCGCATGTAATATTACTTGGACAGCATAATTTCTGGATTTTAACAGCAAACCCTATCTCCTTGCCTTAATGTTCGCAGTAAAACACAGCACCGTTTCAGACCAATGAAACTAAAAATAACGCATCACAGCAGTGACACTCAGCAAAAGTATATGTTCTCTCTGAATCAGCATGTGATCTGTCCATTAAACTTCTCAGCTGCTTTCATTCCTTTCTGTTATCTTTGCGGATTTTATTCCTGATAGGTTTTACCCAATTTAAGAAGCCTTTTTTTTTTAATGACTATGTGACCCTTTCCTCTGTCAAGTGCAGCTTGAAGCCATTCTGTCAAGGTGTAGCTTTTCTGCAATTGGATACTTCATTCTGAGGAAGTAGCTGTAGTCTTGTTTTTTTTCTCTCTTGATCTTTTCTTTCTGTGACACCAGTGTGCGGAACCCAAGTGATTGTATCTTTGAACTTGGCTGAACTGTGTTGGTTATCCCTTGAAGAAGATTTGTACTGAAGTCATTCCAACTGTTTAGCAGATATCTTTATTCCTGATTCAATCTCTTTGATTCTTTTTTTTTCACACACAGCTATCGTTATCGACCTAGTCAGTTGCAACATGATTTACAATCATTCCTTTCAGTTGCATTACTTTGTGTTTCATATTTGGGATAATTTGGATATATAACATCTCAGGAATGTGAACCAATTTATCTGAATTTTGCCTTCTATGTTCCAGTGTGGGATTTAAGATTTTATTTTTGATTTTTTATCAGAAATAGAAATACTGTAAATTATTGTTACAGGGATGTAATGTTTATAATTACAAGTGGACCATATGCAATAACATGGAAAATACACAGCAGATCAAACAGCAGTAGTGGAGAAATGGTCAATAATTCCAGAGAGATGTTTTGACAGAAATGTGCTGTCTTGTGGTGTTGGTAGAAATTTATAGCACAATGTATCTTTAAACGCTTTACAGAAAGGCAATCCAAACTGATTGGACATTCTCTTCCATTTGGATTTAATTTTTTAATATAAATACTGCTTTTAATATAATTTTTTGCTGTTCTTCTTTGGCTTGGCTTCGCGGACGAAGATTTATAGAGGGGGTAAAACGTCCACGTCAGCTGCAGGCTCGTTTGTGGCTGACAAGTCCGATGCGGGACAGGCAGACACGGTTGCAGCGGCTGCAGGGGAAAATTGGTGGGTTAGGGTTGGGTGTTGGGTTTTTCCTCCTTTGCCTTTTGTCAGTGAGGTGGGCTCTGCGGTCTTCTTCAAAGGAGGTTGCTGCCCGCCAAACTGTGAGGCGCCAAGATGTACGGTTTGAGGCGATATCAGCCCACTGGCGGTGGTCAATGTGGCAGGCACCAAGAGATTTCTTTAGGCAGCCCTTGTACCTTTTCTTTGGTGCATCTCTGTCACGATGGCCAGTGGAGAGCTCACCATATAACACGATCTTGGGAAGGCGATGGTCCTCCATTCTGGAGACGTGACCCACCCAGCGCAGCTGGATCTTCAGCAGTGTGGACTCGATGCTGTCGACCTCTGCCATCTCGAGTACTTCGACGTTTGCTGTTAGTTAATTTGCTAACTAAGAGAAGGACAAGTGAGCAGTTAATTAGTTACAAATGTGAATTAATGAACTTTTCAGCCTGGAAATTATTACTGGGCAATTAATATGTTTGCATGACATTCCTTCTAAACTATTTTATCCCATTACTGCTGGCACTAATGCAGATACTTGAATGGCATTTGAGTAATGGAGAGTTTATCTGTTCATATCACTGATAGTTATATCCAGTATTTACTTTATCATTAAAGGCGATATAAGTGACATTCTGGGAAATTTTGTGTTTTCTACCTTTGCTGTTCAAACTCATGCACCCTTGTAACCATTTGTTTGGCCTCTGCGCCTGCTATTATTCTTCTAATTGTACGTATCCTTTGAAGATCCATTTCACCCTCATTTTAATTCCTATTTCAGCCTCATTTTCTCATGCTCCTCCCACACTGAGCGTACCCAATAACATTTTGTCATTGAAATTTTTCTTTATGGGGCGAAGTGGTTAGCGCAATGCCTTTACAGCACCAATGACCGGGTCAGGGGTTCGAATCCCAAGCTGTTTGTATGTTCTCCCTGTGTCTGTGTAGTTTCCTCTGGGGGCTTCGGTTTCCTACCACCGTTCAAAATGTACCAGGGATTGTAGGTCAATTGGGTGGCACAGGATCATGGAATGAAGGGGCCTGTTACCATGCTGTATTTTAAATTAAAATGTTCTGTGTAAAATTTGCACATGGAAACAAAGTGGAGGACTATGGGCTGTGAAGGAGAGAAGGATTATATTGTTGTGACCAAGGATTATATTGGTCCACACAACATACTGTGCTGTAAAATACTGAAAATCTCTCACATTTTACTTCATTATGAAAAACATCTTCTTCAAACCATCTTTTATTTTGCTGGCAGAAACAACAAAGTATTATAATCTTGCCTATCAAATACAAATATCCCACAGAATGCAAGCTCATTTAGACAGGCAAGCTGTTAGAGGGGGGAGTGAAGAAAATATGGAAGGCATAGTTACTTTTTTAATGAACAACACAGTTGGAGCAAATGATCCAATAAAAGAAAAATGCAAGTAAAACTACCATAAATATTTCCATTCATTATGATCTAACATAACCAACCCTCTTTCAAAAAAACGCTTTAGGTGTTCTAAAACCATCCTAAGACAACACATAAAATACAAAAAAAATTCTGAAAAAAATAGTTAACTAAATCTGCTGAAGCTATCTTATAAATCCTTTCAGCAGTTTGACCACGTACAATCACAAACTCTCCCAGTGTGAGGTCTTCGGTTTCACAGCTAGAACTTGAATGGAACCAATTGAACTCAAGATCTCTGAGAAAGAGAAGGCCTGCACAAGGAAGCATCCATCTGTGGCCTGGTGCTCCAAATTTAATGACTTCCATGCTTGGATAACTTCAGCGCTGGTCTTTCCATGACCTTTTCTTTCAGATTGCACATTCAAACTTCAGATTCACAATATCTTTCTTCTAATGCAAAGACAGAAAGTAATTGTTGAGTACTTTGTTTTATTAATCCAATGAGTGAGATTACATCTTATATTTTATTTACAGTTGTTGGCCAAGTTCTCAATTTGTTATGCATACAGGGAACACTATTTAAAGAAACCATTTAGTGCTAATCAATACTGGAAAAAAAAGAAGCCAAAACTAATTGTACACATTGTCAAAAAAAAAACAAATACAGATATTCCTTTAGCAGGCAAGATATTGAAATGTGGAGAAGAAACATTGAAACAATTACAAGTTTAATCTATTTTTCTCTATGAGATATACCACAGGAGATGAGCTAATATTCTATAAAATATGCTGAATTAATATGCATATCTCAGGGCTATCAACTAAAAGTATTACAGTCCCACATCGCTTTCAAGCTAACACTGATGTTTCAGCGAAATCTCAGAAGGATTAACAACAAAGTATCAGAAAGATTAATTAAAATGGAAAAAAATAACAAAGTTACAGACAGTTCTGAAAAAAAAATAATTGTTTTACATGACTTTAAATTGTATGTCATAAATCCACATCCCAAAATCTATCTACAGTAAGGGTAACTTGGGTAAATGGAATTGAATATATGCTTTTTTTTCTTGAGATTCATCTCGAAGAGGAAGAATCAAAAGGAGAAAAAGAAGCATTGTAAGTTCAGTCACAACAAATAGTTAAGTGTGTGTTAATTATGAGGCCTGCACCAGTGTTGAGGTTTTGCTTCACGCTGCGTGTTTGTGGCTCTCCGATTTTTTTTCCCCTTTGAAGGTTAATCTTCAAAGAGAAATTGAAGTGATACTAATTGTGCTTTATAACTTTGATAGGAACACAGGAAAATAATCAAAGGTAGTGGTGGACCTACTAACTTCCTTTATTGGAGTGCTGTTGGATTTTACTTTTAATTACTGACAAAACTCTACTTTAATTACTTGGCAGTGATGCCAATCTTGCACCCTTTGTTTGTGTGCTGTGCATTTCATCTGACATCTTTGCCTGCAACATAAGCATTGAACTGTGACAGATGAAATAAAATGCTTCACCAACCTCTTTTGTTTGGCACAGTAATTTTTTTTTCATTATGAAGACTGCAGATTTTAAAAAAAAATTAATAGTGTAAATGACTGTTGGTGATGGGAGGGTCAAGGCCTAATTGCTATTCACATTCCAGAGACTACAGAGAGATAGAAACTATTTCTTCAAAAGTTTTCAACGACTTAACATGCAAACATTTGTGGATCTAGAAACAAAGTGTCACAGGATATAGAAAGGATGCATAAAAAATCAGAATGGTCTGAAACAGGGATTTGTTTGCTAATCATTGAGAATCATAGAGAAGATCAAGCATGGAAAATGGCTCTTCAGCCCACACCAAGCGTCAACCACCTATTTATAGGTTAACCAAACCCTCACCTACTTTGCTCATTCCTTGATGAAGGGCTCAAGCCTGAAATGTTGGTTATATATCATTACCTTTGAAATATTAAGTACTGCTGAGTTTCTCCAGCGTTGTGTTTTTACTTCAATCACAGTGTGTGCAGACTTTCATGTTTTACACTAACCCATTTTATTCTAACTACCTACCTATCCACATCCCGCAGATTCTACCACTCACCTACACACGAAGGGCAATTTAGAGTTATAATTTGCCTTTGGGATCAAGGAGGAAACTCTCACAGTCCCAAGGAGAACTCAGAAAGCACTGGAGCTCAGGAATGAACAGGGGTCACTGATACAGTGAGCTAACAGTTCTACCAGTTAACGTGTTGTTAAATCTAATATATTGTAGAAAAATCGATGAGTGGTTTTGCTGAAATTGACGTTCCCTCTTCTGCCAATATAAAAAATGGAACTGCAGAAGCAGACCATTCAGCCTATGATATTTATGGTTTATAAGCAAATATAGGTTTTTAATAAACTACAGTTTGTAGCCATAGTTTATGGTTCAGTAAAACCCCTAGTATCCAGCATCTATGGGGAGTGGTAGATGCCAGATAAATGAATTTTCTGGATAATTGAGATTGTGATGTGTTCCAATTTTAAATTTTCATATTTTTTACCTATTTATTTTCTGCAATTTTTTTTGCCAATTGCTTGAGGATGCTGGTTGCTTGAATTCTGGATAACAGTATACCCCACTTTAGAAAACTAGAGCATTCCTATGAAACCTTTCTTAAGCCAAAATAACGTTAAACCGAAGACCCATTCACTACTATTGGAGGCTATTTTCGAACAAACGAAAACCCATACAAATCCTGCTATAAAAACGAACATGACTTTCTTCATAAAAGTGAATTGTTGTAATTCGAGTATTTGTAAAGTACCTGTACTGTACTTATTCAATAAGAGAGTTTTGAAACACATTGAGTGTTTCTGCCTCCATGAGTTAGTTTGGTTTATTTCAATTTACCATACGAGTGTGTTCATTGTTGGCAATATTTGGTAGGAAGTTATGGTCATGTAATTTCTAAAGCCTTATTACATTCTCACTGTAACATGTACATAACAATGCAGGCCACTTTGTTAACTGAAGGAACAAATAACTTTGTGCCATTCATTTCATGAGGTAAAAGAATAAAGCAAAAGGAAGGTAAGGACACTAGAATATTTTAATGGACAAATGGACAAATGTGTCTTTGCATCATTCCTGTAGTTTTAAAGTAATTAATATAACTTAAAATGTACCATCAATCAGAAATGTATAGCCCTTTAGCCCATCTCATCCACGGTGACTTTAATCCCATTGCTCTGTTTCTTTCCAATCCAAGTACTTGTCCAAAAGATTAGTTTTTTTTTTAATTCAAATTCTGGATTCGGAACCAAAATTTAAATTCCACTTCTGCCATGGTGGGTGTTAAGCTCAAAGACTATGTTCATTCAGCTAGTAATTTAGCCACTGCACCACCAACAACTCTCCAGCTTATAGATCCACAACATTGCCTCCACCTATCCCCACATACATAGACCTCCAAGGAAATATTAAAAACAGAAGAGAATGACAAAGAGACCAAGGGTTACAAAGGCACTACTCATAGTCTGCGAGCTTTGGATGTCTGAAAGCACAGGGGGAATTCAAGATGTGAATAAACACAAATATGAATTCGTAAACCATGACCTTGCTGAGGAAAATGTTTGCTTCCAGCCAGGAGAAGCTTTAAACAATGTGAAAGCAACTCTGTGTTAAGATTGGCTTCTATGCAACTGCAGATGCATTTTGGACAATGATGTTAAATCACTGCAAGATCTCACTGTGGAAAGAGGACACAGAGAACATATTCTGAAAATGCATCAACCATACATGAACTGATTACATTTAGCAATTGTGTTTTTTAATGAATTCCTGAATATGACACATAAATGTTCTGAGTCACACAAGAGAATGTTCAATCGATATTCCAGACGTGGCCTGATTTTTTTATGCTACGGTCTAGCTTATGTGGATTGAAGACATTTATTTCTAAAGCCGCTTTCAGGAGGCCAGAACACCTATCTGTAAAGCTACCTATTTTACCCCAATGCAGCTGACGGGTGGCCACCTGAAAGTGGAGAATCCGGCCCCGAGGAGCACTTACCTAACCCTCCTCGGGAAGATATATTCTCCAGCTCGGTGCATCCCCCATTGTACCTGAACACAGCATCGTGAATGCAGCCCAATACACAATCCTTCTAAGATATTTAATGTAAGATTTAATATCCTATTAAATATTGTTTCTCTCGCCATCAGGTAGGTAACAATTTAACAACAGTGCATTACGTTTAGTTAGTGACTTTAACATCGCAAAGTTTTTTTTTTAAACTACTTTGAGGCATTAGATGACATAACCAAAATCTCAGTAAAAAGATAGTGCATTACTTCCAAAGCTCAGAACCTTGACAGCTAAAGGCACAGTTAAAAGATGACATAAATAAGAGGTCAAAATTAAAGGTCTGAAGATATCTCAAAAGAGATACAGGGTTTGGAGAGGGGAAGGGAACACAGCATTGACTACGGCCACAGTGCACAGGAGCTGTGTTCACTTAGACGTGACTCTCCTTCAGCCGGCATGTTCAAGTGACAGAAAGGCGTCTTGTCCACAGCCACTTGAACGTCCCAGCAGTACTCCCCTAGTCGTGTCTGCTGGTGCATTATCTGCGTCTGAGCACATGAAAGTGGCTAAAGGTGACATCAGGTGATCCCTACCCATGTTACAGCCAAATGAAACACTGGCCTTGCTGCAAAGAAGGAAAATGCTACCATGGCATCTTTTGTCTGCATTATTGCAAATCACATTTTGAATTTAAATTTAGACATGCAACATGGTAACAGCCCTTTCAGCCCATGACATCCAATTGAACAAAGCAGTGAATATTTATTATCTATCTGTCTTTTGTATTTATTATCTTTTTTTTTAATTCAATTAAGTTATGAACTTTTTTTTTACAAGAATCAGTTCGGCTGCTGCAAATAATAATTTCAGTGCATATATTTTAATCACAAGACATAAGACCAGAAGTTGGCCAATTGGCTCATTGGGTCTGCTCCACCATTTTATCATAAGTTGATCCATCTTCCCATTCAGCCCCACTCCCCGACCTTCACCCTATAACCCTTGATGCCTTTAATCTTCATAATCATCTTTATTTCAGAATCAGGATTCATTGTCATGAACAAATCATGAAACTTGGTATTTTGCTGTAGTATATCATAGTGCAAACATTCACATTATAACCATCTTACAACAATAAATAAAAGAAAGTGCACGACAGGTAAGGCAGTGTCTTTGGTTCAATGATTATTCAGGAATCCGATGGAAGTGGGGAAGAAGCTGTCCCTGTGCCGCTGAGTGCTCATCTTTAGGCTTCTGTATCTTTTTCCCAGTGGTAGCAGAGTAAAGAGGACATGGCCTGGGTGGTGGGGGACTTTGAGGATAGAGGCCACTTCTAAGACACTGCCTTAGATGTCCTCAATGTAGTGAAATCTGTGATGTCGCAGGCCAAGTTAACAACCCTCTGAAGTTTATCTTGTCATGAGAGTTGGCGCCTCCATACCAGCTCCTCACGGTACATATGTAGAAGTTTTTGAGAGTGTTTTGAATCTCCTCAGACGAGCCATCTTTATGATTGCATCAACATAGAGGCTCCAGGAGAGATCCTCGAGATATTGACACTCAGGAATTTGAATTTCTTGACCCTCTCCACTACTGAGCCCTCAATGAGAACTGGGTTGTGTTCACCTGACTTCCTCCTGAAGTCCAGAATCATCTGTGGTTTTGCTAACTTTTTTAATATTTTATTTAAAAATTTCCATACATGTAATTAATAAACATTTAAATAAAACAGTAATAATTAAGTTTATAAAATTACAATGGTTACGTGATATTTTTACCCTGCCCTTGCCCTCCCATCTCTCCCTCCCAATACTCCCTCCTGCACAAAAACTATTTGAAAAGTATAAATGAGATATATAGTTAAAGGAAATATAGAAAAGAAAGAAAAAAATAGTTTCCTGGATTGATCTAAGGATCGGTTCACACACTAGGATCCTACAGTATTTGTATGGTCATTTGAAGGAAGAAGCTTCACACAGATCTCAAGAAGCTAGAAGTACATTTTTACATATTTACCCCTAAACTTTGCATATATGGCCTCTAAATTTGCAAAAATGTAGTGTATTTATTTCTCAAATTGTATGCAATTTTCTCCAAAAGAAATCAAGTTTGAATTTCTGCATTCCATCTCTTCATACTTAAAAATGCATCTGATTTCCAAGTCACTGCAATACATTTCCTTGCCACTGCTAATGCTATTTTGACAAATTTTGTTTGGCATATTGATAATTTCAACTTAGATTTTGTTCCTTTTATATTTCCCAATAAAAATAAGTCTAAGTTTTATGGAAATACGAAATAATTTATTCTAAAAAAAATTCCTAAGTCCACCCAAAAAGGCCTTACTTTGGAACATGACCACGTAGAATGTAAAAAAAAACTTCCAGTCTCTTCATCACATCTAAAATATTTATCTGATAAGTCTGATTTCAATGCAGGTCGTCTGCAACTAAGGAAAACCAGATGGTGGTTTGCCTTCCTGGTTCCAGGGTCTGGGATGTAACTATGCATGTCCAGAACAACCTGAAAGGGGAAGGTAAAGATCCAGAGGTCATGGTACATGTTGGTACAATGATGTTGGAAGGAAGGAGGAAGTGGTCCAGCAGAATTAGAGGGAGTAAGGTAGGAACCTTAGAAGAAGGACCACTAAGGGTGTAATCTCTGGATTGCTTCCTGTGCCACATGACTGTGAGGGCAGGGATAGAATCAGATGGAGGTTAAATATGTGGCTAAAGGGGTGGAGTAAGAGACAAGGACTCAAGTTCTTGGACCACTGGGACCTTTTTTGGGGGAGATGGAACCTATACTGTAATGATGGGTAACATCTGAATCCCAGAGGGACCAGACTCCTGGTGGGGGCATTTGCTAGGGCTGCCAGGGGATCTTTAAACTAGTATGGTTGGGGACAGGGGTTTAAGTAAGGGAGGACAGCAGAGAGAGGGTTTGTTGGCAAAGGAAAAAGGTATATTCACATAATTTGGGGATGCAATAGCAGGAAGTAATGAATAGATGCTATAATGACAATTGTGAGAACTGCAGAGAGGGTGATAGGCAGAAGGTAGGATGCGGGAGATCTCTGAGATGTATTTATTTCAATGCGAGGAGTGTTGTAAGGAAGGTGGATGATCTAAAGGTGTGAATTGACATGTGGCGTTATGATGTTGTGGCCATTAGTGAGACATGGTTGAAGGAAGGTTGTGACTGGCAGTTAAATATTCCAGGATTACGCTACTTTAGATATGACAGAGTTGGTGGAGTAAGAGGGGGAGGTGTGGCATTACTTGTCAGGGAGGATATTACAGCGGTGCTGAGGCAAGATAGACTGGAGGGCTCATCGAGGGAGGCAGTGTGGGTAGAAATAAGAAGGGTGAAGTTACTATTATAGGGGTATATTATAGGCTGCCAAATGGGTAGAGGGAACTAGAAGAACAAATGTGCAAAGAAATAGCTGAGATGTGCAGTAAGAATAGGGTGGTGTTGGTTAGGGATTTCAATTTTCCTAACATAGATTGGGAAACACAGTTAGTGAGAGGGCAAGATGGCTTACATTTTATACTATGTGTTCAGGACTGCTTTTTGCAGCAGTATGTGGAGATGCCCACTAGAGGAGGACCAGTGTTAGATCTGTTGTTTTCGGGAATGAAATAGGGCAGGTGATGGAGGTGAGCGTTGGGGAGAACTTCAGATCCAGTGATCATGGGTCCATTAGTTTTAGCTTAATTATGGAAAGGGATAGGTCATTTGAGATTGGATTTGATAGAGGTATTTAAAATTATGAAGGAAATAGATAGACAAGACATGAGTAGACTCTTTCCCCTGAGGGCAGGGGAGGTTGGAACAAGGGGGCATAAGTTAAGGATCAGGGGCAAAACTTTAAGAAAAATGTTAGAGGAGGCTTCTTCACTCAGAGAGTGGTGGCAGAATGGAATGAACTTCCAGAGGAGATAGTTGCGGCAGGGTCCTTTCTGTCATTTAAGAGAAGGTTGGATGTGTATATGGATCTGCAGTTTGTTCAACTCTAGCTTCATTTCCCTAACTTGGGTTATGAGGAGTTGTAGCTGAATGCACTGCCTCAGGTCTAGTTATCAGGTAAAAGTGTTATGTCCTAGATTTCTCACATCCCACAACCAGAGCACACCACTGCCCTGGCAGGGTCCGTTACCTATAGACATGTTAAAACATCATCTGCAAATTAACTAATTTTATAGTCTTCCTGACCATCCTGAAACCCCTTAATTACCTCACAATTACCTTTGCTAGTTGTTTGATAGAGCTGGGGATAAGGGACAACCTTGTCTACTAGATCTTGCTAATTGAAATGGAGTGGACATTTTCCTATAGTCCAAAGCCCGCTGCGCAGCTCAGACGGCAAAGTCCTCCTCAGCGACAAGATCTCCATCCTCAACCGATGGTCAGAACACTTCCAATCTCTTTTCAGTGCCAACCGCTCAGTCCAAGATTCCGCCCTGCTCCAGCTCCCTCAACAGCCCCTAAGGCTAGAGCTGGATGAGGTTCCCACCCTGGATGAGACATATAAGGCAATCGAACAACTGAAAAGTGGCAAAGCAGCAGGTATGGATGGAATCCCCCCAGAAGTCTGGAAGGCTGGCGGCAAAACTCTGCATGCCAAACTGCATGAGTTTTTCAGGCTTTGTTGGGACCAAGGTAAACTGCCTCAGGATCTTCGTGATGCCACCATCATCACCCTGTACAAAAACAAAGGCGAGAAATCAGACTGCTCAAACTACAGGGGAATCACGTTGCTCTCCATTGCAGGCAAAATCTTCGCTAGGATTCTACTAAATAGAATAATACCTAGTGTCGCCGAGAATATTCTCCCAGAATCACAGTGCGGCTTTCGCGCAAACAGAGGAACCACTGACATGGTCTTTGCCCTCAGACAGCTCCAAGAAAAGTGCAGAGAACAAAACAAAGGACTCTACATCACCTTTGTTGACCTCACCAAAGCCTTCGACACCGCGAGCAGGAAAGGGCTTTGGCAAATACTAGAGCGCATCGGATGTCCCCCAAAGTTCCTCAACATGATTATCCAACTGCACGAAAACCAACAAGGTCGGGTCAGATACAGCAATGAGCTCTCTGAACCCTTCTCCATTAACAATGGCGTGAAGCAAGGCTGTGTTCTGGCACCAACCCTCTTTTCAATCTTCTTCAGCATGATGCTGAACCAAGCCATGAAAGACCCCAACAATGAAGACGCTGTTTACATCTGGTACCGCACGGATGGCAGTCTCTTCAATCTGAGGCGCCTGCAAGCTCACACCAAGACACAAGAGAAACTTGTCCGTGAACTACTCTTTGCAGATGATGCCGCTTTAGTTGCCCATTCAGAGCCAGCTCTTCAGCGCTTGACGTCCTGCTTTGCGGAAACTGCCAAAATGTTTGGCCTGGAAGTCAGCCTGAAGAAAACTGAGGTCCTCCATCAGCCAGCTCCCCACCATGACTACCAGCCCCCCCCACATCTCCATCGGGCACACAAAACTCAAAACGGTCAACCAGTTTACCTATCTCGGCTGCACCATTTCATCAGATGCAAGGATCGACAATGAGATAGACAACAGACTCGCCAAGGCAAATAGCGCCTTTGGAAGACTACACAAAAGAGTCTGGAAAAACAACCAACTGAAAAACCTCACAAAGATAAGCGTATACAGAGCTGTTGTCATACCCACACTCCTGTTCGGCTCCGAATCATGGGTCCTCTACCGGCACCACCTACGGCTCCTAGAACGCTTCCACCAGCGTTGTCTCCGCTCCATCCTCAACATCCATTGGAGCGCTTTCATCCCTAACGTCGAAGTACTCGAGATGGCAGAGGTCGACAGCATCGAGTCCACGCTGCTGAAGATCCAGCTGCGCTGGGTGGGTCACGTCTCCAGAATGGAGGACCATCGCCTTCCCAAGATCGTGTTATATGGCGAGCTCTCCACTGGCCACCGTGACAGAGGTGCACCAAAGAAAAGGTACAAGGACTGCCTAAAGAAATCTCTTGGTGCCTGCCACATTGACCACCGCCAGTGGGCTGATAACGCCTCAAACCGTGCATCTTGGCGCCTCACAGTTTGGCGGGCAGCAACCTCCTTTGAAGAAGACCGCAGAGCCCACCTCACTGACAAAAGGCAAAGGAGGAAAAACCCAACACCCAACCCCAACCAACCAATTTTCCCTTGCAACCGCTGCAATCGTGTCTGCCTGTCCCGCATCGGACTTGTCAGCCACAAACGAGCCTGCAGCTGACATGGACTTTTTACCCCCTCCATAAATCTTCGTCCGCGAAGCCAAGCCAAAGAAGAAAGATATTTTATATTATATATTAATATGTCTTTAAAAGAGATAGATTGTGGGAGTTCAGTGTAAGTCACATCACAAAACAGAGTAACAAAACACATCTCATTTAAAATGCAAGAGCTTTGCTGAAAGAGACTTCATGTCCACAATGACTTTACAGAAACTTTGAAGAATACTTATGGAAATTTCACAAGTAGGTGTTAATTGGACTGATGTTATGGAGTAAATGGACTACTGTCTTTAAAGCAACAGATGCCCAGGCAGAAGCTGATTCTGGTGCCAGCAATCTGCCTCATTGCAGTTTGCTGTTCTAAGAGAGTTTTACAAGCAGAGAGAAAGAAAAGACCAAACAGGATTTCTCTTGTAGAGAGAGAACTGAGTCTGCAGTGGCTTTTAAGGCTGCAACATGACAAGCTGGCAGGCTTGTTGAAACCCCTTTTTGAAGATGGGTTGTGAGTTCTGAGTTCAACCTGTTCAAAACCCTTGTAGTCCTTACAAGAGTAAGTGGCTGGTTAGAGTGTTTCTCCTGAAATAAGGGAAACAAGAGAAACTTTGTGATGATCTGGAAGAAGAGGTTATCATTTGGAAAACCCATGATGGGGCAAGTTTATTCGGCAAGACACTGAAGAGACTGATTGGAGGGAATCAATTTGTGTGTGTCCAATGAGCAACCAATCTCTCTCTGAAACCAATGAGAACCTTCCTGAATGGTACCATTAAGCACTAGAGCCTGGTGAAAATTCATAAATATTAAATTCTGTGCACAGTATAAGAATTGCCTGATACCAGTGAACTTGAAGAAGTGAGAGGTGAATGATTGGTCTATTAAAGCAAAGTGCATACATGTGCACTTAGAATTAGAAGGGGGTTAAGTTAAGTTAATAGTAATAAGTTAAAGTTTGATCCTGTTTTTATATTTAAAGAAAATTAAAAGCAACTGTTGTTTAAGTAACCATTTGTTTTGGTGAATTTCTATTGCTGCTTGGTTTTTGGGTCCTCTGGGCTCATAATACTACTTTTGCTTTTGGGTTATTATTTTTTGCCTTTATCCAGTTTATAAAAGTTTGACCAAACCCAAATTTATCTAACACTTTGAGCAAGAAGTCCCACTACAGACTATCAAATGTTTTTTTAGCACCAAGAGTCACTGGTACTCTCGGATCTTTCCTTCTTTGTGCTAAGTGTACAATAGTACAATTAGCTTAGCTAATTGTCCGTCTATTGTCTGTTTGTCATGAATCCTGTATTATCCATGTTTATTAATTTAGGCAATAATTTAGTAACTCTATTCACCAATACTTTGGCAAAAATTTTGTAGTTTGCATTTAATAATGAGATAGGACTATACGATGAGGGTTATAAAAAAACTCTATCAAAATGATTATTGATGTTGAAAATGAATCTGGAAGAGTATGAATTGTTGATGCTTGCTCTAACATTTCCATAAAAATAGGAATCGCTACGTCTTTAAATTCTTTGTAAAATTCAGGTGGGAAGCCATCTTCCCCCAGGGACTTGTTACTTCATAGTGAGCTCATTGCCTCCTTCACTTCCAATTGTGTAAAGTGTGTGCTCAATTTGGTTTGTTCTTCCATAATCAATCTAGGTAAATTTATCATGCATAAATATCTGTCTATTTATTATTATTATTATTATTATTATCTTTTAAACATTCTGAATTATATAACTTGGAATAAATTTATTTCTCAAGGTTTATAACTGACCACATTTAAGTCATTTTTAATTGCATTAATCATTCTTAAAGCCTGTTCAGTTTTCAATTGCCATGCAAGTACTTTGTGTGCTCATTCACCTAACTCATAATACCTCTGTTTCGTTTTTGTAATCACTTTTTCCTGATCTATAGGCTTGTAATGTATTATATTGAAGTTTTTTTGTTAATTAGTTACTTACATTTATCATCAGAACTTTGCTTCTGAAGATCTTTTTTTCCAATATCATTATTTCTTGCTCCAATTGATCTACCTCTTTCATATAGTCATTCTTAATTTTAGAGGTGAAACGTAATTTGTCCTCTCAAATATATTTTTAAAACATCCCATATTACAAATTTATCATTCACAAAATTCATTTGTATCACAAAATAGTTAAATTTGTCTTCTAATAAAATCAAAAAAGTCTTTTTTTAATAACATTAAATTCAGTCTCTATCTATACACCTATTTCTCTTTATCAGGAATTACAATTGTCATTAACAAGGGCAAATAGTCAGATAAAATTCTCATTTTACATTCAATTTCAAATATCCTGCCTTATATTTGTACAGATATTAAAAATAGATCAATTCTGGAATAAGAATCATGTCCATTTAAATAAAAGGAAAAGTCTCTGTCTCTATGATGACTAACATTGAGCATAAGGTTGTTGTCATTGCACCATTCAACAAGCTGATTTATCTCCCTCCCGTACGCTTCTTCATTGCCGTTATGATTCTGCCAACAACTGGCGTCATCAGCAAACATAGACATAGCGTTGGAAATGTTCTGGTCTCTCATTCATGGATGTATAATAAGTAGAGCAGTGGGCTAAGCATGCATCCTTGGTGTGTGCCTGTGTTGGTGACCAGTGAGGAGGAGACATTGTTTACCATTTGTACTGGCTGTGGTCTTCCGATGAGAAAGTCAAATATCCAGTTGCAGACGGGGGATACAGAGGCCCAGAGATTGTAGTTTCTTGTCCAGCATTGAGGGAATAATGGTATTGAAGGCCAAGCTGTTGTCAATGAAGCACAGCCAAGTAATGAATTACTGATTTTAGGTGATTTAGTGCTGAGTGGAGAGCCAGTGATTTTGCATCGGCTGTGGAGAAATTGTGACGATTGGTCCAGATATTTACTTAGTTATGTGTTAATTCTGGCCATGACCAGCCTCTCAAATAATTTCACCACAGTAGAAGATAGTACTACTGGGCTGTAGTTATACAGGCAGCTCACGCTACTCTTCTTGGGAACCAGGAATATTGATGCCGTTTTGAAGCAGGTGGGAACCTCTGGCTGAAAATGTCCATGAACTCTCCAGTAAGTTGTTTTGCACAGATTTTCAGTACCCTGCCTGGTATTCCATCTGGGCCTAATGCCTTGCGAGGATTCACCCTCTTGCACGATGTTCAGAGAAAGATATCACAGCTTCCTCAGCCTTTTCAGGGATTCTAATAGGCACTCTTTGCTTCTTCTTCTCAAAACACCCTCGGCAGGTAGAATGGGTGACACCTGATCACCAGATGTTCCAGGTCTGGGGAGTAGGACTGGGACATGACTGCCAAGTCTGTACACCATGATGAATTCATGATGACACAAACATCACATCCCCTTGTTTTAATAGACGCTGATGTTCGGTCAGCGCGATGAAGGGTGTACCATGTTTCGTGTAAAGCTCATCACGCAACACTCTCTAATGAGTCTCTGATGTTGAAGTCTTTGAACTGTCTATTATGTATCCAGTAATACAACACCAAAATTCCATCCAATTTGCCTATTATGACTTTATACAAAGACATACAAGTCCTCAACATTGTTTCTTGACCCATCCAATGTAATAACATGTATTTTAAATTCAAAATTCTATTTGATTTTTTTAATAATCACTGTTACTATTTGAGCTTCTTTCTTCTTATTCTAAATAAACTTAAAAGCGCAATTCCACTCTGTTAAATACCATAGTGCTAAGGTACTATGGTACCTTAGTTTTTTTCTCCCTCCAATATACTGCCCTATTATTCTCAGCAGTAAAATATTTTCTTCCATATCACAGACATCCCATTCACTGTTCTGTCTGCATGTTCCAAACCCTTTTGATTTCCTAAGTCAACTTTGATACTCATGCTTTTGTGCCCCGTGCAAAAAAAATATATATAAATGATTTAATGGTCTCTGCACAAATCTTTGAGGGAAACCACTGTCCACATCCTGCCAGTCTCAAGGTATTAATTTAATCAGCTGGCTCTTTCCATGGTGTCTTGTCATCCCTTCATCAATGTGGCCACATTGGCTTTAATAACATCTGCCTTGAGTTTTGCAACAGACCTCTTGTGCAGCATCTTATTAAGTGTCATTTGAAAATTGATTTTTATTTTTGCTCTGCTTTTATCCAAACTCTTTTTCCTCCATTTCTTCAAATAAATTAACTTAATCAAGCACAACTAACCAATTCCAAATCCAGGATGATTGTACATGATTGATTTCTGCTTTTAGAAGTTTTTTTTTTAACCTGTTTTATCCTGTATTACGGGATAGCGTACATTTAAAATGGGCAATTGATTGATTTCCTTTTTCCCTTACCCCTTCTTTTAAAAAAAATGGATATTTTGATCTTCAGTTTTTAAGAATGTGTTTCTGATCTCCAAATATGTTCAGAAATTCTACTTAATCATCTCCCCCTACTCATCTTGCCCAGTTCCAAATCATTCACCCTTCTCCCTAAATCGTTGTCTTCAGGATCCTATTCTCCATTCTGATCCCAGTCCCTGACTCAACTCCACTCTTCAGCTCTCACCTTCATTCTCTGATCCTTTGTACCAAAACCCCTCTCTCACTAAGTCCTCATTCATAGATGTGATCTCCAATAACCCAATAAAATCAAATTCACAGTCATAATCTGATGACCCATGCATCCTTGCGACCTCCCTCCATTTCCCTCTCCCCAGAGCTGCCCTCTTCCCAGACTTACCAGTGAAACATGAAAAGGGTGAAGGGTCATTCAGCAGTGAGTAGCATGCAATTAGATTCCAACAAATCTCTTGACCAAAAGTCTTTCTCAACTTCAGGATTCTCTTTAGCCCTTTAGAACTCATGAAACACTTACATTCCTCTTAGACGACAGTTTCATACCAAATAGGGCAGACTTCATTCTTTGCTGGAATGATCTATTATCCTGGATATTGCCCTCAATATTACATACCTTTTAACTCGGGAGAAGGGTGCTTCTAGTGTCAGGACAGTTCAGTCCAGGTAGAAGGTTAGCTAATGATAAGCTGCTATCTTAAATATTTTTGGTTGTTACACAGGGAATAAGTTTTGGTATGGATGCCTCATCAGAAAAGAAAATTTATATAAAAAATAAAATGCAGAAGATTAGGGGAGGCTTTTATCATGGATGGTCAGAGGCTTTTTACCTGGGGCTGAAATGGCTAATAGTTTTAAGGTGCTTGGGAGTAAGTACACGGGAGATGTAAAAGAAAAGATCTTCACACAGATTTTGGTTGGTGCATGGAATCTGCTGCAAGCAACAGGGGTGGAGGCAGGTACAATAGGATCTTATAAGAGACTATTGATAGGAGCATGGAACTGAGAAAAATGGAGGGTTATGCAGAAGAGAAAATCTCAACAGATGTTGGAATTGGTTATTAGGTCGGCACAACACTGTGGGCCAAAGAGACTGTAATGTGCTGTAGATTTAAGAGAAAGTTGGATGTGAGGAGGTTGGAGGGTTATGGGCAGAGAATGGGAGGGGGGGAGCTAGTGAAGTTGCTCAAGTGAACCAGCGCAGACTCGTAGGGCCGATATGGCCTGTTTCTGTGCTGTAAACTGTTATATGGTTATATGTATGTTCTATGTTCTAAAGAATTATATGTTTTGTTATTTTAGAATCTAAGAAAAGTAGTAGGTTAAGGGAGACAAATCTTGCATTATCTATACATACTTCTTTCAGCTTTGGCAGCCATATTTTAGCTGGAGAGCTAATTCAGTGCTGAATAATTTTTCAGATCATAATGAAAAATTCCTGTGCCTAAAAGTATAAAGATACATAATTAATGACCGCAGTGACCCACACTGTAAACTCAGCGAATTTCAGTAACTGCTTCTGCAAATACTCCCAAGGCAGGACAGGTATAAAGCTGCAGTTTCCACATTACTCTCTAGGTACTAGGCCTTGCCAAGACTGAATGCAATGCAAATAAGCAAGATGGAGTGGAGATTTCACTGAGGTGGCACAAGGTCGTAACTGGTTTAAATTGAGCAAACAGAAGGAAGCTGGTCCCATTAGTGCATGGATCAAAAGCAGAAAGTAAAGGTAAAGGTTCCATTATTGCCATGTAATAATACATTAAGAATGCAGCATACATTAAATTCTTTAACATTTGACAGAGAGCCGCCATTTTGTCTAGCACCCCTAAAAGAAACCTACAGCACTTGGTGTTCCTAGGCTATCTCCCCTCCAAGTACTGACCAATTCTGAGCCTGCTTAACTTTGAAGATCAGACAATCTCAGGTGTATTCAGGCTATTGGTGAGGCTTCCATTCTGGTCAAATGATACCAAGCAGACATGAGAAAAAAATTGAGGATATGAGCAGCTATGATCCGAAATTTAATGCTTATAGAGGCGCTGGAAACAAAATTCATAATGCGTTTGAATGGAAGTAGGAAAGGCATTTAAGAGTGGTAATGGGGAAAGAGCAAGTAAGTGGGACTGACTGGATCACTGTACTGGCAGCTAACACAGGTTTAAATGGGCTGAACAGCCTCCTTCTGTTGCTTGACAATTCTTTGATTCTTGCTTTTATCTCATATGAGAGGCTTTGGTCCTTGCATATAAGAATTTGGTATATTCAGAACTCGCTGCCTGTCCTTGAAGAAGCAGCAAAGAAACCATTGGATGGGACTGAAAGATACGTTATTGCCCCTGATATGTGTGCAAGTTCCAGTTCTTTTATTATCATCTTACTGTACATATACAACCCGACTAAACAATATTTATCTGGACCACGGTGCACACACACATACACAAAGTAGACAGTATTTAATAATCACAAGTACTCTATTCAAAACAATGTAATTTAAAATAAATATATATCAATATTTTGGCATGGTTTGCTTAGTTACAGGATACTAATTAATCCCATGGCCTGCAAGAAGAAGCTATTTATTAGCCTGATTTTGATGCTCCTTTACCTCTTTCTTGATGAGCGTGGGTCAAAGATACTTTATACTGGATGGAAAGGGTGTTCCATAATTCTTTGAGCCCTATTTAAGCAACACTCCAGATGAATGACCCCAATGACCTTCTCAGCCATTTGATGACCCTCAAAATTGGTCAGTCCAATGCTTTGCAGCTACCATGCCACACAATAATATAGACAGCAGGACCCTCTCATTTGTTCTCCTGTAAAAAGATGTCATGATGGGGGGAAAGTAGCCTTGTTTTCCTCAACCTCCTTAGGAAGTGTAGGGGTTGTTGTATGTTCCTCAATAATGAGGAGGTGTTGTGGTTCCAGGATATGTGCACCCAGAAACTGCTCTCCACTCTCTCCTTGAGTGATGGAGAGTGATTGACCTTTGACCTCCTGAAGTCAGCAAACATCTCCTTTGTCTTGGGACTGGTTATTATTCTTATGTCATCTTATGAGCTGTCCAATCCAGGGCTAGATTAACATAGTAGCAAAAGTAGCATGCACTACAGGCCCTGGATTTTCAAGGGCCCCCGTGTTTATGTCCTATGAATTATGAGAAACTTTTTAATTTGTCTTTGAGCAGCGGATATGAGATACCACACTGATAGTCTGTGTTAATAAATTGGCTAAAACTGGTTGACCTTAAGTGCAACTGACACTGGCAATCTCCTCTCTGTAAGATGACTCATCATTGTAACTGATCACGCGAATTACTGTTGTGTCATTGAAAACTTGATGGGTCTGTTGGAACTGAATCGGGCAGTGCTGTCATTAGTCAGCCGCATGACCAGTAGTGGGCCGAGCACACACCCCTGACGTACGCCATTGCGTGATGAGACTTGAGGTTTTGCCACCACGCTGGAGTGACTGTGTTATTTGGGTGAAAAAGAGGGGTATTGAGTCCCAGTGAGGACAAATTGTCCACAGACCTCTGAGATATGATTGTGTTGAAATACTGCACAGAAGTCGATGAACAGCAGCCTGTCATACGAGGCGTGTAGGTAGGTCGAAATGAAGTGGAGGGTCAAGGCTCTAGTGTCACCTGTGGACTGGCAAACAGAATGAGTCCAGTGTCGCTGGAAGCACCTCATGATCGTGGATTTCACTGCACGCTGGTCATTTAGATAAACTGCAAACAACCGAAGTCCAAATTAACTAATCCTTGGAGCTACTGCTGTCTGAAGGATATTGATGATAGGGAATTGCAGTAAATCATAGCACTTTTAAAACTCACTCACCAGGAGAGACTTTGTGATAGCTTCAATTTGGACGCGAGAGACCACACTCTGTCCGGGTTGGTAGCAGAACGTTGAGCACCAACACACCGAGCACGGGCACTCCTCAGGGCTGTGTCCTCAGTCCACTTCTGTTCTCGCTGCTGACCCACAACTGCAACACCAGATCCAAGTTCCAACAGAGCTCTCAAGTTTGCAGATGCAACAACAGTAGATGGCCTCATCAGTAACAGTGACTTGAAAAACAGAGAGGCGGCAGAAATCTCATGAAATGGTGTGGGAATAACAACCTGAGTCTCAATGTGGTCAAGACAAAGGAGATGACTGAGGATGTCAGGACTGGGAAAAAAAAACACACTTTAATAGCTCAGTAGTCAAGAGAGTAGAGGACACCAAGTTCCTCAGAGTCCACTTAACAAATGATCTGCCGTGAACACATGACATCTCCTCAATTGTCAGGAAGGCGCAACAGTGACTGCACTTCCTGAGAAGACTGAAGTAAATCAGGCTACCGGCCGCCATCTATCAACTTTCTACAGGAGCTCTTGCGAACATCAGGGTCAATCCAAAGGACCACAAGAGCAGCCGGGGGGATCAATGAGGGTCGCTTTCCTTCCAATTGATAGGATTTCCTGAGACCGTTGTTTAAAGAGGACTCATAAAATCAGTGAGGACCCCTACGACACCTCGTGTAGCACCCTCCCACTACCCCATCGGGAAAATGAAGTATTAAGAGTCAGAACCACCAGGCTGATGAACATCTTCTTGCCACAGGCAGTGAAACTGCTGAATAACTACAAAAACAATTCTCAGGGGATTCTACTATTTATTAAGAATGTTATTTTAATATATGTATATTTGTAGTGGGTATTGCATTGTTTGTATGTGTGTTATGTCTGTGTCTGTATTTTGTGCTGTCCTGTACCATAGAACAGGGAACATTGGGTTGTACTGGTACAATCAGATGACAAATGAACTTGAACTTAAGGTGCTGAATGGAGCTGATTTTTTTTGTGTGTGGATGGTCATACAATATTCAAATGAAACCAATGTTTAGATCATTTGTTGTCCTTTATTGATGAAGATGAGGGGTGAAATTGAAAGTTAAACTAACAACAGCCATCTCCATAACCTTCTGTCAACCTTTCACGATTCTAATCCTTAAGTGAAATTCCTTTCTGCATTCTAACAGGGATGTTCCTTAACAAATATTTGTGTGTGTGTGTGTGTGTGTGTGTGTGTGTGTGAGAGAGAGAGAGAGAGAGAGAGAGAGAGAGAGAGAGAGAGAGAGAGAGAGAGAGAGAAAGAGCAAGCATAGTGTTTTATTAAACATCATTCTTGCAACAAACGTTGAAAAGACCCACAAACCAAAAAGAGTAAATTCCATCCCTTTACTTTCTCTCTGTGGCAGACTGTTTTTGAAATCATTATTTTAAGAATTAAATATCTGTAAACCTTCGGCGACATATGTCATAAGCACATGAAAAAAGAGAATGTTTTATTGGGAGTCCCATTGTGCTCAAGACTGCAGTCTACTCGTTATACATACTTTTCTAAGAAGCATGCTTTAAGCTTTGATTTGCATTGACTCCAAATCCCTCCTCTCAGTTGATACCATTTGCATCAATGTTTTCAATCTTTCACAAGGCTCTTTCCCTATCCTAACCCCACACAATGTTGATGTTAGCTCTTTGGTTGTTGTGTAACAGCTGACAAAGACAACCCAGACACATAGCTATACACTCAAAAATCTCAGTTCTAGCATCTTTGCCATTAATGCTGCTGCCCCATGCTGCTCCTTCCTTTCCGCATATGCTAGGATCTACAAAGGCAACTACAAAGCTTCTCTCAGTTTGATCGAGTGCAGTCTATACCAGTTAATGGGCATCCCGTTGATGGGCGTCCTGCTAATGGAAGAATTTGTTTGAAGGCAAAACTTACTCAACAGTTTAATTCCCTGTGTACTCGAACAGAGAAAATAATTTATATGAACGGTCGAATTTTGTTTGATAACATTTCTGTGAAGTACCTTGGGACATTTTAAAGGTGTTACATGAAAATAAGTTGTTTAAGCAGGCATTGCCAAGTTTGAACCAGAGTTTCGAAAGAACGTACTTAAACAGCTTGAATAGATTGATTTGAATTGCTCTCAGTCTTGTGAATCTGACTTAATAGTCAACATCTGGCCACAAATTGAGGATTAGCAAATTTGAAATCGAAAGAAAAAATGAGATGCAAAGGTTTGTATTGTGAGACCCACTTCACTTGGGACTTATTTAGATCGTACCTCCTCTAACCACCATCCCCTGCTGGATTGTGAATAGAATTGAGAAAAAAAAAGTTAATTACATTTAAAATTCCTTCTGAACAAAAAAGCCTACATTCAGGAGAATGGATCTTTTTAAAAACATATAAAACATGAGATATCTGACATATCTGAAGTTGAGGAGGGGGTTAGATTTGAGGCATGTTTTGAGGAATCTTGTTCACAACAGTATGGGTAGATTAATCTTTAGAAGCATTTAAGACAACTGCAGACATACACTCTCAAAATTCTAGTCTCCGTTGATTCCTGGTCAGTGATATAATATTAGAGATTGTTTTTAATAACATGTTTTCACTCAAATGGACTGCTACAGGTGACTGGCAACTTAAAGAAAGTAAACAGGAAGGAGATAAGAAAATAATCATAACAAATCATGCTTTAATTTATTTAGCCTATAACTCTCTTACCAAAGGCCACCACTAAATAGTAAACAGCTGAAGCAAAGACAATGAAAATTAAAAGTGATAATCAAAATGAGTTTTAAAAGCCTGAAGTGGTCATACAGACAGGTACAAAAACTTAGTTGAAGAATGATGAATAAGAGTGCTTCAACAAGAAAAAGAAATGCCTGGAGCAATGGAACTGATGACTGCAGGTATGATGTTGGTAATAGATCAAGCTGGGAAAAAATATATTTGATAAGTGATGAGCTGGAGTGGCCACATGAAATCCGAAGAGATGAGACCTGAAAGCATGAAGTGTTTAAGCTTCATAGTGGAGGGAGGAACAGGTGCCCAGAACCTATGATTATGGCCAGTGCCAATACTAAGAGATCAGCCTCTTGCAAAACTGGTAGCTTTAAACCCAACTTTGGCACTGACTCAATGGTCTGAATGACATTCTTCTGCAACGTAACCATTCTTTCAGAGAAAAAAAAACAAGACACCCTCTACTTAGTTAAACAAGAACATCTGTGGATTCTGTGGTCTTCTTCCACTGAGGTTGGATAAGACAAGAGCTGGAGAACATGGGTTAAGGGTGAAAAGTGAAATGTTTAAGGGGAACATTTTCACTCAGGCAGTGGTGAGAGAATGGAACGAGATGCCAGCAGTGGTGGTGGATGTGAGTGCGATTTTGACATTTAAGACAAATTGGGCAGGTACATGGAAGGCTGAAGAATGATGAGTTATGGTTCAGGTTCACGTCAATGGGTCTAGGTGGAATAAATAATTCTGCATAGACTTAATGGGCCAAAGGGTCTGTTTCTGTGCCATGGCGGTCTCTAGTTCTGTGGAAATATTAAAAGTGAGTGTGCATTGAAGGCTTGTCATGCATTCTCTTCAACTGTGAGTTGCAGTTTTTTTACTCTGTTCAGTTTTATTGTGTGATCTTAAAATGTGAATGTTAAGAAGGATAATTCTTGCCATTTAAAAAAAAAAGCTGTATGTATAATTTTACCTTTCTCTATTCTTCCCTCTTTAATTTTTTTGTACTCTGCCAAACATGTGATTTTTTTTTCTGCTCAGAACAACACTGTTGTCATCTCGAATAAGTCTCAAGTGGTTTGATTTAACCCCTAATTTGTTGACCTCATTTTGTAATCATGGTGTGGTGTTGAGGCACTTCACAGTTGTTTCCCTCATGTTGAATATATATTTAGTATAGAGAGCTTTATTAGTTGGAGTAATGTATATCCAGGATGGAATGAACCCGTTCTTCATAAATTATTCAGGAACATCCCATATTGTCAGCTACCTCTATTTTAAAAGCAAATTGAGGAACAAGCTGTGAACAAAAGTGAACATGAAACAGATGTAAATAAATGAGAACTTTGGTAAAGTTATGAAATAATTTCAGAAAATGCAGAGAACAATGTTTTCAATTAAAGCGACTTCATACCAATGTACTGCTGAGATTTATCTCAGTTCATGATAATTGGATCAACATGTATTTCTCCCAGTTAGACCGTTTGGAATTATTTATTTAACAAGAAAATATTATTATTGCAACAAGGAGACGTGACCTAACATCTCCCATCAGAAAGCTATTTTTCTTCATCCTCTTCCCTCTCCCCCTATCATTTCTCTGCTTCTTTTTTTCTGCCCTCCCACCCTCATCCACCTGTTACCTCTTGCCCCCTTCTCCTATTCCCCCACCCGATTCTCCAAACTGCTGAAGAAGGCCTCAAACTTTGACTGTCTTTTACTTCCTCTTGACCCTGTGGTGACCTCTCCTGAGTTCCTCCAGCACTTGCATGTACTGACATGAAAACTAGCATTACAAAAAACAATTGCTGAGAATGTGTGTGTATGTTCAGACATTATTACCTGATAAAACCTGATGTTCCTAAATATAAATATATATATATATTTTTTTAAATCACTGTTTTTTGAGAAACCCAAAAAATCGAAGATACTGGAATCTTGAGCAAACTATCAGATGCCACAGGAACGCAGTGGGTTACCCAGCATCCATAGGCAGAAATGGTCAGTCAATGTTTTGCGTTGATCAAGATATAGGTAGGAAGAGGGGATAACATGAATACAAAAGGGGGAAAGTGAAAGGGGTGGAGAAGAAGCTGGAGCAGGGCTAAGAGGAGATAGGGTTGTGGACAGAGGTTGGCGAAGCGGGGAGGGGTAGAGACTATTGGCAAGGGGTGGGGGAAGCAGGAGCGGAAAGTAAAAGCGTCGGTAAAGAAGAGAGGGAAACTGTTGGACCAGATAGAAGTGAGGGTTACCTAAAATTTTTAGGATCAATCCCACTCTGCCCCCTCCCACGCTGGCATGTCTGTCCATGGCCTCATGCTAAAAAGGCCACCCATAAGTTGGAGGAGCAACACTTAATATTCTATCTGGGTGCTCTCCATGAACATAGACTTCTTTGGTTTCTGCAAGACCACTCCCCATTCCCCCTTTCTTCTCTATCTATCTGTTTCCTTTCTTCAACCTCTCCACCCCTTCTCTCTCCATTCAAAGAGCCACCATTCCCCCGCCACCCCTTCCCACCTCTATTTTGCTTTTGAGCCTTCGCTGATCCACCTATTACCAATTGCCTTAGAGGCTTTGTTCCTCTTCCTGCACCTCCCCCCTCAGTCTTTTCATTCAGGTGCATTTTGCTCACACCTTGATGAATGGCTCAAACCTGAAACATTTGGTTATCTTTGCTGTATAAAGTATGCTATTTGACCTGTTGAGTTTCTCCAGCATTGTGTTTTTATTATAAAAATCAATTTTATTTTATTAGTTTAAGGCTGTCCATGAGGAATATGATGTGTTATTCATCATGTTTACCTTTGACCTCACGTTGGCAATAGATAATGCCAGGGATATTCTGTGTGAGAATGCTATTGGGAATGATTGGGGGAGTTGTAATGGTTGGGTGCTGGGAGTTTAAGCAGTCACCCAATTGCTTTCATGGTCACTGTTATAGAAGAAGCCCCACGAAGTACACCAAATGCAGTAGATGAAGTTGGAAGATGTGCCTGGAAATCTCTGCTTCACCTGGAAGGTCCGATTGTGACCCTGGATGGGAGGAGATGCGGTTTTGCACTTTCTGAGAGTGTCAAAGGTGGTGGAAGGGTAGATAGGTAGAGAAGAGTTGGAGAGAGACTGATTCCTGTGAAAAGTGTACAGTCATGTCAAGCCAAGTTTATTGACAACTGATTGTACATGTACAATGCGGTGAAACAGCGTTCTCTGGTCCTCGGTAGACAGACACACACTCAGACATAACACACATGCAGACAAACAATAACATATGCAGGACAAGTTTTTCCATCTATAAAAAATAAATAAATAAATAGATTGATTTTGCTTTGTACATATCAAAGTTTCAGATGATTAGCGTGACCAGCTTTTTTAGTCATTCAGCATTCTCACTGCCTGTGGAAGAAGTTGTTCCTCAGCCTGGTGGTGCTGGCTCTGATCCTCCTGTATCTCTTCCCTGACAGGAGCAGCTAAAAGATGCTGCATGCAGGGTGGAAGGGGGCCTCAATGATTTTGTGTGCCCTCTTCATGCAGCAATCCTGGTAGGTCAAGTCAAATGGGGGGTGGGAGACTCCAGTGATCCTCTCTGCTTCTCTTATGGTCCTGAAGATTGACCTCCGATCCATTTCTCTGCAGCAACCGTACCAGACTGTGATGCAGTTGGCCAGGATGCTCTCAATAGAGCTGCTGTAGAAGGTTGACATAATGATGGCTGGTAGCCTTACCCACGTCAGCCTTCTCAGTAAGGGAAGTCGTTGTTGTCCCTTCCTGACAAGTGAGGTGATGTTGAATGTCAATGATAGGACACTAGGTAGGTGAACTCCAAGGAACTTAGTGCTCTTCTCTCTCTCTACTACAAAGTTGTTGATGTGCAGTGGAGGGTGGTCATTCCTAGTCCTCCTGAATTCCATGATCATCTTCCTTCATCTTGTCCATGTTGAGATTCAGGTTGTTGCTCTCACTTCATTTCACAAGATTTTCCACCTCTTCTCTGCACTGTGACTCATCGTTGTTCCTTGCCGTTGTGGGTCAATAGCGTGTACAGGAGCGGGCTGAACTCACAGCCCTGAGGTGCGCCAGCACTCAGCAAGATGGTCCTCGATCTTCTGCTACCGACATGGACAAACTGTGATCTTTCCATTAAGAAGTCCAAGATCCAATTACAGAGAGGGGTGTTGAGCCCCAGTGAGGACACTTTCTCCACCAGCCTCTGGGGAATGATTTTATTCAAGTGTTAGGAGGGAAAATGTAGCTGGTGATAGGATCAGAGTGAAGGTGGCAGAAGTGTGTCAGATGTTAACGCTGGTAGGGGGTCAGGTAAAAACCAAAGGGACTCTGCCACTGTTCTGCCTGAGGGGAGGTGGGAAGAGGTTGGAAGTACGAGAAATGAAGAATATACGGATGCCGGCTTCATCAATGACATTTATTCAGGAATTGCCAGATTATTGCCTTGACTTCAAGACTATCCTTGAATATGAAGGTCAATGTAAAATAACCAAGGCAAAATTCTTCTGAAACTATTTTAAAGATTTTAGTAAAAAAATGCATCATTTGGAAAGTTCCATTTTTATAATTTGTTTTGTTCACACATTTTCAAACATTGTGAATGGCCTTAGAAGACAGCTGTTGTTAGTTATATTGACATGTTCATCCATTCATTGCTTTCTGTTTCATATAATCTGAAGTGAAAATAAAATCAATGGAATTGCTTCAGATTATTTGATTTTGTCTCTTTAGCAGCAAGCATGGTCTTAATCTGAGCATTATTCATTGTGAAAGTGTTCCAAGGAAAAAAAGAAAAATCCATAAAGACCAATCTGGGCACAAACGTCAAAATATGTCCATACCCTCTGACCCTCAGATATTCACCAGTCATGACCTGAAGTTCAAGGTTCAAGAACATTATAAAAAGGAACCCATGTGATATAAATTGTTCTCCACTACCTCAATCAAATAAATAGTCATGACTTACTTATTACCTGCGTAAAATGATCAAAAATGTTTGCAGTTAAATTTTCAAATGAAGGCATAATGCTGCAGATATCGACATGAGCTACAGTCTGGTGGCATTAAAATCTCCAGTTCAAATTTAATCAGAGAATTTAATGATTGTATCATGTGTACGTGGTGTGATTAGAGCTACCAGTTTGGGAATGATAGAATAGAGGACATAATTCAAATCAAAACATCAGAGGGCCCATAATGTAGCCACCTCCCAACTTGCCCTTAGGCCTTTCAAGTTATGGCTCATCAGAACCCTTATTGAGAATTATTTGCCTCTTCACAAATGCTTTGCACCAGCAGTTTTAGAATTGAACAATCTCAAGCTCGGTAAGCAGGTCCACTTTAATTGGGGTCCTGATGCAGATGTTTTGAAGCAACTGCATGTGTAACTGCTGCAAACAGAAGATCTACCTGATGATATAGTGACCGGAGTGGCCGCTGCAATGAAATTGAATGATATAGTAGCAATATTAAATATTTACCATTTTGATTGATTTTTGAAAGTAAATGCCCATTAGTAATTATTGCATGGCATGTTTCCCTAATTAATGGAGATTCTCCCCTCTCCTCTGCCCCAGCTTGCTCAGGTATAAATCCATTATGTGCATGAAAGGCACAGTCCTCATAATTTATTTATACTGTTTCACAGAAACAAACAGCTGTAAATGTCAGAAAGATCTAATTCTCCGAGGTGTTGGCTTAATAAACTCTTCAGTTCTCTTGGCTGTTGAACCGAGACTTTTATTTCAAAATATTTGCCCATAAGTTGCTCTTCCTCCAATGTTTTTTTTTTATGCTATTTGGGGCAATAAGCTATAGTGTAGAAAATTACTTCAAATCGGCTATCACTGTTTTTAAATGAAGTTGACAGTTCTGTAGAAAATGATGATTATGCTGACTGTAACATATTCATGATCTGTAAAATCAGTTGATAATGATCTCCAATGGGATTGACTTCAGGTGGTCTTTGTAGACAGGTGGTCCCCTCAACCAAGTTGAAAATATGGTTTGAAAGCATTCAGAATAACATTAGCATCATTCTCAATGAACAGACTTAGAGGGATGGCGTCAGGATGATAAGAGTCCTCAAGCGGTTTTCTCTATTGAAATGGCAAAAGTCCTGTGCATTGTTTTAATGTACTGACTGTTGAGGGCGAAGGTTGGCTGGTAAACAGGTCACTGCGGTAATTCTGTATCCTTTAAGGTAAAGTTTTCCTGTTTATATTTCTGCTTGCCTGAAGTAGCATCAGCAGATCTGGCAGTGGATACTTAGCCACATCAAAGGGACTCAAAGCTACAAATCAGAAATCTCAGGCCTTAAGGAACTGTTTAAGAAGATAGAAAAAAAAAACAAAATGAAAATCCTTTCTGAGTGTCCTGTTACTAGCCCAGAGGACCCCAAAATGCAACAGCAATAGATATTCACTACGACAAATGGTTACTTAAACAAAAGCTGTTTTTAATTATCTTTAAACATGAAAACAGAATCAAACTTTAACTTATCACTATTAACTTAACTAACCTAACTTAACCCCCTTCTAATTCTAAGCATACGTGTATGTAATGTAATGTGGGTGTAAATTTAAGAAAAGTTCTGTGGTTCACAGTTTAATCTCACTTCTCCTTCTTCCAAGTTCACTAGTTGCAGGCAATTCTTATACTGTGCACAGAATTTAACATGTATAAAGTTCACCAGGCTTTGGTGCTTGAAAGGTATAAGTTTACCACTCAGGAAGGTTCTCGTAGGGTTTGCAGAGACAGATTTGTTGTTCCAGGATTTCCTCAACTGAGGTACCGCCATTAGTCACCTCAACATCTTGCTGATGAAACTTTCCCCATCAGGGTTCTCCAGATGATAACCTCTTTCTTTCAGGCTGTCACAGAGTTCCTTTCTGTCCCACTTATTCCAAGAGAAACATCAGACAGATAGCACTTCCAGCCATCCAGCTTCTGTTTCAGTTCCAACAAGCTTCTCCTGACTTGTTTCAGCTGTGTGTGTCTCACACAGTCAAAGACCTTCTTCTTTCTCTCTCACTTTCTGAGATTCAAACTGCCAGAAGCATGTCCTTCTCTCTCTCTCTCTCTCTCTCTCTCTCTCTCTCTCTCTCTCTCTCTCTCTCTCTCTCTCTCTCTCTCTAATAATAGGAGTCAGTCTTCTGCTCCCATCTGTTGTTTTAGGTAAACAAACTTCTCAATAACCTCTGAGTGAGCACTTTGCAGAGAGGTCAAAAGCCTTGCAAAAAGGTATAAATAGACAGTGAGTCTCTTGCTTGTTGCTTTAAAGACAACATTCCATTAATTCATGATGTCATTTCAATTAGCACCTAATTGTGAAATGTGCATAGCATTCTCCATAGTTTCTGTAAAGTCACTAAATATGAATTCTTCATTATTTCAAATAAGAACTGTTTTAAAACATGTGTATGGATGTAACCTACCTAATTTTACCAATTTATCTTCCAAATATTCCATCACAGACCCTTAATATTTGTCAAATCTTATCTGCATTGCAACTCTGCATATTGCTTTCACTTTTTCAGCTCAGTTTAACATGAGGTAGCTGAAAGCAACTGATTCAGGGTCCAGAGAGACTGGCCCTTGTTTGATAGTGTCAATTGATAGTGTCAATTCACTGGACAACAATTTTTTTTTCCCAAAAGTTTGCTTCCTGAAACAAAATTGAGGATTATGAAAGACAAGTTCAAGCTGAAACAAAGATCATTTCAAATTTGCTGTATCACGTAGGAAATTGGAGAAACATTAAATTAAGTTTTATTGAACTTAGCAAGTTCAATCGCATAATGATGCTGACACATTGCATGAGAACAACTGATGTAAAAACATTTAGCCACTGATTTTCTTTTATACTCAGCATCTGATGCCTCTTGTGTCAGTGTCCAACAATAGTCAGCCACCAGTGATGGGTCCCAGTTGCCCTAATACCATTTTCTATGTTCACAATGTCCTGGTGAAACCTTTCACCATGTTCATCACTGACTACACCAAGATCATCAGGAAAGATGCAGCAAATGCAAAACAAAATGAATTTTCAGTGACATCTTGCACTTCATGGTTTTTTGTGCTTCAATATCCATTCACTCTTTGTCAATGTAATTGACAGTATCTGTATATGTGAGCTGCTTTTATAGCTTGTCTACATCCATCCTGACTAAGCATGCCCAGGCCGTAGATAACATTCACCTGCACTGAGTGCATGCCCAGGAATTCTTGGACTAACCAAAACAGCTTACTTTTTGGGCAATATACTAGTAGACTTAAAATATGACAGGAAATCACTATAATAGGTTATATCTGAATAACGGTACATGATAGGAATATTTAAGTGGTTTTCATTAACAGCAACCTAAATTCCATAAAATACTCCCAAAGTGTGTAGGAAGCTAAATCTTCCTTGTCTAGTGTTATCTAACCAGCATTGGTCAACCATATAGATGTTAAATGGTACAAAATGTGCTGCAAAAATATCCACGACAATATGAGGTCATCGCAATTTTAGTTGCAACAACAACTACAGAATCAGCCTGGGAAATGAAGAAATAAAACAATCCCATGCAGATAATATCATATAATTTCTCAAGCAGGTTTAAGCCAACACCAAATGTGATTTGGTTTTGGCATTGTCGGATATTTGTACTTATGCTCTTCAGCTTAAATGCAGTCCATTCTAAAGTGTGAAGACTAAGGCATGAGGAATATGAGGAGCTCAAACAAAGTGTGTGTACTTTATTTAAGAGCTCTTCACAGATGATTTATTGATATTTTTCTGGATATACCTTTGCAATCCACAGAGAAAGTTACAATGTGACACAATCCTTGAAGTGTGAGATCTCTTCAAACAAACAATTATTGATCCTGAAAATATTATATCTACTCTAGTCTATGAGGAGGAGAAGACTTCAGCTGATTCAACACATTCGGAAATTTTACAAATTTAAAAAATCACAGGCTTTCACACTCTCTGATCTACATCGTGGTCTGTGTCTATTTCATGTTGAACTTCTATGTTCATCATCGCTTGTTGGAAAGCCAAACATTTCTAATGCTGTTGCCCTATCTTGATCCTCTTTTTTCTTTAAATGTACTTTCTGGATGGATTCACTTCAGGAACATGTTTGACTTTGTAGCATTTTCTCCATTCTCCATATTGTCAAGTGGCCCCCATGGGCTCTACAGAATTTCAAGACCAACTGAGCTTTAAAGGGTTATCATTCTGCCACCTTTGCCCAATTGTCTCATCTTCTTATTTCCAACTTACCAGCAAGCCCCAACACCTGAACACCATCAGGCAACTTAGACCTCAGAACCATAGATAGCACAGACTCATGGGCTGAAATGACCTATTACCGTGCTGTATGTCCAAATTATTTTTCTTAAATATTCAGTCAATTTATTTTGTATATGTTGCCTTCCCTCAAAATTGGGTCACTTTCACTGCACCATAGCTGTTTACACAGATGTGACAAAGAAATCATCCTCTAGCTCTCATAGAGTTTAAAATTTATTTTCTTTGGTTCTTAGAAGCTTCTTCATAAATCAACCTCCAGAAGATTTTTGTATCAAATATTTGTTTTGATGCCCTGAACTCGTTGTCAGATTTCAGATTTATTGTACATGATATCACATACAACCCTGAGATTCTTTTTTTCTGCAGGCATGGCAGAATTACCACTAATTGGTAGTACAAAAAAAACTTCACAACGTAAACATGTAAACAAATAAATCTGTAAACAGATAGCAAATGTGAACAAACTGTGTAATACAGAGAGAACAGAAAGAAAATCAATAAAGTGCACAAGTAAGAGTCTGATCGAGTTTGTCGTTGAGGTGTCTGATGGTGAAGGGGTAACAGCTGTTCCTGAACCTGGTGGTGTGAGTCTTGTGGCACCAATACCTCATTCCTGATGGCAGCAGCAAGAACAGAGCGTGTGCTGGGTGGTGTTAGGTCTGCTTTGTTCATGAATGAGTGAGACAAACACCAGACTGAGTCGAAATCAGGGTTCTTTGTTCTTTATTACCGGATTGTAACACTTGCGACTAAACATGTTAGTCGGAGAATGCATTCTGCCGTTATCAGCAAAATGGTGATTTTTTATACCCTTGGATACATGCTTAGAACATCATCATATCATTACTTGTCCAATGACTAAAACTGTTGCTATCCTTTCCCTGCTAGCTTCCTGCCTCTCAATCCATCATTGTCTCTCTTATCTTGTAAGTACAAGGATGCATTCACATCTTGTTACAGCCCTGTACATTCCCATCTCATGATGTTTTACCTAACAGTGGTGAGGGTCTTTGAGGACCGCTGCTGCTTTATGACAGCAGTGTTTCCTGTAGATGTACTCAATAGTGGGGAGGGTTTTGCCTGTGATGTTCTGGACTGGGTCCACTAATCTTTAGAGGGTCTTGCGCTCAAGGGCACTGGTGCCTCCATACTAAATTGTGATGCAACCGGTCAGCACACGTTTCACGACAAGACTGTATAAATTTCCCAAGGTTTCTGGTGTCATACCAAATCTTCACAAACTGCTGAGAAAACAGAAGCACTGATATGCTTTTTTCATGATGTCAATACCAGGAAAGATCCTCCAAGATAGTAACTCCCAAAAATTTAAAATTGCTGACCTTCACCACCTCTGATCCCCCAATGTTCACTGGATTGTACACCTCTGGCTTTCCTTTCCTGAAGTCAACAATCAGCTCCTTAGTTTTGGTGACATTGAGGGAAAGATTGTTGTTGATGCACCATTCAGCCAAGTTTTCAATCTCCATTCAGCCAAGTTTTCAATCTCCATTCAGCCAAGTTTTCAATCTCCATCCAGCCAAGTTTTCAATCTTCATCCTATATGCTAACTGATCCCCCTTCCTTTATACAGCCCACTACCGAGGTATCATCAAGAAATTTGTAGATGGTGTTATTGTCATACTGAGCCACACAGTCATAGGTGTAATGTGAGTAGAGTAGGGGGGCTAGGAACACAGCCTTGTGGTCCTCCAGTACTGATGGAAATTGTGGAAGAGATGTTCTTAACAATCTTTGCTGATTGTAGTCTGGAGGAGAGGAAACGCATGATCCAATTACACAGTAAGGTGTTGAGTCCAAGTTCCTGGAGTTTGCTGATCAATTTTGAGGGGATGATGGTGTTATATGCTGAACTGTAGTCAATAAAAAAGGATCCTGATGTATGCATCTTTGCTGTCTAGGTGTTCCAGGGGTTTGTGTAGAGCCAGTGAGATGGCATCCACTGTAGAACTGTTTCTACAATAGGTGAGCTGGAATGGATCCACGTTGCTGCTCAGACAGGAGCTGATATGCTTCATCACCAGCCTTATAAAACACTTCATCACTGTTGTAAGTGCTACTAGTCATTAAGACAGGCTGCTACACTCTTCTTGGGCACCAGTTCATGCCTGTTTGAAACAGGTGGGTACCATGCCCTGCAGGAGTGAGATACTGAAGATATCCGTGAACACCTTGTTAAGTCACGGTCTTATTGAGACAGTAAAATGGGTCACCTGGGACTCTTTGATGTTGCTTTTATTGGAATGATAAAATTTTGTCTCCAGGTGGCAACATTTTATGGTCAGAAACAACATGAATGGTCTTTCCAGCAAGAAATGGTGAAACTTATAACTCCAAAAAAATAATCAGCCATGGCTCCTACTGCAACTGAATGCATTTTCTTCAGCTTTGCTCTGGTTTTACATCGTCATCACTCAGAACATGGGTATAGTCTTTGATGCAATTATTGTCCATGACATGGGTAATCATTGAGACTATTTCTTCATTAGTGAAAAGCAGTTCAAGCAGGTTTTAGCACATGTGTAGCAGACAAAGAAAGGCTCACTATTGATTCTTCACATACCCATTATAGATGTTTTGCTGGTCTTTTCCCTCACCACTATGGTTCATCTCTTGTTAAGAGTTGATAAGTTCCAGTCATCATTATGGCAGGGTCAGGTCATGATTTAATGTAGTAGAGAGAGAGTCATAGAGCAGAGTAGCAGGCTATTTAGCCGATCGTATTGGTGTGTTTGGGCTGCCCGGGCTCATGAGCCACTAAGACCTATTACTGTGCTTTTTCTCAAAATCTAAAAAGAAAATCATGTACATGCGCCCATATATCTTCATCCCGTCTTGCAGCACCTGGCTATTAACCTTCAATGCCTCGGTGATGTAAGTGCCTATCGAGTCTCTTCTTAAGTGGTGTCAGTGGTTCTGCATCAACCAATCTCTCCAACAGTGCATTTCAGGAACTGACCACTGTTTAGGTCAAACAGTTCCCTTCAGATCCCCTCAAAATCACCTACCTTGCACTTGAAGGCCTTGCACTTCGTCCTTAACTTATAACATGGGAAAATATTTCCTGCACTCTACCCTGTCTCCCACACTCCATCATTTTATACACCTCAATGATGTCCATTCTTATCCTTCCCTTCTCCAGGGTAAACAGACCCAGTCTTTCTTGTCCCTCATCACAAATGAAATGCTTCATCTCAAGCGACAGCTTGGGGAAACCCCTTCATGTTATCATATCTGAGCTCCACTGCAGTGACCATAACTGCAAGATTTAAGATAACAGTAGATTATTCCTAGAAATAGCAGTGACTCATTCGCATTTTGGGGTTTTCAGGTTCTGATCATAGCCTTGAGTTTCTCTTTAACTGGTTGCAGTCTGTTTTCCCCTCGCTTGCAGCATAAATTAATCACTTGGTTCTGCACAAAGACACATTTGCCTTTTTTTTATTTCAGCTCGACATTATGCTGAAGAAGTCTTCTGAACACTTCCTCAAGTGTGCAAAGCTTTTCATCCTCCATGGCAGGCTGCAATTAGGATGTCATCCTGACTGTATTAACAATGCTAGATTCCCTGCAGCATCTTATCCATGTTTGCCTGGAATATTTCTGGTGATGTTTTTAACCAAGTCGGAAGCTTGTTATGTGAAGAACCTCTTCTGAATGCTCATTGTCAAGCATTGTTGGCTTTCTTTGTCTACATGAAGTTGGGAATAGGCATGAGACAGGTTGAATTTACTGTCAGTCTTCTTCCCTGACAATTCAATTGATATCTCATAGTCAATCAGCGACATTCTCATCAAGTCATAAAATCAGGAGTAAACAAGTATTCAGCCCAGAATCAGGGCAACCATGTACCACATGTTTACACTAATATAACAGCTAGAACATTACAATACCATACTGGCCCTTTGGCCTACAATATTGTGCTGACCTCCTCAACAATCAAAGCCTTCCCTATCTCACAGAGAAAAAAACTCTTGATTTTCCTGACACCCATGTTTCTATATAAGTTTTTTTGTTGTATGTCCCTATTGTACCAACCTCCACCTCTGCTCCTGGCAATGTACTCCAGGTACCCACCACTCTCTGTCTAAAAAGAAAATATCTCTGGCATCTCTCCTAAATTTTCCTCCAGTCACCTGAAACAGATATCCTATAGTATTTGCAGTTGTTATCCCAGAAAATTGCCGCTGGCTGTCCATCTGATCTATGCTTGTATCCGATCTAACCTTGTATACCTCATTTAAGTCACCTCTCATTTTTTATTGTTCCAAAGAGAAAAGCCCTATCTCTGTTAACCTTTCCTCACAAGACATGTTCACCAATCAGAAACTTCCTGGTAAATCTCCTCTGCATTCTCTCTCTCCAAAGCATCTACATCCTTCCTGTAATGAGGCAACCAAAACTGAATAAATTTTCCGTGTGGTCTAACCAGAGTTTTATAGAGCTGCAAAATTACCTCATGGCTCTTGAATCAATCTCCCAATTAATGAAGGCCAGTATACCAGAAGCCTTCTTAACTACCCTATCAACTTGCACAGCAACCTTGGACCCAGCCCTGGAGATCTCTCTGATCTTCCACACTGTTAAGCATCCTGTCATTGACCACATATTCTGCATTCAAGTATTTGACATCAATCCCCTCATTCTTATCAACTTTAAATATGTCATATTTTAACTATAGGCCTCATCACATCAGTTCCATTGTTTATTCCAACCTTTGTTTTCATTTTTATAGATCCAAGTCATGGTTTGTGATAGGATAGCTTGTACATGGCTTCCACAAACATGGGATTGGTGCCCTAAACATATCTGCATGTAAAAAATGATTATTAAGTGTTACGAGTCCAGAGAACTCCAAAACTAACAGCAATAGAAATTCACCAAGACAATGGTTACTTAAACAAAAGTTGCATTTACTTTTCTTTAAACATAATAACAAAATCAAACTTTGACTTATTACTATTAACTTAAGCTAACTTAAACCCCTTCTAATTCTAAGCACACATGTATGTCATGTGTATATGCTCAGGAAAGTTCTTTGGTTCACTGTCCAATCATTCACTTCTCACTTCTCCAAGTTCACTGGTATCAGGCAATTCCTATACTGTGCACAAAATTCAACATTTATGAATCTCCACCAGGCTCTGGTGCTTAAAGTTAAATGGTTACCACTCAGGAAGGTTCTTGTTGGTTTCTGAGAGACATTGGTTGCTCGTTGGACACACACAAACTGATTTCCTCCAATCAGTCACTTCAGTGTCTTGCAAAATAAACTTGCCCCATCATGGGTTTTCCAAATGATAACCTCTTCTTCCAGGTCACCACAGAGTTCCACTTGCTTCCCTTATTTCAGGAGAAACACTCTAGCCAGCCATTTCTTCTTGTAAGGACTACAAGGGTTTTGAACAGGCTGACTCAGAACTCACAACCACTCTTCAAAATGAGGTTTTCAACAAGCCTGCCAGCTTGCCATTTTGCAGCCTCAACTGCTACTGTAGAACTGACTTCTCTCTGTCTGTCTGTCTGTCTGTCTGTCTGTGTCTCTCTCTCTCTCTCTCTCTTTCTCAGAGAAGAATCCTGTTTGTTCTTTCTTCTCTCTGCTTGTAAAAAACAAAAAAATTCTCCCAAGGCTCTAAACCCAATCCTTGAAAGATCTTATCAGGACTTGAGCATGGACTTTTCCATTTGCATCTGCTTTTAAAATTCATTCCAAAGCCGTTCCATTGTCTTTTGCAAAGCCAACTGGACCCTAAATGTTTAGATTCAGCAAAGTTCTTGCATTTTAAATGAGTTGTCTTTTGTGAAGTGACCTACACTAAACCCTCCACAATCTATTTCTTTTAAAGTTTTAAAGACATATTTATTCATAACCATACTAATCTAACCCGCATCATAAGAAAACAGTGAAAGGAAATGTGGTAGGTCCCAATACAATCTTTAAAATTCTCTTCACGAGAGAACTCTGAAAGCTGAATGAGCAAAAATATTCAAGGATGAGCTGGGAAGATTTTTAGTCCATAGATGTGTTGACGGTTACTGAGTAAAACATAGGAAAGAGATGCTGAGGCCAAGAGCAGAGCAATCAAGATCTCATTGAACGATGGAGCAGGCTTGGTTGGTGGGTGGGGAGGGGTGTTGTGACTACTGATGGTTCATGGAGAATTCCTATTTCTTATGTTCTTAAAAGATCTTTTAAATTGAGCTTATTTGTCATATTGTACAGTGATCAAGGCTCTTCTGCGAGCAGTCTAAAAGGATGTGTCTAACACTTACACAGCCATGTAAAGAGCACATTTAGAGCCTAGAATTACAGTGAAGAGAGAGATTAATTCATACCAAGCAAGGCTATCATTATTATCACTTTTGTGGCATTCTTTATGAAATTTGATGGATGCGGGGAAGAAATTGACGAAGGCTGTTGGGGCGTGCTGCCGCACTCTTGAGCTGCTCCTTGTTCAAAGGAGGGAGAAGAGAGTGTGTCTAGGGTCCTTCAAAATGTTGACTATCTTTCCCTGATAACGGGTGATGTAGATGGTGTCCATGGAGGGGCAGGTCAGGGGGTGGGTGGGGTGAATCTGCATTGATATTCTGAGCTCTATTCACTTCTAACTGCCGCTTTTATTATGTGGTCATGATGTATTCACACATGAGATGATCTTCCATTACAGTGACAATAATCCCAAGTAGACTTTGTTTGTTTATACACGTAGCCACAACAGCCACTAGTTTTACCTACTCGTTAATTGCACAAGGCTACGCTTTCCATTTATGGAAATATTCACAGTATCTCAGCAGAATATGTTCACAGCTTAAATATCCTTCTTGATGTTGGGACCTTCTTGAACTTCCATGATATTACATATTCATATAATTCATATTCTTTTCCATAATGGAGGTGATCATATTGGTATCAATATTCATATTGATGATTTAACTCGCTGATTATTAATTTTAAGGATGTCACTTATGGAGTCCATGCGATTTAAAACACACTCTTTGTATTGGTCTTTTCAATGTCATGTAAACCGATGATCCATGGAATTCCATTGCAATGATTCACCTTCCTGATGGGACATAGCTTCCGCATCATATTTTCACCAGTTGTACTCTGCTGTACAAATATTGTGTGTCCCATTAAACTGGCAGCAGGGTCCCCAGCCAAATACACCTGACTTTTAAATCACACTCACTTGACCTAGATCAGTGGTTTTCATACTGCCCCCCCCCCCAACTCATATTCCACCTAAACCAATCCCTATGCCATGAATGTTCTGTGATGAATAAGGGATTGGTTAAGGTGGGATGTGAGTGGGAAGGGAAGGATGAGAACCATTGCTCTTGACCCGATTGTTACTGAAATATTTTGCTTTCGAAAAATTGACATTGGCCCATTTCCTTTGGAGTTAAGAAACCATGCACATAACGAGTCAATTAGGTATGATTAAAACAGTGGTTTTCAAACTTTTTCTTTCCACTCACCTAGCATCTTAAGCAATCCCTTACAAATCACAGAGCACCTATAGCATAGGGAATACTAAAACATTGTGAGCCTGAAATTCCTTTGTTGGGTGCTACCAGTTGCCCCAATAATTATAGAGACAAAGTCTGAGGGGAACGATACAAGAGACTGCTGGCCCGGGTCCAGGCAAGGGAAAATAAGGAGAGGGAGAGAGGGCTCGACCTTTATGGCCTGGATCACATGGGGGAGACCAGGGAGGAGTCAAGGACAGGATGTCACCAGGAGGGCGGGCCAGCCGGTACACACAACAATATCACCACACGCTTATAATTATTATTAATGCAAGAAGTTATGATTATGATCTTACCTTTTGCATCTTGGGTGAAGTGGCATTTAGCGCGATACTATTACAATGCCAGAGGCCCGGGATTGAATATGGTGTTGTCTGTAAGGAGTTTGTATATTCTCTCTGTGTCTCTATTTGTTTTCTCCAGGTTGCTCAGGTTTCCTCCCATCATTCAAAATGTATGATGGCTGTGGTGGTTGTAGGTTAATTGATGTACCTGAGGGCACCTTCTTGTCGGCTGGAAGGCCTGTTACCATGCTGTACATCTAAATTTAAATCTGCACCACTTTTCAATTACTGATCTTTTGCTCAGCATCATTTTTCTGCTTGTTAGTGAAAACACAATGCTGGAGAAACTCAACAGGTAAAACAGTGTCCTTTATATGGCGAAGATAAAATTACATAACGGACATTTCTGGCTTCAGCCCTTCATCAAGGTATGGAAAAATGTTGGCAGGCATCCAAATAAAAAGGTAAGAGTGGAGGAGTGGGAGAGGAGCATGGTCACAAAGGCAGGAGGTAATAGTTGGTGAAAGGAGGGGAGGGCACAGCAGCAAGCAGGGAGAGGAGGGATGCCTAGGTGAATAGAGAGAGAATAGGGTGGAGAGCTGAGGGAAAAAGATATGGGGAAGGGAAAAGAGGGAGAAAGAAGAGCAGGATAACAGAAACCAGAAAAGGTAATGTTAATGCCATCTGGCTAAAGAGTGCCCAGATTGAAAATCAGGTGTTTTTCCTTCAATTTGCAGGTGTTCTTGGTGGGATATGTCAACATAGGAGTGGGATATAGAAAATAAGTTATTGGCCACTAAGAGGACCCTGTCACTGCTGTGGACAGAGGGAAGGTGTCAGTGAAGTGATTTCCAAGTCTGTACTGTCTCTCCAAAGTAGAGAAGGTCACAAAGGGAACCCTTGATGTGGTAAATCAATCCTTCAAATGCACAAGTGAAGTGCTGTTCATTTGAAAGGGCTGTTTGGGGCCCCAGACCATGGGGAGGGAGGAGGTGTGGATGCAAGTGTTGCACCTCCTGTGGCCCAAGGGAAAGGTGCCAGGGGTTGGGCAATTGGAACCTGCTACCACCCCCTGTCACATGTCTGTCTCTGGGCTCATGGAAGATTTCACACTTGTGCCAACATGTCCTCTCTCACCACAGTCCAAGGCCCATTTATGGTCCATTTATTTTGTTTAAAATTAAGTGTTGTATTTGAGTTATATTTTTGGTCACTTCATTGATCCTTCACAATCTGTTTTGACACTGATCTGCCTCCGTTCTCCTTTGAGTTATGCAAGAGGGAGACACAAGAGACTGAAAATGTTGGACTCTGGAGCAAAAAAAAACAGAGCTGGAAAAACCCAGGATGTCAACCAGATCAGTGGCGGGGGGTGGGGGGGGGGGAGGGGGGGGGAGTGAAGGAAGGAACTATCGAATCTTGTGTTGGGTGTCGAGCCAAAATGCCAACAAATCCTTTTCCACCCATAGATGCCGTTCGACCCATCTGGGTTATACCAACAGTTTGCTTTCAACAGTTTTGTAAGCTGTGCAATGGATAGCAGACTCCGAGTTTGTTTGGAGTTTCCATTTGAGTTGTCTGCCCACAGGAGCTATGGACATAATACAAATGGGGATTGCAAATGAAAATTAAAGACACCTCTTCTGTTTGACAACTGCCAGGGATGAGAGGATTAATTTCCATGTAAATTGTGTTGTTCTTTCAGGATGACTCATTCCTCTGAAACCATTTGGGGGAAAAAAAAACTACAAACTAGATAACTGCAACAACAAAAAAATTAAGCATATCCGCAAAATGGACACAAATCATTTTGCCATGAGATATGTTTCACCAACACAAGGAGCTCATCATCTAAACAGACAATGCAGCGGAAGTTTCAAGACAGTTCAGAGCCTCAATGTTACCATCACATTGTTTTAAGGATTATGAAATCACGAATCATTTATTTGACACGTACTGTGATTTCTAAGTTCCTTTTCTCATTTGAATTTGAATGGATCAGAAATATATTAGTTGGTGAGTTCAGTCAGATTTTTCAACTTGTAGACATCCTCCCACTGTATAATAATATGACTCAATTCATTTGGAATTGGCAATTACATTTTATTGACATTTTTTAAATTTGGGTCCAGAAGCTCTTGCTGGTGTAATGCATCATGTTACAGTTATCCCAAACTGCTGAAACTCAAGAGATTACTCAGAGAGTTGTCCGTGATCCTGTCTCCTCATAATTGCTTGTTCGAATTATTAGCAGATATTTTGTGAGCATTAACCTGATTCTGAAATGTGTTCTTTTAACTTTCTCTTCTTAATATGACAACTTTCCTTCTGCAATTAAATAGCTTGATCATTGCTAATGAATAACAATGAGGTTTTTTTTAGCTGTAGCCTTAATGATTTCTCTGTAAAAATGGTTCTCATGAGGCTAGTTTCTGAAAGTGGCCCTGTGACCAGAGTGTTCTCGCGTCTCATGAGGCCAATTGACTTTTAGCGGTATCTCACATCAGAGCTGCTTCTCTGTGGGGCACTCGTCTGTGTAATATATGTATACACCTTTGTGAAAGTACATCTACAATACTTAATTCTCTATTTTTTCTTTGGCTTGGCTTCGCGGACGAAGATTTATGGAGGGGTAATGTCCACGTCAGCTCCGGGCTCGTTTGTGGCTGACAAGTCCGATGCGGGACAGGCAGACACGGTTGCAGCGGTTGGAAGGGAAAATTGGTGGGTTGGGGTTGGGTGTTAGGTTTTTCCTCCTTTGTCTTTTATCAGTGAGGTGGGCTCTGCGGTCTTCTTCCGAGGAGGTTGCTGCCCGCTGAACTGTGAGGCGCCAAGATGCACGGTTTGAGGCGAGATCAGCCCACTGGCGGTGGTCAATGGGGCAGGCACCAAGAGATTGTACCTCTTCTTTGGTGCACCTCTGTCTCGGTGGCCAGTGGAGAGCTCGCTAGACAACACGATCTTGGGAAGGCGATGGTCCTCCATTCTGGAGACGTGACCTACCCAGCGCAGTTGGATCTTCAGCAACGTGGATTCGATGCTGTCGGCCTCTGCCATCTCGAGTACTTCGATGTTGGTGACGAAGTCACTCCAATGAATGTTGAGGATGGAGCGAAGACAACGCTGGTTCTAGGAGCCGTAGGTGATGCCTGTAGAGGACGCATGATTCGGAGCCAAACAGGAGTGTGGGTATGACAATGGCTCTGTATAAGCTAATCTTTGTGAGGTTTTTCAGTTGGTTGTTTTTCCAGACTCTATACTCTCTCAAGAAAAAACAAAATATGCTAGAAAGGCACAATCAACAAAATGTTCCAGTTAACATGTTGATGCTCTGCCACTTCTCAATTCTTTGGACTCCATCCATTTTTAATCTTTCATAATATGTACTTCAGACTGAGTCCATGGGTACATTACAGTTTGAACACCAGTATGAAGCAGCTGGGGGTTGGGTATAAAACCAGTCTTGGTCGGTAGTCGCTGAAAACAGGGACATGGCGTCCAAAGGGTTAACCCGCCTTCAATTTGCAACAATTTCAATGTACTGAGGCATTTGACTTACTAAGGTTCATATTTGATATTGTACAAACTGAAAAATAGACCTTTTCAAGTGGATAGTAGAGTAAATGTAAAAACACAATGCTTCCCTGATGAAAGGCTCAAGCCCAAAATTTTGGGTATCTTTATCTTTGCTCTAAAAAGTGCACTGTTTGACCTGCTGACTTTCTCCAACGTGTTTTTACTTCAATCACGGTGTCTGCAGACTTTCATGCATTTATGCACTGAGGTTAGGTAAGATAAAAACTTAACGACACGGGTTAAGGAAGAAAAGGGAAAAGTTTAAAGGCAATATTAAGGAGAACTTCTTCACACAGAGACTGGTATGAGCTACCAGCTAAATTAGTGAATGCAAACTCAATTTTGAAATTTTAGAAAAAATTGAACAGGTATATAGATGGGAGGGGTATGGAGGGATATCATCCATGTGCAGGTCAATGGGATGAGGCAAAATAATAGTTCAGCAGGGCCACGAAGGGCCAGTTTCTGTGGTGTTTTATGTTTCTGTAGTTTTATGTATAGACTTTTGGAATAGTTTAGTTGTTGCATCAAAGGGAAGTGCTCTTTTCAAAAGTGTTTCACCCCCAACCCACCAATGCTGTTAAAAAAGATATGAAGCTGGACAATGTTTGCATTGGCTCTGGCCCACTTTACATGATTGGAATTCAGATCTCTTAACTTGTTTCCATTGTGAACACTCAAATTCCTCATCTTTCCATGTCTCTGTTACCCCTTCTTCTTGATCCACAAGGATTCTACATACAGTATCTCCAACTTTGGCATTTTATGCATTCTCTCTTCCTTTTGTTGATGGATTTCCTTTTGGCTGCATTTGGCCTTGTGATGAATCTGTGTGATGCTGTCAGTCACTGTGCGTAGTCTGCTCTCCTGACATTGGACTAAAGACACTCCCCTTGGGTATAACTATATATGAGCCCATTATCATTCATTATTGTATTACTAAGTTTCTACTAATAAAAACCATGATTTCTGGTTAACTACACAGCCTTTGGTTTCTTCATTTATTGGCACTTCAGGTCTCAACACTAGAAGTCCTTGGCATCTTTCTTGTCCTTAAAGATTCTGTTTCGGTCCAACTTTGCCTCCAAGGATTTGCATACAAGACCTACATTCCCTCACAACTATTTGGATCCCACAATAGTTCTTCCAAGTGAAGCAACACTTCATTTGTGAATCTGCAGGGATCATCTACAGCATCTAGTGTTCCCATTGTGGCCTCCTCTACATCAGAGAGACTGTCACAGACTAAAGGATCATTTTATCGAGCACCTTCAGTCTGTCTGCTGTAAAAATGGCAACATCCCAGCGGTCAACCACTGGCAAATTGGGGAACAACGCCTAATATTCCGTCTGAGCACTCTCCAACTAGATAGCATTGACATTGACAGGTTTCCATTTGGCCCCTCCGGTGTCTCTCTCCCTTTCCCTATCCTGTCTCATTTTCTGCAGCTCCACATGATCTTTCCCTCTCCAATCAGAGAGCTATCTCCTCCTCCTCTAACTTCCAAGTTTTTTCTCTCTTCTGCTCTCTCACCCATATCCACCTATGACCTTTTGTCTGTGGGTCAATGCTCCTTACCCTGCCCCTCCCTCCACTGTTTTATTGAAGCTTTTTGCTTGATGAAGGGCTCAGGCCTGAAATCTTGGTTATGTATCTTTGCCATAAAGAATACTGAGTATCCTATTGAGTTTCTTCAGCAATTTTGTGTATTAATTTCTTGGAGGAAGTTTTAGAGGAAACACAATTCCATAAAGTGGGTAGGAGGATTCTGAAATTCTGAAAGGATGGAAACCCTCATCACACTTTAAAATAAAATAGAGGATACTTACTTCAAAGACAGTGTTCGACAGTGAGATTAGGCTAGACAGCTCTTCTTCACCTTGCAGGTGATCTTTTTCATATCATATGATCGTATGATCTTTCTCGTCATACATTTTCTGTGAGCCGATGATTTGTCTGACTGACCTTGTGATGATGTCATGTGTTGATTGGAAATACAGTAAAGAACCCTGTTATCCAAAATTTTCAAAACCAGCAGGCTTAAGCAACCGGCAAAATAAATTTCAAAAAATAAATAGGTACAAAAAACACAGAAGTTTAAAATTGTGCACCTCGCGGTTAGTTCGCCAATCATGCAACAAGCAGTCTCAAGCAACCATAAGATTCACTAATCCTGCATATACCGATCCCTATAGGTGCTGGATAGCAGGGATTTTTCTCTACTACTTCAATCCAAATTCCTGCCCTTTCATGATATCCCGCTCAAACGTTTGGTTTGATCTTTTCTTTTATTGTTATTGATCTCTTCCACAATAAACATTGATGTTGCAACTGTGGTGAATCTCTGCTCAGCTGTCTGTCTTCCCATCAGCTAGCCTTGCTGTACTAACATAGGCTGTGCATTACCTCTACTGTTAAACCCTGTGTATAACTGTGTCTGCACACATTGTCTTTCATTATTGTACCATGAGTTTCTTCTAATAAGAGCCATGATTATTGTTTGACCACATCGTCTTTGATCTCCTTCATCAACTGACACTTCAGCATCACATGGATATATTAGTCCAGCAAATGATCAAGGAAGCATGAAGCATAGATTCAAATTTCTTGCATAGAAGGGGGATAAGTTTCATAAAGTGGATGGAAGAGACCTAGAACTTGGTGTCTGAACCAGCCATCACATTTTAAAGAAGGGTACCTGTTTATGTGTGTGTGGGGAAAATATATCTCCTGACTTCATCTATATGATTCACAATAATCAGTTTTCCAACCAATAGACAACCTTTTATAACTTTCATAGAACATTACAGTACCGTGCAGGCCCTTCAGCCCATGATATTGTGGCAACCTTTGTAACCTACTCCACTACAATCTAATCCTTCCTTCCCTACCTTTTTTTTTTCTGACATCCTGTGCCTATCTGAGAATCTTGTCATTGTACCAATTTTATCAGCCTCCACCATCACCCCCAGTAATGCTTTCCATACAGTGGCCCTCAAAACATTTCCTAATTTTGAAAAGAGCTGCAAATACTCTGCCGACCTTTCTGATGTCAGTTAAAAGCAACCATTTCCTAAATATTTCTTCAAAATTGTCCCCATATCTGAAACATTTGCCATTTTTATAACTATATTATTGAACCCTTTTGAAGATTAGACTGTGATCAACTTGTACAATTAGGCATCACCCTTTTAAATTTTATTTAATTTTTTGTACCTAGAATTTAGAATCTTGCTGGCAATATACAACATTCTTTTCTATGCATTAGCTGTACCTTACTCCACAAAAAATCAAATAAATTGGAACCTGATTTATCTAAATTATGTTTTTGATGCAGTCAAGATATAGGGACCTTTTTGCATTCGACCTCGTCATGGCCTAAGGTGAGATCCTACTGGAAGATTTAGGGAAACTCCTGGAATTCAATACCTGCAGGGGCCAAAATTGTTTTTTATTGGGGAAATTAGCAGATATAAGACCTAAAATGAGGCTGTCGAATTTTCAATTGAAATGTGTTAAACTTGCTTGAGCTGTGGCCAAGAAATGCATAGCTATTACTTGGAAATCTGATTCCCAACTGAGTCTGACCAACTGGAATTCAGAAATGCATAGTTGGGTTCCCCTGGAGAAGATTAGTTACGACTTCAGAAATTGTTACATGTTTTTAAGAATATGGAACCTATATTAAAGATATTCGGGGGTTAAACATTGATAATCCCCCCTCCGGTTTCCAGTACCACTATCTCCAATATCCCTAGCGATGTGCATGTCAAGACATTGAACCCTTAAGGGAGGAATCACATAATGTTTCATCTGTATGTAATTCATGCTTTTGGAAAACAGATGGTTTTGACACATCATACAGGAGAATTACCTCTATCTTTTTTCTCTTCTTTCTCTCTTCTACTTTGCTTTTAGGATCAACACGGTGTGTAATTTTGTTTTAATAAAAAATAGTGCAGAATTTGATAATTGTGATAACAGGTTGATCCTTCTTTCTTTGTATTTGGATTTAGTATTTTATTGTATATATCTGTGAGGTTTCTTTGATTTTGTTTGTTTTGTAACTCCAAGTTGACTGGAGTTTAAAAAATCTTTACTACATGGACTCCAATTGGTAACTCTCTACATTTGTACCTTAAGGGTGTTTTTTTTTTTTTCGCTCAATTTAGTCTTACTGTCTGGGAAAGATTCACAGTCACCACTTTTTCTCAGAAGGTATTACATCATATTTCTCTGCATTAAATAGATTTTTGCCACATTTTAGTCCACTCTTCTTATTGGATTGTTGTTAGTCCTTATTCGAATATCTAATCTGAAGGTTTATTTGCAGTCGGGTCAGAACAAGAAATTAAAAAATTATGGAATTCCACAAATTATTCTCTCACAGATGCTTCCTTTGAGAAGACATTGATTTATTTTATTTTTACCAACTTTGTGAATCCCAGATCATAGCTACATTATATTTATATATATATATATTTATTTTTATATATATATATATTTATATATTTATATATATATATTTTTATACATTTACTTTGGCTTGGCTTCGCGGACGAAGATTTATGGAGGGGGTAAAAAGTCCACGTCAGCTGCAGGCTCGTTTGTGGCTGACCAGTCCGATGCGGGACAGGCAGACACGATTGCAGCGGTTGCAAGGGAAAATTGGTGGGTTGGGTGTTGGGTTTTTCCTCCTTTGCCTTTTGTCAGTGAGGTGGGCTCTGCGGTCTTCTTCAAAGAAGGCTGCTGCCCGCCAAACTGTGAGGCGCCAAGATGCACGGTTTGAGGCGTTATCAGCCCACTGGCGGTGGTCAATGTGGCAGGCACCAAGAGATTTCTTTAGGCAGTCCTTGTACCTTTTCTTTGGTGCACCTCTGTCACGGTGGCCAGTGGAGAGCTCGCCATATAATACGATCTTGGGAAGGCGATGGTCCTCCATTCTGGAGACGTGACCCATCCAGCGCAGCTGGATCTTCAGCAGCGTGGACTCGATGCTGTCGACCTCTGCCATCTCGAGTACCTCGACGTTAGGGGTGTGAGCGCTCCAATGGATGTTGAGGATGGAGCGGAGACAACGCTGGTGGAAGCGTTCTAGGAGCCGTAGGTGGTGCCGGTAGAGGACCCATGATTCGGAGCCGAACAGGAGTGTGGGTATGACAACGGCTCTGTATACGCTTATCTTTGTGAGGTTTTTCAGTTGGTTGTTTTTCCAGACTCTTTTGTGTAGTCTTCCAAAGGCGCTATTTGCCTTGGCGAGTCTGTTGTCTATCTCATTGTCGATCCTTGCATCTGATGAAATGGTGCAGCCGAGATAGGTAAACTGGTTGACTGTTTTGAGTTTTGTGTGCCCGATGGAGATGTGGGGGGGCTGGTAGTCATGGTGGGGAGCTGGCTGATGGAGGACCTCAGTTTTCTTCAGGCTGACTTCCAGGCCAAACATTTTGGCAGTTTCCGCAAAGCAGGACGTCAAGCGCTGAAGAGCTGGCTCTGAATGGGCAACTAAAGCGGCATCATCTGCAAAGAGAGGTTCACGGACAAGTTTCTCTTGTGTCTTGGTGTGAGCTTGCAGGCGCCTCAGATTGAAGAGACTGCCATCCGTGCGGTACCGGATGTAAACAGCGTCTTCATTGTTGGGGTATTTCATGGCTTGGTTCAGCATCATGCTGAAGAAGATTGAAAAGAGGGTTGGTGCGAGAACACAGCCTTGCTTCACGCCATTGTTAATGGAGAAGGGTTCAGAGAGCTCATTGCTGTATCTGACCCGACCTTGTTGGTTTTCGTGCAGTTGGATAATCATGTTGAGGAACTTTGGGGGACATCCGATGCGCTCTAGTATTTGCCAAAGCCCTTTCCTGCTCACGGTGTCGAAGGCTTTGGTGAGGTCAACAAAGGTGATGTAGAGTCCTTTGTTTTGTTCTCTGCACTTTTCTTGGAGCTGTCTGAGGGCAAAGACCATGTCAGTGGTTCCTCTGTTTGCGCGAAAGCCGCACTGTGATTCTGGGAGAATATTCTCGGCGACACTAGGTATTATTCTAATATATATTTTATATATTTATATATATATACACATTAATAAATATATTTATTTATATATATATTTATTTATATATATATTTATATATATATTAATATGTATATTTATATGTATATTTATATGTATATTTATATGTATATTTATATGTATATTTATATGTATATTTATATGTATATTTATATGTATATTTATATGTATATTTATATGTATATTTATATATATATGTATATATTTATATATATATATATTTTATTCCCCATAATGCCTTGGCATGATTTGCTCTAAATGTAATACTGTTCTCTCCCTTGATTTTTAAACCATCTGCTAAGAGGAAAAGATTCCCTCCATTTAACCCTATCTAAACCAACCTGAGGATGAGGATTCCGGTCAGTGCTTAGTTTGCACTTCAAATGCACAACAAACATTAAAATATGTTCTTGTTTTTAATTATATTTGAAAGATGCTCTTTGTAGTTGTGAAAAAATTATAGATTCTGCATTGAAACATTGAGAAACAATGTCATATCAATTAAAGATTCTGGAAAGAAAAGACTATGTGAATCGCCACCAAGTGCATCCTATAATTTAAAAAAAATAATGATAGATGAATTTAAGCACTTTTAAGACTTCAACCCAAACCTTTTCAATTGAAAGGCTGAATATCTTCTTTCTCTATGTCTGCTGGCTATAAATTCTAATTGAACATTCACATAGTTCCCAGTGGATGTGAATTCACAGCACAAAACTGCCAATAATCTTGTACTAATTGCCACTAAATTGAGAAGCACAAGGATAGTTGACGTGGAAATGGTAATATCACACTGTGTAGCATGGGGTTGGGGGTGTCTCACTGGATTAGTAGTTAAAGTACCGGAAGAGAATAGAGAGAGTTTTGCTTTGTCCTGTCCAACTCATAATGTGCCAGGGATTGCAAAGATGATCACAACAATGGGTGATAAAATATTGTATCCCACCCAATTAACGCTGATGTTGAACCTAGCCCCACAGCAATATGGGAGCACATAATTCAGGAATGGAATTGAACTCTCACTTCAGGGAAGAGTAAAAAAAAAATCCCAGGGCATTATCGGAAAAAGGCAGCTTTACTCTGTATTTTGACCAATATTCCTGAAAAAAATAAATTTAAAAATAATGGGTTGTCCCTGTTAATGCTATTTGTGGGTTGATGCTGACGGAGAATGTGTACGGTATTTGTCCACAATCAAATGGCAGCATGTCGATGACTTTGAGATACTTAATCATGGTAAGATAGCTTTTACATACAAATTTCTTGTTAAATGCCTTAAAATAGTGTCATATTCATTTTTGTTGGTTAATCTTTTACATGAAAAAGACATTGCAGTTGCCATTCTCAAAAAAATTTACTCTGTGCAATTGATGGATCTCAGAATGATTATCAATTTGGATCTGAATACAAGCTGAATACTGTCTAATTCATATCTGATTCAGCTGCAAGAGCTGAACTTCAACTGGTTGCAAAAGATTTCTTCATGTTTACTTGTTTCATTTTTAAATTTTAGAGTGTGTGTGTGTGTGTGTGTGTGTGTGTGTGTGCACATGAAACCTTTCTTGTAAAATTCATCATAGACAATTTGAAGGAAATAGACAGCGATGAGAGGCTAAAGTTTGCTGGCACAATTATTGATCATCTACATTTATGGAGAAAGATCAAGAATTAAACATCTGAGCACCAGTGACTGATGCTGGTTTCTCAAGGAAAAATAGAATAATCAACATGAATAATAATCATTAAAAATGCAAAAGCATACTCCATCAATTATAGACATTACCAGCCTTTGCCTGAGGTATTATTTATAGATTATTAGAGTTTTTAATCTATATTGTGAAGAATTATGTTCCAAAAATACAGTTTTTGAATAATGGCCTCTCCTCCTCCTGCCCCTCAATGCACCTTTTGAAATGTAGACATTTTTTTTTAATCATAATTTGTGCTGCAGACCTAACCTTGAGAAACTGTTGTCTTGAACTGCTGTTATCTTTCTTGTGAAGGGACTTGTGAAATTCAGGAGATTCAGGCTTAGGCCAGTGACAATGAGATTTTGTAATTCATTCGGAATGATACGAAAATGGAGGGGAGAGGGTGGAGATGAAATTCTACAGGTGGTGGTGTTCCTTTCCTTTTTGCGAGAAGTCATGGGTTTGGCTGTTGCTGTCAGAGTAGCTCGATGGTCAGTAATAGCAGTGCATTTTTTAAATGATGCCGACTGCAGCTACAATATGTTGGTAGTGGGAATTAAAACCAAAGTGATCAGTTGATTTGTCTGCTGTGGTGTCAAGCTTCATTGCTTCTTGTTTTTAACTATCCCAATCCATTTCTTTCTTCATGCATTGTCTTGTAACATGAAATAGCTTAACGCCGCTCCAAGTACTTCAGTTGTTGTTTTGCCCATAGTATTTTAGTGCTTCTTAATCTCTGAACAGCCTGAGTGTGGATTCATGTGAAAAGTTAGACTCTTCTGAGTGAGAGCAAAGAATAAACTGCTGGATGTACTCAGCAGGACAGACAGCATCCAGAGGGAAAAATGGGTAATTGATGTTTCGAGCTCAAACCCTGCTTCAGGATTTCAACCCAAACCATTAACTGTGCATTTCGCTCTATAGATACTGCCTGACACCCCAGCTGCCTTGAATGGTTTGATTTTTTTTGCTTAAGATTCCACCATCTGCATTCTCTGGTCACTGCTGTGAGTGAGAAGTTATTTCTGAAGGAAAGCCACTGTCCGTTTTGACATTACACACAGTACTTTGTTTGTAATATTTGGCAATTAGATAACTGGACTGAACTCTCATCTCTGACTTAAATATACAGTTTTCTTTGGCTTGGCTTCGCAGACGTAGATTTATGGAGGGGGAATGTCCATGTCAGCTGCAGGCTCGTTTGTGGCTGACAAGTCCGATGCGGGACAGGCAGACACGGTTGCAGTGGTTGCAGGGGAAAATTGGTTGGTTGGGGTTGGGTGTTGGGTTTTTCCTCCTTTGTCTTTTGTCAGTGAGGTGGGCTCTGTGGTCTTCTTCAAAGGAGGTTGCTGCCCGCTGAACTGTGAGGCGCCAAGATGTACGGTTTGAGGCGATATCAGCGGTGGTCAATGTGGCAGGCACCAAGAGATTTCTTTAAGTAGTCCTTGTACCTCTTCTTTGGTGCACCTCTGTCACGGTGGCCAGTGGAGAGCTCGCCATATAACACGATCTTGGGAAGGCGATGGTCCTCCATTCTGGAGACGTGACCTACCCAGCGCAGTTGGATCTTCAGCAGCGTGGATTCGATGCTGTCGGCCCGAGTACTTCCATGCTAGCTTAGAAATAAGGAGTGTGCCTCAAATCGTCAAATCACCCAAAGAGTTCTCATTGTTGTTGCAAACAAGACTACGAGTGTTATGATTTATAATACTGCCTGATGGTATAATTAATGATTTTTGTATGATACCATACCCTTTTATCTTCATGTTAATTCAAATGTGTTTAAGAAAATAGACTAAGGCTCTTGTAAGAGGTCATAGAACATAGATTGTAGAACATTACAGCACAGTGCAGGCTCTTCAACTCACTATAAAATCCTACTCAACAAACTAAACCTTCCAAAACTCACACCCATAATCCTCTATTTTTCTTGCATCCATGTACCTGTCTAAGCAATTTTTAACCCTTTGGACTCCATGTCCCTGTTTTCAGGGTCTATCACAAAGCTCATATCCTCTGTATCCCTGTTTTCAGATACTACCAACAAGTGCTATACTCTGTGTTCTGGTTTTCAGGAATTGATTTTATACCCAATCACCAGCTAGTTCATAGTGGTGTCCATACTGTAGCTTAACCATGGTCCTACTCCAAAGTATATATTATCAAAGGTTAAAAATGGCCGGAGTCCAAAGGGTCAGATGTCCCTATTGTGCCATCCAACACAAGTCTTCAGAGTTGTAAAACAACATAATAACTATTAATCATATCCTCACCAATTATGGTCTCTCAATGTTCAATACCAAGATTTATAATTGTTCACAAGCTTGAGTTGGTTATTCGAGTTATTCCTGAGAACAAATAAGGTGCTGCATGGTAGAAATTCATTTGAATTATGTCTTGATCCCCTGAAAAAGATGAACAAAAACAAATGGGGAAGTTATTTACCATCTCAGAAGAGACAAGCTGTTTACTTCGACAATTTACAACATTATTATGAATTTCTATGTGTGGGTCAGCCCAGACAGTAAAAATCAATGGAAAGACACTGATTATTGAACAATCTTCGAGCAAAAACATTGCAGAAGATGAAGGATACCCAGTAGATAATAATACTTCAAAATTATCATTTCCCAAGATCTCAAAAAACAATTGAAAGAAATATTCAATTCTGCATTTAATCAATATAATTCAGAAAGTATTTCATCTGTCAAATAATTACAAACATTATTTTCATTATACTCCCAAATGAGAATTTTGATGCTTGAAGACTATTGGGTCTGATATGTTGGCCTTTATTTGATCCAACAAACACACACTCCTGCCTTCACAACATACTCCTCAGTCTCTTTTTGAACAATTCAACACTGTATTTCTGTACTCTTTTGTGTCTATAAATTATTTGACATTGAATTACATTATAAAGAGTTATTTGAATATATAGACATCATCATATTTTGATTAGTGTACCGATAAATCTTTGGGCTGGGGTTGATGCTTTGGGTAAAACAACAAGTACATATTCTGCAAAAAATCGTGTTAATTTTCAAACGTGATCTTTTAAAGGTTCACCAATTTCATTTGAGTAATGAAGAACACAAGTGCTCCATGACCCACCAGAATATTATCTAGAGCTTTACCCAGGTTAGCAGAAGTACCAGTTGTGCATTCCACCATGAACTTTGGTGGTGAAGTCAAGTTAATCGTCATCTGATTGCTCATGTGCAACCTGAGGAAACAGCATTCTCCAGTCCTCAGGGCAAAACCCACAGACACACAACCAGACATAGCATACATACAGACAAATAATACATATGCAGGACAGGTATTCATCTATACAAATAAATAGGAGAGTCTCAGATGGTTAGTGTGAGCAGTTCCATTGGTGGTTCAGCATTCTTGCTCATCACACTGAAGATATGACGATGATGAGTTAGTTGTCATATGTACAATGTACAGATGCACTGAATTCTTGCTTGCTTCAGCTACACAAATATGTAGAATATACAAACAAATAATAAATAAAAATAAAATTACCACATGAGAGAACATAGATAATACATTTTAAAGGATAGGTAAATGTTCACAGTCACAGTTAGTGGGAAACAAAAAGCTGATGTTACAGTAGTGCGGACAGATATATATGATAAATATGAAATAAATGATATATGAGCTAAGTATGAGAGGACATGGCTTTAAGGGGAAAGGTTTAGGGGAACATTGGGGGAACTTCACTCAGATGGTGGTGAGAGTGTGGAACGAGCTGCCATCTGACGTGGTAAATGTGGGCTTATCCTTGTTTGAAGATTAAATTAGATAGATACATGGATGGGAGAGTTCTGGAGGGTTATGGAATGGGTTCAGGTTAATGGGACGAATGGAATAATATTTCGGCGTGGACAAGAAGGAGTGAATGGCCTGTTTTCTGTGCTGTAGTGTTCTGTGGTTCTGTAGTGTCATGGTTTAGGTAGTAAAGGGAAGTTCAAGAGCCTGAAAGCTGATAAGTAAAAAAAAAAAATCATCTTAAATCTAGAATTGCCAGATTCAGGCTCCTGAACCTTCTGCTTGCAGGTTCCAGCAAGAAGAGTACAATCAGGTTCATAGTTTTTTTGTAATGTTTCTTGAGGCAGAAGCTCACGTCGATGATTACAATGGAGGTTGTTGACACTGATGGACTTGGTGAGGTTAGCCATTTTCTGTACTCTTCATTCCAAGGCACTTAAATTTCCAAACCAGGTCATAGTCATTACTACATTATATGTAGAGTACTGCAAACTGGAGATGAATTCCAGGTATATATACATAATCTGGCACAAAGGAACAAAGAAAATTGCATTGAAAGAAATAAGTACATAAAATCTCAAAGATATCAGAACTTATTGTTCTTATTCTAGGCAAATTAAACCAAAAAGATTTACATAACCAATCATAAACCTTTTCCTTGGTTGAGATAACCCATGCTCACGTACAAGCTTAGTCACGTTGCCAACCCAAAACTAAAATCAGAAGACTACTTGATTGTTAGATTGTAAGTTGCTCTCGGTTGAAATGATGTCATAAGTTTCGAACTGTATTTCTGATCATGGATCCAGTCAGTAATGTCACACAGAAGCTTGTGTTTATGATCTATTTTTGGCATTAATTGAAAGAGAACTGTTGCAAGGACACATGGAAAATTCAACACCTTTTGATTTTTGCTGCAAATCATCAGAATTAACTAACTCAGTCCTTGTTTTTTTTAATCAAATTCAAGTGTGGCAACTTTGAAAATTGTACATATTCTCAATACCATATTTGATTTTAAGGATACATTAGATAAATTATAGTCTGAGCAAAACAGTGTGATATATTTTATAAAATGCTAACCTCACTGACAAAAGGCAAAGGAGGAAAAACCCAACACCCAACCCCAACCAACCAATTTTCCCCTGCAGCCGCTGCAGCCGTGTCTGCCTGTCCCGCATCGGACTTGTCAGCCACAAACGAGCCTGCAGCTGACGTGGACTTTTACCCCCTCCATAAATCTTCGTCCGCGAAGCCAAGCCAAAGAAGAAGAAATAGGGTAAATAATATTGAAAATGTTCAGTGCTAATCCATAGCCAGACAAACATGAAAGCTTGACTAATGAATTTGTTACAAGTGAATAATAAAATCTCATTTAAACAATTTTCCATCCATTTTTAATCTGAATGATTCCAATAACCCTGGACAATGAAGATTTTGCTTCCTGAACACTTTTGGGATTATTTTATGGATTGTGGGCTGCTTGTAATGAAAATCACCTTAAAATTCTCTTATTTTGGTGATTTCCTGTCATATTTTAAGTCTACTTCAAGCATTAAAAATTTATTTTCTGTATTCGCACTTAGACTTCTTCCCTGCTATCTCGGTGCAGTCAGTGACGAACATGGTGAAAGGTTTCACAAGGACAATGCGACCATGGAAACGTAGTATTGGGCAACTGGGATCTACCTATGCTGGCTGACGATTGTTGGACACTGACACGAGAGGCATCAGATGCTGAGTACAAATGAAAATCAGTTGAACTGATGCAATGTGTCAGCCTCATTATGTGATTAAACAGGCTACATTCAATAAAAGTTCATGTAATGTTTCTTCAACTTCTGACGTGATACAGCAATCTGACATTATCTTTGTGTTCATTTTGAAGTTATCTATCATAATCCCCAATTTTTTTTTTCTCAAGAAGCAAACCTTTTGAAAAACAAATGTCCAATTTATAGCATAGAAAGTAGGTATGAAACATAATTTATTCCTCATTCTTTGGGATGAATTGTTGTCACAGACACACACACACACACACACACACACACACACACACACACACACACACACACACACACACACACACACACACACACACACACACACACACACACCCATCAGTGCCGTTCTATAATCATTGTCTGTTGAAAGAGCATGGTTGTGGATCTACAGCCAGGTAAAAATTAACCATAATAATGGTGTACAATTAGTTGTTCATCCTCCCTGTGGAATTCATCTCAATTATTCCCATTCTGAGAAACACAAGAATGAGCCAATGTCCATGGGAAGACAGAATAGAGTTCTTTTTTTTTCTCAATAGTGGTGTGATATATCTGCATTCCTTTCATTCAGATGGCAAAAACAAACCCATTTAGGGTAAAGTTATCTTGATTCTTTTTTTTTGTCTTATATTTGAATATTTTTTGTTTGAACAATTGCAATGATATAAGTGATGGATACCGCTAGAAGCCTTTACCATGGTGACCAAGGTGATAAACTAGCATCCGTGAAGAAACTGTCATTAACATCAATGCGCATCACCAGTCATTTTGTTCCTTTTGCTATTAGATATAACTCTGCCCAATAAGTCCACAGTACTTCAAATTTACTCAAAACATTTTCAAATAGTCTATGAAGAGAAACAGAGATTTAAAAAAAATACAGGTAAACCAGACACGTAGTCCTGATGTTACTTCAATCAACACAGTAACTGATGGAGACATTCAAGAGGTTGGGCAGCATCTGGAGAGAAGATGAACAGAGTTAGCATGTACTGTGTGTCCACAGAATGTTCTGCATTTATTTAGATTTCATTCATCTGCAGCTCTTTGTCTTTTATTTCCCATTTTATTGTGATTGTGAGTCGTCAATTTATCAAGAACTTAAAGGAGGAAAAATATCTGTTATATTTATACTCCATAATAAATTAATGAAGAAAAAGCAATACTGAACAGCAAGTAAACTCAGAGCATTCAATAGGATTACAGCTGATCTTAAGACTGAATTCCATTTTGCCATCTTATCCCTGCCATGTGACCATAGAATGCCCTAAACACTGGACAGCACAGTGGTGCAACTTGTAGAGTTGGTCCCTTAGAGCTCTATGATCTGGGTTCAGTCTTGTCTTCTGGTGCAATCTATGTGCTCTTGCATGGATCTCTTTTTACCTTTCTTGGGATGATGTGACAAATAAATTGATTTCTGGACCTCCTGGTGCTAAAACTGCCGGATTGGAAGTGGAATGCTGAGCACCATCTCGCTGAAAATAGGTGCACCACAGGGTTGTGTTCTCATCCCCTTCCTGTTCACACCACCAACCCACGACTGCATCACCAGATCCAGTTCCAACAGATTCATCAAGTTTGCCGATGAAACAATAGTCCAATAAGCCTCGTCAGCAACAATGGTGACTTGCATTACAGAGAAAAGATGGAAAATCTCGGTAAATGGTGCGAGAATAACAACCTGAGTCTCAATGTGGACGAGATGAAGGAGATTTTCATGGACTTCAGGAGGACCAAGAATGTTTACCCTCCGCTACAGATCAATAACTTGGTAGTGGAGAGAGTAAAGAGCACTAAGTTCCTGAAGGCCACTTATCAAGTGACCTATCGTGGACACACAATATCTCCTCACTTGTCAGGAAAGCGCAACAGTGGCTAGACTTCCTGAAAAGTCTGAAACAGGCAAGTCGACTGGCCTTCATCAGATCAACCTTCTATTGGAGCTTCATACAATGTCCTTCCTGGCTGCATCACAGCGAGGGACGGTAGCTCCGGAGAATTGTATCGGTGGTCAAACCACAGGGCCATAAGGGTGGCAGAGAGGATCACAGGGGTCTTTCTTCTCCACATAGACATCATCCACTGGGATTGTTGTCTGAAGAGGGCAGGCAAAATCATTAAAGACCTCTCATCCCTGCACACAGCATCTTTCAGCTGCCCCTGTTGGGAAAGAAATACAGGAGTATCAGAGCCAGAAAAAAATAGGGTGAGAAACAGTTTCTTCCCAAAAGCAGTTGAACAAGGAAAGGAACTGTTCACAATAATCATCGAAGAATCTAATATTTAGTAAACCATATTTATTTTATTTGAGTAAGTATATTGATGCACATATACATTCCATAATATTTATGTCAATATCCTTATTATCATTGTCTCTACCTGACTCAAAAAATCTGAGGAAACGGGAACAACAGTACATGCAATTTGGGCATGTGAGAAAATGAAAAAAATTTGGGAAGATCTAAACCGGTATTAAATAAAATCACAAAAAGCAACATACCAAAAAATTCAGAGATCTTCCTTCTACGTAATATAAGAAATAAAGAACTTGGACTCGATTTGGATGGAGCACAAAAAAGATTTATTATGATAGCCTTAGCTGTAGCAAAAAAATGTATTATGTCAGCCTGGAAATTAGAAGATAACCTGAGAATACAACAATGGTACATAGAAATAAATAAATGTATTCCATTGGAAAAAAAATAACATATAATTTAAGAAATAACTTCACAATATTCGAACAAATATGAGAACCATACATGGAACACAATAGAAAAATCCTACCACGGACCTCCACCACCTAAAATGACAGAAGGAGAAGACGACAAAATGAACTGACCCAGTATGTAAAAGACACAAATTTCTTGTTTATTTTTATTAAGTGACGACATTGTTTAACGGGTTTAATGTATCATATAGATTGAATGTTGAATAAATGGGGAGGGGGGGTGAGGGAGGGAGGGAGGGGGGGTGAGGGAGGGAGGGAGGGAGGGAGGGAAGGGAGGGGGAGAAGGGGAGAAAATGACATTATATATTCAAGAGAAAAATGTCTGTATGTATTTTGATCAGTATGGTTCATAGTGTGAAAAATAAAAAAAAATTAAAAAAATCTGACTGTCTATTTTCACCACAAAGAATCCCAGTCTGCGCATTCCCAGAAAAAGCAAAATGCTAAACTCATGGCCATTGAGCACTTGTGAGTTTCTTTGCAGTTGCTAAAAGATTTGGCTCTGAAACTAGACACAGCTAACATCAAAATACCCGACAATGATGAGATCTATTCTCGAAGTCTGGTGCAAAGTTTCCAAGTCATACTGCGTGATACAGTCATTTGATAAAGGCATCACTTGCAGACGCAGATATTGACAAATTGGTTAGGGTCAGCATATGGAATGGATTTATTGGAATTAAAATGCTGAGGTGAAATGTTGTTTAACTTTCCAAATTAGCTGCCAGGGTTTCAGTATTGCAACATTGTTGGCCCTTCAAAATGTACCTCTTTGATGTAATACATAAAAAGGGTGTTGGAGGAACTCAGCAGGTCATGAAACATCCAAGGAAATCAATAGAGAGATGACTTTTCGGGCCTAAATCCTTCATCATGAATCTTTGGTGTAAAATACTTTGAGTATCCTGTGGTTGTCATATTGTTAACACTCCTTATTTTTAAATCAATGGACCCAAGCAGATATGTGTGTGTGAAAATTAGTCTGTATCAATTAGCCAGAACATGTATCATGAACACATTGAAGGAAAATGTCTTCTTTGTCATGCAAACCTTTCAGACAATACAGAGAAGTTAATAGTGTAGCCGACTGCTACAATAAAACACACGCACTCAGAGTGTGGGGGGGGGGGGGGGTTAAGCTCTGAGATTTATTGAGGCTGGAAAGGCTCCTTTTATACAGTTGGAGGTCCTGCGGTTTGCTTGATTGGCTGACATCAGCCGCATGAATAACAATAGCGGGTGGGAACATTCTTGCTTGTGAATACCCTTCTTCCCCAGCCTATTATTGATATTAGCAGGGCAGCTTGGCCAGCACCACTTTAGGGCTGGTTGTCTTGTACTGCTCCAGCTTTCAACTGCGTCGGTTCGCTGTGTTAAGGGACATGTTTCAGTGTGTTATGCTGCTGTTTACTATCGAGTGATGTGCCGACTCGATCTCCGCAGTGGCGGGCCGCCACTTGGCCCCCCACCACCTCAGAATTGGTGCTACAATTCATAGCGTCCTTGGATGCAGTCTCCAATATCTTTGGTGTTCTGCCTCTGTGTCAAATTGCTGGCGTCTCCGTGGGTCTCGTCGGGTCCATGTGTCCCGCCTTGAGCCTGGTGAAGACCTGTAGTTTGCCACTGATGTCCAGTTCAAAGGGGGCCCCGTTTTTCCAGACGACTCAGAAGGGGCCTTCATAGGGCTACTGTAGTGGTGGACGGTGTGGCCCTCTGCACATGAACACATGCTCACAGTCTTGGAATTCTTTAGGGATGTTGAACTTGGCTTGCCCGTGTCTGGAGGGTGGGATCGGAGGCAGGTTACCAACCTTTTCCCGCAGCCTGTCCAGGAATGAAGTTGTATCCTCCTGTTGACCTTTGGCCGGTGGGATGAAATCCCCAGGAACCATGAGTGGAGTTCCGTAGATGATCTCGGCGGAGGATGTGAGGAGGTCATCCTTCGGGGCAGTACAAATCCTCAGCAGTGCACATGGCAGTCCATCCACCCAGTTGGAACCCTTGAGTCTGGTCATAAGGGTGGCCTTGAGTTGCCCGTGGAAGCACTCAACTACTGCGGGTGGTATGCTGTCATGTGGTACAGCTGAGCCCCCCCATAGGTTGGCAACGTCAATCCACAGGCTGGAGGTAAATTGTGGGCCTCTGTCGGAGGTTATGTAGCATGGTCGACCAAAACTTTCTACCCAGGACGAGACAAGTGCCTTGGCGTAGGACCTGATGGATGTGTCAGCCAGGGGGATTGCTTCTGGCCACCGGGTGAAATGATTGACCACTGTGAACAGGAAGCGGAAACCCTGTGAGACTTGTAAGGGTCCCACTATGTCCATGTAAATGTGGTCAAACCTTTGTTCTGTTGGCTCTAAAGGATGCAGGGGGATGGAGTACTGCTGTATCTTGGTTGTTTGGCACTGCGTGCACGTCTTGGCCCACCCGCTGACTTGTTTCCTCAATCCATGCCACCCGTTCTTGCAGGCCACCAACAGGACTGTGATGGATGTGCCAGCCCATGGAAGGAGTTGAAAACTCATTGCCTCCAGGCTGTTGGGATGATAGGTCGAACCTGTCCAGTGGCCATATTGTACAGGAGGGTAGTGTTACCTGTGCCGACTGGGATGTCCGAAAGCTGCAGTCCCGTGACAGCAGTCCTGTATTGAGGTATCTCATCGTCCTGCTGCTGTGCCTTCGCCAGTGCCACAAAATCCAGTTCCGTTAGCCATAGAGTGGATGCTCTGTCTCGACAAGGCATCCGCAACCACGTCGTCTTTTCCTGTGATGTGCCTTATGTCATAAAACAAGTGCTGGTGGGTTGACCAGGGATCGGAAATCCTGGCCAGGGTGAACTTCAGTGACATGTGGTCTGTGAAAGCCATGAAAGCCCTTCCCTCTAGGAAGTACAAGAAGTGGCAGATGGCTAAGTACAGTGCCAGTAGCTCTCAGTTGAAAGCACTGTACTTTAGCTCAGGTGGCCGCAGAAGAAAGCTAGCAGATGCCAAATTCCTTCTATCTGCTGCTCCAGAACTCCACCAATCGCTGTTCCTGAGGTATCAATCATGAGGGCTGTGGGTGCATCTGACCTGGGGTGGGCCAGGAGTGCAGCGTTAGCTAGGGCTTCCTTTGATTCGCTCATGTGGAGTCATCATCCCAGGTCAAGTCCTTTACCTTGCTGGTCATCAGGGAGAAAAGTTGGCGCATAGTTTGAGCCGCTGTGGAGATGAATCTGCGATAAAAGTTAACCATCCCCGTGAACTCCTGCAGTCCTTTGGTCATATTGGGCCTCAAGAAGTTGTGTATAACCTCCACCTTGCTGGGTAGTGGTGTGGCCCTGCATTTGGTAATCCTGTGGCCCAGGAGGTCAATTGTGCTCAGCCTGAACTGGCATTTAGCCAGGTTGATAGTAAAGCCAAACTCATGTAGGTGACTGTAGAGACTTTGGTGGTGTTGTAGATGTTCCTGCCAGGTTCTGTTCGCTACCAGGTTATCGTCTAAGTAGACGAAGGTGCCATCCAGGTTTTTTCCCACCACATCCATCAGTTGCTGGAAGGAACATCTGTGCCACATTCTTGAGACCAAATGGCATCCTCAGGTACTCGAACAGCCCAAATGGAGTGATGATAGCATCTTGGGGATATCGACAGGGTACACCATGATTTGGTGGTACCCTCGCATCAAGTCAGCTTTGGAGAAGATCGTTGCTCCATGCAGGTTTGCCACAAAGTCTTGGGTATGCGTTAACGATCTGGTGTGGTGGCTTTGTTAAGCCAATGGTAATTGCTGCATGGTACCAGCCCCCAGATGCTTTAGGCACCATGTGCAGGGGAGAAACCCATGGACTGTCTGACCGCCGAACGATGCCTAACTCCTCAAGCTTGTGGAATTCCTCCTTGGCTAGTTGGAGCTTCTCTGGGGGAGTTGTCTCGCCCTTACATGGAGAAATGGACACTTGGTAAGGATGTGATGCCTGACACCAAGTCGGGGCACCTCCACCATGAAATAAAGGGAAAGGATTGCCAGAAAATCAGCCGAGAACTCATCGTCTGAGCTGTGGACGGAGTCCAGGTGCAGTGTCAGGAGCCAAATCAGTGCGAAGATTTGGAACATCTGTGTTCATGAGTCTCTTGCCCTTGAGGGCCACTAGGAGACTGTGAGCCCGTAGGAAGTCCGCTTCGAGGAGTGGCTGTTTCACTGTGACCAGTGTGAACTCTCACGAGAAGTGACTGCCTCTGAACTGCAACTCGGCCCTATAGGTCTGTATGCTGCTTTTGTTGACAGTCCTCAATACAGGGCCCACTTGCCTGCATCTAGTTTCCAAACCTGTTGGGGGAACTTTGCTGACCTCCTCTCCTGCAGCCACCAAGAATCATCTACTGGAAAGGTGATCCCATATGTACAGGAGGCTCTCTCGATGGCCACCCACCATGACCATCAGCGATAGCTGGCCTTGTCACTTCCCTGGAATTAGAAGGGCAACCGGCATCATCAGGCCTTGGAACCCCTTCTTTGGTTGTAGAAGCACCATTTCTCCTTGGACTCGTCCCTGCCTCTTATCTGCCACTCCTTTCCAGCGCCTGCCTTGGTTTGGTTGCGAGACTTTGTGACGAGCCCCACGGTAGTCGAGCACTTCTGTTTCTACTTCCACAGAATATCTGCCTGTGCTGTGACTTTCCGGGGGTCGCTGAAATCCGCATCAGCCAGGAGCAGTTGGATGTCCTCAGGCAGCTGCTTGAAGAACGCCTGCTCGAACATAATGCAGGGCTCGTGGTCTCCCAGGAGGGCCAGCATCTTATTCATGAGCACTGACGAGGATCTGTTTCCTAGCCCATCCAGTTGGAGCAGCTGTGTCCCTCTCTCTCACCGCCAGAGTCTGAAAGTTTTGGTTAATAGCTCTCTGAAGGCCATGTAAGTGCCTTCTGAGGGTGTCTGTGGATGAAGTTGGCCACTCTGTCTGCAGTCTCTAGATCCAGGGTGCTGATCACGTGGTAATACCATGTGGATTCAGATGTGATGCCTTGAATCTGGAACTGAGCCTCAGCCTGGTCAAACCACACACCGGGTTGAACTGTCCAGAAGGTCAGGGGCTTGAGGCCTACTGTGCTGATCGCTGCTCTGCTATCCCTCACTGGGTTTAGATGCCGTCTAAAGCATCAGGATCACCAATTGTAGTCAACTGCTACAAAGAACCACACACTCTCGCAGTGTGAGAAGTTAAGCTCTGAGATTTATTGAAGCTGGAAAGGCTCCTTTTATACAGTTGGAGTTCCTGCCATTTGTTTGATTGGGTGACATCAGACGCATGAATAACAATAGCGGGCGGGAACATTCTTGCATGTTAATACCCTTCTTCACCAGCCTGTTACTGATCTGTTAGCTTGGCAGCTTGGCCAGCGCCATTTTAGGACTGCTTGTCTTGTACTGTTTCAACTGCGCTGGTTCGCTATGTTAAGGGACGTGTTACAGTGTGTAATTCTGCTGTTTACTACCCCGCGCGCCACGCGATTTGCCGGCTCGATCTCCGCGATGGTGGGCCGCACTTTTTTTTTTACACACCCCAGCCCTTCCATACTCCACTCGCCATGACCCTCAACATGATGAACGTGATTAATATCTAAATAGCTGTTCAATTTCAAGCTACATTCTCTTCCCGCAGGTGTAGAATGGTATGGGTGCACATCAGCAACATCTTGAGCATGGAATTAGGCACTGCTCCCAACTCACAACAAACAATGCTTCTTAATTTAAACCTCGAGGCAAAGTGCAAAATTGCAGTTTGGTGAATTTTTATTTTGCTGCAGCAGTTCTCAAAGGATGAATTAAACTAATTCAAGGTGAAGCCACAAATTGATACAGCATGCACTTTGGGTTCGATATGACATCTCAGAGAATCTAACGTTGGCTCAGTGTTGACATCTTACATATTGAGTGTTAAAGTACTGGAAATCAATTCATGGCAACAGAAATGCATTCAACTTCAGTTTATTATAGGTATTGTGAAATAACGCTGGCTTATGCATTGGACAGCATATATTTTCATTGCTGTACAAGCAGAAGTTTTTGACCATTTAAATTTAAATTCAAGTTTATTGTCACTGATATCAAGGTACAATGAGAATATTTGTTTTTGTGAATCGTCCATCTTGTCAACCCATCCATAGAACAATAGTTAAAACACAGTATCGGGTACAGAGATTCCTCAGTTAGTACCAAGTAAAGGCAATATTTTTTTAATGAGAATGAGGCTGGCTCAGGAGTATGAGAAGGGCAGGAAAGAAACTTGTTGAGTCTGGTGGTACGCGATGCCCCACTCGTGAATCTTCATTCCGATGGGAGGAGGGTAAAGAGATGGTAGCAAAGGTTCAATGAGTCTTTGAATAGGTTGGCAGTGGGAAGTAAAGAAAGAAGGAGGGGTGGGGGGGAGTGAGATGGTCTGGGTCATGTTTGCAGATCTCTGCAGTTTCTTGCATTCTTAGGTGGAGCATTTCCTGTTCGATACAGTGATGCATCCTGAGGGGAGGCTGACACATGGCATATTAGATTTCCTCAGGCTTCTGAGGAAGTTTTCAAAATCAAATGCATTTTGTATCTAAATTTCTTGCCTTTGTCATTGCCCTCATATTAATCATTCAGTTCCAAAAGCATTGTGTTGCCAGGACAACTTCAGTCTCAAGTAAAACACAAAATTCTGCAGACAGCGTGGTTGAAGTAAAATCACACAGCTGGAGAAACTCAGCAGGTCAAGCAGTGTCTTTTATATAACAAAGGTATAGATACATCACCGCTGTTTCAAGCTTGAATCCTCCATTCAGGTATGCCCTACCTCGATGAAGGGCTCAAGCCCGAAACATCGGTGATGTATTTTTACTTTTGCTTGACCTGCTGAGTTTCTCCAGCTTTGTGCTTCTACTTCAACCTCAGTCTCCAGCCTTTCACAGAAATTAATTTTGCTCCCTCCACTCCTCCAAGCTCTGTTACTTAAAGCATGTTCGTTTCCTCAATTCTCCATTTCTGATTCTCTTTCCACAGATACTGTCTGACAGGTTGAGTGTTTCCAGCACATCATGTTTTTATTTCTGATTTCCTGCATTTTCAGTTTGTTATGATTTTCAATCTAAATTTATATTTCCAATTGGGAAGTTTCAATGAATACAGAGGCTGAAATTGATAATGCGGTGTGAAGTATTTTATGTTTGTTAAAATGTTTCATCCTTAATGGGTCCCCATGTGTGTTATCTGAAATAGAAAGCATTGAAAAAAATGTTTAAAACATCTGTTGCCTCACCTCATAAACCTCCAGGAGTACACATGTTGTGTCCCTTCCCTTTCATTTAATTGCACCATTATATTTCCAGGTACAGTTTGGAAACGTGATGATGTTAATTCATGGTTGATCATTTGCTTTCAATTCCAGATGTATGGTTACATAAGGACCTGGCAAATTAGCATTTCATAATCACAGTTTGTAAAAAAAAGATATATAATTTTGAATCCAGCTGCAGAATGGTTTTTTAAAAACAGAATTAATCCTTTGACAGAGCTCATTTCAGGAAATGTGTCAGCTTTCACGTATCTGCAGAGATCATGTGGACTAGTTTGGGTACTGGGTGAAAGAGTAAGATGGATGATAAATACTATTGCTTAGCAGGACGATGATGCATTTGTTTATTGGCCAAGAAAGTTACCCCAGTGTAATATCATTATCTCCTGTGGGTGTCCTCATAATTTTGGGATTGAAAAATACTTCTTTTAAAACATAAATAGAAGCATGGATTTTGACCAATTGTCAGCTGTTTACAATGGGCCCTAATGATGCTTCATCTGACCCAGTCCTCCTTTAAGACCCATGGTTGTTATCCCCTGCCTCATCCTCCACGATTTGAGGTTTAACCCCCAGCGTCTCCTTAACTGTTGGCAACAACCAAAGTAATTGCTGTTTTTAATACCTTTAACATTGAGGCAATTAAAAATACTCATCAAATGAATGCAAATGAAAAGGGTAAAAACACGTAATGCTTCAAATACTTAATGAAACACTCAAGTGTGCAGTGAAATGAAGAAGAAACAAAACAAAAAAATATGTAAATTTATATCAATAAAAATGGTCCGTGATCCAATGGGGCCGAGCCATTCGTTATCGTAAACTAATTGTAGGAATTAGTGGGTTGCATGTTGGCAATAATATTACTTGCATTGAATGCAGTTCAAAAATACATTGGGTACAAGTTTCCTTCTGAAAATGTGATAAATGTTTTATCAATTCATTGTTTGTCCAATGGGTTTGATATAAATCGTCGCATTTGGAAATCAGATCAAAGTCAATCATTGGAATGTCGAGTTCATCATCGAGCTGGTTAAATGACCAAACTTTGTAGTTTTATGGCCATCACCTCCTTGTTTGCATTAATCAGTGGTTTTGAGCTAAGACCAAGAGGCTGATTATAGAAGGAAAAGCTGAGGGACCACACCCCTGTCTGCATGGATGGGAAGGAGGTGGAGAGAAACAAAACATTGAAGTTCCTGGGAGTCCATTTTCAGAAGATCCTCTCTGGAACCAGCACATTGAGGCAAACCTGACAAAGGCACACCAATGCTTCTATTCTTAAGGAGTCAAAAGCAGATTTGGCATGTTGTCAGCTACTCTATCAAACTTCGATATACTATCCACAAAGGAAAGTATACTGGCTGTTTGGATCACAGCCCGGTTTGGGAATTCATCTGCCCAGGAATACAGAAAGCTGCAGAAAGGTGTTAAACTTAACCAAGTCCATCATAGGCACTGTTCTCCCATCCATTGTAGACGTCATTGTGAGCCGCTGCCTCAAGGAGGCAGCTAACATCATAAAGGGACTGCACTACCCTAGTCATAACCTCTTCTCACTTCTACCTTTGGGCAGAAAAACAGAAGCCTGAAAACCAGCACCTCAAGGTTCAAGACTACCAAAGGACTATTTGCACTGTTGCAAGCATTTTTTTAAAATTATTTTTATCTTATCTATTTATTAATTCTTTCAATTAATTTACTATATATTTTTTTCATGAAAAGCACCAGTCTGGCTGTAACAAGTAAGAATTTTGGGCATACATACATTGCACAACATGTTTGACAATAAACTCATCATCGTTTTCTGTCAGTGGCTCTGACATCCACCATCTTGAAGTACTTCAAGAGCCTGCTTCACATTAACTCCAGCCTTTTAGCCAGCCTTGACCCATTTCAATTTGATTACCACCACAAGTCTAATTGAGTTTTTTGAGGAGCTTACAAAAAAAATTGATGAGAGTAGGGTGGGAAATGTGATCTATATGGATTTTAGCAAGGCATTTGACAAGTTTCTCCATAAGAGATTCGTTCAGCAAGTCATGAGGCAAGATATCCATGGAACCTTGGGTGTGTGGATAAAAATAATGGCTTGCAGGTAGAAAGCAGAGAGTAGTAATGAAAGGAAAGCATTCTGCCTGGAGAACATTGATTCGTGGAGTACTACAAAGATCAGTTCTGAGACCCCTGCTCTTTGTGATTTTTATAAATGACCTGGATGAAGACGTGGAAGGATGGGTCAGTAAGTTTGCAGGTGATACGAAGGTTGGAGGAATTATGGATGGAACTGAAGGTTTTCAAGAGAATATAGACAGAATGCAGAGTTGGGCAGAGAAGTGGTAGATGGAGTTCAATCTGGATAAGTGTGAGGTGATATATTTTGGAAGGACAAACCAGAAGGCTGAGTACAGGGTTAATGGTCGGTCACTTAAGAGTGTGGATGAACAGAGGGACCTTGAGGTCCAAATCTATATATACCTCAAGGTCACTGCAAAGGTTGGTAGGATAGTTAAATTCATTAATAGGGGGATTGAGTTCCAGAATAGAGGTCATGTGGACAAAAATATGAGAGACATAAATCAGGTGGACAGCCAATGCCCATTTCCCAGGGCAACAACAGCAAATACCAGAGGACGTATGAACAAGTGAAGGGAGGGATGTTTAGAGGAGATATTAGAGTGGTGAGTGCCTGGAATGCCTTGCCAGGGATTATGGTGGAGGCTGAAACATTAGGAGCATTTAAGAAACTCTTAGACAGGCACATGGATGGAAAAAAAAATAGAAGGTTATGGGGTAAAGAGAGTTTAGTATTTTTAAGTTCCTTGGAGTAAGCATCTCCAGCAACCTGTCCTAGTCACCATATTGACATGATAACCAAGAAAATTCACCATATCTCTTCTTCCTCAAAAGCTGAAGGAAATTTGGCACATCACCCCCCACTTCCACAAATACACCATTGATAGTATAATGTAAGAATGTATCATTGAATTGTACAGGAACTGTTCCACCAAAGACTCCAAAAACACTCGATAATTGTGAATGCCGCTCAGGCCATCACTTTTCACTTCAAAGACTCCATTCCCACTTTCAGCTGCCTCGGAAATACACGTTAAATAAATGTTGGGGCAGACGCTGATACAATGGGAATGCTCAAAAGACTTTTAGATAAGCACGCAGATGAAAGGTAAATAAAATGAAGGGTTATGTGCTACAAGGGACAGATGAGTTAGATTGATCTAGAGTGTGCTTACATAGGTCGGCATAACATGGTGGGCTGCAGGACCCATATTGTGCTGCAAAGTTCTATGCTCTTCAGTTTAAATTTAGACATACAGCATGGTAACAGGCCCTTTCAGCCCAATTGTAGTCAATTGACCTACACCTGTGTGGTTTTACCTGGCTGCTTTGGTTTCCTTCCACATTTTGAAATGTATCGGGGGTGTAGGTTAATTGGGTGTAAATTGGACAGCACAGGCTCATGGGCCAAATGGCCTATTATTGTGCTGTATGTCTAAATTAATAACATTTATTCATTTACCTCTGGTATGTTTTGAAGGATAGGACGAAACCAGAGTACCCTGGAGGAAACCCACGCAGACACAGGGAGAACGTACAGACTCCTTACAGACAGTGAGGGATTTGAACCATGGACCTGGTCGCTGGCTCTGTAGCAACATTGTGTAAACCACTATGCTAAGCATCACTGTAATCACTCTCTCTTCTCCCTCCTCCATTTGAATCTTCTTCTTTGGCTTGGCTTCGCAGACAAAGATTTATGGAGGGGTAATGTCCACGTCAGCTGCAGGCTCGTTTGTGGCTGACAAGTCCGATGCGGGACAGGCAGACACAGTTGCAGTGGTTACAAGGGAAAATTGGTTGGTTGGGGTTGGGTGTTGGGTTTTTCCTCCTTTGTCTTTTGTCAGTGAGGTGGGCTCTGCAGTCTTCTTCAAAGGAGGTTGCTGCCCGCCAAACTGTGAGGCGCCAAGATGCACGGTTGGAGGCGATATCAGCCCACTGGCGGTGGTCAATGTGGCAGGCACCAAGAGATTTCTTCAGGCAGTCCTTGTACCTCTTCTTTGGTGCACCTCTGTCTCGGTGGCCAGTGGAGAGCTCGCCATAGAACACGATCTTGGGAAGGTGATGGTCCTCCATTCTGGAGACGTGACCCACCCAGTGCAGTTGGGTCTTCAGCAGCGGGGATTCGATGCTTGCAGACTCTGCCAGCTCGAGTACTTCGATGTCGGTGATGAAGTCATTCCAATGAATGTTGAGGATGGAGCGGAGACAGCGCTGATGGAAGCGTTCTAGGAGCCAATAGAGGACACATGATTCGGAGCCGAACAGAAGTGTGGGTATGACAACGGCTCTGTACACGCTGATCTTTGTGTGTTTCTTCAGGTGGTTGTTTTTCCAGACTCTTTTGTGTAGTCTTCCAAAGGCACTATTTGCCTTGGCGAGTCTGTTGTCTATCTCTTTGTCGATCCTTACATCCGATGAAATGGTGCAGCCGAGGTAGGTAAACTGGTTGACCGTTTTGACCGATGGAGATGTGGGGGGGCTGGTGGTCGTGGTGGGGAGCTGGCTGATGGAGGACCTCAGTTTTCTTCAGGCTGACTTCCAGGTCAAACATTTTGGCAGTTTCCGCAAAACAGGACGTCATGCGCTGGAGAGCTGGCTCTGAATGAGCAACTAAAGCCATTTGAATATGTGATTGTGAACTACCAGATTCTAGGACAAATTCCTTTCCACCATTATTAGATTCATGCATAAACCTTTACACTTGCAAACTAATGGTGTCATTGTTCTGTGTAATTGATCTCTTTCCGTTGTTCTGAAATTGCTTGTGTTTTTTTTTAACCACTTTACCATGTATAGATTGTCGAGCTGGACAGCACACAAAACAAATTCTCTTCACCATACTTCAGTCTATGTGACTATAAACTTGTATTTTTGCAAGTCATCTTCTTCATGCAACTAAAACATAGCATTTTTAAAATAACACAAAGGGTTGGTTTGCAAAAATTTACAATAAACGGATCCACCATTTAAGCAACGTGAATATTTAGTGGAAGACTCTGTCAGTCATCTCAGAAGGAATGCTCTCTTAGTGAAATTAATTGTGCAGATAATTGGCAGGGATCAGAGTGCTCCCCAGGTAATCAGAAAAGGAAGTTATGCAACAGAAGCTCAAAAGGCTAAGCCACATCCTCACACATCACCTTGCAGACAGCACACCAGGGAGCAGATGTTGGATTACTTTGTCACACCTGACTAGCTCCTCCGGAAATGAAAATTATGGAAAGTCTACCTCACTAAGACCTGTGCTGTAACCCGCAGTAATCCACAGCGTGTAACCTCTTTTGCTTTTGATAGCCTGGTACAGATGCAGATTTAGAATAATTTAGTGGAACATTGTCTACAGTGGTTGAAAGGATTGTTTCTTCCCTGTTGTTATGAGACCTTTAGATAGTACTCTCATTTGCACTGTTCAAGCATAGTTTTCTCTAGAGCTCTTTTTCTTTGTAACACCATACTCTGTTCTTTTTCACTTCACGGTAACACTACACCCTGCACTTTACCATTGCACTGAGTTGATTTGCATGGATCGTACACAAAATAAAGCTTTCCACTCTTATCTCAGTGCCATATGATACCGGAGCAGAAATATCTCATTCGGTCCATTGAGTCTGCTTTGCTATTCCATTATGACTTGATCCATTCTCCCAAGCAGCCCCACTCCCCTGTCTTCTCCCCATAACCTTTGAAACCCTCACTATTCAGATACCTATTAATCTCTGCCTTGAATACACCCAACAACAACTTCCACAGGCCGCCGGTGGTAGTAAATTCCAAAGGAACACCATGCTCTGGTTCAGGAATTCTGGGTTTTTTTTGTCTCTTTCTCCTTTTTATTTAAGTACCTGGGTTTTTTTTTTCCAGGTTTTCGCAAGGGCCGTTGACCTCACTGTTTTTTTTTAATATGTGTATCATTTATGCAACTTTATTATTAGTGTATTGGGGGAGGGGGAGGGGGGAAGGGGAGGGTAAAACAGACTCTGTATGAGAGTTGAAAGAAAGTGTATTGTTGTCTCTGAAAATCAAAAGTAAAATATTCCAACAACAAAAAATGTCCTCCTCTCTGGCAAAAGCAATCCCATCTCATATTTGTACTAAATCTACTCCCCTGAATCTTGAGGCTAAGTCTTTAAGTTTTCACCTCACCTACCAGTGGAAACACCTTTCCTCCCTGTACCTTATCAACCCTTTCATGATTTTATATGTTTCTATAAGATCTCCTCTGATTCTTGTGCATTCCAAGGTGACTCAATCTCTCCTCAGAACACAAAAGTGCTGGAGCAGCACCGAGCCACAGGGCTGCCAGAGAGGAAAATAAAGAAGGGAGTCGATATTTTGGGGCTGAACCTTTCTTCAGGAGTGTTGAAGATCAGGCAGATGCCTGAATAAAATGTGTGTGGAGGCAGAGGGAGAGGGGTAGGGACAAGAAGGGGGAGGAACAAGAGGTAATAGGTGAATACAGGTGGGAGGATAAAAGAGAATGAAGCTGAGGTGCTAGGGAGGAGAGAGGGAAGATAGCTCTCTGATCAGAGAAAGAAGGGAAGAGGATGGAAGGCAAGATGAAGATGGGAAGAGTTGGAGACAAGGGAGGGGTTTAATGGGCATTGAATAAGTTGATATTGATGCTGTCTGGTTAGAGACTGCCAAGGCAGAATATAAGGTGTCATTCATCCACTTTGTTGGCAGGTTCAACTTAACAGTACAAAAGGACGCGAACAGACATGTCAGTGTGGCTTGGGTTGTGAACCTGTAGAGCTTGGCCGCTGGGACCTCCTTGTTTTTAAAGTCGACAGAGTGAAGGTGCTCAGCAAAATTATCTCCCAGTCTGTGAGTCATCTCCTGATGTCGGGGAGGCTGCATCAGGAGCATTAAAAAAACACTACAGATTCACAGGCAAAAGTCTTGCTTCACTTGTAAGGACCATTTGCAGCCCTGAATGGTGGTGAGGAAGGAGGTTTAAATAGCATGTCTTACAGTCACAGGGATTGGTACCAAGGGAGTGATTGGTGAGAGGTACGAGTGGACAAGGGAGTCATGGAGTTCCTTTCTGATAGCTTCAAGCATTTTCTTGTCTATAGATAACTACCCTATCACTATTAGCTTTTTGCTCACATCCATTTTTTTAAAGCAGTGTGATATTTTCTGTCTTCCAAGCTGCTGGGATCTGCCCAGAATCCAGGGAAGTACCACAAGCACCTCAACTGTAGCTACCATCATTTCATTCAGTGTGAGAATTTCAATCATTCTGTGATTACTCTTTCCAAAACAAAAAGATTGTTAATTTTACAATTTATACCAATAATGATGTCATCATAAGATCATATTATTATCATGAACTTTATCAAAACACATACACTACAATCCATATATCTAACACTGTGTTATGGGATTGCTAGACCAGAGTAATCAGCAGAAACATCCAGCAAAACTCAACCATTCAGATGGGAGCCTGCATCAGGTAAAACTGAGCTGGTAGCTGTGATGGGATTGTGCTATAATTAATCTTTAGTTTGTTTATATATATATATATATATATATATATTTTAGTAGGAAAATACACGCATAGCACTTTGAGATTGCAGATGGCAGGTCATTCAAAGGTAAAGCATCTGGTAAACAGAGCAATAAACTCAGTTAATGATTTTTAAATGAATCTGAAGACAATGGCATTTGCTGGGAGATGGCATCTGTTCAAACAAGCTGGCTTTTACTTCAATGATCTGTGTGCACACAAAGCTATCTGCTTGTGACCGGAGCAGAAGAATCAGAATACATCAACTCATACTTTTGGAAGCGATGTCTTGTCATGTCATTATGCATCTTTAATATTGGATCAATCATCAACTGAAGTCAGAAATGCAGTAGCCTTCTGTGAGAAAGGTACAGTTGTGTGTATTCTCCTTGTCATGGGAGGTACACAGAATCAGTGGTTTTGAAGCGAAAGAGACACTTCACTGTCTCTTTGTCAAAAGAGTATCATCCATTTTTAAATGGTCACTTCATGTAACGCTCGCCTGGGTGTGAAATCAACATGTAAAACAAATTCCGAAATCTCCATGCAAGAGAGGGAAATCATTTGCATGAAGAAACAATTCTCTGAAAACAATTCTCAAAGATTCTAAGTTTCAACACTAATAATTTCTGAGACTGAACTTTATAAATAGACTTTACACAATCATGCCTAAACTGTAATGGTTTGGGTTTTGCCACACACACACTAATATAGTGTGGTTAAGTTTAGAGTTAAGTAAGATTTTATATTATTAAAAGCTATTAATAAAAATAATTGGTTTGAAGATACCATTGTCTTGGTGAATTTCTATTGCTACTGGTCTAGGTTGTAACAGTAGCACACAACCCTGAATCACAAGTTGTCGATCTGAGTCCCAAACTGGAAAATGGAGTACAAAAATATTGGTTATCATAACAATATAGTAAAAAGAAAAGATCATTGGCAATGCCTTATCTTAGATGACTGTGGTGCTGGACTAGCTCAGCTGTACAACAATGGCTCTATTTAAAAATAGAAGTTTCCATGGCTAATATTTATACCCCCATGAAAGTTTGAGATTGATTTGACTGAAAAAAGAATGGAAGATGGAGAAAAATGATACACCACAGATATTCACCTGAACTTCCAAGTTAATGTATATTAAATGGCACTTGCAAAGTTTCTGATTAAAAGTTTAGTGTAGTTTGATAGCAGAGAAGCAATAAAACCATTAGCTGTGTTGAGTTCCTCATATACTTTCTATGGTAATGCTCAGATGGCCATTACTGTCTTATGAACCATGGAATTTTAATTGTTCCATGAGAGAAAGATTGTGAATTGTTATTCCAGTGCAGGAGAAATGTTTCATGATGAGCTGCTCTGGAGGTGAACTTGGCTAAGTTGCCATACTAATCTTAACTGCTGCCTCTGCGATTCACGGCACTCATAAATCACTAAGTCGGCAACAATTGAAATAAGTCTGAGAGGTAAGATCTTAGGGAGATGATGACAGAGGTGATGTATTACAGGAGAATGACTGGAATCTGAAGGATGGAATATGATAGAGAGTGTGTTCAGTCTGAGATAAGTGCTTTGATTTGACTATTTTAGGCACTAGAGCACAAAAAGTCATGTTGCATGAATCTAATAAGTATTGCAAATATATAGTGATTGCAAATTGCAGTGTATAACACATTGCAGATTAAAAGGATTATGAATTACTGTCCAAATCTGCTCACTTATACCATTCTAAAATGATTTTATTGAATGAATACTTGGAAAATATAAAAACATTAGCAATTTATAAATTTTATCATATCTTTAAGATAATAATATCTAAAATCTTTATTATCAAGTAATATTTAACTCTACTACATAGAGATATTTGAACAAGTTGTTGGTCAGAGACAGCTTATGAAGTAATGGGGAAAGTCAGAACATTTCAATATTTGTTTATTTTAAAGGCAATGCATTTGAAGGAAAAGTTGCCATTGGAAAAGTGAATATCAGAGCAAAATAGAATGTGGTTTGGTGCAATAGACATTTTCAGAAAATCTACTAGAACTTATAATCCTTACCACAAAATGTTAGACACTCCATCAAAATGATTTTTGCACATGAGCAAAACTGATCATTATTCCTTTGCAAATAAAATATATGGTGTTATTGGTGTATTTGGGTGGTGTGGGCTTTGGACCCAAAGGGCCTGTTATCGTGCTGTATCTCTAAACTAAATTAATCTAAAACTAAAACCAAATCTAAATACCTGAGTTGGTTTTCTAGCTGGAAGCTCGTTCCACACTCCCACCACTCTCTGTGTGAAGAAGTTCCCCCCTCATGTTTTCCCCCTAAATGTTCCCCCTTTCACTCTTGAACTGTGTCCTCTGTTTTCCACCTACTTTCAGTGGTAAACAAACCTTCTGACATTTATCCCCCTCATAATTTTAAATACCTCTGTGGTGTAACACTATTGGTGGGACATCGAGCAGGCCAATGATGTCATGGGGCGGGACTTCCGCATCTTGGACAGAGAGGCTCGGGACTAGTAGGGAAACGCCTGTGCGTGGAGATATTCACTAAGTGTATGGTAAAATAAAACAAGCTACGAACGCGACTCCAGGCTCAAGGTCATTTTTATACGAACGTGTCTGAACCCAATATGACCTGGTGTCAGAAGTGCAGCTTTGAGCCACAGTGAGAAGGACAGGCTGTGAAAGAATAAAAGTGAAAGAGGTGAGCTAAAATGGAGGACGGGCTTGAACATGTAGAGACTCCTCGATTGGGAGCAGCAGCTCCTCCAATGGTGACTTTCACAATAAAACCTCCAGAACCCTTTGATTCTCAAAGCCACAGGAGTGGGAGAAGTGGATAAGGAGATTCCAGTGCAGAATGGCAGGTGATTTAAATAATTCCTCTGAAGTTAACCAGGTGAACACGCTGGTATACCTCACGGGGGACAAGGATGACAACATGCTATGAGGCTGAGACTTAACGGACGAGCAGCAGCAGCAGAACGCTGCAGTACAGAGAAGGTTCGATTATTAATTTGTGCCCAAGTAGAATGTAATTTACAAACAGGTGAAATTTAACAAGAGAGGGCAACAGCTTGCAGAAACAGTAGACGGGTCCATTACAGCCTTGTATGCATTGGCAGAGAACTGTTAATATGGGGATCTGTATGACAAACGTTTATGCCACAGACTAGTAGTGGGTCTAATAGATTCGTCAAAGTCGAGAGGGATGCAACTTGACAAAGACTTCACTCTCATCAAAGCAGTCACAATGGCTAACTGACTTGCGAGAAATGTGTGCAAGCAAATTAGCAGTAGACACAGTGCAACTTAAGAGAGGAAGATAACAGGAGTTTAGAGGCAAAGGGCAGATGCCAGGACAGCAAAATGTTAAAACAAAGTAGAGAGCAAGACATGCCCTGAGTGCGGAAAACTACCATTCCACCCAACATTTCAATGACCAGCCTGGAGTGCAAAATGCCACAACTGCGGCAAACAAGGACACTACAGAAAAGTCTGTAGGTCAACCCACATGGTGAATGAGATAGTGGAGGACGTGGATAGATTGTTCCTTGGAGAAATAGCATCAGGAATGGAGCTCAGGATGGCCGACATTAACTTAGGAGGCAGCAAAGTGACCTTCAAAGTTGACACAGGGGCCGATGTTACAGCCATTCCCGAGCAAGTGTTCAAAATAATTATAGCTGGAAATGGAAAGCTTGGAAAATTGATGTCCTGGGATCGGCGAAAAAAACGCTCTCATTCAGAGAGAGGAGCACCACTGAAGAAATGTATGTGGTGAGACACGTACAGGTGGTGCTGTTAAGCAGACCAGCTTCGGTGAGACTCCAGCTAGTGACCTGATTGGATGCCCTAGACTAGGAGACAGTCAGGAAGGCATACCCCAAACTTTGCGACAGACTCAGGCTAGTACAGTAGCCGTACGTCATTAAACTCAAGCCTGATGTGAAACCATTTCACTGAAAGAATCTTGAAAGGTCCCATTGCTACTCATGGACAAAGTGAAGAGAGAACTTGAAAGAATAGAGAAGTTTGGAGTCATCAGCCGCATAGAGGAGCCTACATGGTGGTAGCACTGAAAAAGAATAAAGATGTTTGCATTTGTGTGGACTTGACACCCTTGAATGGATCCGTGTGCAGAGAAAAGTTTAGAGCTCATTCAGTGGATCAAACCCTAAGCATACTCACTGGTGCACAATATTTCAACAAGTTGGATGCGAACATGGGATTTTGGCAAATTCCTTTGTTCAAAGAATCAGCTCTCTACATGAAATGCTATAACGAGAGACACAGGGCGAGCAACCTGGATAAGATGGCACCAGGAGACAATGTGTGGTTCTCCAATGCAAGACAGCAAGGTACAGTAACTTCCGTGCACCACAGCCCACGGTCGTACATGGTTAACGGACCACAAGGACACTAAGACGGAATCACCAACATCTCATTCCCATACTATAGTTTCCAGGTGAAAAGCAACAAGAGCACAGGCCAGAAATGGACTGTCCTGTAAAGACTGGTCTGAACCCAACATGACACTTCTATCAAATCTCCTCTATTTCCTCTGCACTCTAGGAATAAAGTCCTAACCTGTTTAACCTTTCCCTGTAACTCAGTTCTGAAGTCTGGGCAACATCCGAGTAAATCTTCTCTGCACTCCTTCTATCTTGTTGAAATCTTTCCTGTAGTTAGGTGACCAAAACTGCTCATAGCACTCCAAATTTGACGTCACCAATGTCTTATACAACTTTACCATAACATCCCAACACCTGTACTCAGCACATTGATTTATAAAAGCTAATATGCCAAAAACTCTCTTTATAATCCTATCTACCTGTGATGTCACTTTCAGGTAATTATGTATCTGTGTTCTCAGATCACTCTGTTCTACCGCACTCCTCATTTATACTACCATTTACTGTGTATGACCTTTCTTGGTTTGTCCTTCCAAAATGCCACACCTCACATTTGTCTGCATTAAATTCCATCTGCCAATTTTCAGCCCATTTTTCCAGCTGGTCCAGGTCCCACAGCAAGCTTTGAAAATGTTCTTCACTGTCCACAACACCTCCAATCTTAGTCTCATTTGCAAACCTGCTGATCCAATTCACCATTATCCAACTCGTGCATTATTATCCAGATTATTTTTTTTTATTTTTTTTTAAATTTTTCACACTGTGAACCATATCAATTAAAATACATACAAATTCTTCTTTCTTCTTTCTTCTTTCTTTGGCTTGGCTTCGCGGATGAAGATTTATGGAGGGGTGATGTCCACGTCAGCTGCAGGCTCGTTTATGGCTGACAAGTCCAATGCGGGACAGGCAGACACGGTTGCAGCGGTTGCAGGGGAAAATTGGTTTGTTGGGGTTGGGTGTTGAGTTTTTCCTCCTTTGCCTTTTGACAGTGAGGTGGGCTCTTCGGTCTTCTTCCAAGGTGGTTGCTGCCCGCCGAACTGTGAGGCACCAAGATGCACAGTTTGAGGCGATATCAGCCCACTGGTGATGGTCAATGTGGCAGGCACCAAGAGCTTTCTTTAGGCAGTCCTTGTACCTCTTCTTTGGTGCACCTCTGTCTCGGTGGCCAGTGGAGAGCTCGCCATATAGCACGATCTTGGGAAGGTGATGGTCCTCCATTCTGGAGACGTGACCTACCCAGCGCAGTTTGATCTTCAGCAGCGTGGATTCAATGCTGTCGGCCTCTGCCATCTCGAGTACTTCGATGTTAGGGATGAAGTCGCTCCAATGAATGTTGAGGATTGAGCGGAGACAACGCTGGTGGAAGCTTTCTAGGAGCCTTAGGTGATTCCGGTAAAGGATCCATGATTCGGAGCCGAACAGGAGTGTGGATAAGACAACGGCTCTGTATACACTAATGTTTGTAAGGGTTTTTCAGTTAGTTGTTTTTCCAGACTCTTTTGTGTAATCTTCCAAAGGTGCTATTTGCCTTGGCGAGTCTGTTATCTATCTTGTTGTCGATCCTTGCATCCGATGAAATTGTGCAGCCGAGATAGGTAAACTGGTTGACCGTTTTGAGTTTTGTGTGCCCGATAGAGATGTGGGGGGGCTGGTAGTCATGGTGGGGAGCTGGCTATTGAAGGACCTCAGTTTTCTCCAGGCTGACTTCCAGGCCAAACATTTTGGCAGTTTCCACAAAACAGGACATCAAGCGCTGAATAGCTGGCTCTGAATGGGTAACTAAAGCGGCATCGTCTACAAAGAGTAGTTCACGGACAAGTTGCTCTTGTGTCATGGTGTGAGCTTACAGGCGCCCCAGATTGAAGAGACTGCCATCCGTGTGGTACCGGATGTAAACAACGTCTTCGTTGTTGAGGTCTTTCGTGGCTTGTTTCAGCATCATGCTGAAGAAGATTGAAAAGAGGGTTGGTGCGAGAACGCAGCCTTGCTTCACGCCATTGTTAATGGAGAGGGGTTCAGAGAGTTCATTTCTGTATCTGACCCGACCTTGTTGGTTTTCGTGCAGTTGGATAACCATGTTGAGGAACTTTGGGGGGCATCCGAGGCACTCTAGTATTTGCCAAAGCCATTTCCTACTCACGGTGTCGAAGGCTTTGGTGAAGTCAACAAAGGTGATGTAGAGTCCTTTGTTTTGTTCTCTGCACTTTTCTTGGAGCTGTCTGAGGGCAAAGACCATGTCAGTAGTTCCTCTGTTTGCACAAAAGCCACACTGTGATTCTGGGAGAACATTCTCGGCGACACTAGGTATTATTCTATTTAGGAGAATCCTAGCGAAGATTTTGCTTGCAATGGAGAGCAGCATGATTCCCCTGTAGTTTGAGCAGTCTGATTTCTCACCTTTGTTTTTGTACAGGGTGATGATGATGGCGTCACGAAGGTCCTGAGGCAGCTTTCTTTGGTCCCAGCAGTGCTTGAAAAACTCATGGAGTTTAGCATGCAGAGTTTTTCCCCCAGCCTTTCAGACCTCTGGGGGGATTCCATCCATACCTGCTGCTTTGCCACTTTTCAGTTGTTCAATTGTCTTATATGTCTCTTCCTGGGTGAGGACCTCATCCAGCTCTAGCCTTAAGGGCTGTTGAGGGAGCTGGAGCAGGGCGGATTCTTGGACTGAGCGTTTGGCACTGAAAAGAGATTGGAAGTGTTCTGACCATCGGTTGAGAATGGAGATCTTGTCGCTGAGGAGGACTTTGCCGTCTGAGCTGCTCAGCGGGCTTGGACCTGGGGTGAGGGGCCGTACACAGCCTTTAGAGCCTCGTAAAAACCCCTGAAGTCGCCAATGTCCGCGCTGAGCTTGGTTCATTTAGCGAGGCTAGTCCACCACTTATTTTGGATCTCCCGGAATTTGCGCTAAAGGTGGCGACATGCGCGACGGAAGGCTCGCTTCTTCTCTGGCTAGAACGGCTTTGCAAGGTGAGCCTGGTGGGCAGCTCGCTTCTTTGCCAGCAGCTCCTGGATTTCCTGGTTGTTTTCGTCGAACCAGTCCTTGTTTTTCCTGGAGGAGAAGCCCAGTACCTCTTCAGTGGATTGCAGTATGGCAGTCTTCAGCTGATCCCGGAGGGATCAACATATACAACGTTATATCAACGTTGTATACAACATATGTCAACGTTCAACATATACAATACAATATAACCATTAAACAATGTCATCACACAATGAAAATAAACAAGAAAAATATGTCATCTACTTGTACACACTGGATCAAGACATTTTGTCTTCCAGTAACACCCATCTCCTAGGAAGGCAAGGCAGGGAAAACTCTGATTGTTACATTCAAGTGAAGTATGAACTTCTTGAATGGAGGAGAATACTAGTCATGTTGGATGGCCAATTCCTCATCCAAATGTAAATGATTACATGGTTACTTCATTTTGGGTGGTCCATTGTAATGGAGGCTTCGGAAGCAAGCTGATCCTCTGAACTCAGAAGAACAGTGCCTACAGAGCAAATTAATGAAGAACTGCTGCTTCTAAAACATTGGCTATCATTTAAAATATATTTTTCTGTACATTTGCTGCAGTGCTTAATGAAGTTGCATCTCAAGTAACAGTTGATATCCCTGCATTTGGAAACCTTTAAACAGATCAGAGGGCAATGCCCCTTCAGATTTTACATTCAAGGTGCAGGGTATTGTGCTAGCTATATCTTAGTTTGATTGAGGACAATGAGGAAGGAAAGTACTTAAAGTAAGGTCTGCCTAACACGTGTAAAAAAATTCCTATTGATAGTATCCATGGTAATGCGCAAAGCATCGGACATCTCTTTCAATCTTAAAAGGAGGTGAGTGAAGGAAGTCCACAGTGTGATTCAATGTAAAATAACCGTTGCATTTTAACCTTTATCTGAACAAAATAAAAGAATGTTGTGTAACCCAGCAAAAATATTTCCCCCTATAAATTTTGGATCTAATTGCTGAAACATCTCAAACTAATTGATGATATCAATAATTATAGCTATTATTTCAGTATGCCCTCTATTATTTTCATTGGATTCTCATAAAGTGCTTTGCAATTTCCAATCAGCCTGAATGGGCAAAGATTAAGTCCAGAATATTAATCCTTCTCGGCTGTGCACTGTATTTCTATTTGAATATTTAACTTGTGCCTAACCATCAAAGCTAATTCCATTGATTGGTAAAGTACAGTACGGAAGCTTCACCTGAATTAAGATTGCACTTGTAGTTTGAATTTCTTCCACAAATATGTGAAACAAGAAGTGGTGTTGGTTTAAAGGGAGGAAAATCACTTGTAATTTATAAAGGAAGTTTATGTGTTGTAACATTAGATTATAATCCCTAAATCTTTTCAAGTGTCACTTCAATTTTTTTTTTGGATTTCAATTACTTTCACCATGGGTTAGATATCTATCCGGTTTTATTTTATTTCAGTAAATGGTTGTGTTGGTCACTTGAAATATACATTATAGAGATCAATATTTAGTCCTGTGGGGAAAAGAGAAATAACACCTGATGCCAATAATAGTTTTGGCCTGAAATGTTAACTATAATTCCTTTCCATAGAATTTTCCCATGCTAAGCTATCGTGTTTACAAAAAAACAGCATGTCTTATCTTAATAACAGGAGCCTGTTTCCCAGCATATGTTTATGCTGTGAGTCTCAACGTGGACAAGATGAAGGAGATGACCATGGACTTCAGGAAGACTTGGAACGATCACCCTCCACTGCACATCAACAACTTTGTAGTAGAGAGCATGGGAAGTGTCAAGTTCCTTGGAGTTCACTTAAATAGTGGCCTATCATGGACACTTAACATCTCCTCACTTGTCAGGAAGTGCATCAGTGACTCCATTTCCGGAAAAGACTGAAGCTGCAAGACTACTGGCCACTACTATGTTTACCTTCTATAGGAGCTCTATCAAGAGCATCCTGGCTAGTTGGCTGCAACACAGTGTGGTATAGTCACTGCAGAAAAATAGATTAGAGGTCAATCCATAGAACCATCAGGGAGGAACACTGGTGTCTTTCTCTCTCTCTCCCCATTCAGCGTGATCTACTGGGATTGTTGTCAAAAGAGAGCGCACAAAATCATTGAGGACCCCCTTCTACCCTGCACACAGCATCTTTCAGCTGCTCCTATTTGGGAAGAAATACAGGAGTATCGGAGCCAACACTGCTAAGCTGGGTAACAGCTTCTTTCCATGGGCAGTGAGGATGCTGACTGACGAATGGAAGCCTCTCATAAGTAGAAAACAATATTTATTTATTTATTTGTATAGATGAAATACTTGCCTGCATAGGTATTGTTTGTCTGTATGTGTGTATGTGTGTTCTGTCTGGTTGTGTGTCTACATGTTTTGCACCAAGGACCGGAGAATGCTGTTTCGTCAGGTTGTAATCGTACAATCAAATTACAATAAATTTGACTTGATTTGACATATTCTGTTATTTCTTTAACACACATTGTAATCACAATGAGAAACTCCAATTTCATAAGTAGCCAATAAAATCAGGCACCAACATTAGATTTGCTCAGTGCTTGAAAGCATCTCTAAAGAGGCAAAACCAAAGCATTTCCCCCATTGTGGAGAAAATGCTGCTGTTCTTGGTTCCAAGGTTGTTAAAAGTTTAGGCCTGATTTTAGCTTTTTGAACATGGGAGAGAACTTAATCAGCCTGTTTCCCACTCAAGCACTTGGGAGATCACAACATCCCTTGCAAACATCATGGTGTTACTGTACGTTTGATAAGTTTCTTTTGATTTTCACTGCAAGGACAAAAAAAAACATGCAAAGTTGGAACGTGCATGGCTCTTGTTTAAGATTCACACTTGTAAATGGAGTAAACTTCATTAATTATCTGCTGCATTGGCAGACAGCTACTTAGTGCCTCATTTGTGTGTATTTTGAAAGTTCATAAAAATGAGGTCTGAGTCCCCCAGTGCAAGCAGGAACTGGGGTTACTGTGGAGATAAATTTAATTCAACATGTTCAGAGAGATTTTTTTAGTGTGACGTACACCGCAGGGGGTCTTTGAATGCTTGGCAATGCATCAGCATTTTGAGCTTTGAAAATCTTTCTCTGCAGCAGAAATTGTATCAAAGGCCAAGGCTTATATTCCCTGCAAGGTAAAGTATCCAATTGAAGATTGTTCATTTATTAATCACTCTTTCTATATAAGAACCTCTCATCTGTTCTGATGATAATGAGTAAAAGAGGGGAATATTACTGAAATCCAGCTTTTATCTTCAGTGTTTTCCTTTTCCTCTGTTCCCCATTATTTTATTGTAGTTTTACTTTTCTTCCATTGATTGTTTATTCTTCCAATTTCAACACTGACAGTTTAAAGTGGCAGAGTTTAAGATCTGGATGGAGACTGGGAGATGGCTTCATTGATTACCTTCACTCTGTCTGCTGTTATAGCAGGAATCTCCCAGTGGCAACCCATTTCAATTCCCTTCCCCATTCCCATTCTAACATGTGTGTTCATGGTTTCTACTACCAAACTGAGACCACCTGCAAATTGAAGGAACATGTCGGACTCTGGCTTTACCTTACCCTCAATTTAGTTTATGTGTCGTCTGAGTCCAGCGTTCTCGTTGAATGAAGTGATAGGAGAAGGTATTCGGTTCAACAATCAGTTTATTATACAGCACAAGAATAAAACTTAACAGAGCTCTGGGTCAGTCCTTAGTTCATAGGTCACCTGCACAGTGAGCTATTCCCCAAGACTGACCCCTATTGTCCAGTCTGCTCAGTTTATATAGCTACAATTTACCATACAGAACAAAAGTTGGCTTCCTTTGCTAGATTTTTACATAAAGTATATCACCAGCAATTTCCTTATTCTACAGTTTATCTCAGGTCTAGACCTCTTATCTTAAATCTTCCAGATCAGACCATCCTATTGTTTTGACCAGAAATCAATTCCTGCCCTAGATATTTCCAATCATCGTTCTGTTCCTGTCTGGCCAATGTCTCTTCTGTTCTCCTTAACACCTCCTCATGCCTTAATCTTCTTCCTAGACTGGCTTTCCATTCCCTTTGTTTCTTACGGGATATTCTTTGTTCTGGTCTGCCCTGTGTCTCCTGCGCTACTCACCACCTCCTTCAGTTGAGCAATCCTCCTAAATCGTTTCATCCATTTCCTCTCCCTTGTTTTTTGGAAGCAGACAATTCTGCCCCTACTGTACTCAGCCAACTTTGCTCCATGCTGTGATTGCCACTTAATTACCTTATACTTTTCCCTTAACCATTAAGTAAATGTAAAAATTGTTATATAGTCCTCTATTCCGTGATATCTTAGCCCCTAGATTCCAACAAACAACACCTCATTATCTGTCTGGGCAATCTCCTACCAGGTAGCATTAACATCGACTTATCCAGTTTTATTAGGTCACCTCTCCTTGTCTCTTTCATTCCTTATCCCTATATCTCCTGTCCTCCATCTCTCCACCCCTTGCCTCTCTCTCTCTCTCTCTCTCTCTCTCTCTCTCTCTCTCTCTCTCTCTCTCTCTCTCTCTCTCTTTTGCTATCCCTCTGTCTCATTTCCTTCAGCTCTGCATTCACAGAGCCAATCCCCTCCTCCGATCAATTCTCAGCTTTTCTCTTCTGCTCTCCTATCTTTCCTGACCACCAACATCTGCTTCGCTGTTGGCCTATGCTCCTCCCCCTGCCCCTTCTTCCCTCCTTCCCCTACCTTTGTATACAGGCACCTGGAAGAAAGGCTCAGGGGCGAAAGAAAGGTTATGTATTTTAGCCTGCTCAGCATGCTGCGAGACATACTGAGTCTCTCCAGCATGCTTCTGTATTTACTAAATTCGAAGATCTATTAAAATGCAATGGAGTTATTCAACTTATTCAACCAACAATCATACTTCTAAGTCTGAAAGTTGTGAGTTCATATCTGCTCCAAAACTTGACACAATGTTGAATCATGGTGTTGCATTGCAGGAGATATCATCTTTCAGAAAATATATTATATGGCATATTGAGTGCTACTTCCCTCTTTGCGAGAGGAGTTAAAATCCCCTGGATAAGTTATCATCCTCTAGAGGCAAGCAGATCTCATTTCCTAAATTTACAGAGATCAATCCTGATCTCTGGTGCTATCTGTGTGGAGTTCGACCATTCTTGTTTGCAGTGTTTCTTCCAAGTTCCTCACTTATTCCAAAGGTGTGGGAGATTATTTGGCCATTGTAAATTTTTTTGTAGTGTATCGGTGAGTGATAGAATCTTGGTGCAGTTAATCAGAATGAGAGAATATTTTTTAAAAAATTTGAATTAAAGCAGAATTATTCCAAATTGATGGTTGATGCTGGGATCTCTCCATTATCTTTTGACTCCACTAGCATTATACAGGCAGGGGGATGTACAAAGTTTGTGCTGACTGTCAAACAACTCATTTACACTTATCCCTTTTTAATTTCACTCAGATTCCCAACACCTTCCCTAGATTCTACTCATATTTGCATCAATTCCTCCCAATGCATCGCTGAACTCCAGGAGTTATTATAACTTGGGCTGATTGTTATAACTTGGGCTGATTTTCCCCCAGCAGTCTGAGTTTCCATCATCCATTGCTGCCCACACGCCTAGAGATAAGATGCTGTGGATGTACTTATTAACCATCTCAGTGACTCGCTGGACCATTTCAAAAAGGAGTCAGAAGCATAAAGCATGCTGGTGTGTCTTCACATACATGCTGACCAGACTTTGATGTACCTGCAAGAGTAGACACATCATGTGTTGGGGCAAGCCAAGTTGAATGCTGACCTCCAGTGCTACTTGTATGGAGTTTGCATGTTCTTCCATTGACGGTATGGTTTTCCTTTTGGTGCTCTGGTTTCTCCCCACATCCTAAAGATGTGCAGATTGGTCAGTCAGTTGGCCATTATTAAGATGCCCTTTGTATGTAAGTAAGTAGTGGTAATTGGGTGTGAAGATGGTATTGAGGAGAATAGAGTAACATGTTGGGAAAATGAAATCAGTGTAGGACTATCTTGAATGGGTGCTTGTTACTCAGTGCAGACTTAATGGGCTGCAATATCTATTTCCAAGCTAAATGGCTCGATGAATTCTATTAACTCTGTTCTGACTGTCACGTAGTCGCTGTACTTGCTGCACTCATACCACCCTTATTTATTTGCTTATAATTTTCTTTCTTTTAGCATGGAGCTCGCAGTCCAAGAATACCTTTTATTTCTAATGGAGTTGTTCAAGTGAACCGGTATGGACTTGAAGGGCTGACATGGACTGTTTCTGTGCTGTAAACGGTTATATGGTTATATGGTCATATGGTTTTAATTCATTTCTGATCTCTTGATCATTCTCATCAAACCAGGTTCAAGTTTATTGCCATAGGTTCTGAGAGGCAGTGAGTGAGTTTGTTTTGTGAGCAATCCAGATAATTAGCCCACATACTTCTTCTTTGGCTTGGCTTCGCGGACGAAGATTTATGGAGGGGTAATGTCAACGTCTGCTGCAGGCTCGTTTGTGGCTGACAAGTCCAATGCGGGACAGGCAGACACGGTTGCAGCGGTTGGAAGGGAAAATTGGTTGGTTGGGGTTGGGTGTTGGGTTTTTCCTCCTTTGACTTTTGTCAGTGAGGTTGGCTCTGCGGTCTTCTTCAAAGGAGGTTGCTGCCTGCCGAACTGTGAGGCACCAAGATGCACGGTTTGAGGCGATATCAGCCCACTGGCGGTGGTCAATGTGGCAGGCACCAAAAGATTTCTTTAAGCAGTCCTTGTACCTCTTCTTTGGTGCACCTCTGTCAGGGTGGCCAGTGGAGAGCTCGCCATAAAACATGATCTTGGGAAGGCGATGGTCCTCCATTTTGGAGACATGACCTACCCAGCGCAGTTGGATATTCAGCAGCGTGGATTTGATGCTGTGGACCTCTGCCATCTCGAGTACTTCGATGTTAGGGATGAAGTCGCTCCAATGAATGTTGAGGATGGAGCGGAGACAACGCTGGTGGAAGCGTTCTAGGAGCTGTAGGTGATTCCGGTAAAGGACCCATGATTCGGAGCAGAACAGAAGTGTGGGAATGACAACGGCTCTGTATACGCTAATCTTTGTGAGGTTTTTCAGTTGGTTGTTTTTCCAGATTCTTTTGTGTAGTCTTCCAAAGGCGCTATTTGCCTTGGCGAGTCTGTTGTCTATCTCGTTGTCGATCCTTGCATCCGATGAAATTGTGCAGCCGAGATAAGTAAACTGGTTGACCGTTTTGAGTTTTGTGTGCCCGATAGAGATGTGGGGGGGGCTGGTAGTCATGGTGGGGAGCTGGCTGATGGAGGACCTCCGTTTTCTCCAGGCTGACTTCCAGGCCAAACATTTTGGCAGTTTCCGCAAAACAGGACGTCAAGCGCTGAAGAGCTGGCTCTGAATGGGCAACTAAAGCAGCATCGTCTGCAAAGAGTAGTTCACGGACAAGTTTCTCTTGTGTCTTTGTGTGAGCTTGCAGGCACCTCAGATTGAAGAGACTGCCATCCGTGCGGTACCGGATGTAAACAACGTCTTCGTTGTTGAGGTCTTTCATGGCTTGTTTCAGCATCATGCTGAAGAAGATTGAAAAGAGGGTTGGTGCGAGAACGCAGCCTTGCTTCACGCCATTGTTAATGGAGAAGGGTTCAGAGAGTTCATTGCTGTATCTGACCCGACCTTGTTGGTTTTCATGCAGTTGGATAACCATGTTAAGGAACTTTGGGGGGCATCCGAGGTGCTCTAGTATTTGCCAAAGCCCTTTCCTGCTCACGGTGTCGAAGGCTTTTGTGAGGTCAACAAAGATGATGTAGAGTCCTTTGTTTTGTTCTCTGCACTTTTCTTGGAGCTGTCTGAGGGCAAAGACCATGTCAGTAGTTCCTCTGTTTGCGCGAAAGCCACACTGTGATTCTGGGAAAACATTCTCGGCGACACTAGGTATTATTCTATTTAGGAGAATCCTAGCGAAGATTTTGCTTGCAATGGAGAGCAGCATGATTCCCCTGTAGTTGAGCAGTCTGATTTCTCGCCTTTGTTTTTGTACAGGGTGATGATGATGGCATCACGAAGGTCATGAGGCAGCTTTCCTTGGTCCCAGCAGAGCTTGAAAAACTCATGCAGTTTGGCATGCAGAGTTTTGCCGCCAGCCTTCCAGACCTCTGGGGGATTCCATCCATACCTGCTGCTTTGCCACTTTTCAGTTGTTCAATTGCCTTATTTGTCTCTTCCCGGGTGAGGACCTCATCCAGCTCTAGCATTAGGGGCTGTTGAGGGAGCTGGAGCAGGGTGGATTCTTGGACTGAGCGATTGGCACAGAAAAGAGATTTGAAGTGTTCTGACCATCGGTTGAGGATGGAGATCTTGTCGCTGAGGAAGACTTTGCCATCTGAGCTGTGCAGCGGGCTTTGGACCTGGGGTGAGGGGTCGTACCCAGCCTTTAGAGCCTCATAAAAGCCCCTGAAGTTGCCAATGTCCACGCTGAGCTGGGTTCGTTTGGCGAGGCTAGTCCACCACTCATTTTGGATCTCCCGGAGTTTGCGCTGAAGATGGCTGCATGCGCAACGGAAGGTTTGTTTCTTCTCTGGCCAGGTCGGCTTTGCAAGGTGAGCCTGGTGGGCAGCTCGCTTCTTTGCCAGCAGCTCCTGGATTTCCTGGTTGTTTTCGTCGAACTAGTCCTTGTTTTTCCTGGAGGAGAAGCCCAGTACCTCTTCAGTGGATTGCAGTATGGTAGTCTTCAGCTGACCCCAGAGGGTTTCAGGGGACGAGTCCGTGAGGCGGATTGTATCCTCGAGCTTTGCTTTGAGGTTTGCCTGGAAATTTCCTCTCACTTCGTCTGACTGCAGGTTTCCAACATTGAACCTCTTTCTGGGGGCTTTACTGTTCCTGGGCTTTGGCTTGAAGTGAAGGTTGAGCTTGCAGCAAACCAGCCGGTGGTCAGTGTGGCATTCCGCGCTGGGCATGACCCTGGTGTGGAGCGAGGGAGGAGCCCACATACAGTACAATAGTAAATGCACAGTACAAAGTGCAGAGTTAGAGAGAGAGAGAAAGAGAAAGAGAAAGAGAAAGAGAAAGAGAAAGAGAAAGAGAGAAAGAGAGAGAGAGAGAGATCAGTTAGATCTTTTGTCAAAGGCAGCTTTACAGGTGTGTCGTTTGATCAGGAATGTTATAATGGTAGGCAAAGACTGTTCTTGAAACTGGTGGTACATGATTTCACACCCGTGAATCATTTTATTGACAAGAGGAGGGAGAAGAGATAGTGGCAGGGGTGGTATGACTCTAGCCAGGCTCTTCTTGATATAAATTCAAGATTTAACAGGGATTTTTTGTTTTTCAAAATATAGACCAGATCTGGCACCAAAATAATAAGCCATAGAGTGGCAGTGAGCTTGCTTCTCCAACATCATTCCAAGAATTTGGCAGTTTGTACCTCATGGCACTGAACAACTACCACCAAAGTTGTTCACACAACTTAAATGAATTCACATCAACATTCTTTCGCAGGCCAATATCCTCATCAACAAAGAGGCCCTAATTTCAATCAGCTCTCTTAGAGGTGCATTGATGTTTGCATGTCTGGCACCAGATGCCAAATGTACCCACTCCATTCCATGTTCTGTCAGAGAAGAATAAAACCAAGCAGAGAAAAGAAAACATTCATGGAGATTTTCAAACCTGTCTGAATCCTGGAAATCCCTGACCCATGACAGTTCAATGTGGAGATCACAATTTTAGGATCACATTGGAGGGCCAGCATTAATGATAGAAGTCCAACACTTCAAGAATGATTCAACATTCTGTCCCAATAGACACCTCCTGTCCCATCTGGGTAATTGTCTTCAGTTCTCAAATTGGCCTCATCCATCAGTTTTGTTCCAACAAAACCAAAGTGTAAGCAAGTCATCCTTGATCCTGATGGACTGCAAAAGAAGTAGATGATAGGTCATACTTGATTAGAATGGCAGACTGAATGATCAGGCTGAAGATCTCAGGCCCGCAACGTTAACTGCTTTCTGCTTCTTATTCATGACCTGCTGAGTTGCTCCAGCATTTTTGTTTACTGCACTAGACCCCAGCATCTGTAGATTTTCTTGTTTATCTCCGTCAGTGAATAAGTTGAGTTTTAATTTCAGACCAGTGTTCCTTGATGACTAGACTGAGAATTTTTGATTTATTTAATTGTTTGCACTTAAATCCCTATCTCCTGTTATGGGATTTCAAATCCCGGTCACTGGAACAATTGTCATGTTAAGCCTCCGGATAATGATAATAACTTAACCATTATGATACTAAATGATTAAAAAAAACATGACTAACATTTGACAGAATAACAAGGGTCTTGCTGGTTCACTGACCAATATCATTTCCTGAAGCAATACCATCATCAATACCATCATGTGTGTATATGATCGAACTGTGGTGAATTTGTCAAATTTATAATAGCTCCTGGCCACAGCAATGATTGATTAGCATAATAACATCCCAACTGGAAAACTGAGGAGATGGGGCTCAGTCACCAGACTAGAAAAAGTTCAGATCCCTCTTTAGCGATCGAAACATGGACTCATGAGCAGGTGGCTTGGTGGAGGGTACATGAAGGGATCTTTCAGATGTTCTCTTGTAGGTGTGAACAATTCCAAGCTTGAAGAAGTCCATGATCTGAATATTGTGCTTCCAATCAACTACATTGATTATCGGATCATTATTGCTGCTGTCTTGAGAGCTTGCTGAGAGCAAATTGGCTGCTCTATTTGTTAACATTGCAACAGACTACATTAGTGGTGAATTGCTTTGGGATATCCTGAAATTGAAATCATGGCATTTGTGAAAGCAAGTGTTTCTTTTTTTTTTCTTCATTGTCTCCTGAAGCATGTCTTCCATATGTACACCAGCACAACCAAAAGTCTGGCAGCTGCTCATCAATTTAGAATATTAGCCAATCTGTACTTGGCACTTAAAACCCATTAAGTCCAACCAGACAATCAGTATTCATCAAACCTTGTGCCAAACATCGGTAAAATGATGGAATCACACTCTAACCCAGTGGTTCTCAACCTTTTTCTTTCCACTCACATACCACTTCAAGTATTCCCTATGCCATCAGTGCTCTGTGGTTAGTAATGGATTGCTTAAGGTGGAAAGAAAAAGTTTGAAAATCACTGTTTTAATCGTACCTAATTGATTTGTTATGTGCATGGTTTCCGAACTCTGAAGGATATGGGCAAATGCTAATTTTTCTCAAGCAAAATAGTTCAGTAACAGTGATTCTCAACAGCAGTGATTCTCAACAACAGTGATTCTCAACCTTCCCTTCCCACTCACATACCACCTTAAGCAATCCCTTACTAATCACAGAGCACCGATGGCATAACAATTACTTAAAGTGGTACGTGAGTGGAAAGAAAAAGGTTGAGAACCACTGCTCTAACAGTTTTATCAAATATCAGTTGGTATCTAATGCCTTACTCTCTACTAATACATTTCATTAATACTGGACCAACTTGCCTTCTAATCTTGGGCTTTGACAAGTACATGCATAAATGGAATTCCTGAGTTAAGGGTTAAGGCTTTTGATCAAGACAAAATTTGATGGAGTATGACTCAAACAAAGCCCAGTTTATTTTGACTAGGGCCCCCTTAGGACTCTTCTGAAAATGTGAGTGCCCCCTTCCCCGTGAAGCAGTCAAGTTTTGGTTGCACCCATACTTCTCTCCCACCGACAACATCAAAAAATATTTATGTAACGTGAGGTAAAAAGAAAACTAGATTTTTGCTTAAAAGTACTGTAGGGCCCCGGTGGATAACAGCTGCTCTCGAGGGAGTAGATGTACAGTTATACGGATTATCATATCAATGCATATGGTTTTTTTTGGACAGAATTGGGTGGACCCAATTATGAAGCATCCATTTGGGAAGTTAAACCAGGCCAGAACATACATGATGAGTGACAGGTGCCTGAGGATTGTTGATCAACAGAAATATCTAGGGATACAAATACAGTAAAATTCCCATTATCCGGAATTCAAGCAACCGGTAGCCTCGAGCAACTGGCCCAAAATAAAATCGCTGAAATGCAATTAGACAAGGTGGTGAAGAAGGCAGATGGCATGTATACCTTCATCAGTCAAGCATCTGAGTACAACAGTTTTGATATCATTTTACAGCTCTGCAAGATGTTGATGAGATTACACTTGGATTATCGAGCTGAGTAGTGGGTATTGTCAACATAGATTTTAATAAGGCGTTTGACAAGGTCATTCATGATCGTTTGATTCAGAAGGTACAGATGCAATAGAATCCATGGGAGTTGATAGTCTGGATACAGAATTGGGTCCTCCAAGTCAGAGGGTTAGTACTGAAGGTTGTGAACTGGGACTGGAGGCTTGTGACCAATGGTGCTCTGTGGGAATCAATTCAAATTTCAAATTTCAAATTTATTGTCAGAGTACACACATGACATCTCATACAACCCTATGATTCATATTTTTCCTACGGGCAAAGCAGAATTTCTATTTTTCAGCCATGAAAACTGTACCCAAGGAAAAGATACAAATACAAAGCAGATAATGTGTAAAAAGAAAGAAAGTAAACAAACTGACTGTGCAAATACAAAAAAAAACAAATAATTAAATATTGGTGTTCATTTTCCTGTTGCTTGTGATGTAAATAATTGATTTTCATGGAACAGCAAGAGGGTGTTTGAGTAAAGTTTTAGAAAGCACAAAGATTGATGGAGTTGCAGAAGGTTATCAAAGAATACAACAGGATACAGATCACTTGTAGATATGGGAGAGAAACAGCAGATGGAGTTTAATTCAGACAAGTGTTGCACTTTGGGATGTCAAATGTGAGGGGAACATATATAGGCCAGCATAGTTGGCATTGTGATGGACGCACGGTTGGTGTTGCGGTTAGTGCAACGCCTTTACAGCACCAGCGATCGGGACCGAGATTCAAATCCCATGCTGTCCATAAGGAGCTTGTATGTTCTTCCTGTTGTCTGTGTGGTTTTTCCCTGGGGTTTGTGTAGCATGGACCTAAATGGCCTGTCACCATGCTGTATGTCTAAATTTAAAAAAAAATCAATTTAAATTTAAATTTCAATTTAAAAAAGTTAATGGAAACGGACTTTAATGTACTGATGTGTGGAAGGATCTGGGATTCCAGGGCCATTGCTCATTGAAAATGGCTGCACAAGTAGATAGGGTAGTATGATTTTTTTTTTTAATTTAAATTTAAATTCAGACAAATTCATTTCCGCCCATCAGTTCGTGTTGCCTAATTTTTACACACAATTAACTTACACCCACAGTACATTTTGAATGGTGGGAGGAAACCGGTCAGCTTCATTGGACAGGGCATTGAGTACAAAAGTAAGGAAGTCATATTGTAGCTATATATATCTTTGGTTCAGCTGCACTTGGAATATAGTGTGCCATTCTGGTCACCCTATTATGGAGGCTTTTGAAAGGGCACAAAAGATTTTACCAGGATGTTGAATGATTTAGTGAGTATGTGTTATGGTGAGAAATTGGAACAGCTTGGGTTGTTTTCAAAGACTGGCAGGAGACCTGATAGAGGTGTACAAAATCATGAGAACCATTGACAGTGAGAATCTTTATCCAGGATATAAGCATCGCACACCAGAGGACATATGTTTAAAGTCAGGGAGAGGAAGTTTAGAGGAGGAGTCCAGGGCAAAAATTTGCCTGGAGTGGGCTGGCAGGAGAGCTGGTGGAAGCAAATGAAAATAATAGCATTGAAAATTCTTCTGGATAGACACATTAATATGAATGGGGGTATAGAGACATCTATCAGGTGCAAGCAGTAAAGTTTTAGATTGATTTAGACATCATATTCATCAAAGATATTTGAGCCGAATGGCCTGTTAATGAGCTGCAATGTTTTGTGATCCATTGTCTTCCAGAGGAAATGATATCAAATCATGGTGTGTAATTTCAGATATTGAAATTTAAAGTCATGAAGCAATGTTATTAAATCGTGTGACAATCTCCTCCTCATTCTCATCAAAGAAGCTGAAGGGTTAGAACATGCAGTGAAAGAAGCACAGAAGATATACTGGTCATGCAGGCCTGATCTGAACTCGCGCTGTTTTGCAGATTTTATTTGACGATCAGTGGCACTTTCCGCAGGCTGGTATGCTCCTGTGGAAAGCTGATGCAGAGAACATTTTGGGGGTATGACGGAGTTGACATCAGATGAATGTGGTTGAAAAAATAATATATGATATATGTCAGCCATCAGAATGCTTTGCCATGAAGGTAAGAGGCTAGAATTATTTGACAAGATTTGTATATTGAGAGCACCAGGTATAGAGAGATGAGAAAATGGAATGTCAATTGCATTCCTAATAACTATCCAGTTATTGATAATGCAAAACACCTAAAAGAATAAATAGGAAAATTGTGAGTTCAAATACACTCCAAAGTAAGTCTTACAATTATAAAAGAAAACTTGAAATAGAGCATGCCAAAGTGGGACAAGAAATGAGTCCAGAGACAACTGTTTAATCAACAGCATCTGTTGAGTCATGAAGATTTATCTAAGCATCAGAGAGAATATCAAACCCAGTTAAGCCATTAAAATTGGAAATCTTGTTAGTTTCATTTTGCAATTCTTGAAAAGGTGAAGCTTGTGTAAATAAGTACGGGATCACTGAATGATACATTTGCTCGTGCTTGTGGGCAGTTTGAGAAGGACTTAAAATATACCAAGCACAGCTTTCTTCAAATATTACTCTGCAAAGATTGCATGTTTCTTCATGTAAATCCACACAGGCCATTGCATCAAAATGGCTTCTTCACTCTTTGAGGAATTGGAAATCATATTGAGCCCTGTACAAACATCAGGAAACATCTGAAATTATGATGGTCATTGACAAAATGCTTGAAGAAATTCAGGGCTCAGACACTTGCATAAGTGAATTTTACACTGATGAGACTGTTACAAACTAACAAACCTTCTAACTACTAACAAAGGAACAGCAGTGGAAAATTCACCAGACAATGATAAATTCAAAATAATAGTTTTATTAAACTTATTAATAACAAAATTTCTAAACTTTACTCTAAATTTAATCCCATTATGGACAACTATGTGAAAGTGTGTGTGTGTTAAAGTCTAAAACCATTACAGTATAAACTTGAGTCTGAAATGTCAGTTTTAAAGTCCAGTTTCAAATTTCTTGTTGATGTTTTTTTTTAAATTGTGGTTCAGAAGTAATCATGAAGCACTTTTAAACATTATATCTTCAGATCTATTTAAACTCACAAGTCTCTGTCTTTCAAAGAGATGTTCTTCAAACAGGAGTGACCATCTTCTGGACACAAATGAGGCTACCTCACTTTTCTTAAAAGAGTAGTCTTACTTATGTAAAAGCCACTTATTTTGAGTATCTCATATAATAAGGATAATACAGTACAGAAAAGCATTGAGATTACTGCCCAAATCCTGTATTCAGTCTTTAGATTCAAAATGTCTCTCTTCCTTCACGTGAAGTGACATCACCGCAGTTTTAGTTTCATTTTGGAAAAAAAAAACTCCTGGCTTTCTTCAAAATCAATCCATATCCATAACCGCCTCTGAACTCGTCTCTGTTCAAGTGACTTAGGTGGCTTACAATTCCTTGAAATCTGATGATGACCACAAACAAAAATCTGTTTATGTTTAAAGAGGTGGGCTCCTTCATCAATTCTTCTTGAGTATTTTAATATTTCAGTTTTAAAAAAGCAAACATTCCGTTGTTCTTGAGTTTCAATTAAGAACACCAGTTCCATTATGATTCTGTTTTCCATACGCTACAACTCCAAGAATGAACTCTCCCTCTCTGAGTACAATGGTTCTCTGTAAATGTGCTTTGACCAGTATGTGTCCCTGTATCCAGCCCACAATTCTATCACTAGAAATATGTTTAACCCTATAGTTTACTAAGAAATATATATTTTACAATAGATTTTAACTTTAATGCAAATCTGTTACATCTCCTTCCCACAGAGAATATCTTGAACTTCTAATATATCAACATTTTAAATTACCATCTACCATGTGATTGATAGCTTTCACATTCTTATACAACATAATGGGGGGTGCATGGAAAGATGGCGTAGAGGACAGATGTGCGATCCCACCCTTCCTCAGCTAGTTTTTTAAGTACCTGTTTTTAAAGTTTACAAAAGTGAAGAAAATTTGTATTTTTAGGAACATTAGTGGGTTATAATGGCTACTAATGTAAAAAACAACTCAATTGCAGAAGAAACTACCTTTCAAGAGTGCTGAAGAGTTGAGGCCTACCTGCTTAACTGAAGCCACAGAGTCGACTTCGGGAATTCCCAAGACACAGAAGACACCTGCCCGGCTGAGTATGACGCTGGCGCCGATCCTGCCTTTGCAAGATGGTGGCGCTCAACGACAAACTCAGTTGGTGAGAACTGCGCGCCCGTGATGTCAGGTGCACGGGCAACCCGGCCGAGAGAGGAACCCGTGAGCCTGTGCTACCATCGGGTGGGCTGAGGGCACGCAGAGTGGCATCAGAAGATGCACCTGTGCAGTCCCTGGCCTTACCGGGTATGCACAGTGCCTCCAGGGTTCGGGAGGTGTTGGATTGGGTGTGGGCTGTGGGGGGGGCCTGAGCGGCGGCATCCTGATGTGGTCGGGGTGCCGTTATCGGGTGTTCAGACCCACAGCCACACCGGAAAGGGACCAACAACATTTGAAGAAGAAGAAGACTTACCTCTACTGGGCAGTACGCAGGAGCAACTGGAAGTGGAGAATAGAGAAGGTAGGCCTCAAAAAGAGACACTGGAATCTGGAATGGAGTCTATGTGTGCTGTTTTGCAAGGGATTGCTTATCAAATGGACAATATGTTTAAACAAACGACTCGAGGAATTTTGGAAGTGACAATTAATGAATACTATGTCTGAAGATATGACTGCAGTTAAGAGTGATGTCAATAAGTGTATCAAATCAGTGGATACAGTGCAAGAAAATTTTTTTAAAATTGAAACAGCTTTTTTTGAATGTAAAAATCAAGTTGAACGTAATAGGGAAAAATTGAGAAAGTGGAAGATTCTTTTGTGGATTGGGGAATTCAGAAGAAAGAATTATTGAAGAAAATTGATTCACTGGAATATCAAAGTCGAAGAAAAAATGTGAAGATTCTGGGTCTTCCAGAAGATATTGAAGGTTCTGATCCAGAAATTTTTTTTAAGAAATAGATTCCCAAGATGTTGGGCAAGGAGTTTTTTTCAGAAGGCCTAGAGTTGGACCAGGCACATAGAGTGTTGCGGAGGAAACCGCTTCTGGGACAACCGCCATGGGCAGTCTTATTCCATTGTCTGAAATATCAGGACAGAGAAATGATACTATGGCAGGCGGTGCAGAAAGCATGACAAAGTCAAACTCCAACGATGATTCAAAATAACAGAGTATTTTTTAATGCAGATCTGAGTCAGGAGATTATTAAGCGATGTCGGGAATTCAATTTGGCTAAACAAGTGTTGTGGCAGAAGGGTTACAAATTTCCTTTTCGTTACCCTGCAGTGTTAAAAGTCTTTTATGGTAATTTTCAATCTCAATTTTTTGTAAATGACCATGATGCATTAATTTTTGCTAATTCACTACCAGATTTGCGAGGAAATGTTCGATCCTCACCACCGTCGCCTAAAAGGAAGGCAAATCTAAATGGAAATGGCAATGGGAATGGGAAGAATGGGAGAAATGGGAAGAATGGAAAGAAAGAAGTGTTAACTCACAGTCTTGTTGACATGGAAGACCCTGAACAATCATTGGGATTGGAGTTAATGGGTTGAATATATTTATTATATTTGATTATGATGAGGTGAATAACGTTCTGGTGAGGGGTGGATGGCACTGAAATTTTTGATAGTCATCTGCCACTAGTGGGGTTTACCACACCCTATTTTTTAGGGCATTACTACCTTTGGGTAGTTTTTTTGGGGGGGTTAATAAAAAAATTGTTTTGATTTTTTTTTTTCTTTTTTTAAATATTTAGGGGAGGAATAGTGATTTTAAGATATTATAAGGGGAGTGATTTGTAGTAAGTGATTATATTGTTAATCTGTAGGGATGTCTAATCTGAAATTTGCAACTTTTAATGTTCAGGGGTTAAATAACCCGATTAAGCAAAAACGAGTTCTGGCTTATAGTAAGAAAATGAAAATTGACATTGCTTTTTACAAGACACACATTTGACTGAAAAAGAACATCTCAAATTGAAGAGAGATTGGGTTGGTCATGTGTTTTCTTCTTAATTTAATTCCAAGCCAAGAGGTGTAGCGATTTTAATTCATAAGAATTTGCCCTTTGAATTAAAATCTATGGAAAGAAATGTTGGGAGGGTTTTAACAGTGAATTATAAAATTTTTGCTGATGATGAGCATTTTATTTCTGATGCTTTTTTGTTGTTAAATCAGGCTTATGAAAATATTTTAGTTGGGGGAGATTTCAATTGTGTTCTGGATCCTTTATTAGATAAATCTCCAAAAAGTATAAAGAAATCAAAGATGATGATACAAATTGGGGCCTTGATGAAAGACTTAAATTTGGTGGATATTTGGAGAAGGGTCAATCCTACGGAGAAGGATTTTTCCTTTAATTCGTCTCGACATTATTCATTTTCCAGAATAGTTTTTTTTTAGTATCGGAACATTTACAAGGAAGAGTATTACAGGTGGAATATAAAAGCAGGGTTATATCGGACCATTCTTGATTATTTTTTTTTGTGTAAGTTCAGAAGTGGTACATTCATCTTATAGATGGAGGTTTGATTTAGCACAATGTTGTTGAAAAAAACCAGAGTTTGTTACATTTATTAAAGAACAGATCACTTTGTTCTTGACTGAGAATGCTAATTCTGTAGATAGTCGTTTTGTGTTATGGGATGCATTAAAAGCTTATTTAAGAGGGCAAATTATTCTTCTTTCTTTCTTCTTTGGCTTGGCTTCGCGGACGAAGATTTCTGGAGGGGTATGTTCACGTCTGCTGCAGGCTCGTTGGTGACTGACAAGTCCGATGCGGGACAGGCAGGCACGGTTGCAGCGGTTGCAAGGGAAGATTGGTTAGTTGGGGTTGGGGTTGGGCAGATTATTAGTTAGACTACTAAAGTTAAGAAACAGTATATGGCAGAGATTTTAGAACTGGAGAAGCAAATTGCTGAATTGGAGAAGGAATTTCAGAAAGATGTGACAGAAGATTAAGAAAAAGTGGTTTTGGCTAATCTGAAACTACGTTATAACACATTGCAAACTTATCAATTTGAGTGTTTAATTAATCAATCTAAGCAGCGTTATTACGAGTTGGGTGAGAGAGCATATAAGGTACTTGCATGGCAATTAAAGATGGAACAGGTTTCACGGATTATGAATGCTTTTAAAAAGAACTCAATATTTACCTATAAACCTCAGGAAATTAATGACCAGTTTTATTCATTTTATCAAAAATTATATACTTCGGAGGGGAAACAGGATAGTGGTTCAATTGAATCTTATTTATCTAAATTAATGTTAGCAGCATTAAAGGAGGAAGATGTGGAATTGGAAGCTCCGTTTACTGAATTTGAGATTAAAGATAAAGGAGATGCCAAATGGAAAGTCATTGGGGGATGATGGATTTTCTGTGGAATTTTATAATTTTTTTAATGAAGATTTATCCTCTGTGTTTGAGGATGTATTACAACAACATAATACATGCAAATATGGCAGAAATAATTTTTAAATTCAACATCTGGACAGCCAATCAGTAATAAAATTGTCTTTGTCTCTAATATGAGTTATAACCGGACATATTCTTACAAAATTAAACTCCAATTCAATAATCTCCTATTCTTATTTTTAATTTTACTCAAAAATGCCAACAGATTATGATCAGTAGACAAATAATTGGTCCCATTGCAGTGCATGCATATACTTCAAAATGTGGCAGAACTAATAAAAGGACAATAATTCTTCCTCAATGGTAAAATAATTATTTTGGTGTTGACTGAATTTATTAGATATGTAAGCCACTGGATGTTTATTATCATCACAGCCATTTTTTTTCCAAAATCAGGTGATTTAAGAACATGTTTGTGCCATAATATGTCTTTCAGTTTGTCAATGCTTCCTGACAACTGTTGGTCTAAATAAAACTTTTCACTCTTATTCAAAAGATTAATCAGGGAAAGAGCAATGTCAGCAAAGCTTTCACAGAACTTCCTATAATATCCAACCATTCCTAAAATTATCCTAACAACTTTCTTACCTGTGGGTATAGGAAATTGAGAAATCATCTGAACTTAACCTGAACAGGCTCTAATTTTCCTTGGCCAACAACATATCTAAGATGAGTCACCTAATCGCTTTTAACTCAATTACCAGTAAGTTTGACTTTCAAAAGTTTATCAAACAATCTCTCTTTAAATTGATTCTCACAAGAGTCAAATTGTATTGTTCTGTGATCCTCAACCCTTTCAGTTTTATTTACAATCAAGACCTCTGGTGAACGCTGCTTCTAGCTAACATCCAAATTCTCAAAATAAGTTTTGACATATTCACATGGCAATTCTGTGCTTTATGTCTCCTATCAAGTATTTTAACTATGTAATTAAATTCAGGATAAGAATTTATTGGGAACAGAATTAACACTTTATCCCCTGGTTTAAAAATTCTCTTTCTTGCTTTTCTGTCATCCCAGACTTTCATTTTATCTTGAACGACTTTTAAGGTCTCCTGAGCTATCTTACAGACCTTCTGTAAACAATCTTTGAACTTTGAACCATAATCTAACAAATTCTAATGTACATCCCCATTAAGCCACTGTTCTTTTAACATCATTTTAAAGGTCCTCTAACTTCATGTCCAAACACCAATTCAAAAGGACTAAAACTAATGATTCTTGTACCAATTCTCTTACTGCAAATATAAGTAAATGAACACCTTCAACCCAGTCCTTCTCATTTTCACATCAATAAGTCCTCATTAGAGTTTTTAAAGTTGAATGGAACCTCTCCAAAATTCCCTGAGAATCTGGATGATATGCAGATAATGTAATTTGTTTAGCTCCCAATGTATAAACTAACTGTTTAAACACACGTAACATAAAATTACTCCCCCAATCTGATTGTATTTCATTAGGCAAACCAAACAAAGTGAAAATTTTTACCAGAGCCCGAGACAGTTTTTGCTTTAATATTCCTGAGACGTATGGCTTCTGGTAACTTGGAAACCATCAAATAATAGTCAACAAATATTCATTTCCATCTTTTTTTTTAAACTTTATTTAAGATTTTATAACATGAATAACATATAGGATTACATTTAAAAAAATTAAGAATAAAATAATAAAATTACAATACAGTATCAGTAATCTAAATAAACTATACCCTCCCCAATAATTATTACACATTAATAACCCAACTCAAATTAGTCCAAACCCCCTTTCCCCCCAAAATAAAGAGTGAAGAATTAATAAAGTTAATAATATATGTGAGAAAAAAAACCACTTACAAAAAAAACAAAAATATAACCAATTAAAATACTAACAAAAAGAAAAGTAATTAATACTAAGATATCAGACTTAAAAAACATATTTAAATCAAACTTAAATGCATATATTTAACAAATGGAGTTAAGATGAAACATATATTTAACTCAAACTTAATATAAAAAATTAGTAAAGTTAGTAACATCTATCAAAAATTCTTAAACAATAATCAATTCTTAAAAAAATTTGTAGCATGAAAAAAAAGATGAAAAAAAAACTTTCTCTATAGAGATAACCCTTCACCAAATATCAACTAACTTCACATCTATTATCATATTAGTCACATAAACCACCATCTTAAAACAAAATTCAAACCTCATTAAGCATTGTACAATTCAATTTTAGTACTCTTCCACAATTTTTCCCTTTTACTCTTGAATAGTTATCCAATGAAAGCTCCAATACCACATTTAAATATCCCCAATCATTATGTTAAAATTCAGATGTCCAAATAATAAAAACACATCTACAACGAAACCTATATCTTCAACAAATGGAGCATAAACCACAAACAAAATTCAAGCCTCATTAAGAATTGTACAATTCAATTTATAACTTTCACCATTATTCCTTTCGTTCTATAACTAAAATAGCAAAATAATATACACCAGAATTACCACTCCTTCACCTTAAAGTTAAAGAAAAAATATTTAAAAAAACTTATCCATCCCATTCACATTTAAATTTCAGATATTCCTTATCTACTGAATAAACTTTACAAAAAAAACATCAATTTTTAGTTTTTTAAACAATCAAATACTTTCTTATGCTTTGTTTTATATTTAAACAAAAAAAAAACCCTTCACTCTTTAATCTAATAATACAAAAAAAAGGAAAAAAAAAACGGGTAGGAGGTTAAAAATACCCCCTCCCGTCTAAACCGCGCAATGCGGTAACTTCCAAAAAAAATATGGGTGTGAGATAACACACATGTAGCAGATGACTTTCAGGAAATAGTGCCTATCCAGTTCTCTCCCCCAACTCTCACTTCATCTTATATTCATTTCCATCTTTTGTTTTTGGTAATGGACTAACACGATTCACAATTGCTTTAGAAAAAAAGGTTGTCTTAAAACTGAAATAGGTTTTAAAGGAGCAATGGTTGGACCCTAATTAATTTCCCCCACAATATGACAAGAATGACAGGTCATACAAAATCTCTTGACATCTTTTTTCTTAAATTAGGCCAATAAAATTGTTTCATAATTATATAGATAATTTCTTTATCCCAAGGTGTCCACGTATGGGTGTACTATGGGCTATGCTTAAAATCTCATCTCTATAGGCTTTAGGAACCACAACCTGATGAACAACTGCCCATTCTTCATTAGCAGGAATCTCACGTGACCTCCATTTCCTCATCACTAAACCATCCCTAAAACAATATCCAACTGGCACTTTCTTAATTTCCTTATAAGAGAGTGCATTACCCCTCACCTCAGCAAGATCAATATCTTCACTTTGTTTTTCTATTAATTTTACTCTGGATGGTGACAAATCATTTTCCTGCTGTTGTTCACTGCCACAGACTTTCCAGCCCTTTTAAGTCATTTTGTACATACTTGTTTTCAATGGCAAGCTTTTTCATCATTGCCCTCATAACTGGATATGCTTGGCATATATCTAAATCTGTCTCTGTTTCATCAATGACTGGCTTACTTTACAAAGAAATCTAAATTTTCTAAATAAAGATTTTAACTTTAAAGATTGCACAAATTTATTACAGGACATAGCTACAAGATTCAGGTGAGTAAATTTGGGGTGGAGATGAGGAGGAACAGCTTTTTCCAGAGCATAATGAATCTGTGAATTCTATACCCAGGGCTGGGTAATTAAATACACAGTATATATAAGACACAGTTATATTTTTGCATATTAGAGGAGCTATGGGTTATGGGGAAAATGCTTAGCTTCCCACAAGCATATTCTTCCTTTGTCCTGTGTATGAGATCTTGCATGTCACTATTTACAAGAAATTTTGATAGGCCAACAATTTTAATGCTCCAACTCCGATAGAATGGCAAATGCTTGGTATTTTTTGCCACATTATTTAATAATTGATGAAAAACTAATGGTTAAAAGCAGCCCAATGGACCATTGAATTGTTCTTTACAAATCCCAGTGGACTTGTGATTTTTTCATGTGAAATGTATACATTCGAAAAGAGATTGGCTGTAGATCTGGAAGATCATGACTGGGTAAGATAGATAGAAAAGGGGAGTTGGGGATTGTTTCCCTGCAACAGATTGAGACCAGATGTAGAGGTCTCAAATGTAACTTTTGGGCAAAAGATAAAAAGTAGATGTGAAAAGCTTTTGTAATGTGGTAATAATCTAAATTCACTGCTTGTAGGGAAGGTAGAAACAGTCAGTGCATTTAAAAGGAAATAAGGTAGGAACTTGAGAGAGAATAATCAGACATTGACAGAATTTCTCAATTACAAGTCAATGTAGACTCTGAAACTAAAGGGAATTAATTTAAGAGCAGGGAGGTTCATTTGCAACTTTCAATGGTACTGGTGAGACAGTACCTGGAGTATTGTGTGTAGTTCTGATTTCCTTAGGCCATCAATTAATGCAGCACAGTACAGGACCTTCAGCCCATGATATTATGTCGACCTACAGTATGTAAACCTACTCCACGACAATCTAATTTCCCCCACCTCTTACCTATAATTTGAAGGCAGAATACAATATTTAAAGGAGGTCTATGAGTAGTGTAGGAGAACTGAGAGATCCTGGGTCTGTGCCCAAAGGGCAGTCAAAGCTGGTGGACAGGTTGACAGTGTTGTTAAGAAGATGGACTTCATTAACTGTAGGATCGAGTTCAAGAGTCATGAGGTAATGTTGGAGCTGTACAACATCTTAGTTAGTCCCCACTTGGAACATCATATTCAGTTATTAGTCACCTCACTAAAGAAAGGATGTGGATGCTATAGAAAAGGTACAGAGGGGTTTTAAAGGATGTTGTCTCGATTGAATAGCATGCCTTCTGATGATAGATAGAGTGAACTCTGTCTTTTCTTCTTGGAGCAACAAAGGATGAGGAGTGACCTGATAGAGATATATAAGATGATGAGAGTCATTGATCATGTGGATGACCAGATGCTTTTTTCTCAGGGATAAAATGACTAACATGACAAATTAAAGTGGTCAGGAGTAAATACAATGGGGATGTAAGAGGTACGTTTTTCACAGAGAAAGGTGGGTGCATGGAATACACTGGTGATAATGGTGATGGAGGCAGATACAATAGGATTTTTTTTAAAAAGACTATTGGATAGGTATATGAAACTGAGAAAAATGGAGGGTTATACCATAGGAAAATTCTAGGCCATTGTTAGAGTAGGTTATTAGGGCCTGTACTGCACATTTCTATGTTCTAACCCTCCATTTTCTTCCAAAAGTTCTTGAGGAAAGATCTACTGGATTGGAGATGGTGCAGGTTGATTCCAGAGAAAAGAGGGTTAGCCTATGGGAAGAGATTGAGTTGCCTGGGACTGTACACTGGAATTCAGAACAATGAGGGGGAATCTTATTGATCTTATGGAAATATTTGAAATGAAGAAAGGGATAAATAAAATAGAGGCAGGAAAGTTGCTTCCACTGGTTGGTGAGACTAAAAAAAATGAAAGTTAGCCTCAAGATTTGGAAGAGTAGATTTAGGATGGAGATGAGGAGGTACTACTTTTCCCAAAAAGTAGTGAGTCTGTGGAATTCTACACTTTAGGAAGCTCTCATATTAAATATATTTAAGACACTGTTCAATACATGTGTGCATAGAAGGGAAATTAAGGATTCTAGGGAAAAGTCAGATGGGTGCAGTTGAGTCCACAGACATATATCAACCATGATCTTATTGAATGGTGGAACAGGCTCAACAGACCAGATGGCCTCCTCCTGCTCCAATTTCTTATATTTGTAATAACTGGCTTTCCCTATTGTAACTCTCCTGTTACTCTATGAGTGACAGACTTGTACCTTTTATGATAATTAGGTAGGAATGTTATTGCATATATTCGACATATAATTTGATCCCATTACAGAGGACAATAAATAAATTAAATGTCATTCAGGACAAAACAATTAACTGCATTGATATTCTGTTCACTAGTTTAAGCTTTAATCCTCCAAAGCCATATATCTTGGTTGCAAGATGTCATATCGGCAGAAATAATTGCTGGAACCTGCTTGACTTCCTGGAAGGGCATAAGTGCAAAGAAACACAATCACCTTCAAATTATCTCCAGGCCACAGACCATCTCAGCTTTGGCCAACACTGCCACATCTTCATCATCTGACGAAAGTCTCCAGGGTAACTGAGCAATGGCATTAATTCTGCATCTCCAGCGATGCCCACATCTTGAGAATGAATTTTTGACGAACTCTTTCAAAGTAGCCCACCACTTGTGAAGGGCTTTGAGACGCAGCTGAAAAATGTGAAATGATGCAAAAGCTTCTTATTATGAATATCTTTTCATTAAAGAAGATTGCTCAGTATTTATATTCTGTAAATTCTAACTGTGAATACATTTCCTTTAAGAGGAGAGATATTTCATTTTTTTTTATATTTAGATAGACAGCATTGTAACAGGCCCTTTTGGCCTATTTTGAGTGGTGGGAGGAAACCAGAGCACCCGGAGGAAACCCAGTCAGTCACCGGGAGAATGTATAAACTCCTTATGGACAACATGGAATTCAAACCCCAGTTCTGATCGCTGGCACTGATACAGTGTTTCACTCATCATGCTGCTCTTACTGCTCTGTTGGGAAAGTCTGAATATCTTTCAGTCAAATGATAAACAAGTTGTTTTTTAAATATTCAATTGTGGGTCATCATTTAACATCACCGGGAGTCTTTGGCTTTGGCTTGGCTTCGCGGACGAAGATTTATGGAGGGGGTAAATGTCCACGTCAGCTGCAGGCTCGTTTGTGGCTGACAAGTCCGATGCGGGACAGGCAGACACGGTTGCAGCGGTTGCAGGGGAAAATTGGTGGGTTGGGGTTGGGTGTTGGGTTTTTCCTCCTTTGCCTTTTGTCAGTGAGGTGGGCTCCGCGGTCTTCTTCAAAGGAGGTTGCTGCCCGCCGAACTGTGAGGCGCCAAGATGCACGGTTTGAGGCGATCTCAGCCCACTGGCGGTGGTCAATGTGGCAGGCACCAAGAGATTTCTTTAGGCAGTCCTTGTACCTCTTCTTTGGTGCACCTCTGTCTCGGTGGCCAGTGGAGAGCTCGCCATAGAACACGATCTTGGGAAGGCGATGGTCCTCCATTCTGGAGACGTGACCCACCCAGCGCAGCTGGATCTTCAGCAGCGTGGACTCGATGCTGTCGACCTCTGCCATCTCGAGTACTTCGATGTTAGGGATGAAAGCGCTCCGGGAGTAGAAAGAAAGGAAACCTCGATTACCTGTGGGATTACACTAGCTTGTTAGCATAAGGTGAAAATGCAAACAAAGTTGCTCCTGCAATGTACATGTGACTTTCATGTAATTTACATGTGACCCTCCCCCATTCAAAGTACATGTGAGTGGATTAACACGGGATGTCACTTCAAGTAGTGATCTCCATGGAGTAGATATATTCCTGCATCAGCAGCCCCTCTTTGCTGAAGCTTCCTTCTTTTGATTTTTCTGATATTATTCTCACAGATGCTAAAGTGGGTTGATCACCTTTGCCTGAAGTAGCATTGTTAACAGTAAGTGGTCTGGAACCACAGAGATACGATTGACAGCCACCATCTGCCGCCTTTTAATGTTTGCAGCAGTTGCTTTCTCAGGTCGCCCAGAGCATCGGAGGCAGAGGGTACGGTGCCTGCTTTTTCATCTACATAATTTTTAAAAGATGCTTTCTCCAGGGAAAGAAGTATGTGAAATATAGTCAATATGTTTCATACTGCTCTCTACCTTTCCTAGCTTTCACCTCAAACAAATATCACAATTTGATATTGTTCTCCAGAACATTATTTCTCCCACTATGTACAGAAAAAAAAATAAATTGTTTTATCAAGCAAAAGGAATGAATTAGTCTATATTTGGCTGCACTGCAATTAGTCTGCTCAGTCACTGGACATAATTCCCAATTGTGGTAACCTCTGTTATGGACCCAGGTATCTCACTTGGACTTGGTACTTTCATCTTTTCTGGGTCACTTGAAACACTTAGTGGAGACAAGGACAGATCTTGAGCAGGGGTAACATTTTGCCTTGGTTCTCAGGTAGTCCTTTTGGATAGAAGGTGACTTATCGCATGCATAAGAGGGGCGAAGATCATAATTCAGTGCAGGGCATTGTCAGATAGATTACAGCAAAGCTAAATGAGGGCAGTCTAGGGTGCATTCAGAGCAAGAGATTGGAAGAGAATGGTGCAGTCAACTGTTATAAAGAGGAGAAGAGGAGGTACTGGCCTATAATCACAATGTCACTGGAAGCCATTTGTGATTTTAGTGATTTAATTGTATTGTGGCGGAGGGATAATGAGTTTAATTGGAGCATTTCATAACATATACAACATAACAATTACAGCACGGAAACAGGCCATTAGGCCCCTCTAGTCCGCACCAAACCAAACACCCCTTTCTAGTCCCACCTCCCTGCACAATGCCCATAACCCTCCATCTTCTTCTCATCCATAGACCTGTCCAACCTTTTCTTAAATAATACAATTGACTCCGCCGCCACTATTTCTCCCGGAAGATCATTCCACATGGCTACCACTCTCTGAGTAAAGAAATTCCCCCTCATGTTACCTCTAAACCTCTGCCCCTTAATTCTTAACTCATGTCCTCTTGTTTTAATCTTTCCTCCTCTTAACGGAAATAGTCTATCCACATCCATTCTGTCTATCCCTTTCATAATCTTAAATACTTCTATCAAATCCCCTCTCAACCTTCTACGCTCCAAAGAATAAAACCCAATCTGTCCAATCTCTCCCCATACTCCAGATGCTTAAACCCAGGCAACATTCTGGTAAACCTTCTCTGCACTCTCTCCACTCTGTTTATATCCTTCCTATAATTAGGCGACCAGAACTGCACACAGAACTCCAAATTAGGCCGCACCAACGTCTTATACAATCTCAACATCACCTCCCAACTCCTATATTCCATGCAATGATTGATAAAGGCCAGCATACTAAAAGCCTTCTTCACCACCCTATTCACGTGAGTTTCTACCTTCAGGGAACGATATACCGTTACTCCTAAATCTTTCTGCTCTTCTGTATTCCTCAATGCTCTCCCATTTACCACGTATGTCCTATTCTGATTCTTCTTACCAAAATGAAGCACCTCACACTTATCAGCATTAAATTCCATCTGCCATTTTTCAGCCCACTTTTCTAAGCAGCCCAAATCCCTCTGCAATCCTTGAAAACCTTCTTCATTATCCACTATTCCACCTATCTTAGTATCGTCTGCATATTTATCATCACATAAGATGTGATGATTCTATTTGTCAGAAGAATGAACAGTGCATCTTACATGTACGCAAAGGTTTCACCAGCTATTTGTAAATGTATTATTTTCTGTTCATTTTTTAATGATGTGGGGATGGATTGGAATGGACGTTTTGTTTTAAAGTGTACTATCTGATCACATGGGTGCTTTTGGGTGGCACAAACTCATGGGCCAGAAGGGCCTAATTATTGTGCTGCATCTCCAAATTAAAATTCAATTAATATTTTTTATAAGGGATTGTGCGAGCAGATATCTTCCTCCCTCTAAAATTTTCTCCTTTCTTCAAGCCATAGAGTCAGACCACATGGAAAGAAAACTTTTCGGGTCTTTGAGTCCATAACAGCCAAGGAACACTCATTTACGTTAATCCTACACGTACCATTTTGTTTCCCCTCAACATCCCCTGATTCAACAACTCACCTACATGTTATTGGCAAATTTCAGCTGCAATTTTTTTTTTTTTAACCTGCCAAACTTTAAGATATGGGACAAAACTATATCCAAGAGGAAGTTTTGAAATGACCAATGTGGAGATTTGAAATGAGGAAAGGCAGCGATTGTTTTTTGATCAACCTGATTTATTCTGCTTGATTAGAAAGTTAAAAGGGAACAAATGTTAAGCGAAACCAATGTAATAGGCTCACCTCCTTGTGGATAGTACAGTTAGCATAGTGGGATGGCCTGGTTAGCGGTGCGGTTAACACAATGCTGTTAGAGTGCCAGCGATTGGGGCTGGGGTTGGAATCCCATGCTGTCTGTAAGGAGTTTGTATATACTCCCTGTGTCTGTGTGGGTTTCCTCTGGGGTCTCCGGTTTCTTACCACGATTCACAGTATACTGGGCATTGTAGGTTAATTGGGACAGCACAGGCTCATGAGCAGAAATGGCCTGTAACCGTGTTGTATTTCTAAATTTAAAATTAATTTTAAAATCTATGCCATTGCGATTCTGTAACTCTGATGGACTTCATCACCATAATTTAAATTTATCAGGAAATTATGGCATTTTTAACACCAAGTGATCTACACACCACCTCCAAGGAACTGATTTCCTTCATTACATTAATGATTATTGTTGCTACATAAAATACTTTTGTGGCAGTCAGAATGACATCATCAAGAGCAAATTCACACAGATGAAAATCAAAGAAACTTTGGATGCTGGAAATTGAAAACAGAAGCAGAAAAATGCTAAGTTCATCAGGGCAGTGGAGACATCATCTGTGGAGCAGATAAAAAGTGTTAATTTTGCAGGTTAAAGGCCATTCATAAGAACCCTAATCATTTAATTTAGTTGAAACTAATTGATTCATATGTGGGATTATTCTAAGTGACAAGTAAATTTTGTATTTGCTAGAGTTTAGAAGCTTGAAATATTTAAGCACCTGAGATGTTTTGACAGAATGGAGGTGGAGGGGATGCTTCCATTTGCAAGAAAATCTAGAAGCAGGGGGTCATATACATTAGAGATTTCCATGCATTATATAACATTAGCTTCCATTTGTCACTTTGCCTGCATGTTGCCAACTTCTTAGAATCTAATAATCTATCAATCTCTGCCTTGAATAACTCAATACCTGAAAATTCACAAGCCGAGCCGTGAGAGAATTCCTGAGGCAAATGATGAAATATTGAAGCTTCATGTAGTTGCCACTGTGAATTCAAGCAGCTTTCCTGATATAGAACTGCATTCAATAAATTCCACTTTGTTTTGCCTTCACCATAAATCCAGTTTGCAGCCATAAATTTGGACATATATTTATAACATAAGTTACATTACTGTCTTATGACTTGGCTACAAGATTTGTTCCATGGAATGTGAAAAGAAGAATATTATAAAGTGCACTTACATGTAACTAAAGCTTATTTCAGTTCTTCCAAAGTTTATCAAAAAATATTTTTGTAGATTGTAATTTTACTGGATAATCTCTTCTGTAAAGAACCATGAAAATTTTTATTTCCCAGCAGAGACCACATAAATCCTCCAAATATTCACATAACTTCTATCGATATAATGTATTTAATGCACTGATAGACCTCAGGCTATATGTCTGACACAGATAATCAGATATTAAAGCATAAAACAAATAATTTTATTGAAATAATGAGCTTTATGAAATATTTTGAATGAGGAAAGAGGCAGAAAAATTTAGGAAGACAGTTTCCTAGTTTACCATCTTGGCAATGGAGCTGAATAAAATTGATACAAGTTGGGGAAGATGTTTTTGTTTAAATCTCATCATCAAAGATCCAATATATGAGTGACAAATAGGATATGGTCAATGATAGGTCCCTGGGAGACCAATTGGTAATGATGAGATAACAGGCAAAGAAACCAATGGAGATCCCATCAAGGTGACAATGATGGAAATATGTTGGATAAGCACGTCAGAAGCTTAATTGAGAAGAGCAAGAAGAAGGAGAGGGACTCTTTCAACACCAAGGAAATAATTGTGCAGGTGCTCAGGAAGTTGACGAATGTCCTTGGTCTCAATGTGAGCAAACGTAGTGGTGTTTATAATCCATTGAAGATATTCTCATGGAAGTCTACCACAGCTACAATTGGAATGTCAGAGCATGGCAAGATTTGAATACCAATATCTTACAAAGTGACCATATCAACTTTTATTTCCAGGATAGGGTGTAGATATTTACATCTAACATTCAGCCTAACTTCCTAGAATCATTGCCACCAACTAACATCCAAACTGTTTTCCTGTCATTCCTCTGATTTCCATAGATCTTTATTTTCCCCTTCCTGTTTCATTAGTGGGCTGCCTGACAGCCACATTCCACATTATAATCCACACTCCAGGACTGCATTGGTGGGCTTGCTTTGGCTGACCATGTTAAGAGTAGTATGAGTTTCAATATTAGGATACAAATCATTAATTGATGTTGCTTATGCTCTATGAGAGTATTGAAACCAAGTTCCCCTCCATTGACTCCATCTACATTTCATGCCACCTCGGGAAAGCAGCTGATGTGATAAATGGGAAATCAGGAGAACATGAACCAGTCCTCATCGAGGGGACAGCAGTGGAAAAGGTTAAGAACTGCAAATTCCTGAGCGTCAACACCTCTGAACATCTATCCTGGGGCCTCCATATCGATGCAATCATGAAGAAGGCTCACCAGTGGCTATACATTGTGAGGAGTTTGAGGAGATTTAGTATGTTACCAAAGACTCTTGCAAATTTCTACAGTTGTTTCATGGAGAGCATTCTGACTGCTTGCATCACTGTCTGCTATGGAGGTGCCAATGCTCAGGACAGGAAAAGACGGCAGAGTGTTGTGAACTCGGTCAGTGCTTTCATGGGCGTCAGTATCCACTCCATTAAGGACAAACTGAAACAGCTTCTTCCCCTCTGCCTTCATATTTCTGATTGGACAATGAAACACAGGCATTACCTCATTTTCCTTTTGCACTAATTCATTTATTTCTTTTAAAATGTAACATAGCAATATTTGCATCTGTGTCGCTGCTGCAAAACAACTAATTTCATGGCATGTTCATGATAATAAATGCTGATTCTGAAAGGACCCATCCATGCTGGCTATACTGCTTCTCACCTCTCCTGTCAGGCAGAAGATACAAAAGTTTGAAAACATGCATCCCCAGTGTGGTAAACTGCATACCTCCCAAGACTAATCCTACCCGTAACCCCGTTCATCCTGCCATGATCAGTCGATGAGGTTGGTTGTTGTTCCAGTCTATAGTCAATAAAAGCCTATCAGTTTCTCAACCTCATCAACCAGATTCAAGAATAGTTTCCTTCCCATTGTTATGAAACATCTGAATGGATATTTTATAGAACAAAGTTATCTATAAGATTGAAAGAGTGCAGGGAAGCTTTACTCGGATGTTACTGGGACTTGAGGAACTGAGTTACAGGGAAACATTAAACAAGCTCAGACTTTATTCCTTCCAGCATCGAAGAATGAGGGGAGATTTGAGAGAATACAAAATTAGGAGGTGTAAAGATGGGGTGAATGTGAATAGGCTTTTTCCACTAAGGTGAGGTGAGACACAAACCAGATGACAGTGTTAAGGGTGACAGGGTTAAAGTTGAAAGGAAACATTCAGGGGAACTTCTTCACACTTCCGTGTGAAAGTGGGAAAGTGGAGCGAACTACCGACTAAGTGGCGAATGCGGGCTCAATTTTAATATTGAAGTGTTGCATACCAGGCAGCAAAAGTAGAAATGAACACAGACGGTGTTATATTTAAAATAATATGTTTAATTATTAAAAACAATAATATAACACTAATTTATCTAAACTTATCTAATTTTCTCTACATTTAACCACCAACTAGGCATGAACATACATGTGTGTGTGAAATACCCCAGCCATTACTGCTCAAGGCACAATTCTCGAAAGGCTGTTCAATGTACTGTCTCAGAAAATCCAATGTTGACGCATTGGTTTTAAATTGTTGCGACACACAGGCTTTAGATGGATGCAACGAAGTTCACAAAGTAGGTGAGAAAGACCATGCTTTAGACAGTCCTTGTCGAGGCTTCTGGACCTCTGTCCTTTTCAGTTGAGTGACAAACAAAGCTCCTTTAGTGTAGGGGGACACAAAGCGAGCAATTCTCAGAAAGCTTCCAGAACCCTTTCCATGGGTCAGCCATTCACAGTGATCTTCATTTTTTGGTCACAGAGTGGTATTTTCATTCCTCTATGACACAAAGAAATCAGACAAATTGTCTCCAACCGCATACAAGGCCACTTCAGTGCTGCATTACTTCCAAGAGCTCTGCTCCACAACACTTCTTCCTCAAAATGGCCCCTTCAGAAGTGAATTTTCCTTTGCCACGATGGAATTTAACAAGCCCCTATTGGTCATGATGGGATGTAACAAGTCCCCTTCAAAGTGGCCTTTTCCTTTGGCCCTCATGAAGCCACTTCAGCCCAGTACAATTCAAAGAGCTTTTGCTCCTGTGCCTGCTCCCTTAAAGATGACCCCCGAGCAAAACTTAGTACTTTGTCTTCAACACGCTGGACATATGATCTCTTTGTGTGTTCTCCAGGACTCCACCCTTTCTCTTAACATGTATCCAATTTAGGAACATGCTGTCTTCAGCCTGCCAGCCCACAGACAAACTCCAAAACTTGTAGCTTGATTTGTTCTCTTAAAGTGACTGTCCCATGCAATTGAAAATGAACTGGGAGCATGTAATAGAAGAAAGATTTGGACAGGTACGTGGACGGGAAGAAGTATGGTGAGATATGGACTGTATTCACATCAGTGGTACTAGGTAGAATAACACTTTGGCACAGACTAGAAGGACTGAAAGCCCTGTTTCTGTGCTGTAGTGTTCTAACAAGGATGATACCCTGACCACACAAACCTACCTCATTGTGGCCCTTGCATCTCTTTTATCTGCACCCTCTCTGTAACACTGTATTCTGAACATTGTTTTGCATTTATTTTGTGAGTTGATTTGCTTGTATGGCATGCAAAACCAAGATTTTTCAATCTATTTCAGTAAAAGTCACGTCAATAAACAATTCAATTCAATATTACACCCAACATTAGGCGTGGCACCCTGACCATAGTTTGCAAGATAGCATTTATTTGCATTTCATATATTTATTGCAGTGCAGAGCCTTTTTGATCTTTTGAACTTATTTGTAAAAGTTTGTGGGTTTTTTTTCTGCTACTTACTCACTTGTGTCTTCCTGTAATACAAAAACCTGGTAGAATTTATTTTGTTGTGTGAACCAAAAACTGCAGATGCTTGAAATCCAAAACAAAAATTTAAAAATTTCTTACTCATCAGTAATAGTTCAGATCATGAACTGGAAGGTGTTAAGTATGTTAAGTTTTAGCAAATCCATACTCTAAATTTTGTGGCGGGGGGGGGGTCTCACCAAATCATGGAGAATCATCGAGTGTCAGGGAACAAAAACAGACCCTCTTGCCTAATAACTGCACATTGACCATCAAGCAACATTTAATTGCACCAATCCCATGACATTCTGCCCAAATTCCCCTTAATTCCCAACCCATTACCACTCACCTGCACGTTTGGGCAATTTAAAGCAGCCAATTAACCAACTAACCCACCGATCTCTTGGTTGTGGTCGGAAACTGGAGCACCCATGCAGCTACAGAGAAAACATCCAAACTCTGCCCAGACATCACCAGAGGTCAAAATCAGATCCATATCACTGGAGCTATAAGTTAGTAATTCTGTTGGCTGCTCCATCATACCTTCCCCTAATCTGAGATGAATTATCGTAAAAAAGACACAAATATATTTGATGTCATCCAAAATCAAAGAATGGCTATCTGTTTGCTTTCTTGGCATTTTTCTCTCTTTCCAGTCAATTTTATCTATGACAGTCAAGTATATTGTTGTTAATAGTGGAGATTTTTCATACCTTTCTGCATATCATGAACAAAGAATATGTTTTAGCAAATGCAGTCATACACTGTAAATGTCCTAATCCACTTGTAATAAATGTCCTAATCCTTTAAATCCAAAGCACCAATTTAAGAATGTATTCATATTAAATTATACGCATGCAAGTTTGATGGTTTTCATGTCATGTAATTTAAAAGTAGAAACAAAAAGTTTCCAGAAAACATAATTGCTTCAATGTTTTAAAGCGAAAATAGAAAGAGTATCAGTGATGGATTCTTCCTTTCCCATTTGAATTTTGTGTATCATGAAGAAATATAAAAGGAAAACCAATATTGTCTGCACTATGTGGTTCTGAAAGGAGATTGACTCAGAATGAACATTTAGAGGGGCAGGGGTAGAGAGAGTGTTTTTTTTTCCTTCCGAGGATTTTTTACACTTTGGAAATCCATGGCTATAGATAAACAAGGTACTGACACAGCAGATTAGAGGCCTGGGTTGGATCAGCCCAGGATGATATTTAATGGTTGGGTGTGTGAGAGGCCACCTCCTACTGTGAATAGTTTTGGATAGAAGTGTGAACTTGAGATACAGGGTGATCTGTGATCTTTTGGGGGCAAATTGTGTGCAACATATTGAGCTGACTGTCACTTTCTCCCTGCCTGTGTTAATTTTAAGTTTCTGCTTCATGCCCATTCCATCTTTTTGTGAAATATTTGCTTGCATTTTGCAATGCCTAACACACACATCAGTTGCCCATTGCTCCAGTAAAAATGAATATCCTTCTTGCCTCTAAATTATTTCATTTTTGAAAAAAATTTAGATCTACAACACAATAACAGGTCGTTCCTGCTCATGGCACCCAAATACACCGAATTAATTTACAAACTCCGTACAATTTTGGAAGGTGGGTGGAAAGTGAGGAAATCCACACAGGCACAGGGAGAAGGTACAAACTTCTTACAGGTGCTGTTAGATTCGAACCCAGGTCATTGGCATTGTAATATCTCTGTGCTAACTGTGCCACACTTAAATTGTCCAAAACAAGCTTCAATCTTCTCCATCAGGCCTTTTGGAAATTATTATTCTATTCCTGTTTTGATGTCACAAAAAAAAAGGCAAACTCATACCAAAAATACAGAAATGCAGGGGGAACTCAGCAGGTCTCACAGCGTCCATAAGAGGTAAGGATACCAAGCTGACCTTTCAGGCTTGAGCCCTTCTTCAAGGTATGAGTAAAAGGCAGGCAGGAGACAATTTTTTAAAAAAGGACAGGGGGAAGAGTAAAGCCCCACAGGCAAAAGGAGTTCATTCGATATGGAGAGGAAAGACAAGAATGGATTGGGGATGGGGGGTGGTGGGGGTGGGGGGGGGTCTTGTTTTTGGCTCTGTAGAAGCTGAGCCAAAAACAAAGTAAAGGCAACATAGGCAAAGTCGTGTTAGGGAGGGGGCCGCTATGCAGTGGTTCTCAACCTTATACTTTCCACTCACATACCACTTTAAGTAATCCCTATGCCATCAGTGCTCTGAGATTATTAAGGGATTGCTTAAGGTGGTATATGAGTGGGAAGGGAAGGTTGAGAAACAGTGCTCTAGACCCAATTGTTATTGAAATATTTTGCTTGAGAAAAGTTGTCATTGGTCAATTTTCTTTGGAGTTATGAAACCTTGCACGAGTCAATTAGGTACGATTAAAACAGTGGTTTATAAACTTTTTCTTTCCACCCACATACCACCTTAAGCAATCCCTTACCAATCACCGAGCACCGATGGCATAGGGAGTATTTAAGTGGTATGTGAGTGGAAATAAAAAGGTTGAGAACCTCTGTGCTGATGGAAACCGAAGAAGTCGGTGTTAATGCCATCTGGATTAAGGCTGCCCAGAGGAGTATGAAGTATTGATCGTCCAGTTTGCAAATAGTTTCTCATGTGCTGCCAGATTGGCGGAACAAAACCTCATATTCTCTCTGAGTACCCTCCAACTGGATGGCATTAACATTGACTTATAGTTTCCATTGGCCTCCACTTCCCATATTTACCTATGTCTGCTCTCTCTCCCTCTCTCTTCTCATCTTTTCACTTTACCCTCTGTCTCCTTTACTCCAGCTCCACTCCCACAGAGTCAAAAACATATCCCTTCCCCCAATCAATTATCTCCTTTCTCTCCTGTCCTCCTCTCCATATTAGATTAACACATTTTGCCTATGGGTCTGTACACCTCCCCATGTCTTTTCTTTTCATCCAGGCACCTGCCTGCTTTTTACTCATACCTTGAAGAAAGGCTCAAGCTTGAAACATTGGTTATCAATCTATGGACGCTGCAAAACCTGCTGTCTTTCCTCCAGCATTTCTGTGTTTTTACTACAATCACAATGTCTTCAGATTTTTGTGTTTCACTCACATACTAAAGATATTGGAAGTAGTTAACATGTTGGAAAAACTCATTGGCATTTAGAGAAGCTACTATCACCTGCAGATGAATGATTATGTGGAGGTAAAATTAAACACAGTTTATTACTTATGCTGGTTTGCTTTGCTGAAGTCTTTTAAGGTCATTTGGAAATTCTGATAGACAAGCTAAGTACTGACCAAGAACTGACTCCAAGTACTGAAGGTTAGTAGAAGTAAGAGAGTACCTCTGTGAAGGTGCTTTTGCTATTACTGTACTTGATGCCTTAACCGAAGTGACAAATCATGTGACAGAAGGTAGGCGATGACTATAATATCTGACTCTCAATCTTGTGGTTCCTTATACTTTTCAGCCTTCTGCACTGTTTCCTTAACAAAATGATGGAAATCCAAAGTTGTCACTGTCTTCATTCTTTAAATTATTTTGAACAAATACCAGACAACTGGCAGTGGAATTATCATGTCACTTGAATCGCTTGAGATTTAGATGCTATTTCACTTCTCTGTTCAGTTTGCAAAGTCCTCAGAATTGTTTGATTGAATTATAACTTGCATATTGGTGTCAATCAGTATATTTAATTTGGTATGAAACAATTTGGATTTTCTTCACTTATTCTGTGAAGAACTCAAAACTACTGCATTCCCCAAGGTTACACAAGTGAAGAGACTTGAGAAGGGTATTATACAAACTCTAAAATTTGACTACATTTGCTGATAAAGCACTCATGTTGTTTGCAGTTGAAGGTTATGTTTCTACATTCTTCAGGTCAATACCTACTGTTCTGGCACCTGAGAGTGAAATTAATAGATCTCCATGGCTATTGTTGGCATATTACTGCATATGTGCATTGTACAATGTACATGATAATCAAATGTAATTTTTGAATGGAGCCACCAATGCTTTGACCAGTAGAAGCATGGAAATGCTAGACTTTGCCATTTAAACGGGAAACTGGAAGCCCAAGACTTCCTCATAGATTCAGAGGGCTGAACCTGTCTGCTTTTCTGCAGCTTAGAGTCAAGTAGTAGAGCCCAATTTTGCCGGGAATCTTTGGGGTTATACTTGAATGCAACTTATTGAACCCTAGTGCCAGGTTAGCTCTGGAACAAGACCAATACACCTTTGATTTCAAGGAAGGATATAGGACTGTAAATTAGGGTGGTAAAGGAAGAAAACAAATGACTTTAAATAAGACTTTAAATAAAACAAAAACAAAACAATCTGCTGGTAAAATTCAGAGTTATTTGATATAAAATTATTTTATATTATTTTGATGATCTTTTACATTATTACTGCTCAAAATATTTTTAAGTCAGTATCTTTGGTCAAAGAATTAAAAAATGTACTTTCTTAAATTGAAGTAATTTGTAATTGAAATAACTAATCAAATGCTTATGTTTTTTTTTAATTGACCGAAGATATTTGTGCTAGTTTGTAATTATCCCTGAATACTCTAAAATCTTTGCAGCTTCTATGATTGGTAAAGTTATTGGGGCAGGGTAGATTTTTATGACAAATGCACTCAGAGCTGTTTTGGGTGCGGGGCCACCTCACTGAGTTTTCACAGGCTCTGTTACTAGATTGACAATGCTCCTGGGCTCAGCTGGCCATTTAAGGCCACCAATGGTAGCCTTCTGCATCCAGACCAAGTGAGAGTATGCCTGGGAGAGGGGCACCAAAGCCAATAATTTTGGGGATAGGGAACTGGTTCAACACAAAGAATTAACCAATGAGATCTAAGAATGGCATGATAGCAGATGGCAACGCTATTACAATGCCTGCAATCCAGGTTTGAATCCAGTGCTGTCTGTAAGGAATTTGTACATTCTTCCTGTATCTGCGTGGGTTTCCTTCGGGTGTTCCCGCCATTTTCGTGTACCATGGTCGTAAGTTAATTTGGGTAATTGGGTGGCAGGGATTCGTGTGCCATTAGTCTGTTGCCATTCTGTGTTTATAAATTTTTAAAAATTAATTAAATGAATAAATCAGATAGAAATAGAGGGTGAGGATAAACAATATTAAACAAAGATGTAGTATTAAAAAAGATAAATTAGATTAAGATCAAATAAAGGGAAGTTGAGGATGAGTTAGAAAATATTCAACATTTTAAAAAATGTAATTTCATTGAATCAATCATGGTTTGAAACACTGAAAATAGCAATTGTTCTCTACTGAGCAAGAGTTGTTGTTTCTGCTTATACTATTTATGACTCAACTGTGTTTATTGTTTAATTTACACAGAAAAACATCAAATATATAAAAATCACAGTGAGATTTAAGACAGTGATGCAAATCAGCCAACAATTTGTAATTCCTCCACAGATGTCTGCTTGGTGATTTACCTATTAATCAGGATGTTCAACAGTCTATTTCAGTTTAACCTCCTCCGCCTCTCTCTTTCCCATCCTCTTTGTCTCCTTTTCTAGTCCTGCCTCATATCTGTAGCGCTATCCATTAGACCCAACAAACCAGAAGTCAAAATTAACAGGCTTTAACTACTATAAACTTAAAGGCATATCTTACAATTCCAAAGCCATACTGAGGGAGGGGATTGGGGAGTACCACCTTTATTAGGAATCTTGAGGGGGAAAAGTTACAGTATCAGGGGTGGGACAACCTGTACAATGTATCTATTACAGAATGCCATCATATTACCCATGATGGTACTGCCTCATGTACCCATGATGAGCTCATTGACTTCATCCACTTTGTTGCCAACTTCCACCCATTTCTCAAATTCACATCATCCATCTCAAACAACACTCTCCCTTTCCTTGATCGCTCTGTCTCAGCCTGGCATTTTAAGGGGGGGGTCCCGCCTCCAGCACTGACAATGCAAGAGCAAGTTCTGGTTTTACACCACCAGAAGGTGATTAGTGAATTTGACATTTATCCTCACCAAATTTTAGAGCCCGGTTGAATGTAACTCACCACCCGCCCCCCCCCACCCCCCTGCCATGTTGGAACGTTTCACACTGCACGATTACTGGGAACGGACCTGCTAAATTAGATGGTTAATCCACACGGAATCGGCAGTGTGAAAGGGGCTTCAGTTTCTTTCTCTTCTACACTCCCACCTGTGTCCACCTCTTACTTGTTAAACTTTCCCCCTCTCCCCCTCCCAGCTCATTTAAACAACTGCCTGTTTTTTCCACATTCCTGATGAAGGGCTCCAGCCCAAAATGTTGATTTCCTTTTACTTTCTATGGATGTTGCGTGACCTTCTGCATTGTCTAGCACCCTTGAGTATTGCATTAAACAGTTAGGAGGCTTCATTCTTTAATGAAGATGCTTGTCTTTCTCTCTGACCTAGTTTGCAGTTTACTATTCATTTTACTTATTGCTTATTACACTTGACTGTGAATCATGATTAACAATAAATGGCATTCAAATCACACTCAGGTTTATTTCCATTGGTTAACAGCCACATGCAAAATGGGTGAATGATCTTATTGAAATAGTACAATGGGGGATTTCATGAAAACTGTACACCACCAGTGAAAATGAAAAAAAAACCTCTGGGCAGAGGCGCTCTTTGAGAAAATAATTATTTTCCATTTCTCTGTCATGAATGATCATTTCTTAGGAAGTAAAAGCAGGGAATTATAGGCCAGTGAGCCTTACATCAGTAGTGGGCAAAATGATGGAATCCATTATTAAGGATGTTATAGCGGAGCATATGACTAGCAGAGAAGGGATCGGATGGAGTCAACATGGATTTACAAAAGGTAAATCGTGCTTGAGAAATCTATTGGAATTTTTTGAGATGTGACAGGTAAAATTGATGGGGGAGAGCCAGTGGATGTGATGTACCTGGACTTCCAAAAGGCCTTCGATAAGGTCCCACATAAATGACTGGCTTACAAAATCAAGGCTCATGGGATTGGGGGCAAAGTATTGATGTGGATTGAGAACTGGCTGGCAGGTAGAAGACAGAGAGTTGGGATAAATGGCTCGTTTTCTGAGTGGCAGGCGGTGACCAGTGGGGTGCCACAGGGATCTGTACTGGGACCCCAGCTGTTCACAATTTACATTAATGATCTGGATGAGGGGATTGGATGTAATATCTCCAAATTTGCAGATGACACTAAGCTAGGAGGGGTTGTGTGCACGGAAGAGGGGGTCAGGAAGCTCCAGTGTGATTTGGATAATTGAGGGACTGGGCAGATACATGGCAAATGCACTACAATGTGGATAAATGTGAGGTTATCCACTTTGGTGATACAAACCGGAGGGCAGATTACTATTTGAATGGCAATAGATTAAGAGATGGGGAAGTGCAGAGAGACCTAGGGGTACTTGTACACCAGTCTCTGAAGGCGAGCATGCAGGTACAGCAGGCAGTTAAAAAGGCAAATGGTATGTTGACCTTCATATCAAGAGGGTTTGAGTATAGGAACAAGGATACCTTACTGCAGCTGTACAGGGCCTTGGTGAGACCCCACCTGGAGTATTGTGTGCAGTTTTGGTCACCTTATCTAAGGAAGGATGTTCTTGCAATGGAGGGAGTGCAGAGGCGATTCACCAGGCTGATACCTGGAATGGCAGGAATGACTTATGAGGAAAGATTGTGCAAATTGGGATTGTACTCGCTGGAGTTTAGAAGATTGAGAGGGGATCTCATAGAGACGTATAAAATTCTGGCAGGACTGGACAGAATGGATGCAGATGGGACGTTTCCAATGGTGGGAAAATCCAGAACCCGGGGCCATGGTTTGAGGATAATAGGCAAACCATTTAGGACCGAGATGAGGAGGAATTTCTTTACCCAGAGGGTGGTGAATCTGGAATTCATTGCCACAGAGGGCAGTAGAAGCAGGTTCATTAAATATATTTAAGAGGGAATTAGATCTATTTCTTCAGTATAAGGGTATTAAAGGTTACAGAGAGAAGGCGGGGACGGGGGACTGAACTTTAAGATCAGCCATGATCTCGTTGAATGGCGGAGCAGGCTCGAAGGGTCGAATGACTTACTCCTGCTCCTATCTTCTATGTTTCTATGTTTTTTTTAAATTACAGACTTGGAATTGCTGAATAACTCAGTGAGAATAAAAATGAATTCACACGTGGACATGGAATAGCATTGAATGCTCAGGATTGCACACAATTGAATGTTCTCTTAAACAGGATCCTTGGAATAAAGAGAATGGAACAGGGTGCAGGCTCTGAGGAAGTAGCAGATCAGTGCAGGACATTTGAGTGGGAGAACATCCCCCTGCCAAGGAGAAGCCCTGGAGTTGATCCCGCAGGGAAGGAAGCCACAGCAGCAGATCAGTTTCCAGGTTGGTGCTCAGCACCCCATGACTCTCACCAGGCCGTGGACCATCTTGAGTCCTGGATTTCTGATGGAGTTGATGGTGAGCCGGTTTACTGAAGGATCTCAGGCAATGATGGCTTCCTCGTGTTTCAAGCATTCAGAAGTAGGGAGTAAGGAGGGTGAATTGGATACCTCAAGTTCTGGTTCACTGCTGGACAGGACACAAGACCATACAACTACAAATGTCGCAGGGAATGCAGATGGTGGAAGCATTGCAGGAGGTGTTGGGATCGACAGACACAATGTCCCTCAGCAGGTGCTCATTTGCTTCATTTTCTTGTCTTGATAATAGTAGCACCTCTCTGTGTGTTTTCACAGGGCAAACAAAGAAAAACAGTTCGTGCAATTTTTGACCATGACGATAAGCAGAATTTCAGACCTATTTTCTAAAAAGATGTAGGATTTGAAGTTCTGTTTATTGTCTTCTTAAAGATGTTGCAATCATTTTTTAATTCATTAAATTTAGTGAAATTTAGCACGGAAACAGGTCCTTCCAGCCCATGAGCCCTTGCCACCCAAATACACCAATTGACTTACAAGCCCCATACATTGTTGAAGGATGAGAGGAAACCGAAGCACTCAAGAGAAAACACAAAGAGAGAACATACAAACTCCTTACAGACAGCACCCGATTAGAACCCTGTAATAGCATTGCATTAACCACTACATGTCATATCCCAACAATTCCATTGGCAATTAAATAATTCACAATAGGCCAATGTTTAAGAATGAATATTCAGTCTTTATAGAGAATCCCTATTTCACTGAGACTAACACATTGCATCATTAAATGAAAATCAGCTTTCTGACTTTTTTTCCCTGAAGAAGAAGTTAGGTTAATTGGTGCTGATTAACTTTATGGGAATTTATCCACCTTGAAAGCTACACATTATCCTGAAGCTCTGGTTCTTGAAAGACTCACAGTGTTTATCTGAGAGACACAGTGTTTATCTGAGAGACAATGAGCCACAAAAATGGAAATATCTATCGGATCCTTAAGCAGATTTCCAGCTGTTTACTTGTGGACATGAGATGCAAAATATAGAAATAGATTTCCACTCATTGGTTTTCTGGACTCAAAATGAAACTCATTAACTTAAGGATGAAACAACGAATGGTCTGTTAAAGAGGTCATTCATAATTAAGTGGCATCTCTTAATTTTGACCTTTGATTTACATAAAGGATTATATTTTGAGACCCATTATTTCATGAGTGAGCCTTCATTTGTCAAGGAAAAAGTCACTCAATTAATCACTGTTGGCCTTCTTGATCTGATTTATAATGGCTTTAGAAATGTTTTATTTGCTATACAAAAGATACACAAAACACACGACTGGATGGCTTCATCATTTACTGCCCCATTGAAAATTGATTATACCATGTCATGGTTCTCCCTGAGACATCCATATAATCAAAAATGAACACCAGGTCATCATCAGGTTACCAAAGCACAGGCCTCATTCTGATTGGCCTGCTGTGTAGCTCGGACTATTGAAGCTGTTTGATGATTAGCGTAACAGCCCCTGACATCTGGGAAATGTCTCTTATAAAAGCCAGATGTCAGCTTGCCACTGATGTATGAAACTCATATCTAAAACAAACACTAGAATGAGTAAAAGAAAATGAGTTCATGGAACTGTCAGTTTTATTTTATCAAGAATGTAGTTGCAGCATTTGTCTGCATGAAAAATCATCAAATTTGCTCAATTGAGCTAAAAATATTTGGTTTACTAGCATTATGGGTGGCACGGTCAGCGCAATGCTTTTACAGCGCCAGCGCTGGCGGACCAGGTTTGAACCTAGTTCTGTCTGTAACAAGTTTGTCTATTCTCTCTGTGTCTGCATAGGTCTCCACTGGGTGTTCCTGAATCTTCCGACCATTCAAAAAAACATATGGGGTTTGTAGATTAATTGGTGTATGGGAGGGGGTGCATGGACTCATGAGCTAGAAGAATCAGTTACTGTGCTGTAATTCTAAATTTTATCTGTCCACATCTCAATGAATGCAAGGATATATAATTTACACAGCATTAATGGGTTTAAAATGCCAAAGTAAATCTTTGACTGAATTATTTCCTTAGCCCCGACATATTTTCAACAAAGAGCAAAATTTCATACATATTCCCTGTTGCTGATCACCAGTTTTATGGGCAGGGTGAGATAAATCTAGGGATAATTGAGCACTTGAGAGATTGTATTGTTACAAATTGTCTTAAAGATCCTGAAAATCACTGATGAATGTACTGAATCCAAAGAGAAAATTTGTATTGGTGCTTCCATTCGGTTTGGGTACAAAGAGATCGATTTGCAGTCAGCATTGTGTCTTATAGCATTATGTGCAGGGACTTCTAAAAATGGGGTGTTGAATTTAAATTATTTTTAAAATTTGGACATACAGCACAGTTACAGGCCTGTACCGCCCAATTACACACGACAATCACTGGTAGTTAATCACAAAATTCTGTAGATGCCGTGATTGAACTAAAAACACAAAATGCTGGAGAAGTTCAGCAGGTCAAACAGTGTCCTTTATGTAGCAAAGACAAAGATACATGACTGATGTTTCATCAAAGTATAAGGAAATGCTGGCAAGCATCCAAACAAGAGTAAAATCCCTGATGCATTTTTTTAAAGGCGGGAGGAAACCAGAGCACCTAGAGGAACCCATGAAGAGGCAGGGAGAACGTATAAACTCCTTACAGACAGCACGGGATTCAAATCCCTGTCCAAATCGCAGGCCCTGTAACAGAGCTGCGCTAACTGCTACTCTAAACATGTTACCCTAATTTACTCCAAGTTAATCCAATTCAGCATTTTCTCAGTCTTAACACTTCAGGTTGACTCCGATTTCCAAAGTTACAAGAACAATCATAGAGTTACTGGTGCACAGAAGAAGGGCTTTTCATCAATCCTGACATGTAAAATCCTTGTAAAGAATTTGTGTCATTCCCATTCCCCCCCCCCACCCCCCACCGAATGAGAAAAGCATCCAAAATCAATCACATGCTTGGTAACAGGGAACACTATTCCAAAGGCATAACTGACAAAGGAATAATAATTCAATGTAAAAGGGCTCTTCCACAATTGGAATTGAATTTGAGATGATGCAGAAGAGGTTGATAATATGCTATTCACAGGCATTCCCAAAATGAACACACATGGGCAGTCAAGCCTAACTCTAACCTTCCTTGGAAAAAGGTTATTGCAGAATGTTTCCTGGAATTACTCTCAAAGAATGATTCAGTGAAACTCAGAGGAGCACTAACCCCAGTTCACAGCAAACAACCATTGTCCAAAGCAATGGTATTTAGAATACTCTAAGCCACACATGTCGAACTCAGGGCCGCAGGCCAAATTTGGCCCATGATATAATTATATTTGGCCCACAAGATCATATCAAATATGTATTAGAGCTGGCCCGCTGGCCGCCGTGCCAGTATAGCGCATGCACAGCTAATACTACAAATCCCAGAATGCTTTGCAAATGCGTTGGCGCCGGCCCGTCAGCCCACTAATCACCCCCACCTCCTCTCTTTACTTTCATTAACATCTGCGACCTGTCGCCTAACTCACATGTAATAAACCCCTTACGAAAAATGGCCAAACCAATGACAGAAAACAGGACCTTTCAAGACAGGTGGGAGGCAGACTATATGTTCATCGTTTTAAAAGACAAACCTGTTTGTCATTGAAGCAAGTTTTTTTTTGACGTTGGCTTGTGAAAAAAAATACACTAAAAAGGAGCTTAAAGGCTATAGAGAAATATTATTTATTGAATATTTTATTTCTCATTTGTCAATGCTTCTTCTGGAAAGAGTTTAACCAAAACTATTATTAAACATTTATTTTAATAAGAAAAAAATTAACATCACATATGTTGAAAGAAGAGAAAACATGCAGATGTTGTTGAAAATTTTCAATAAATATTTAGTTTGGCCCACGACTTAGTCCAAGTTTTTAATTTTGGCCCTCTCTGAATTTGAGTTTGTCACCCCTGCTCTAAGCCTTAAGGACAGACTTCATAAAGAAAATTTTTTAAATCCCCAAATAAACACAATTTTGTCCTTTAACATTCAAAATGCATCTACACACATTACTAATCACTTTAAAATGTTTCAATGCCTGAAAACAACTTTGTTGGTGTGATGCACGTCGAAAGAACCAAAGACTTGTTGATCCAAACCAAGGCTTTTATTAACTAAAAGAATGGAGCCTATCACAAGTAGGTCGACCAGTCCAGAATGACTTGGTCTGGCTAGGAGCAATCCTTGAAGACCTGCCAGTAGGTGTGGCTACGCTCTCAGCCAATCACAGTCATCCTACACTACCATCTGGGCATAGACACATTGGTGATAGAATCTGTACAGTCACAGTTGGCAAACAAACTACTTCAGTTGAAACTAACAAGCAGTAATAGGACTTGGAATGGCAAGATGTAGCAATCTGTATGAACAAAGACCACTGTCTATGAAAATAGGTCAGAGCTGAGATCCCCACTTGTCACAAGTGGTCTAGAAATTAATACTGAGACAATGATTGTTTCTACAATTTGCAGAAAGCAAAGCATTGCTGCTGAGTGAATGTGTTCATTTGATTGTGGTGGAAACTTAAATGAACGTTTGGCTCCTCTGTGTGTTTCGCCATTTGTGTTAGGAAAGTGAGTACAAAGCCTAGCAGCCTCTGTGAACTGTCATACCAATGGGATTAAATACTGACAATTTACAATTGTGATGCTGGCAGGCACAGATCCTGTCATGGAAGGAGAATCTGTAAAGATTTGCCTTGATAGTCATCTCAAACAAAGCAATAAGTGCCCATCACCAAGATAGGGTAACATGCACTCATTCCCTTTATAAGACCATAAGACACAGGAGCAGCCCATCAAAGTCTGGCCCGTCATTCAAACATCAGCTGATCCATTATCCCACAGTCCCACTGCCCTGCCTTCTCCCCATAATCTTTGATGCCCTAGCTAAACAAGAACCTATCAGTCTCTGCGTTAAATACATCCAATGACCTGGCCTCCACAACCACCTTTGGCAACAAATTCTATAGATTTATCACCCTCTGGCTGAAGAAAATTCTATGCATCTCTGATCTAAGCGGACGTTCTTTAATCCTGAAGTTGTGCCCTCTTGTCCTCGACTCTCCCACCATGGGAAACAAGCTTTCTATATCTATTATGTCCATGTCTTTCACCGTTCAAAATGTTTCATTGAGATCTCCCCTCATTCTCCTAAATTCCAATGAATACAGGCCAAGAGCTTTCAAATGCCACTCACATGATAACCCTTTAATTCCTGGAATCATCTTAGTGAACCTCCTTTGAACCCTCTCCAACATCTGCACATCCTTTTTTTTAAAAATAAGGAGCTAAAAACAGCTCACAATAATCCAAGAGAAGTCTCAATAGGCCTTGTACATAATTGCTGGTAGCCCGAAGGACTTTCATAAGTAGATCAATGTTCATGAATGGCAATATGAATATTTACCCGTCAGTAATACTTACTCAAATTTTAGTATCCAGCCTTAATTTTTGCCTTTTCTGTCTTACAATTCTAGTTCTGTCAAAATTATCACATTTCCTCACACATCTTATTTAACTTTGTGGTTTCACTTTGTAATCAAATTTCCTTTTCTTTTACTGTTATATGTATAACCTTAAAATGCAAATGATGGAAGGTATTGGATCGGATAGGAGTGTTGCAGTCATCTTTTGTCTTCCAGCATTTAAAGCAGTGATTCTCAACTTTTCTCTTTCCACTCACATACCATTTTAAGTATTCCCTCTGCCATAGGTGCTCTGTGATTAGTAAGGGATTATTGCTTACTACCGCTGCAATCGTGTCTACCTGTCCCGCATCAGACTTGTCAGCCACAAACGAGCCTGCAGCTGACGTGGACTTTTTACCCCCTCCATAAATCTTCGTCCGCGAAGCCAAGCCAAAGATTGCTTACTATAATAAAATGTTTGAAAACCACAGATTTAATTGTACCTAATTAACTCGTTTTGTGCACAGTTTCTTAACTCTAAAGGAACTGGGCCAATGACAATATTTCTCAAACAAAATATTTCAGTAACAATTGGGTCTAGAGCAGTGATTCTCAACCTTCCCTTCCCACTCACATACTGCCTTAAGCAATCCCTTACTAATCACAGAGCCCTGATGGCATAGGGATTACTGAAAGTGGTAAGTGAGTGGAAAGAAAAAGGTTGACAACCATTGAAATTTAAACTCAAATTGGGATTAAGATGAATATCTTCTCTGTGGAGGAATTCTGTGGTAGAATCTGTTTCCATGAGGATCATTGCTCATTGGACACACACAAACTGATTTACTACTATCAGTCACTTCAGTGTCTTGCCAAAGAAACTTACCCCCTCATGGGTTTTCTAAATGATAACCTATTCTTCACCACAGAGTTCCTCTTGTTTCCCTTATTTCAGGTGAAACACCCTAGCCAGCATTTCTTCTTGTAAGGGCCACAAGGATCTTCAACAGGCTGAACTCAGAACTCAAAACCCGTTTTCAAAATGGGGTTTTCAAACAACTTTCCAAAAGCCACTGCAGAAAACCAGCAGTCTCAATCTCTCTCTCTCTCTCTCTCTCTTTCTCTCTCTCTCTCTCTCTCTCTCTCTCTCTCTCTCTCTTGAAAAAGCCTTTTTGGTTTCTTCTTTCTCTCTGCTTGCAAAACCATATGACCTTCTTAGAACAACAAACTGCAACCAGACAGATTGTGGCACTGGACCCAAACTTCTGAGTCCATTCATCTGTTGCCTTCTAAACAATAATCCATTACTCCACAGCATGACCTATTAACACCTACTTGTGAAGTCTCTATAGGCATTCCTCAAAGTTTTTGCAAAAGCACTTGGAGCCTGGACAGTCTGGCTTGGGCAAAGCTCTGTCAATTTAAATGAGATGTTTTGTGAAGTGTTTGTTTTTGTTTATGACCTATTCTACCCCCACAATCTATCTCCTTCAAAAAGTATCTACATACAATACAAAATATGATATAATCTGTCACAATAGGCAGTCGATGTTTCGAGTCAGCCCTTCATCAGGGTTCTTGATGAAGGCTTGTGGCTTGAAACATTAACTGCCTATTGCTTTCCATGGATGCTGTGTGACCTGCTATACCCTCCAGCATGTTTGTTTGGCCAGAATGGACTGTTACATTTTTTTCACCTTTCAATGTGGTAAGGTCACTTGCAGCAATCAGCTAGGCAATTTACTCGCAAGTAAGGGCGAGAGAGGCAATCATATCAGATATGGTTTGGTGGTTTACCTGTGACACTGAAGTCATAACCTACTTCTGCTTCTTGATCCTGTAGGATAGGTTATTAGATAGCACTGAACTGGCTGTCAGAACTGATGTTAATCTTTTAGAAAGTTCTGAGGAAAGGTCATTGTTTTTTTTAATTAAATTCAAAAATTTATATATATTTTATTTTAATTTAGTCATGCAGCATGGTAACAGGCCATTTTGGGAGGAATCCAGAGGTCAAGGGGAAAACCCATGCAGGCACATACCAACTCCTTATAGACAGGCGGGATTCAAACCCAGGTCCTGATTGCTGGGGCTGTAACGGCATTGCGCTAACTGCTACGCCAACCGTGCCACTTTTAATTCATGATGTGAACTTTCCTCTCTGTTTCTCTCCCTACATGCCAAGTCCTTTCCCCATTATCCATTTTTGTAACTAACCTCTGCAATATTTTTTCTTCTGGATGGAGTGTGCAATCTTGCACGTCAATGTTTCAAAGTGTAAATGGCTTTTGTAAAAGCATAAGGTGCTCCACTCATTTATTTCCTTTTCATCCTTATGCTTTCTTTGCTTTCATTATAAATAATCTGACTGGAGCCTTTGCAGTTTTAGTGTTGTGTTTGATACTGCTGGTATCTGGTGAAACAGATAACGAGGGAAAAGCTACATCGGTAATTAAAACATTTGGTTTCACAGCTGGAATCAGCTTTTTTAGCTTCTCCCTCAACCATGGTTGTGTCATCCTTGCCCACTCTCTGCAAGCATGCTACATTTGATAACCATAAGCATTACTTCACATTACCACCTTTTAATTCTGATCAAAATATATCTGAAAATATTAAGGATAAGCAAACATTTTTTTTTGGGTGGTAGTGGGAAGAGGAAATTCCACCCTTATCCCTTGCTTCTTTCGTTGTAAATAATCTGATTCAACCATCAACAGTTTTAGACCTGTATTTGAGACTGCTGGTGTCTGGGTGAATCAGATGACATGAGGGAAGAGCCACATCTGTAACTGAAGCATCTGAGTTCATGGCTGAATCTGGTTTTTCTCACAATAAACTGATGGCCAACTCATACCCCAGGAGAAGTGTTCAACTCACTTTAATTCAGTGGCCTACAACAACTGTTGCCAAAGCTATTGTACCACCATAGTCCATTCTGTGAACCCAGAAACCTTGTATTTTCCTCTTCAGTCATCTAAACGTATTCATTTCTATACATTGAAATGAATAAATGTATTCCATTGGAAAAAAATAACATATAATTTAAGAAATAACATCACAGTATTCGAACAAATTTGGGAACCGTACATGGAACACAACAGAGAAGTCCTACCGCGGACCTCCACCACCTAAAATGACAGAATGAGAAGAAGATGAAATGAAACGACCCAGTGTGTAAAAGTAGATGACACAATTAACGACCCAGTGTGTAAAAGTAGATGACACAATTTTCTTGTTTATTTTCATTGTGTGATGACATTGTTTAATGGATTTAATGTATCATATATGTTGAACATTGAGTGAGTGGGGAGGGGGGTGGGAAGGAGGGAGGGAAGGGAGGGGGAAAAGGGGAAAAAATGACACTATATATTCAAGAGGGAAATGTTTATGTGTATTTTGGTCATAGTGTGAAAAATAAAAAAATCATCTAAACTTGAAGCTGCATCCTTGAAGGTGATTGAAGAGGTGTCGACAAAATTCTTAGCATTTAGCTTGTGCTTAACATTTTGAAACTTGCTGATGGGATGCCATCAAACTTTTTTTCTCTGACGTTAATGGTCTCAGCTTCCCTTCTATTTATTGCAGCTGCAGCATTTTAATATTCATTAATGACCTGGTTTCAATGTGTTTTCTCTGAAGCAAAATATTTCCAATATTTCATCATTAAACTGTGTTTCTGATTCTCTGGTCCCATTGCTAAACCACATTTTGCATCTTATGTCTGCCCTGAAAATATACTGCTTTCTAATGTTGAAAAATAACATCAACAGTCTTTGATATTCATTCTTTAGGGCTCATTAAAACCATGTACTAATATCGTTAACACTGAGATGCATGCTGGCTAATTATAGTAACAGCTGCTTTACTGATCTTTCAACACCACTATCTAGTTATCCAATTCCTGCTGTGTAACTTTTCCTTGAGTTTTTTTTTAAACCATATGCCTTTGAAAGAACTTTATCAAGTATTTTTGAAGATCACAATTACATAGAATAGTTCTGATAACCAGTCACAAATGTTGTTCTATGTAAAAGAACGCATACACTTTTGTTTGTCATTTTCTGATGTTGTCTTAGATTTATTTCCTTGGTATTGAGTGAACTTTCATGATTACTGATATAAAATACTAATTTTAAGTCCTTGATGTCAAACACCTATTTTTGTTAGTGCCTTCTAGTGCTTGGGAACAGTTGAAAATGACTTCTTGCAAAGGCATGAATATTTAAACTTCCTGGTCATCAGTGCAGTTTGTCCTCAATGCCAAAACTATTGAATGGTGCCATTACAATAGTTGCTTTATTTCATAAGAGCTACTGCTATTCCCATTAAGTTTGCAACAAGTTAACTGGTATATAATTCCCCAAATCATGCATCTGAACTTACCCCATAAAAATTTGCCTCCTGCATCTTGATTCAAGAGTTCCAAAACATTAACTCTTTCTTCCCCTTTCCCAGATTTTATTTCCCTAGATATTTTTGGGTGCATTCCAGTTAAATTTGTTGTCATACATTTACTAAAACTCTCCAGTTTTAATGATAATTTCAGCATTCCTCCTATAGATGACTCCTACATTTGAGATGTAAACTGGGAGTTGTAAAAAAAAAACAATTTATTTACTTGGCTTTATCTTACTGTTTTCCAGTCTAAATGTCTTACAACATTTATTCTTTTTTTAAAAAATGAATTAAATTGATTACAATATAGATAAAGATGCACCCCATTACATATTCAGAATTTATTTGTTTGCAACTCGGTATGATTTCGTGCATGGCATTTGCTTCCTTCAGCGAGATGGAGAATGATGGGGTATGAAAAGATTGCCTCAATCTATCCTATCTATGACAGATGGAGAATTTAAATTCAAGTGATTTTAAAAAAAGGAAGAAGAAAATGCAGATCATTCAAGTATCAATTGTTGTAATGTTCTCAAAAAAAATTTCAATAATTATTATTGAAAAAATTAATCACCATGAACAATTTAAACTCATAACAGCAAGAAGCAAGAACAAATTCAAGAGGAAAAGATTGCCATGGGTGTTGATACCTCCCAATATATCATTTCATATTAAAGTGTGTTGAGCAATTTATATTGAGTAAGTTACTGCTACCCCACAACCCCAGAGATCAAGACTTTATCCTGATCTTGCTACCAATTCAGAAGTGTTGTATGAAGCCTGCAGGAGCTCTCAGTGACGAGGTAGGTTGCCCGATGTTCCTGCACCCCAAAGATGTGCTAGCAAGATAAATTAGTGGCAGCAAATGACTCCCAGAGGAAATAAGTGGCAAAAAGAGTCAAAGAGAAATGAGTGGAATGCAACCTACAGGGGTTCAGGAAATCAAAGAGCAGCATGTGACCAATGAGTTGCTGTGCTAAGAACTGACATGGACTGGATAGACCAAATGGACACTTTTGTATCATAATACACCAAGAATGACTGCAGGGTCTGATTTTCCAAAGAACTATCCTCTTCATAATTGATTCCACTAATGGAAGTGAAACAAAAGATCAGGAATTATTAAGCACATGTAATCAGTAGTGAATGACTCACTCTCACTTGTTATATTCATGGTCAGGGCGCAATCTATCGTGTAATTCAGATGGACCACATGAAGCTCTTCAGACCCCTTTATTTCCACTCAACCCCCATTTACAGCGATGAACTTTCCTACCAGTTCCTCTTGTTCCAACAATGACCAAAGGGGCCTGAGTTTAGCAACCTTACTTCTTGGAAACATTATCTGAAAGAATGATGTTTACTCTTGAAATAACTGAAAGAAAAGAAAAAAATGACGTAGGAAGAAAATTAAACATTAAAATGAAGAATCTCATGATCCCACAAACCAGTTTACAGATTACAAATTTACTTTGAAACAATTTACCAAATCTGAGATCTGATGATGGGCCACAGATCTGAAACAGTGACTGTTTCACTTTCTATAGAGAGAGAGAAAGATAGATGGATAAAAAAAGTGTGTGTGTGAGTGTGTGTGTGTGTTTGTGTGTGTGTGTGTGTGTGTGTGTGTGTGTGTGTGTGTGTGTTCACGTGATTGTGAGTGTGTTGTACGTAAGATTTCTTCAACAATAATACAGCATAGCATATTTTAGTTCATATTCCTGTTGTGCTTTGATCTACTCAATTGACATTTTGTCTCAGTACTCAAGAACTCACATTATTTACACATGTGAGATTCAAGTGCTGGTCAAAAAAAAATGATAATCTTATCGGAATTACAGCAATCATGTTAAAAAAATGGACTGATGGAATTGTGATTATAATTCCTAAAGCTTTATCATATATCATATTTTTCTACTTTAAACAATGCAGGCTTAGGTTTGTTTTTGGTTTGCAACTACATAAATGAATGGATTAATCTGCACCATGGAGTATGGATTTCCTTAATGATTGGTGTGTGTAGTGAAAACACTGAATGACCATAGGAACTGCTCACACTAACCATCCAAGATGAAGCAATATTTATTTATTTATTTGTATGGATGAAATACTTGTCCTGCATATGTATTGTTTGCATGTGAATTATGTCTGGTGACATGCCTGCGTGTTTTGCACCGAGGACCAGAGAACGTTGTTTCGTCAGGTTGTACTTGTAAATCAGATGACAATAAACTTGACTTGACACGGTGCATCATATTTTGCTTTCTGTGATGTGGACTAGAGTGACCCATCCATCATTCCCATTGATTTTTACTTTCCACTAAAACATCAAGAATAATGTCCCTGTCCATCATGGATCAAGTAAATCAAAGTTTTAAGCAGTTTACACCCTTTAAAAATGAGCTGTTCAAGGCTAGAAAAGTGGCTTTATTTCATGAAATTACCATCGACCTTTGTGTCTCCCCCACCAAGAGGAAGCAGAACTAATTTAAAAACTTTCAACAAGAAGGTTTTCTTCGTAAGGGAACGGTTCAAACAAATATTGATACCATAATATGCTTTTTGGTCAGTTGACCCATACTTTGGCCATTTTGGATTTAGAATTTGGAATGGAAACACGGTAAAGTAGAATTTAAAATAACAACATAGATTCGCTTTTCACTCAAATTAAAGCTCACAACAAATGAGAGATGTTTGAATATCCCCTATTTCATCATATACACTTTGATATACAGTATGTATATAAAGAACTATTGCCAAACTTTCTTTTTTACCTCTTAATCTACCACCCAATGTACAAGAATGAACTAATTACAAGTACCACAATGCAACAAATATATTCTGCATGTCAAATACAATTTCTTCATGAGGACGAGCTTTCAGATGTTTTCAGAAATATATTCCTGTGAACAGTTGGTGTTCTGCCATTCCCATTATTAGCCTCAGAACAAGTGAAGATGGAGAAATCAGGGGAATATTGGTGGGTATGTGAGAGAGAACAGGCTACAGGAAGGTAAATGGGCAAATAGAATAGATGGGATAGCTTAAACTAAGTGGCTTCCTTCCACATTATAAGAAATTATAAACATTGAAATTCATATGAGATAAATAAATATAAATATAGAATTACAGAAATATAGAAATTCAGATTTCTGAAAGAACAATGAATCACAGGCATGACCTTGCTTTGTCTTTCTTGCACTCTTATTTATTATGAAACATGGTTCATGGAAATATTTGCACTGTAAAGCTGCCCCATAACAATCAATTGTGTGACATGTTCAAGACAAGAAATTATGATTCCAAATCTGAGCCTAATAGGAGCTGTAAATCAAGGTCAAGGTTCAAGATCAAGGATCCCTTTTGTCTGCTGTAAGCCAAGCAAAGAGTTGCCATGAGCATTTCCTGGTGCTCCTAACCATCAGAAAAAGAGAGCAGAGAACCCTTTCAGATTCATTGAGTGTCCGTGGATGCACCACCAGCACTCACCACAGCCTCTGCAGCTGCACAAGTAATTCAAAACATTGACAGCCCAAGCACCAAGTCCAAACCTCCAATAATATCAGGAAGCTTTCAGCACACAAGGCCCTCTGGAAAAACTTCTTACCCTCAGCATCTTCTTGAATCCTGGTTCTGATACCTGGTTCCAGCACCCACAGACTGTATGGGTCTTTCAGCCTCTGAGCCCCTCAATGGTCCGCGGCCATGGTCACCTACCAATGAGGTGGTCTCCAGTGCTTCTCCTTTGGAGAAATAGGTGGGGTGGAGGGGGTGTTATCCCTGTTTCTGGTGCCATGCACCGGTTCACTGCTCCTCGGGAGTCTGCGCACCTTATGGCACACTGCCCAGCAAAGGTGCCGCCACCAAGAGCAAAAACCTCCATGGTTGCATGAATTAAATAAAAAGCACCATCAGCTCCTTCAGAAGACTGTTTAAAACCTGTATTGAGCTGTCGGCATGAGAGTTAGGCAATAGGACTTTGCAGAATAGGAGCCGGCATGGGTGACATGGTTGGTGTAGTGGTTAGTGCAATGCCTTTACAGCGTCAGTGATTGGGACATGGGGTTTGAATGCCATGCTGTCTGTAAGGAGTTTGAACATTTTCCTTGGGTCTGCGTGGGTTTTCCCTGGGGGCTCCAGTTTCCTCCCATCATTTGAAACATACAAGGGGTGTAGGTTAATTGGGTGTAAATTGGGTGACACGGATTCTTGGGCCTAAATGGCCTGTTACTGTGCTGTATGTCTAAATTTTGTTTTTAATTAGAGCAGCGCAGAATCTCTGATTCTTGCTCTCCTGGGTCCTCTCAAGCACCAGTGTTGACGTTACAGCAGCTCCAGCAGCTGTAATGATTATCATTTAATCATTGATATAACACAATGCATGTCCATCCATACATGTTGGCATACTTATTCCTTAAATTCACTGATCCATAAACATTAGTGATTATCATGTTGTTAAACAATGAGGACCAGACACTGTGATTGCAGTGCAATACTGTAGAAACCTGGAGAAAATGCAGGAAATGCTTCACTTGCACCCACACCTCCTCCCTCACCGCCATTTGGAGCCCCAAAGTCCCAAATGCAACACTTCATTTGTGAATCTGCTGGGGTCTTCAACTGCGCCCGGTGCTCCAGTTCCGGACTCCTCTACGTCACGGACACCGGATGAAGACTGGGAGATTGCTTGGTAGAGCACCTTTGCTCTGACCGCTGCAATAGTAGCGATTTCCCAGTGACTATCCATTTCAATTCCACACCCACTCTCATGCTGACTTGTCTCTCCATGGCCTCATGGACTGCCAAACCGAAGCCAGCTGAAAATTCGAAGAACAACATCTAATATTCCATCTGGGCACTCTCCAACCAGATGACATTAACATTGTCTTCTCCAATTTCTGTTAGGTCCTTTCCCTATCTTTCTCTCTCTTTCTTTCCCTATTTCTCTGTCTCCTTACCTCCAGATATCCACTTCTTTCCCTCTCCTTTCAGAGAGCTACCCCTCCCCTATCATTCTCTGCTCTTTTCTGCCCTCCCACCCATAACCACGTGTAGTATGTGCTCCTCACCCTGCCCCTTCTTCCCTCCTCCCCCCGTCATTTTTTCAGCTGCCTGCCTGCCTGCTTAATTCTCATGCCTTGAGAATCAGGCACAAAACTTGGTTATGTACCTCTGGTTCTATGGACGCTGTGTGACCCCGCTGTGTTTCTCCATCACTATTGTGTGTTTCAGTGATTATCATGTGCATGTTCTGCAGTATGTTATTGTGAGTAAATTTAACAAGTCATGATGTCTTCCAGAGGGTTCTTTCAACTTCATAATGAATGATCCATAATTAATGAGAGGAAACATTTAATAAAAAGAATGAGAAGTTTGAATCGTGAGAATTTCAGTGTAAGATATTAATTCTTTGCCTCTATGCTATTTCAATCCAGAATCTTCAGAGACTTCATGAAGAAGTGATTGAAACTGTGCATGACTGGACACATGCCAAATTCTACTGAAAGAAGTGGAAGTCATGTAAATTTTGTCAGGTATGATTCAAACACTGTTGTTTGCTCATTTGGGATATTGTTTATTTCTTGCCAACAAATAATCTGAAGTTGAATTATTCACTAAATGTATCTGTCAAAATTCCAAAATTATATTTTATGTGTTCAATTTCTTTGTTTAATAATGAAAAATGAAAAGTAATTTCTGATTTCTTCAGTTTTACAATGAAAAATGCAATGTTTTAAACACACCTTGGGCGATTGCATCGATCATAATGCCACACTTGAAAAAATTTTATTGGCACTTTTACACTTTTTCCCGCTCATGTTTATTAGATAGTGGCAACTGTTCCCAAAGGTCTTTCCCAAAAAAAAGATGCTAAACAGGTGTGGCCTTTGTTTTTCAGCCGAAGTGTGTCTCTCTCATGCTGTTTAGAATCTGATGTTTTGACAAATATATATGCTTTTGTATGTGAGAAAGTTGCTCCTTCTGCCTCAGCATGATCTCTTCTAAGACTCATTAATGCAAAGCAGGATGGTAATTATTTTGTGCATGTAATTAAAAGTATTCCATCATAAATTGATGGAATTGATTTCTCTGGTTTGGTTCGTAGTTAACGTCTAAGCAGAAGGGAGATATATGGTTTTTATAGCATTTGCTGAATTTAAGGATCATTACAGACAATAATATGGTTTCTCATTTGAACCACAGTTTTCAGCCTATTTACGTTTCACTTCTCGCTGTTTTAAATTACATAACTCTTCTCCATGTCTTCCTCATTTGGCTTTATTCTTGGATTGGTAAGCTCTACAAAGATAGTAGACTCGATCATCATTTCCCTACACCTGATCTCATCTGTGTAGCCCCACAGCATTACATCTTACTATTTGGGCAGAAGAGGGGAAATTATGGAATGTCTTCTCTTGTAATCTCTCTCAACCCTTGCTCAATAATGTGCAAATTTGGATCTGTTTATGGGATTGGGCTTTAATGATTTGATTCCTCATAGAGTTGACAGTTAGTGGAAGAAGTGAAAAAAAATGGTAAGAGTGGAAAATGATCACCTGAAGAATCATAACTCACTCAGGAGTCCAATGCAGCCATTGCCATTAATCTGCAGGACCTGATGAGTTTCTCCAGCACTTTTCTGTGTTTTGCAATCTCCAGCACTTTCCTGTGTAGTGCTATTATTCAGATTGCTTTTGTCATAACTTAAGATGAGGCTTCAAAATGAGTTTAAGATTGGGGAAGAGAGGAGAAAGGGCAACGTCAGGAGAGGAAAATAATTGAAACGAAAGTTGCAATATATTGCACATCATGTTGAATAGTTAACAAAGATGCTGTTGGAGCCTGAAAAATGCCAACTGTTGTTGTACTTGACTGTAAGTTAATCATTGCAGGGTTGAATTAATGGAGTAAATTCCTGCCACCGCATCTCTTTTAGGACATTTGATACCTGTAATATCTGTCTAATTCTGATATAACCAGAGAGCAAAAAAAAATGTAGTATCTGAAAATTTAGAGGTTTCAGAGACTGTAGTCAAGGGACTGAATTAGAAAACCCCCTGTTCTCTCAGGGATTAACTGAAATACAGCCATTGAATGAAAATGAAAAGTTTATTTCCATTTCATGGAAAATAATGGTGGTCTTGCTGATTGCTGAAACAACCCATCGAGAATCTTCACTGAGGTTGGGATGTTTAAAAATGGCAATCATCTATTTTTCTCCAACATCGAGTGAGAATGACAATTATCACAGGGTGTCAGAAGACAAGCTAAAGGGTTTTACAATCAACCACATCTAGTATAAGATATTATCACTTGATGTGGATATGACATACTGAAAAGGCAAGGGATGTCTTGTTAAGTTTGTCGCTGCGACTCATTGTTAAAGAAAGTAATTGGAACTCAGAGAAACCTGATGTATTTAGGAGTGGTATCCATTGTAACTTTATTACAGCTGTGCAGGAAATAAATGGCTGACTGAGCACTGAGTTTTTGAGCCCCTAAAAATTAGCTAACATCCACTTTATAGGAATTATTATTTCCTGCAATGTATTTTATGCAAGATTTTAATGGCATTTTCAGAAAACAAGGAATTTTCTGCTTGTTCTCTGGTGAGGTTTATGATGTAGTGAAATGGAATCCTTCCAGCTGGCCATTGAAAATATGTATTGGATGCGTATTAATGTATTTTAAGTCACTGTGTGTTTACTAAATTTGATATCGTAATAGCTGAGACATATTAAAATGAAATCATTTGCCTCTTAAGTGCAGCTCAAGTTACCTGACTATCCTTGTGCTGTCAGCTTAACCCTTGGCATACACCACATCCGTAACAGAGATAATAAAATGGATGTAATCAATACCCGTGTGATAACTCTCAAGTTCACCTTTACAAGGGAAACAAAATTATTATCTGCTGAAAGAGCGTAGTTTAAATTTTTTAATTAAATTAGATATACAGCACTGCAACAGGCCAGTTCAGCCCAATGAGTCTATGCCACCCAAATTACACCCCATTAACCTACACTCTGATACATTGTTGAAGGGTTGGAGAAGACCAGTGCTCCTGGAGAAAACCCAAGCAGACATGGGGAGAACGTGGAAACTCCTTACAGCAACACAGGATTCAAACCTAGGTCCGTCCTGGCTTCCTCTGATAAATATATTCTTTCAAAGGATCTATGATTAGGGTGGCAGGTCTTTGCCACAAGGCCATGTTGCATTAGATTCTTCGTCAATGTGTTAAACGAGAGCCTGGAGCCCAAGCCTCAGAGATAGTGAATTAAGAAATGTATCCATTAAGCAACTGGATCTCAGCATACATGATAAATGCAGAGGTTTTGGAATGCATTCAGTCTTCTCATTTAAATGGGGTTTTTTTTTCACTCACCAGAAATGTACTCATAAGATCATTTGACAAACTTCTCCCCTTCCCTGCACATAGTTCTTGACTTAGTATTAGTTGATTTTGTAGAAGTTGAATTTGGTTTAATACCATTTTTTTTTAAATCCGTTTCTTTCTATCGACCTGAAAAGCAAGGATGTTTTATTCACAAATATATTCACTATTTCGAACAAGAGTAGAACTATATTTTCGGGTGACATTTAAGTACAAAGAACATTACAGCACAGCAGAGGTGATTTGGTCCACAAACTTGTGCCAACCTACAAAAAAAATCCTCAACAATCTAACCCTTCCCTACCACACACTCATAACCTGCTATTTTTTTCTGACATATTTGTACCTATCACTAAGCACCTTTTAAATGTCCCCATTGTAACAGCCTCCATCATCACCCCCCAGCAGTGGCACCTACTACTCGATGTTAAAAAAAAAATACATCTCATATCTCTGCTAACTTTCTTCTACTCACCTAAAACAGATGTCTTCTGGTACTTGCTATCATTGACCTGAGAAAAAATGGAACTGACTGACCATCTATGTATTCAGAATTACTGTTATGTAACTTTTGAGGTGTGAGATATAGTTGATGTAAAAAATTGAAATGTATCATTCCATATCTTGAATTAATAAAAGCCGTCATACCATCTATGCATCAATTTGACCAGCATTGATCAGTTCCAATGCACAAATCCGATTCTCATCTCTCCCGAGATCTATGTAACACAATTTTTGGGCTTTAGTCTTGGAGCAGGAAATACACAGTAGAAGTAAATTTAGTTGCATTCCCCTTTTGAATTAGAACCTCCACTTCTGTGCACATTTTAGTCATTCTTGACTCAAGAACTTGAAACCTTATATGAAAGTTCGAGAAAGAGCAAAATTATTGAATGGATTCTAGCATTCCAAACCATTGTTAACTTTGATTCAGTTATGAGAATCATGAATTCAGCTTTCTTTGGTCAGGATGAGCAATAGATATGAGGATACCATTTAAGGAGACCAATTACTCATTGAGTTCTGATATCAGAGTATTCTAAAATGACTTTTGCTCTCTATTTGAGATTCAAATTGTGAAAAATCATTGAGGACCCCTATCACCCCCACACACAACATCTTTCAGCTACTCCCATGAGGATTATCAGAGCCGGCACCACCAGGCTGCGAAACAGCTTCTTCCCACAATCAGTGAGAATGCTGAATGTCCAAAGAAACTGCTCGCACTAACAATCTGAGTCTCTCATACTGACAATTGTCTGGTTTTGCACGAAGAACCAGAGAACGCTGCTTCGTCGGGTTGTACTTGTGTAATCAGATGATAATAAACTTATCAAATATAAGAATTGGAGCAGGAGTAAGTCAAGTGCGCCTCAAGACTGATTCACCATTCAACAAGATCATGGCTAATGGGATGCATTGTAGTTACATTATTGTATTAGAAATAGAAAGCCTTGACAAATGTTCCAGTGACATTATAGCAGTTGGAGAATATAAATTCCTTTAACTAAGTAATTTCTATAGCTAATAACAGCAATGGTGATCAGGAAAACATTGGATTCTGATGAAAACTAAGTTAGTTTCCAAATATCCATTGTAGAAGACATTCACCGTTCTTATCTGGTTTGGCCTAAATTTAATTTTGGAGAGCAGCAATTGGTAGAAAGTGTTTGAACTGACACTTTAATAATTGGAATACAACCAGATGGACAATCCAGCATCAATGAAGCTTGTGTCACCTGCCTCAGAATTAATTAACCCAGTCACCATAATTCCCAACTCTATACCCAACCACCTTCTCCCACGTTAAGACCCCATACACGAGTTTTACCTAACCCAGTCCCCTCCCCACCCAACTAAAACCCCATTTCCAATCTGGCATCTACACCTCAAGCTGTTGATCTGCTGTTGTTCCTTTGGATGGCAAATTGACCCTTGGATACCTTCACAATGTACAGCAGTCCAATGCCATGCTAACCATACCTTGACCCTTCTAGTCTTTGACTATCCTCTAAAACATGGGCCTCTTTCCTCCAGGACCCAAACATGGACATACCTGATTCTCTTTGTAAAAACATACCAAAATTCCAGAAGAACTCAGCCAGTCTTCATAAAAAGCAAAGATATCTTGCCAACATTTTGGCCCTGAGCCCTTCTTGAAGGAATAAGCAGATTGAGCCAGAAGCAGGAAATCTCAGAAAAACTCAGAATTCAGACAATGTTGGTTAGGGGAGGAAACCAGTCTAATAAAAATGTGTTAATTGATCATGAATTTATCATGTTTGTGCAAAAGGAGATGGGAAAAGGAAGAGAGACAGAGCTGGGGGAAATCAACAGGGGAAGAACTGGGGAGGGTTAACAAAAGTCAGAGAAGTCAATATTAATGCCATCTAGTTGGAGGGTGCCCAGTCAGAAGATGAGGTGTTGCTCCTCCAATATATGGCTGGCCTCAGTCTGGCTGAGCATGAGACTATGGTCAGGCATGTCAGGAAGAGAATGAGATGAAAAATTGAAATGGGTGGCCAGTGGGAGATCCACGCTATTGTGGTGGACAGAGTCAAGGTGCTCAACAAAGTGATCTCCCAGTCTGTGTTCAGTGTCTCCAATATAGAGGAGACCACAACAGGAGCATCGGATGTAGTAGATGACCCCTGCAGATTCACAAGTGAAATGTTGCTTCACTCGGAAGGACAGTTTGGGGACCAGAATGGTGGTGAGGGAGGAGGTGTAGGCACAAGGGGGGATCTCCTGCATTCAGAAGGATAGGTCCCAAGGGGAAATTGGTGGGCGGGAGGAATGAAAAATGGAGTCAGGGAGGGAGCAGTCCTTGTGGAAGGTGGAGAGGGAAGAAGAGGGGAATATGTTTTTCATGGTAGGATCACATATAAGGTAGCAGAAATGGCAGAGGAGAATGTCTTAGGCTGGTGGGATGGTGGGTGAGGACAAGCGGATTTCTGTCCTTGATGCGTGTGGGGTGGAGGGGACCAAGGCAGATGTGTGGGTAATGGAGAACGTGGTGAGTGTCGAGTTGATGGCAGTAGAGGGAAAGCCACGTTGTTTGAAGATCTGATGATCTGGCATGGAAGTCCTCATCCTGGGTGTCGATGCGATGGAGACAGAGGAACTGAGAGAATGGAATCGAATCCTTACAACGGATAGGGTGGGATGAGGTTTAGTCGAGGTAGCTGTGGGAGTTGGTGGGTTTGTAGAAGACTGGCTGAGTTCCTCCAGCACTTCAGTATGTTTTTACTACAATCACAACATCTGCAGACTTTTGTGGTTCCCTGTTTTTCTTTGTATACTCCACACACTAGTTAAGGTAATATCTTTTCTCAAGCAAGGTCAATTCAGTGGTTTTTATCTCTTTTTGCTTCAACCAAGGTGAATGTTGCACACTATCTGGTGAACAAGTTTTTACTCCCTCTATCCCTTTCCACACATAAGGAAAAATGGGATTGAGCACAGTATCTGGAAGAACAGAGGTTAAACTGTAAAAACTCTCAAGGAAATCACATATATTTGAACTTCATAATTAGTAAATTGCTGCCAAATTGTATTTTGCAGTCAGTGGAAAATCAATAGGTTATATTCTAGTTACCTTTATTTCTTTGTAGTTTCAATGTTCTAAATATGAAAAAAATGTGCCATTACACCAAAGCTGATAGAAGATTCTCAGTAAAACTAAATGTTTGACCCAACCAATTGTGAAAAATAACATTTATTGAGAGTCTTGGATGCATGGAGCAACTCAGTTCAAGTTCAAGTTTATTGTCACATGCACTAAGATGCATGATAAAGTTTGTTTTGCAAGCAATCCAGCTGGATATCCGATCCATAGTATATCATACATAGTAGAGCAGGTAAGACAAAGTGCAGAACGACAGAACAATAGAAAGAGATCAATTCAAGTCAAGTTTATTGTCATCTGATTGCAAAAGTGCAACCCAACGAAACAAAGTTCTCTGGTCCTCAGTGAAAAACATGGAGACACACAACCAGACATAACACAAATGCAGACAAACAATACATATGTATTGTACAAGTATTCATATATACAAATAAATAAGTAAACATTGTGCATAGGAGAGTCTCGGATGGTTGGTCGTTCAGCATTCTCACTGCCTCTGGGAAGAAGCTGTGCGTCAGCCTGGTGGTGCTGGCTTTGATACTCCTGTATCTCTTTCCCGACTGGTGCAGCTGAAAGATGCCATGAGCAGGGTGGAAGGGGTCCTCAAAAATTTTGTGCACCATTTACAGACAAAGATTGAAGTAGATCATGTCGATGGGTGGGGGTGGAGGATTGGGGAGGAGGAAGGGGAGACTGCACTTAACCTCTATGCCACCCTTATGATCCTGTGGATTGACTTCCAATGCATATGTCTGCACCAACCGTAGCACACTGAGAGGTAGACGGCCAGGATGTATAGAAGAAAGGCAACATAGCTTGAACTATTTTGAGGTTTATTCAGGTCTGATGATGCCAGAAATGAAACTGTTATGCATGATTGCATGAGCTCTGCTCATTTTCCAGAAGTCCATAACATGCTCCCTGATCTTGCGGACATTGAGAGAGGGGCTTTGGTCTTGGCATCCTACCAGTAATCCCTTTATCTCCCTTCTATTCCACAACTCATGATTAGGGATCCTGCCCATGATGGAGTTGGAGAGGTATTTGGCTCTGAAATCATGGTGTACAGTAAGTACAAGCATCATACAGCAAGTAAGAACAGTGCAGAAGTGGAAAATTACAAAGAGAGAGAGAGATCAGTTACTAGGGAGAAAAGGCAACAAAATTTTATTATTGTCAGGTTCATTCAGGAGTCTGATAATTGCAGGAAAGTTGACATATGCGGTTTAGTGACTAATGCAACATCTTTGCAGCACCATCGATTGGGACCGGGGTTCAAATCCTTTGCTGAATGTAAAGACTTTGTATGTTCTCCCCATGCCTGCATGGGTTTTCCCCAGAGGCTCCGGTTTCCTCCCACCATTTAATACATACCGGGGTGTAAGTTAATTGGGTGTAAATTGTGCGGCATGGACTCATGGGCTGAAATGGCTTGTAACCATGCTGTTTGTATGTATGTATGATCTCACTCTCATGAATCTTCTTCCTGACAGGGGGGGGGGGGGGGGATGAAGAAAGTGTGGTCAGAATGGAATGAATATATTGTTTGCTTTTTGAAGACAATTAGAGTTATCAATGCAGTCGCAGGAGGGAGGGGGTGGGTATGTGTGATGGTCTGAGCTGCATTCACAACACTTTGCACTTTCTTACAATCTTGAGCCGACCAGTTCCAATGCCATGCAGTGATCGACCCTGACAGGATACTTTCAATTGTGCATCAGTAGAAGTTGTTAAGGGATGTAGGTTACATGCTAAACTTCCTCAGGCATCTGAGGAAGCAGAGGTGATGATGTGCTTTCTTGACCATTGAGGTGATGTGGGTCTACTATTTCCACCTTATTACCATTGATGTGGATAGTGAAGTGAACACCACCCCTTATTCAGAAGCCTATAGCTAGCTAGCTGCTTGGTCTTGGTGTGGGCCTTGCACAAATCTACAAATTCCTCTGTCTCCATCCTATACTCTGACTTGTCATTGCTAGAGTTCCTGCCGACGATGGAGGTGCATCTGTATTTCTAGATAGAGCTGGACAGTATTTAGTCACACAGTCATGAGTGCAAAGGGATTATGATAGTTCAGCCAGAAAGGCCTTTGGCCCAGCTGGTCCATGCTGGCCATATTGGCATTCTGGGCTGGTTCCATTGATCTGCATTTGGCTCCTATCATTCTAAATCCATCCTTTTCATATAGCTATCTCAATATCCAAGCGCTATAAAATGGCATGGTCGGCAAAGGGGTTAGCGTAACGCCTTTTCAGCTCCAGTAATCGGGACCAGACGAGTTCAAATCCCACACTGTCTTTAAGGAGTTTGTATGTTCTCCCTGTATCTGCATGGGTTTTCTCCGAGGGCTCCGGTTTTCTCCCACCCTTTAAAATCGTACCGAGGGAGTAGGTCAATGAGGTGTAAATTAAGCAGCAAAGACTCGTAGGCCAAAATGGACTATAAGACATTTGGCCCATTGAGTCAACTCTGTCATTCCATCACAGCTTATTTACTATCCATTTCAAACCCATTCTCCTGCCTTCTCCCTGTTAACCTTGATTCCCTAACTAATCATAATCTTATATACTTCTAATTAAGACTTGGCCTCGGCAAGCAATAAATTCCACAGATTCACCATTTTCTGGGTAAAGAAATTCCTCCTTGCTCCTTCCTCCTCATGCACTGCACCTGAGCAATGAGACCAATCACTCAGTGGCCTGGCAGACCCAAGATGAGCTTCTGATTCCTTTTTCTGACTGACATATTAAATATTTCTGGCATTTCCTGTTTATTATTTTCCTTTTTGTTTCTGATTCCTTTCATTCTTCATCAAAAAGACTGCCATCTTCTTGCTCTTCAGTACAATAATCTCAGCCCACCTTCAGGACATTTGAGGCAGAAACTCTGTTTCTCTTTTTGTAACTGATTATTTCAATGGCTTGCGTATCTTTCCTCTCATCTCCAACAACAGCCCCCACCCCCCAACCCCACAGAAGCTAAATGTCTTTCATGATTCTGCCACCCATTTCCAAGTCCCTTGTCCCACTGTCCTCTTGTTGGCTACTCTGCAGTGACTGCTAATCTACTGACCTATTGATTTCAAAACTTTCCTGAAAGTGCACAAGTACCTGTCTTGTCTGAATTTCTCCCTCCTTCTTGAAAGCTATAAACCATTAAGAAATGCTAACTCCCCATTCTGAACCTTGCACATCCTGGATTCCTTTAAACATGATTTCAAACAGTTCTTTTCTTTAGGTCCTGCTGTGGAACTTTCCCTTGAATTCTCTTTATACTCCCTTCAAAATGTTCCTTGAAATTCAATGCTTTGTCCTCACTTTATTCAGCCCACCCAATGTTTAGTTTTTTACTTCAATATCAATCATTCCCTGATTACATTTCTGCAAGTCACCTTGAGGCATCTACAACCTCAGAGTTAAAGGTGTATGCAATGTTCATCATCAAATTACTGCCAAATATTACAGATAAACGTCTGCTCAGTGGCACAGGAAAGCTCCTGTGATGACATCCTGCAATGTGGAGGATGGTCATCATAGTCTTTCTCTCATGAGAATTTTTGATTGTTTTAGAATTGGTAGCAAAGAGGAAGGGGTAAAGATGCAGAGGGATTTTGCCTTCTAGATGGTGGTAGGTACTATGATTCCACCATGTGCACCAATTCCACCTGCTCCCTCCATTTGGATACGCTAATTGCTTTGGTTTGACCAGACATTCAGGAGCTGGGGCTCCCGGTATTTGTGTTAGCCGTTGGTATTCCAAGATTCTCTTGCTCTTGATTGATACCCCGCGGAATTCTCTTGCAAGGGTCAGGATGTGATGGCATTATTAAGCTGGATCTTTCCAGTTCTTCCCAACTATTTTTTAACAAATCGTCATTTTCTTCATTAAAGGTGATGCAGTTAGTGCAACATTATTGCAGCCCCTGTGACCTGGGTTTGAATCTGTTGCCATCCATAAGGGGTTTGTATGTTCTCCCTGCATCTGCATGGGTTTCCTCAGGATTCTCTGGTTTTCTCCCACCCTCCAAAAACATATAGAGTTTGTAGCCAGCATGGGCTCGTGGGCCAGAAGCATAGATAAATGTAAGGTGCTGCACTTTGAAACGACAAAAGAAGGTTCGACGTACATGGTAAATAATAAAGCACAGAGGATTGTCTTGGAACAGTGGGGTTTGGCAAACAGATACATCATTTCCTGGTGTCATAGGTAGATAGGATGATAAAGAGAACTTTTAACACATTGGTCTTCATGAATCAAAGTATTGAGTAAATGAGTTAGGATGTTATGTTGAAGTTTTATGAGACATTAATGAGGCCAAATTTGGAGCATTATGTGCAGTTTTGGTCACCTAACTACAAGTAGGATATCAATAAGATTAAAAGCGTGCAGAGCAAATTTACAAGAATGTTGCTGTAACTTGAATAAATGGGTTACAGAGGAAAGATTAAATAGGTTATAAGTCTTTTCCCTGGAGAGTAGAAGAATGAGGGGAAATTTGATGGAGGTATACAAAGTTATAATGGGTAAAGATGGAGATATGCAAGCAGGCTTTTTCCACTGAAAGTTGGAAAGATAAAAGCTCGAGGACTTGGGATGTAAAAGGGGGAATGTTTATATGGAAAGTTAAGGAGAAGTTATTCATGCAGAGAGTGATTGAAGTGTGGAACAAGCTGTCAGTTGAATTGGTCAATGCAGGCTCAATTTTGTCCTTTAAGAAAAATTTGGACAGGTATGTGGATGGGAAGGCTATGGAAAGCTATGTTCTGGATGCAGGGCAATGTTATTAGGCAAAATAATAGTTTGTCACAGACTAGAAGAGCCTAAGCTCCTGTTGTTTACCATATTTGTATAGGTGCTGTTGCCCTGCTGTACATCAATTTAAAAAAAAATAAAATAAAGCACAGCATTTCCTTGTTTCAAATGAAATGTGCTTGCTTGCAGTTAGTCCTGAAATATTAAGATAGCTTTCCAAGGATTTCTTTCCATTCGACCACTGTCGTCCAGAATATAAAAAAATTCCAAATGCCAGAACTATGTAACAGTGTGTGTAAAGAGAAAAAATATGGTGATTGTTTTGGGTTTAACTATGACACATTATTCTTTATCTTCACACACACATTGAGAGAGTTGATGGAATGTTTCATGCAAATATATTTGTTACTATTGAAAGGTAAGATCTCTATGCAAATTTATACCACAATGTTCTTAAGGTATGCATTTACAGTGCCATGCTAAATAGTGAACAGCATAATTCATGTCCCTAGTTTTCAAAAAGGATAAACATTATCATGAAAAAATTTGGTTCTTAAATTTGACATACTGCAACTTAGCAAATTTAGAAAAAAATAATTAAGTGCACATTGAGTGAGGCAAATGTGAAACTTGTGCTGTGGATTGAGTGAAAGAAGATTTTGGGGGGGGGGGAACAGTGAATCAGCTTTTTTTTAATTATTGGACAAGATCAACACATTTATATAACAAATAAAAATAAACCATATATCACTTTATTACAAAGTTGTTGATTTATATAAAGAAAAGGAAATAAAAAAGGAAAAAAAACTTCTAAAGAACCCCATCTAAACCCTCACTAAACCATCAACTGCTTATACCTCCCAACTAAAAATACTAACTATATTTAAAAAACCATCTAAATTACTAAAATACACAATGAATATTATTATATATTGAATTGGCTTTCTTTAGGAAACTCTCAAAGATCTCAAAAATATTGCAGAAGAAAATATTATTTATTTTTAAGAGTCCAGAGGATTCAAAGGAATTATTTATAATTACAAAACTAATGTTTGAGCATATGGGCTCCAAATCTGTAAAAAATATAGAATATTTATCTCTCAAATTATATCTATTCTTTTCTAATGGAATACAATTTTTGCATCTCTGTATGCCGTCTTCCTTAATTAAACATCTGATTTCCAAGTGACTGTAATACATTTCCTTCCCATCACCAAAGCTAATTTAACAAATTTCAACTGAAAATATCATAAACGTAATTTAAGGTGTTACAGGATCAAACCAGCAACCACAAAGAAGGCATATCACACAGGGGTAAAGATGAACAATTACTTTATTTACAAAAAAATCACCTTCAAACTTTAATTCAAAATTCCCCCTTTTAGAACAATGCCCACTGGTTACTATGCAAATCTCTATAACAGTGTAAAACTAATAAATTCCCAAGCCTAAATATAACATATGTAATCAAAGTCTAAACTACACTTCCAACCAGTCCACAAAAAAAACTTAGACACAAAACAAACACAAAAGACATAAGACTCACAAAACTTCGATCACGACCGAAGCAAAGATCATAAACAAAATTTAGTTTGTTTGGTAAACTGAAGCCAAAAGATCTTTGAGGGAGAGAGAGAGAGAGCACAAAATTCGAAGTTGTCTTGTGTTGCTTGCAGTGAGAGGAACCACTGGCTTGGGCCGGATCCCTCTGGTTGCCTTCGGAATGTTCATCCTTTTTGAAATCCCAACTATCTAAACTGTCCTCCAGACCATGCCTTCATGGCCTTCTTCCACTCCAAAGCACCCCAATGGCGGTTTATTGTCCAAGTCCAGAAATTTTTAGATTATTTTCTGCACATGCTCAGTCCGTCTCCCACTCTCTCAACAGTCCTCCTTCACCTTGGCTCTGTAAGGCAAACTGTCACTTTTCAACATAAAACCATGCAACACATAGGACAATACACAACACAGAACTCTGTAACACCACAAGAACAAATTTTAACAATTAATGGAAGTATTACATAAATAAAATAAAATAAACACTCCATTTTTTTACAATAAGTATGTGATTAGATTCATATCTACCAAGATTAACATCTTGACAAACAATCTGCTTTACATTATCCGTCCCCTTTATGTGTGAATAATTAAATCATACTCTTGTAATAGAAAACTCCAATTCAATAACCGTCTGTTCTTATTTTTCATTTTAGACAGTTTTTGAGCAGTACGAATATACACATCAAAATGTTGCAATGCTAAATCAAGTGTTAATAACTCCTTCTCAATGGTTGAGTAATTTCATTGATGGTCGTTAAACTTTTTCGAGAAGTACAAAATAGGATGTTCTACTCCATCACCATCCTTCTTCTGTAACAGTACAGCACCAACCGTTTTGTCACTGGCATCCACAGCTAAAAAGTATGGATTTTCAAAGTTAGGGGACAAAAGTATAGGCTGATGGCATAAAATGGCCTTTAACTTCAGAAACTCTTCCTAGCATGCTTCTGCCCAGATAAATTTTTCTTTCTTTCCAAGTTTTGTTAATGGGAGTGCAATTTCTGCAAAGTTTATACAAAATCTACGATAGTAGCCAATCATACCTAGAAATCTCCGAAGAGCTTTCTTATTACCAGGAATAGGGAATGCAGTGATAGCCAATACTTTCGCTCCAACCGGTGCCATCTGTCCCTGTCCTACCACATAACCGAGATAAATTACAATGGCATGTCCAAACTCACTCTAGTATAAATTCACTGTGAGGTGCGCTTCCACCAGTCTCTGAAATAACTGCTCTAATTCAAGCATGTGTTCTTCCCACGTATCCGTACTAATTACTAAATCATCGATGTAGGATCCTGTGTGTGGTAAACCCTGAATTATTGCATTAATCATTCTCTGAAATGTGCCAGGTGCATTTTTCATCCCAAAAGGCATAACATTACACTCATATAATCTCGAAGGTGTAACAAATGCAGAAATCTCCGTGTCTCTCTTTGTCATAGAAACACACCAGTATCCTTTTAAGAGAAATTTAGCCTTCTCCCCCTTATCTATACAATCATCTATTCTGGGAATAGGGAACACATCAGTCTTTGTCACCATGTTTACCTGTCGATAATCTGTACAAAACCTAACTGAGCCATCTGGCTTAGGCACGAGAACACAGGGTGAACTTGAACTTGATTTTCAGATGATGTAATTTTTGAGCATATAATCCACCTCTTGATCCACCAATCTGCTCTTTTCCTAATTAACTCAGTAAGGATGCTGCTTAATAGGCTTAGCATCACTGATCCCCACATCATGACAAGCCACAGTAGTTCTTCTTGGAACATCTGGGAATATATCCTTAAATTTCGTGAGTAATGTCTTCATTTCTTCCCTTTCTGATTTAGTCAAATGCATTAACTTGGTGTCTAAGTTTTGCAAAACTATAGGATTTTCCAGCCTGGGGCTTATCACTTTCTGTGCTCCATGACCTCCCATGAAACTTATCTCCTCCTTACTTTCCTTTATAACTAGCACCTCAGTTGGAATCCTAGTCTCCACCTCAGTAATTTTCTCAAAGTAAGATTTAAGCATGTTCATGTGACAGACCTGTGTCTCTCTTTGACGATCAGGCATCTCAATGACATAGGTGACCTGGTTAATTTTTGATTTCACCTTATATGGTGCTAAAAACTGAGCTCTCAAAGGGTTTGACTGCATTGGGAAAAAAAACCAATACTTTGTCGCCAGGTTTAATGTCCCTAATTTTTGCTTTTTGATCATACCGAATTTTCATTTTTCCCTGAGCAGTTTTTAAATTTTTCCTTGCCATCTCGCAATCCTGATGTAATCTGTATTTAAATTTAAAAACATAATCAAACAGATTTGATTGTATATCATTATGTATCCACTGTTCCTTCAACAATAGTAATGGACCTCTGACTTCATGACCAAACACCAACTCAAATGGACTAAAGCCAGGAGACTCCTGAGTTGCCTCTCTAACAGAAAACAATAACAAATGGATTCCTTCATCCCAATCCTTATTATTTTCCATGCAATAAGCCCTCATTATATTTTTCACAGTTAAATGGAACCTTTCCAAGACCCCTTGACTTTCAGGATGACACAATTTGATGGGCTCCCAATTCATACAACACCTGTTGAAAAATTGCAGACATAAAATTACTTTCTTGGTCCGATTGAATTTCCCTTGGTAGGCCAGACAGTGTGAAAAATTTTAGCATAGCTTTCACAATCATCTTCGCTTTAATGTTTCTCAGAGGAATAGCCTCTGGAAACCTTGAAGCTGTGCACATAAGTGTTAACAAATATTCATTTCCCGCTTTGGTTTTTGGCAATCGGCCAACACAATCCACTATCACTTTTGAGAAGGGCTCCCCGAAAGCAAGGATGGGTTGTAAAGGTGCCACTGGTGGTTCTTGATTAGGCTTGCCCACCAGTTGACAAGTGTGACAGGTTCTACAAAAGTTCATAACATTCTTTCTTAATTTGGGCCAATAAAACTGTTTCCTTATCTTTTCTACCATTTTCTTCACTCCAAGATGACCTCCTAAAGGTGTACTATGAGCCAACTTTAATATTTCATTCCTGTAAGTTTTGGGAATTACAACTTGGCTTACTACTTATTACTGGCAAGTATTACTTGTGATCTCCACTTTCTCATCAATATTCCATCTTGAACAAAGTAACCTACTGGCACAGTTTCAATTTCCTGGTTAGACAGAATCTTATCTCTTATCCCAGCAAGATCAGGATCATGCTTTTGTCTAGCTATTAATTCTTCTCTTGACAACAGCAAAGCTGGATCCTTACGTTTGTCCTCAATGCTTGCCTCCACGACAGGATCATCACAGACTTTCTCTACCTCTACCTTTTTTCTAGGCATGGCTCTAGTAATGGCACAATCAGGGTAGATTTCTAAATCCTTTTCGGATTCATAAACCAATGGCTTACTTGTGAGTTTCACCGCAGTTGTGACTTTACCCTCTGCTAAATCATTCCCTAACAAAAGAGAAGCTCCACCCACCAGAAGACTTGATCTTATCCCTATTGTGACCAAGTCCCTATTAACTAAGTCTGATTTCATCACTATTCTATGCAAAGATATAGGCTCTGCTTCATCACCAATGCCTTTAATTAAATTCACATCTCCAGTATCGGTCTCCTCAACAAAATTCAAAACATTGCTTAATACAAGCGATTGGGCTGCTCCAATATCCCGCAGGATTTTAACTGGCACTTGATTGGATCTTTCTTTAACCGAAATGAAACCTTCAGTTATGAATGGTTTAAAAATATCCCTAACTTTCTCACTCTGAACACAGGCAGTTGGTCCCACCCATTTCTCTTTCTTCCTTTTCAGTACAGGACAATTTGCTATTATGTGCCCTGGCTTCTTACAATAGTGGCAGATAACACTCGAAAATTTTTCCTTCACCTATTTCTCTTCCTCTCTTCCTTTAACCTCACTTCTAGATTTTTTTTCTACTCTACTTGGATTATCAGCAGTATTCCTTTGATAGGTTTTCCCTGGTGTCCACTTAGGCTTGTGGGTTAAAGCATATTCCTCTGTGAATTTAGCCAATTCTTGCCAAGTTTTTATATTTTTCTCTGCCAAGTACACTTGAATATCATCAGGAACACAATTTTTAATCTTCTCAATCAGAATGATTTCCCTCAATAAATCAAAGTTATTTTCTACTTTCATTGCGGCACACCATCGATCAAAACACACAACCTTCCTATAAGCAAAATCCAGGTAAGATTGGGTTGCTGCCCTTTTTAAAACTCCTGAACTTTTGTCTATAAGCCTCTGGGACTAGTTCATAACATTGGACTATAGCCTGCTTTACAAATTCGTAATCAGCTACTTGTTATACCATGAGACACGAATACACCTGTTGGGCTTTCCCTTTAAGAACACTTTGTAGTAGGAGTGACCACTGGTCTGGTGGCCATTTTAAATTTACAGCTACTCTCTCAAAATGCTGAAAATACTGGTCTATTTCAGCTTCCTCAAATGGAGGAACTAACCTCTACTGACCAGAAACCTCTCCTCCTGACCAGCATGTGGGTTTTGGGCTTCTCCCTCTCTTTGCATTAGGGTCAGCTTTAATTTAGCTTGTTCTAGCTCATGTTTCCATTCTTTCTTTCTCTCCTCCCTTGCGGCTACTCTCTCCTCCATTTCTGCCTGCCTTACTGCTTCGCGTTCAGCTTTCCTTTCTGCCTCTCTTTTTTTCCTCTAACTCTAGTTTTCTCAAAGCCAACTTTACTTCCTTTGAAGATTTCTCCTTTGGAAACTGTTCTAATGCAGCTTCTTCAAATACCCCCTTTCCTACATAGAGCTTAACAATCTTTTGGGCAATTTCCTTTTTTTTCATCCCAGTTCTTCCTGTAAGAAGTTTTAACTTGCCAACTTTAACCATCATTTCTGACTTTTATCCATTTTTAAATTAACCACTGAAGGGTTCGCGATGAACTGGTCAATATTCATAGTTGCTGGTTTTTCTGCTGGTGATTTATACACTCACTGTTTATTTTTAATTTCAGGCTGGAGCTTGAGTCAAACTCAGATGACTAATAACTAAGCACAAGTCAATCGCCCCCAAAGCTTCCAAATTGGTTTGATCCTGGATGAATCCCCCAAATTATGTTACAAGATCAAACCAGCAACCACAAAGAAGGCAGATCACACAGGCGTAAAGATTAACAATTACTTTATAAACAAAAAAATCATCTTCAAACTTTAAAGCACCCCTTTTATAACAATGCCCACTGGTTACTATGCAAATCTCTGTAATATTGTAAAATGAATAAATTCCCCAGCCTAAATATAACATATGTAATTAAAATCTAAGCTACACTTCCAACCAGCCCATAGAAAAACTTGGACACAAAACAAACACAAAACACACAAGACTCACAAAACTTCAATCTTGACCGAAGCAAAGATCATAAACAAAATTTAGTTTCTTTGGTAAACTGAAGCCAAAAGATCTTTGAGGGAGAGAGAGAGAGAGCACAAAATTCGAAGTTGTCTTGTGTTGCTTGCAGTGAGAGGAACCACTGGCTTGGGCCGGATCCCTCTGGTTGCCTTCGGAATGTTCATCCTTTTTGAAATCCCAACTATCTAAACTGTCCTCCAGACCATGCCTTCATGGCCTTCTTCCACTCCAAAGCACCCCAATGGCGGTTTATTGTCCAAGTCCAGAAATTTTTAGATTATTTTCTGCACATGCTCAGTCCATCTCCCACTCTCTCAACAGTCCTCCTTCACCTTGGCTCTGTAAGGCAAACTGTCACTTTTCAACATAAAACCATGCAACACATAGGACAATACACAACACAGAACTCTGTAACACCACAAGAACAAATTTTAACAATTAATGGAAGTATTACATAAATAAAATAAAATAAACACTCCATTTTTTTACAATAAGTATGTGATTAGATTCATATCTACCAAGATTAACATCTTGACAAACAATCTGCTTTACATTATCCGTCCCCTTTATGTGTGAATAATTAAATCATACTCTTGTAATAGAAAACTCCAATTCAATAACCGTCTGTTCTTATTTTTCATTTTAGACAGTTTTTGAGCAGTACGAATATACACATCAAAATGTTGCAATGCTAAATCAAGTGTTAATAACTCCTTCTCAATGGTTGAGTAATTTCATTGATGGTCGTTAAACTTTTTCGAGAAGTACAAAATAGGATGTTCTACTCCATCACCATCCTTCTTCTGTAACGTTACAGCACCAACCGTTTTGTCACTGGCATCCACAGCTAAAAAGTATGGATTTTCAAAGTTAGGGGACAAAAGTTTAGGCTGATGGCATAAAATGGCCTTTAACTTCAGAAACTCTTCCTAGCATGCTTCTGCCCAGATAAATTGTTCTTTCTTTCCAAGTTTTGTTAATGGGAGTGCAATTTCTGCAAAGTTTATACAAAATCTACGATAGTAGCCAATCATACCTAGAAATCTCCGAAGAGCTTTCTTATTACCAGGAATAGGGAATGCAGTGATAGCCAATACTTTCGCTCCAACCGGTGCCATCTGTCCCTGTCCTACCACATAACCGAGATAAATTACAATGGCATGTCCAAACTCACTCTAGTATAAATTCACTGTGAGGTGCGCTTCCACCAGTCTCTGATGAAAAAGATCTTTGAGAGAGAGAGAGAGAGAGAGAGAGAGAGAGAGAGAGAGAGCACAACATTTGAAGTTGTCTTCTTGTGTTGAGAGGAACCACTGGCTTGGGCCGGATCCTTCTGGCTGCCTTTGAAATGTTCATCCTTTTTGAAATACCAACATTCTAAACTGTCCTACAGATCATGACTCATGCTCTGGGCCTTCTTGCACTCCACAGCACTCTCAGTGGTGGTTTATCTTCCAAGTCCAGAATTTTTTTTTCATTTTCGGCACATGCGCACTCCCACTCTCTCAGCAGTCCACTTTCACCTTGGCTCTCTAAGGAAAACTGTCACTTTTTAACATAAAACCACACAACACATAGGCCAATACACAACACAGAACTCTGTAACAAAGGTACACAAAGTTGAAAAAGGATTTTATAGTACAGAACCCATTAAACATTAATAAGAGAGCAGATCCACTGACATCTATCAACAAACTTCTTTGAACGTCCAGTACCAATGGCATTGCATTAATCAGCCTCCAACGCATATTGTAGTTTTCTAAGGTTATTACTAAGTCATGTGAATACTTCTTATTCAATAAATGTATTCACTAGCTTGTGGGTTTTTATTGGTTTCTTGCAGTACAATTTACTCATAAAGGCATGATATCTGCTTTATATTATAAACTATTGAATATGAAATTACTTTCGGTGGAATTAAAACTGAATGGGAGAATGATCTGAACACCTCTTTCTCAGAGGAAGAATGGACTTCAATTTTGGACCTGATTTACAATTCATCATTGTGTGCTGGACAGAGCCTTATTCAATTCAAAGTGCTACATTGTGTACATTTCTCCAAAGTCAAACTTGCTTAAATTAATTCTGATGTTAGTTCACTTTGTG